>NC_071539.1:592700-1242493 GCF_026979565.1 Vidua chalybeata
CATGGATCCATCCATCCATCATCCATCAACCATCCACCCATCCATGGATCCATCCATGAACCATCCATCCATCCATCCATCCATCCATCCATCCCCCATCCATCCATCCATCCATCCATCCATCCATCCATCCATCATCCATCCATCCATGGATCCATCCATCCATGGATCCATCCATCCATCCATGGATCCATCCATCCATCATCCATCAACCATCCACCCATCCATGGATCCATCCATGAACCATCCATCCATCCATCCATCCATCCATCCATCCCCCATCCATCCATCATCCATCCATCCATCCATCATCCATCCATCCATCCGTCACCCATCCATCATCCATCCATCCATGGATCCATCCATCATCCATCCATCCATCATCCATCCATCCATCCATCATCCATCCATGGATCCATCCATCATCCATCCATCATCCATCATCCATCCATCCATCCCCCATCCCTCCATCCATCCATCCATCCATCATCCATCCATGGATCCATCCATCATCCATCCATCCATCCATCCATCCATCCATCCCCCATCCCTCCATCCATCATCCCTCCATCCATCCATCCATCCATCCATCCATCCATCCATCCATCCATCCATCCCTCCATCCATCCCTCCGTCCATCCGTGGTGCCCAGCAGCCCGGCAGCAGCGGGGCTGGCATGGACACCCCTCGGCAGCAGCGGGCTCTGCTCCCACACCCGAGGGGAGGAGGCTCCTGCCCAGTGCTCGGGTGCTCCTCGGGCAGCAGACACCGCCAGACCTCAGGGGCATCCTGTCACCCAGGGGTCCGCGTGTGACCTCACCCGCACCATCACCCGGAACCGCGGCAGCCACAGGGCTCAGGGGCCGGGGGTTGGGGCAGGAGGACCCCGAGCAGCCACCGCAGCTCTGGAGTGCAGAGCAGGACATGTGCACCCCCACTGTTTCTAGAAATGGCTCCTAGAAAAGTCATTAGACCTGTCAGTTTACATAGAATTAGTTCACTGAGCCACCAGATTTTGACTTCAGAGATGCGATCTCATTATTTGGCCAGTGAGCTGGGCAGGCTGATCCCACTCCTCATTACTTTACAGCAGAACTAAGCCCTCGCTGTGGCTGCTACTTCCTTGGCTGCAGCCAGGCCAAGGGGACTTGGCAGGGTTCCCGAGGCAGCTCCCTTAGCCAAACAGATGAAGCCTCATTAGCACCTGTACCAGGGAGGAATTTACTTCCATTAAGACAGCGTGGAGCGTGCCTTCCTGCCAGGCACAGCGCAAACACAGCGGGGGACAAAAGCCCTGCTCCCTCTGCTCAGCGCTCCCTCATCACTCACACGCTGTTGAGCCAGCTGAGCAAACCAGGCTGGGCTGAAAAGGGGCAGCTTGGTGGCTCTGCCCTCCCCTCCTGGTGCCACTGCTGGCAGCCAGGCCAGCCCCGGGGACGGGGCTGGGACAGGGCAGCTGCAGCACCTCTGGGCCAGTCAGCACACCCTGACCCTGGAAATCACAGACACCCAGACTGCTTGGGAGGGACCTTAAATCCCACCCAGTGCCAGCCCTGCCATGGCAGGGACACCTCCCACTGCCCCAGGCTGCTCCAAGCCCTGTCCAGCCTGGCCTTGGGCACTGCCAGGGATCCAGGGGCAGCCACAGCTGCTCTGGGCACCCTGTGCCAGGGCCTCACACCCTCTCAGGGAACAATTCCCAATTCCCAATATCCCACCCATCCCTGCTCTCTGGCTCTGGAAGCCATTCCCTGTGTCCTGTGTCCATCCCTTGTCCCGAGTCCCTCTCCAGCTCTCCTGAAGCCCCTTCAGGCCCTGGCAGGGCTCTGAGCTCTCGCTGGAGCTTCTCCTCTCCAGGTGAGCACCCCCAGCTCTGCCAGCCTGGCTCCAGAGGGGCTCCATTCTCCAGAGCATCTCCATGGTCTCCTCTGGGTTTGCTCCAGCAGCTCCAGGTCCTCTCTGTGCTGGAGGCCCCAGGCTGGATGCAGCACACTGGGTGGGGTTGCTGCTGCTGAGCACTTCCTGCTCCTCCCACCTGTGCCCATTTTTTGGGCTAAATCAGAACTTAGCTCCTGTGCAGCCTGTCCATCGGGCTTCTCACCAGAACAGGATAAAACACCTGAATCCATAGTTTGCAATGGAAGTGTCAGGCATAGAGGAGTCAGTCTGCCAAGGAAAACCCAGTGAGCTCTGTGCCAGGGTGCTGCTTCTGGGCATGAAGGATGGGCTGCTCTAAAAAACCCCCATGACACAGAATGGTTTGGTGTTGATCCTTATCAGATCCATCCCTGCAGATCTGGGAGTGCAGTTCTTTTACCTGCCCCATTTATAATTGATTTTACCTCATTTAGAAATCGAAGCAGCAAAGAGAAACTCACAGAGGAGGTTTTGCCTTCCCACCCCCCAGTTTGCTCTGGCTCTAAGTCAGTGCTGATCTTGCTCCCCCCCCCCCCCCCCCCAAATATGAGACTTTAAAATCAATCATTAATAGCTGTAAAAGGTTTGTACAACAACAACCAGGCGCACTCATGTTTGAACATTAACAGATGCATTTTTCCTTAACAGTGGGTTCTTTCAGTCAAATTCTAGAGGTTATAAAAAGGATTATCTATGCCAGTGATTTTTTTCCCCGGTACATTTTTAGACTGGGCTCATGGAATAAGCTCCTGAAGCTCCAAATTGAAAAGACAAAGGTTAATCCCTTAAGAGCTGGATAAACAATCAGTCATTAAGGGATGGAAAGCATTAGCACAGGCGAGCAGAGGCTGAAGGGCAGCAGGGGAAGATGTGCCTGCCTTGGGCATCGGCCTCACCTGGGTGTGGGTGCCAAGTCCTGCTGCCACAGGGGGAGTGGGGCTCCCAGTGCCACAGCAGGGTGCAGAGGGCCATGGCTCAGGGTGCAAACCAGATGAGTTCATTCGTGCTTGGCATTTCAACAGGCAGGAGGGAATGCAGGTGGACAGAGGGGCCTCTGCAGCAGGGCCAACCCCAGCACTGCAGGGCTGCAGCTTGTGCAGCTCCAACTAAAGCTGCACTTCAGAGGCTGCCCCTCGTGCTGGAAATGGCCTTGGTGAGGAGTGCCAGGGGGTCTGCTTCCAGTGAGGGCTGAGCTGGCGTTCCTTTGTCCTGCAGGATTAGCTTCAGGCGTTTTCATTCAGGTACCGATGTGTCTCTGTGTCTGCTCCCTGGCATCACCTCCTTCCTCACCATCACTGCGAGCTGCTGAGTTTCACCTTCAGCTGTTGTGTGCAGACAGAAGAGTCCCTGGGGTCAGGGTGGAGGTGCCCAAGTGCTCTGAGACAGGAAAACATTCATCTGCCCAGGGGACAGGACAGGGAGCAGCCAGAGCACCCCGGTAATGAGGGGTGACCGTGCCCCACACAGAGCTCCGGGAGGAAGGAGGCCAGAGCAGCCGGGGAGAGAAAGCTGCAGGATAATGAGGGAGGGAACAAGAGCTGGGAAGGGATAAAAAGATCTGGCTGTGGAGATAGCAGTGCAGAGGTGTTGCTCAAGGTGCTCCTACCCCCATCTGCTTCAAACCTGTTGGAAGAGAGCTCAGAAAAGGGGGCTTTTAAAGCTTATTTTAAACTCCTGACACTTCTTTGTCATTACTGCATTTTCATCTATTCCAGAAATAAAATAAAAGTGAGAATTGGCATCAGGCTAAAAAATCCAGGATTCATTATGTGGCAGCGCTAAACTGAACAATTTGATTCCCATTTCCATGACTGGTATTTTGGAGGCCATTCCTTCCCCTAATTAGACCCTTCGGGCAGGAATGGGAGGGAGTGAGGGAGGGCAGGTTGCAAAAAGGCAAACCGACGTGAGGAAGGGGCAGGCCGAGCTGGTGCTGCGGGCACGAAGGGCACGGGGGCTCCACCTCCCAGGACCACTCGGGTTTCACCCCTGGCAGCGAGGGATGAAGCACGGGCAAGAGCTGCACCTTCCCTCCTCTTTGTTTGCTGTGCTTTGCGCAAGCAGCGCCCGAGCAGCTCTTTGGAGCCATTAGAGCGAGCGCTGGGGGATCATTACGGGGAGCTGTGGGCGCTCGAAGGCAGGCACAGGCGAAGCAGAGCGGATTTCCCGGGCAGGGAGGCCGAGCCGTGAGTCAGCCCCGGCTCCGCGGGGGTGTGCGGGGCGTGCTCTGCCCCGAGCAGCTCGAGCACAAGCGGTCGGGAGCGAAACGAGCGCAGGGAAGGCAGAGAGGCGGAAGGATGGCAGCTCCGGAGGGCTCCAGCGCGGGGGCCGGGGAGCAGCAGCAGCAGCACTCACCTCAGCCTGGATTTGCGGTGCCCCTGGAAAGGCGATGCTCTGGGCTCTCACCTCTCGTTACGTTACTGCCCTCTGCTTCCACTGTCTTAGCTTGGGAAAACTCTCCCAGATCAGCTTTACCATCTCTTTTATGAGTTTAGCACCCGAAACAGCTTGATTTTAGCAATTCGAGGTTTTGAGGGTCGAGAAGACTTATTTTAACCAGATAAATGAACCTGATCAAATCTACACCAAAACATCAAGAAACAATTTTGCCAACATTTAAATAAATATATAAAGAAATGCCAAAGGAGAAGTTTAATGGGAAATCCAATATGAACATATTGCTAATATTTGCTGAACACCAGCAGATGATGGCTATGATGTGATGCTGATGCAATGACAGGTGTTTTCTGAGCTGTGTTTGACTTCTTCTGTCCCAGGCTTGGCTGCTGCCCCCATTTGTGCCCACATGAGGAACCTCACAGGGCTGGAAGGAGACACCTGCAGGGTCCCACTGATGCCTCAGTAGTGCCCTACCAGTCAGCTGGGTCATAGCTTTGGCCACAGCACCTCAGAGGCAGCGCCACATTCATTCACCCTATGCATTAGGTAGCAAATTCTTAATTGAAATATTTAATTTTGTCTCCCCTGGCATGCGATCTTCAGTGTTTCTGGCCTGTTTGTCTTCTTGGCCATTTGAGGAAATTGTATAATGTGAGTGTTAATGTGCCATCAAATTGCCTCGGCAGAATTGTCTTTCTTGGCCAGGAGCTGAACAAAAGAGATTTTCTACTGAGAATAGTAATTTCAGTTTAAAATGGCCATATAGGAAGAAGGCAAGATTGCTCCCTGCTGTAATTAGAACAAGTTTTCCAGGATCCTGTGTTATCTTTAGACTCTGGAAGTGTAGTTGCTCCACTAGGATTAATAAGTCACCTCCATTAAGTCCAATTATTGCTGTGCTGCACTGCTATCACAAACCATTTGCATATTCTGGAATACAGAAGGGATTCCATTATCATTGTTGGTTTATAATGTTAATAAGGCAAAAAAGCCCTCTGGGGGAACCCTCTGTGGGGCTCCCACCGGCCACTGGCCCGGCCTGCTGGACACTCCCCCTCCCGAGCTGGACACTGCCCTCGTCCCCCACGGCTGGTCACTGAATCACCATCTTCTCCCAATGGCCCACGGCTGCGCCCTTCTGCCTCCCAAAGCTCCCACCCTGCTGGGACTCTGGCTCCCTGGGGCACACACGGTGCTGTGTGAGATCCAGTTAATGAGCCCAGGAACAGCTTTTGTTTTCCAGACAGCAAAATGTCAGCTCAGACATAAAAATGCAGAGAGGAGCCGGCTCCTCTTGTGCTGGAGGGGAGGGAGCTGCTCCCCAGGCCACAGCAGGCACTGGGGGGTCTCCTGGAGGGCTGGAGCACAGCACGATTCTGTCACCCCCCAGATTGTGGGGTGACAGCAAGCACAGGGCAGAAACACCATCAGAGCTGGGTCACAGGACCACAGAATCATTTAGGCTGGAGAAGCTCTCCAAGACCTTCGAGTCCCCCCACTCTGCCAATGCCACCATTTACTCAGGTCCTCCAGTGCCACATCCACAGGGCTTTTAAATCCCTCCAGGATGGGGACTCCACTGCACAACCCTTCGGGTGAAGAACTTTTCCCACTATTCAGGGTGCCCTGGCACAACCTGGGTTTGTTTTCCCCTTGTCCTGAGGGAGCAGAGCCCGGTCCCACCCGCCCCCTCCCGTCGGGGCATTGTGCAGAGCGAGCTCCTTTCTCCCGTTCTCCTTCGGGCACATCCCGCTGGCATCCTGCGTGTCCTATCTGCCACGGACACGTCTAATTATTCTTATCAGCTCTTGAGCTGCCACTTCCCCGGTTTGTTTTCCGAGGAAAGGCAAACAGCGGCGGCCGGGGCTGGCAGTGGGGGGAGGATCCGCGGCAGGGCTGCTCCCGCTGCCCTCACCTCCGCGCGGCTGCCCGGGGACACGAACTCCTTTCTGCACCGGAGCAGCTCCTGTGGTGCCCTGGGCCAGAGGGTCCCTGGGGCTGGTGCAGAGCTGCCCACCAGAAACCTGCCCTTCACAAGGGGAAAAGGGAACACTGTGTTGTAAGTGGAATATTGTAAAGTGTTTTATACACTGTGGGCAGAAGTATTTAAAAATGAAATAAATTGTATTTTGGGCTCCCCGTGGAAAGCCTGCAGGGTGTATAAATGAGTGCTGGGAAGAGATGCTGTTTTCTGTGGCACATGAAAAAGGAATAAAAGAATCTTCAGGGACCGAAGAAGGAAAACAATGTGGTAAATTGTTGTTTGACCTAAAGAGTTTCCTAAGGTGAAGGCAAACGAAGCTCCCCGGAAGCCAATAGGTAGGTCACAAGCCAATTGAGGTAAAGTGTGAAATAGGAATTTTTGCAGCAGGTAAGGTGTCCTGTGGTGGGGAGTTGAGAGCAGCTCAATCTCCAAGCTCTGCTCTCCCTTGAGCTCTGTGCTCGCCCTGCAGTCTCTGTGCTTGCCTGTCCTTTCCAGCAGCTCTCCTGAGAGAGATGCAGCGTGCCTTAAACCCTCTCTGTGTGTATGTGTGTATATGTTTTCCCTCTCTACCCGCAGGTGTTGTGGTGACATTGACAAGGATCCTTTCCACCAGCTCTCAGCCTGGATGGGGCCCCTTGCTGGCACCAGCACACCCTGAGACACTGGCATCTGAGTCTTCCTGAAAACCAGCACCAACAGGTAGAAGCAGCTGGATCCAGGAGCAGCCTGTTCCCTTCACACTCCCCCACACCACAACAGCTCAGCACTAATTGGACTGACTGGGAATTTCCATTTGTGCTCCAGCACACTTCTGCTCCTCGTTAGGGATATATCATCCGTTTGGGTTAAATCAGCTGTTAACGGAACAAAACATTCAGTTTAATGGAAATCAGTGGTATAAAATCCCAGATTTTGCAGAAAATGCATTAAGAGGCAGAGCTGGAAGGAATTCAGCTCCAGCTCTACCAGACAGAAACCAAGTCAGCTCCAGGCATATGCTGGAGCGATGGAGGAAAAGGTGCTAATGCAACATGCTTCATGTTGTGCTCCAAAATAAGAACAGCTCGGCGTGGCAAGCAGGAAGGCACTCGTTTGCTGGCTGTGGAAGAAGGCATGGAACAGAGTGGCTGAGAAAAAATCTGCCTCATTCTTTACTCATGCGTTTGGACCTTTTGCAGCTGAAGCAGTGCAGGCAGAATGTGCAAACTGTTGTAGCCAGGATGTGAGATCTCCATTGCCAGTGCCAGCAGGCTCAGAAGGGCCGTGCTGAGGTGCAGGCTGCCCGTGAGGGCAGGGATGGGCTGCCTGGACAGCACAGGCTGCTCGGATGCAGAGGTTTCCCATCAGCCCTGCCGGGCAGGGAGGCAGCTTGGTGCCCGTAATCCGTGTCAGCCCCGTCACAACCAGTGCGTGTTCAGTGGCCCACCCTTCCCAAGAGCCATTGAAAAATGAGATGGCACTCAGAAAAGGGTTACAGGGATGAGTCAGGTATCTTGGAAAATCCTGCCCTGGCAGGGAAGACTAAATAAATTGTAGTCCCAGGCCAGATTATAAATCTGAGCTTGGAGTCTCTAGTAACAGATCAAGAGTACTGCAGGTGAAGAATGGGAAGGATGGATCCAGTACAGAGCACTTCTGCCTTCAGGTGTTTGCATTTTTATATTCATCCTTCAGCACACACACTGGTACCCCAGGAATGGCCTGCCAGTCCAGCTGTCACCTCTCCATGCAGCCACAGATTCCCCAGGGTGTCTCTCTGTCATGTCAGCGTTCCCCTTGAGGTCAGTGGGACCTGCAGGTGCCTGGGCAAGGGTAGCACACGTAGAACATCCCTGGGCAGAGCACACCCCCGGGCAGAGCACATCCCTGGGCAGAGCACATCCCTGGGCAGAGCACACCCCCGGGCAGAGCACATCCCCTGGGCAGAGCATCATCCTCTGGGCAGAGCATCATCCCCGGGCAGAGCACATCCCTGGGCAGAGCACATCCCTGAACAGAGCACATCCCCGGGCAGAGCACATCCCCGGGCAGAGCACATCCCCGGGCAGAGCACATCCTCCTAACAGAGCACATCCCTGAACAGAGCACATCCCCAGACAGAGCACATCCTCTGGGCAGAGCATCATCCCTGGGCAGAGCACATCCTCTGGGCAGAGCATCATCCCTGGGCAGAGCACATCCCTGGACAGAGCACATCCCTGAACAGAGCACATCCCTGAACAGAGCACACCCCCGGGCAGAGCACATCCCTGAACAGAGCACACCCCCGGGCAGAGCACATCCCTGAACAGAGCACACCCCCGGGCAGAGCACATCCCTGGACAGAGCACATCCCTGGGCAGAGCACATCCCTGGACAGAGCACATCCTCCTAACAGAGCACATCCCCGGGCAGAGCACATCCCTGGACAGAGCACATCCCCGGGCAGAGCACATCCCTGGACAGAGCACATCCTCCTAACAGAGCACATCCCCGGGCAGAGCACATCCCTGAACAGAGCATCATCCCACAGAGCACATCCCCGGGCAGAGCACATCCCCGGGCAGAGCACCTCCCCTGGGCAGAGCATCATCCTCTGGGCAGAGCACACCCCCGGGCAGAGCGCATCCCTGGGCAGAGCACATCCCTGAACAGAGCACATCCCTGGGCAGAGCACACCCCCGGGCAGAGCACACCCCCGGGCAGAGCACATCCTCCTAACAGAGCACATCCCCGGGCACAGCACATCCCCGGACAGAGCACATCCCTGGACAGAGCACATCCCTGGACAGAGCACATCCCTGAACAGAGCACATGCCCAGACAGAGCATCATCCCCAGACAGAGCATCATCCCACAGAGCACATCCCCGGGCACAGCACATCCTGCTGCTCCCACTCCCGGCTGCTCCGGCCGCGCTGCCAGCACAGCAGCTGCCCAGGGCCGGCTCCCCTGCCCAGCCTTGCCTGCACCTCAGCCTGGTCTGGCACCAGCACCAAGCCCAGGAATGCCTCCTTCCTCGGCAGCTATGTGCTCCTGGAATTGCTGCTCCAACCTTTTGTCTTTCCAGTTTGGATTTGCAACGCTGCTCAGGTAACCGAGGGAAGCAGGCTGGAGTTCACAGCGTGCCTTTACTGATGCTATCGGCACGGCTTCGGCATGACTCAAAATTTGCTCAAGACAGGAAACTCAAGGAAGCTGCCACGAGAAGCTGCAGCGAGCAGTGGCACTGAGGAGTCACTAGTGAAATGGCTCTTACAAAGGGACAGAGAAACTAAAAGGTTCCTCCTCTACTAATAGCATCGGTTTGCATATTTTATTACTTTTTAACACAATAATCCAAGTCCTTCATTAAAATAAATTCTGCTTTGGGTCATACAGCTGATTCTCAGAGGAGCAAGATGGCTTTTCCCTAAGCTGGCGTGGTAGGCTTGATATCATTGAACAGCATTTGCCATGTGTCTGGCTCGTGGGCTGGGTGTTTGCTTTCCTGGGAAAATGAAGAGTCAGGATTCGTTTTTCCAGTGCTCTCAAATCCTAGAGGGCACCACAGAACAGCTCTGCAAACCGGGCTCGCTGTACAACATGGATTTCATAGGTGTTACACTTCTAGTCTCCTTTTTTGCTTTCCTTTCTCTTCACATTCATTTTGTATTAAAATTTAAAAGAATCTTAAAATACTGAATAAGCAGTTGTTAGTGGATAAATACAGAAGGGGGGAAAAAAAACCCTAACATAAAAGAAGGAAAGGTATTGTATTTACAGAACTGAAGCTGTTGCTTTGACGTTGTAAATGAAGTTGTCCCAAAAGTGAAGCCAGGCCGGAGACTCCATCTGCAGCCACTTGCATATTCCCACAGGGGTACAATATGCAGCTGATTTCCCAATTAAGCTTTTCCAGCAAAGAAGTTTTATAATTTAAACAGACTCAAAAGTTTGAGGAATGAATACATATTCATGAAGGACTAATAACACTCTGTCTAGAACACAGCTTTGAGCTGAGAGCAGCTCTGACTGGCTCATGTCTCACCCACCACACTTAGCGAAAATGGGAACGAGGAAGAAATGGCTGAAACCAGCAGATTGTGTTTTGCCAAGACAATAAATAATAACCATATTCTGACTCAAGTGCCAAATGTATAGCGCTTAATTAGAGGTCAGTAGAGCATATTTCTGCTCAGCTGTTCCATTTACAGCAATTAACATGTTCGTGTCACTTAAACTGGGTTGCAGAGCAGATTTCAAAGGGTCGAGTGAAAGCAGAATCAGGGAAGGGCTGCTCCACCTCTGGCAGCGGCTCGGGAGCAGCACCCTTGGCACCCACCCACTGGCAAAGACGCGCCACAGAGAGGTCTCAGCCTTGGTGCAGCACCACCCTGCCCCATCCCTCTGAGGGCTGAGGGGACCCTGCCCCATTCCGTGAGGGCTGAGGGGACCCTGTCTCCGGCCAGCGCTCCCTGTCCCGCCTGCCGGGGCTGTGACACCGTCACACGCCGGTGGCCGTGCCCGGGCTCCACGCCCGCCGCACCGCGTGGGCTCCACCGCCGCCTCCTCCCCAGCGCGGCTGCCCTCGGAGCTCGGTGCGGCGGGTGCCCCGGGGCAGGGGCAGCGCCGGTCCCGTCCCCATCCCCGCGGCGCGGCCCCGGTGCCGGCGGGCGCGGCAGCACCGCCCGTGCGGGGGCGGCGCGGGGGGCGGGCGCGCCGGGGCCGAGCCGCGCCTCGTCCCGCCCGGCTCAGTCCGGCGGGGCCGGCGCCGTGCCCGCCGAGGGGCCGCGCTCCGCGGCGCTGCCGCCGTCCGGGGCCCGTCCCGCCGCCCCCGGCCCTGCCCGGCCATGGGCGCCGGGGCAGCCGCGGCCGGGGCGCCGCCCCCCGCGGGCGGGCGCTGCCGGCGGCGCGGAGCGGCGAGCGCGGGCTGAGACGACGACGACGACGAGGAGGAGGAGGAGGAGGAGGAGGCAGGTGGGGCGGCCCCGGCGCTCCTGCAGCCGGGCTGGGGTGCGGCGGGGCCGGGGCGGAGGTGGCCGGGCGGGCAGAGGGAGCCGGGCGGGCGGCGGGACGGGGCGGCAGCGCGGGGGCGGCGGCGATCGCCGAGGGGCGCGGGTGGATTGGCCGCTCCCTGCCCCCCGTTCGGCCCCGTTCCCGCCGCCCCCGCCGCCGCCCTGTCCCCGTCCCCGCTCCGGCCGGGCCAGCACGCGGTGGCGGCGGCGTGCGCGGCTCCCCGGGAGCGGGGCGGGGAGCGGAGCGGGGCCCGGCACCGCCGCTTGGAAACCTCCGAGGAAAAGCAGGGCAGGGCTCACCTTCCAGCTAGGTTTCCTTTGCTCTCTTCTTTTTTTTTAGATGCGTTTCTGTGCCTGTAGAGACTTCCTTGCTTCGCCTCAGCCCTATGTGACTCTGGGGGAAGGATCATGACCGAAGTCCTTCTCTCTGCTGCTCTGAACGGAACTGAACCCAACCTGTTATCCAGCAGCGGCTGGTCTGCGGGAAACGTCACCACCAAGTGCTCCCTGACCAAAACCGGCTTCCAGTTCTATTACCTGCCCACCGTCTACATTCTGGTCTTCATCACTGGGTTTTTGGGCAACAGCGTGGCTATCTGGATGTTTGTCTTCCACATGAGGCCTTGGAGCGGCATCTCGGTTTACATGTTCAACTTGGCACTGGCCGATTTCTTGTACGTTTTGACTCTGCCCGCCCTCATCTTTTACTACTTCAACAAAACGGACTGGATCTTCGGAGATGTCATGTGCAAGCTGCAGAGGTTCATCTTCCACGTGAACCTGTACGGCAGTATCCTGTTCCTGACCTGCATAAGCGTGCACAGGTACACGGGAGTGGTGCACCCCTTGAAGTCGCTGGGGAGGCTGAAGAAGAAGAACGCGGTGTACATCAGCAGCCTGGTCTGGGTCCTCGTGGTGGCCGTGATTTCTCCAATACTCTTCTACTCGGGAACCGGGATAAGGAAAAATAAAACCACAACGTGCTACGACACAACGGCCGATGATTACCTGAGAAGTTACTTCATTTATAGCATGTGCACCACCGTGCTGATGTTCTGCATCCCCTTCATAGTGATTCTTGGTTGCTATGGGCTCATCGTGAAAGCTCTGATTTACAAGGATTTGGACAATTCTCCTCTCAGGAGAAAATCCATTTACCTGGTCATTATTGTGTTGACGGTCTTTGCAGTGTCTTACCTTCCCTTCCACGTGATGAAGACCTTAAATCTAAGGGCCAGGGTGGATTTTCAAACCCCAGATATGTGTGCCTTCAACGATAAGGTTTATGCCACTTACCAAGTGACGAGGGGCCTGGCCAGCCTCAACAGCTGCGTTGACCCCATCCTTTACTTCCTGGCAGGTGACACCTTCCGAAGGCGGCTTTCCAGGGCCACCAGGAAATCATCCAGAAGGAGCGAACACAATGTGCAGTCCAAAAGTGAGGACATGACTCTCAATATTTTAACAGAGTATAAACAGAACGGAGATACCAGTTTGTGAACAAATGCAGAAGATTTGGAAACGGTTCGAAAAAAAATCCTCCGCTTTGAGGCAGTAGGAGACTGTAGGGCTTACAAGTGTGTGAGGAAAATCTACCAGTCTCAAATTCTTTTTTAGATAAAGCCTCATTTTCTGGTCGTAGGAAAAGCTTCACAAAGTCAGTGGAAGAAATAGAATTTTAATAGAAAATAATGTGTCAAAACTCAGCTTTCCTTCAGTAGTTTCATTTATTTCTGACTTCTGTCAGATAAAGTAAAATGAAGTAAATTCCCTAAAGGAGGAGAGCAATCCAAGTGCATCTGGTTTAATGACTTAGTCTCCCACGTTTGAAAATGTTCTCAGTCAGCCTGTCTTTAAAAATAGGAAATAAAAATAAGAGCAGTGTCTTGTGTTCTGAGGCTCAGCCATAGACCAGGCTTTCTGCTCACTCGCTGTTGTACGCAAGGATTTAAATCAAAGTCATGATGCAGTTACCATTTTCAGTTTTATTTTCTTCTTCATCTACTTCTAGTGCTGATAATTCCTTGATAGTTTGGTGGCATTTATGGTTCAGTCCTCTTTCAGTGCCGGTGTTTTACTCAAGGTAGGCTTTACTGGTGTGTGCATGGTTGTGCTTTGGGATTGCGATGGTTGTTCGTGGCAAAGCCGGGCCCCTCGGCGCCGGGCACGGGGAGCGAGGCCGTGCGGGGTCACGGCTCCTGGGGCTCGGTGCCAGCCGCAGGGACGGGCCCAGCGTGGCCTGGCCGGCCGGGGAGCGCTGGCCCAGCCGCCCGGGCCCGCTGGCAGCGCGCGGAACCCGAGACGGGAGCGCTGGGAACAGCTGAGCCTTGAGGCCAGCGGCGAGCACGTGCTCCACGTACCTGCCTTGGCTGCCAGAGAGGCTCTGCTCCTGCTGAACATAACACAGGTCGTGTCCCAAGAACAGTGACTCTTAAAATGGATAATATAAATGGATATATTATATATATATATAACAATAATCGGGGGGAATTCATTGTTTTTTGTACTTTGACAAATAAATTACTGTATTAACAAGATGTTGCAATATACTACAGACTAAATCTGGCCCTTTACTATAGATCTTCTCCAAATGTGGAATAGTTCATCCAAAATTAGCCAAACTGCAACATTGTGTAACACAAGAGCTAGTGATCAGGCACAGATGAAATCCTACATGGGCAGTCTCACTCATTTCTCATATTTTTAATAAATGTATTTGAAAATACTTTGTGCTAAAAGCAGTATGAAAGCATGCTCTGAATAATGAATTTAGTGTACAAAATTAAGTGTGATGTAATCCTAAGGGTGATTTTTAACACATCACTGTTCCTCTGGTCTGCATCATAAGAGTAAAATATTTATATTTTACTTACCAATTCCAGTGATTGGTTACAAATGAGAGTAGCTCTAGTTATTTTTTGACAACATTGTTAAGCAGCTTCTGTTTGTATGTATGGCTTCCTCTGCAGAGTCCCTATTTATTGAACTTATTTATTAGGATGCTAAATGTAAAGTTTGTAAAGTGTGGTTCTCTGTGGTCATATTCAGAATTGGGCATTAATGGAAAATTGAAGAGCATGTTTCAATCACTGTAATACTGTGTCTTCTGACAGAACACCTTTATAATAAACTCAATTCCACCCTGACTATTCACTGCTGATATGTAACCTAGTGATAAATTAAACTACTGATTTATAGCCTAGAGGTAAATGAATCTCCAGCTTAGGAAGCCTCTTAAAGCAATGTGGAGAGCTCATTTAGCCCTATGAAAAATGTAGAGGTAGTGAAGAAATCTCAAGCAAGGGTCAATTGCTAATTAATCCTGACTGACAAAGCCTGTGGAACAGCACAGACTATTTATATACCACAAAAAGAGCCTGATTCACAATAAATGACTTCTCCTATTATGTGATTATTTGAGGCTTCATTCAGCTGAGGCACGTCTTGTTTGGAATGGCAGATGAATTACATGGAGAGGGAGCATAAAAATAGGATATTCTTTGTATCTGCTTCCCTGTGTTCAAAATCCTGTTCTTCCCCGAACATTTTTGTGGCCAATTTCTCGCGTTCAGTTAGGAAATAAAAGGTTCCACTAATTCGCGTTCGACCAGAGGTGCCGAGCAGCCCCAGCGGAGCGCAGCCCCCCGGGCCGGGCTCGGTGCAGCCCCCGCGGTCTGTCTGCACCGAGCTCAGCGCAGCCCTGCCCGGCGGGCACGGACTCCGAGGGGACAGCACGGGGGACAGCACCGGGGACAGCACCGGGGACAGCCAGGCCGGGAGAGCCGCGCTGGCGAGCCCGCGGCCGGCGCTGAGCCCCCCGGGCTCGCTGCGGGGCTGGCTCGGCGCTGGGCTGGCCGGAGGGAGCGGTGCCGGAGCCGGCTGATGCCGCAGGTGCTGGCCGCGGGCACGGCTCGGCTCGGCTCGGCTCGGCGGTCCCTGTCGCTGCCGAGCAGCCGCGGCAGGGAGCGGCGCTGGCAGCTCCGGTAAGCGCGTTTTCCACGCGGCTGGTCGCGCCCCGCAGCTCCGCGCGGCGGAGGTGACACCTCGCTCCGCGCCCCGTGACGCTCCCGGCTGCCGCAGCCGGCGCTGGGTCCTGCCGGGGCTGCGCCTGAGCCTCAGAGCCTCCGGCACAGCTCCTGCTCGCTCTGCCAGCCTTGCCGTGCTTGGCACGGGGTACTCGGAGCCGGTGCAAAATCCCACCAGATTCCTGCCTGCCCCTTACCTGGAGCACGCAGGAACCGTGTCCCGCCTGAGCGAGCCAGGGACTGGGCACCCAGCAGAGCTGCAGGCAGGGTGAGGGCCAGAGCTCCCGGGGAACTGCCCGAGCCTGGCCCTAAACGGAGCCTTTTGGGATGTATTTATGGGAGGCAATCAGCCCACCAGCACCAGGGGCCCAGGTGATCCCTGTGATTATCCATCAGCCTCAGGGCTGGGTGCGGTTGAAGAGACCTTTCCCTGAGCCACTCACCTGGAATTTCTAATCCATCCAATATGTGAGGAGAATGCAACTGCAGCTCCGGCCTTTGGGCTGGTAATTAATAATCACTGGCAACGATGGGTTGTGATTACTAGGGACAAGATCCAGCTCATTATCTCTCTACTGTGACCACCTAGAAGTTCCACCTTTCCTCATGCTGTGCAATCTTTGACTAGCAAATGAGATTAAGCCTGTTCTGATTTTGTGGTCATGCTTGTAACCTGCTTTCCCCCTGGGCATGCTTGGGAATCTTCTAACTACAAATCATTCTCTTAAGACACCACAAAGTTTGAAGTAAACAGTTATTTAGAGCTTAACATTTGCCAGATCCACGCCAAGAGCAATTCTCATTCATGAGCTGTATTTGCTTCCTGCAGCTCATGGGTTAATGTTCTTTCCTATTTATGCCCTATTTAACTCTTACATACCTTTAACACAGCTTGAAGTCAGCGTGAAGCCCCCACGTGAACTGCTGTCAGTTTGTACATTTGCACACATGGACTTTCCCGTTTTAAGCCGGTTCACATAACACGGAATGAATGAGCCCCTGGGTGGGGTGGGAGCAGCGCCTGGCCCTGCTTTGGGCAGCAGGGTGCCCTGGGTGTGCTGGTGAGCCCAGGGGCTGGGGAGCTGCTCTGGGGGCTGCCAGCCCCGTGCCAGGCTGCGGAGCATCCTCTGCTCTGTGCCCCAGGGACACGCTGGGGTTTGGCTCCACAGCGAGGCCCCACAGCCAAGCCCTGGCACTGTGTGAGCCCCAGGAGGGGCACGGGAAGCTTCCCTGGCCTTGCCCTCCTCCTCTTTCGGGTGAGGAAGGACGTGAGGCACTCCTGGGGGTGTCTGGAACCCAACTGCATGGCACAGCAATTTCAAATACTCTGAAGGCACAGGACTTACTACTTGGCATGTGGCTGTGAATTACTGTGTGTTCCAAGGGCAGATGTGAAAGTGCTTATTTTTCTGGTGTGCTGTGATTTTAATATTGTTAAGTTCAATTTTTTTTGTAAACGCTACTGAAACCTGCCTGCAATATCTGCAGGGACAGTGTGACCTTTTATTTACACCCAGATTATGTAGCTGCTTTAATTAAAGAGTAAAAAATCTTCTTATTTGTCTATAATTTTAATGAACAAAAATATATTTGGGTTTGAAGTTGCAACTATTTTTAGTGGCAGCAAAAGTGTGGCCCCAGCATTGCTGGTACTGCACCACTGCACCAAGCAACTCGTGTTGGAGCCACCCCAGTAGCATTATGAAACGCTCCTTCTGCCTTTTGTGTTGTTAATTCATGCTTCCAGGAGATTCTTCCAGCAGCGATATGTCTTTAAAAATAGTTAATAAAAGGCTTGCAAAATATATGCAATTTAAAACCTTGAGAGGAAGCAGGCAGACCAAATGAGAATCAAAATAAGTGAATAAATGAGTGATGCTCAGCCTCCAAAGACAAAGGAGGCACGTGGAGATGTGGTGGCAGAACAAGGGGGAATGGTTTTAGGTGAGGGAAGGTACACAGAGATCAGATATTCGAAGTTGTTCCCTGGCAGGGTGGGCAGGCCTGGCACAGGTGCCCAGAGCAGCTGGGGCTGCCCCTGGATCCCTGGCAGTGCCCAAGGCCAGGCTGGACAGGGCTGGGAGCACCTGGGACAGTGGGAGGTGTCCCTGCCATGGCAGGGCTGGCACTGGTGGCACTTTAAGGTCTGTTCCAACCCAAACCATTCCATGACTCTGTGATGTTTGGGGTCAGCGTGTCCACAGGTGGCACGACCAAGGGTCACGGCTGCGCAGTTCCAGAGGCAGCAGGCTGACTTGCTGCCCCATGCCCACCCACTCCAAGCCTTCTCCCATTCCCAGAATTCAGCCAGAGATGAACCTGCTGCCAGCCCCTCTCCCTGTACAGATGAAAGCTAAATCTGTCCTGCAGAAACTGCCTTTTCCCCCCTGGCAATGGCTTTCCTTGCAGGATGGCGAGGGGCTGTTCCTTCCCAAACAGCCTAACATTTCAAACCCCACTAAAACGTGGAACCCCGCTGTTAGCCGTGCCTTCCCTGCCATGTAGCAATTTCAGTTTTATGTTGGGCTGTGTTTCCATGCCATTGTCTCGTCTGGCTGCCAGCAGCTGCCCCAGCTTCACACCATGAGCAGTTTCCTTCTGTTCCCTCCTCATCACCTGGGATGGCTGTGGGTACGTATCAGTCACTAATTTCACCTGATTTATTTTAGGATTTACTTACCTTCCTCTTAATTTTCTTCCTCTTCGTTTATCTTTGACCTTAATGCAAATGGTTCAGCTACCCATTAAAATTATTCCATTAAAATTGTATTTTCTTACCAGTAAATGAATTCTGTCTTCAACAAAGCATGCTGTTCCATGCCTTTCCAAAATTTCCATTCCAAAACCTGCTGAGGCCCAAAGACCTCGTCTTCCCCCAGCACATAAAGCTTTAAATGCTCCAAGTCAGGCAGGTCCAGGGCCCTGCTCTGGCTGCTTGTGTTTGCACGAGCAGACTCAGGCAGTGCGTGAACACCAGATCTAATATCTGAGCTGACTGCGCATTTATCTCTGGTTCCACAAAATCACAGAATAATTTATGTTGGAAAAGGCCTCCAAGACCATCGAGTCCAATGACAAAGGCTTCCTTTAGCCCTGGCCCAAGTGGGCAAAGGCAGTTTGTGACCCGGGCAGAGGCGAGGCAGCGCACGGACCTGGGGGATATTTGTTTCTAAACTTTAATTTACAGCAAAGGCCAGCCCGTGGCAAGAGGCAGTGGGTGGAAGAGGTAAATAATTCAATAAATGGGGGTTTTCAGACCGTGCAGCTCGGGTTTCTGCTGGCAGCACCGGGCCCTGGCTCCGCCGGGAGCTGCCGGGAACGGCGCTGGGATGGAGCCGAGCTCGGGCAGGGCTGGAGCAGGGCAGGGCCCAGAGAGCACTGGGGCCACATCCTGAGGGGTTACCCAAACCTCTGGGGGTTACCCGAACCATCACAGCCTGAGGGGTTACCCAAACCTCTGGGGGTTACCCAAACCATCACAGCCTGTGGGGGTTACCCAAACCATCGCAGGCAGTGAGGTGGGGGCACTGCCCAACCCATGCCCGCATCCCCATGGGGCTGGAGGTGCTCGGGTTGAGAGACCAGGGCAGCTCAGAGGGGCTGGGCTGTGTCTGTGCCACCCTCAGGAGCACCCAGAGCTGTGAGCTGTGTCTGTGCCACCCTCAGGAGCACCCAGGGCTGGGAGCTGTGTCTGTGCCACCCTCAGGAGCACCCAGAGCTGTGAGCTGTGTCTGTGCCATCCTCAGGAGCACCCAGAGCTGGGAGCTGTGTCTGTGCCACCCTCAGGAGCACCCAGGGCTGGGAGCTGTGTCTGTGCCACCCTCAGGAGCACCCAGGGCTGGGAGCTGTGTCTGTGCCACCCTCAGGAGCACCCAGGGCTGGGAGCTGTGTCTGTGCCACCCTCAGGAGCACCCAGGGCTGGGAGCTGTGTCTGTGCCACCCTCAGGAGCACCCAGGGCTGGGAGCTGTGTCTGTGCCACCCTCAGGAGCACCCAGGGCAGCTCGGCTCTGTGACTGTGGGTGTCACCAGCCCCAGCAGTGCTGGTGTGGCACCGAGAGGACAGTGAGGTGCTGGCTGTGTTTGTGTCCCCTGGGGCACACAGCCCCACACTGTGCTCCCTGGGGAACGGGGCTGCCCCTCTGGGAGTGACCCACGGCCTGCCACAGCCACCAGCACTGTGTCCTGCAGCCCCAGTGGAAGCTGGAGATCCCAAAGGAGAACCAGGCAGAGACTCCCACCGGGAATCCCCTTCCCAGGGTCCCGAGGGACTGCTGCCTGCCCGTGGGAGCATCCTTGCATCCCTGAGTGATGATCAGAAAATCTGCTCTTTTAAAGTGCTGGAAACAGCATTTACCCTTCCTGGCATTCCCCTACAGCCAAGGAACAGCAGAGCTGTTTGTGTTAATAATTCATAGAAGCCTTCTCCCTTCGGTTTATGGCTGTTCCACGCAGCAGCACCAGGATCTGCCCCACGCCCTCCTCCCTGAGCTGGGGCAGTGACCTGGGACAGACTGAAGCCATCAAACCCTGCTGCTCCCAGGGACCTTCCCCTGCAGGCTGAGAGCCTTGCTCTGGCTCGATTCTTAACCAAAACCAGGTCCTCACTTTTCTGAAGAGGCACAGGTTTCTATAACCCTGGCACAGGTTTGTCAGGAGGCCGTGGCTGCCCCTCCCCTGGAAGTGCTCACAGCCAGGCTGGGTCCTGGTGGGTGGCAGGGCTGTGCCCCGTGCTGTGCTGGCATTCAGGCATGTCCTGACAGAGATTTCCCTGTGGAAGCCAGGCTGCTTGGTCACAAATGCCCTTCCTTCCCCTGTGAATAATGGCCTTTTGTGGGGAGCTGATTTTTATCCAAGACAGTGACTGAGAAGTGACCCAGCCGTGGAGCCAGGGCTGGCTCAGCGCTGGGACAGCGTCAGGGGCTGGGGCCAGGCAGAGGTGTGCAGGAGCTGTGCAGAGGCACCCAGCCTTGGTACCACCCAAACAGACCCCAGGGACTGGCAGAGGAGGGGAAGGGGTGCTCCTGCACACAGCCAAGCATCCCAAATGCACATGCCAGAGGCTTGGGGCACAGCCCTGGGACCAACAGATGGGGATTTGCTCACTTGGTCTCTCTGGGACCCAGGTGGGAGAAGCCCTTGGGGATTATAACACAGTTTTTTTACCAAATATTACGTTAGTGCTAATTTCAGAATTAAAGTGTACTTTTAAGACTCCACAGAAGTTAAATTCTTAGCAGAGTATTGAGTTTTAATATCCTCAGTAACAACACCAGAGTAGTGCAGTCGTACATTGAAGATAATAAAGCTTTGCACTGTAGAGGGCAAATTCTTTATTTGTTTGGTTTTACTGGCCCATCACTATCCCCATCCCTACTGTGGGCTCTCTACAGGGCCCCAGGACCCAGATGGGTGCAGCAGGATGGATTTCTCCTCTCCCTGCTCCTCTCGGCTGCAATTGGGCCAATCCAAGGGGAAAATGGCCTTGCAGGGGTTTGTAGCACTTTCAGGGACAGCAGCCAGGCCAGAGGGAAGCAGGTCCCGGGTGCTGCCCGAGCTCCCTTGGCACTGCAGCTCTCCTCCTCCTCAGCAATGTGTCAGGACACGTTTGGCACAAATAAAAAGTTGTTGTTTAACATTCTTGTGTATTTGTGAGCGGTGGCAGTGATGCTTCCTGTAAAACAGAGCTGCGAGCGTGGCAAAGCTGTTTGATGTTACAGCCTTATTTAAACAGCATTTAGATAGTAAAAGCAGTCATTCCCCTCATCCCCACATACCAGCTACCCATTAAAATTCCTTCTCATGCTCCTGCACAAAGACTAATTTTGGCAGAAGGCTGACTTGCCCTAGATTTTTAAAAGACTGCTTGTTTTAAAACAAAGTCCTTCGGGGAAGGGAGGGAGCTGGGAGATTTGCTTCCTCCCCCTGCCCTCCCAGTCTCTTCACCTCGACCACCCCCATCCCATTACCTCTGGTCACCCCTTCCCATCACCCCCCACTCGGTCACCTCCTGGCCTTGGAGGGTGCAGTACCCTCCTCCTCCTCATCCTCCTCTTCCTCTCCCATGGAGGGGCTCCTGGTCCCTTGGAGGGTGTGGAGGGGAGCTTTGAGCTTTGAGCTTTGTGCTTTGTGCACGGAGCAGAAGGAGCCAAGGGAAGATTGAAAATCTGTCATTCACCTTGACATTGACACACTAAAAATAAAGTTAAACACTTTTAAAAACAAATTATGTCAATATTCAGATATTACTTGAGGGACTCGACTCAGAATAAAACTCTGGGTTTTCAAGCCATCTCTTGCTACCATCAGAACAGCTTTTCACCAGGATATTCCTTTGCTTCTGGCTTGTTTCCTCTCCTTCACACTGTGGACAAAGTGTCACTCAATTGAGACAGCTGGGAACAGCGAAAAATCAGAAGAAACCTGACCCACAGGTGTCCTGTAGAACGCAGAGCGAGCAGGCCCAGAGAGACCCACAGAGGCAAATCCACAGCCAAACCCTCGCGGGGAGCAGATGGAGGAGCTGACTTGTCTCTTTGGCTGTGATTCAACGAAAATGTTTTCTACCCTTTCCTTTCTGCACGGGGATAAATCTGCAAAGGAAAACATTTCTCGGTGCTGCGTGCTGGCAGGGCTGGTGCCGCACTGCCCCAGCCCCTGGGGCACGTTCCTTCCTGAGTGCTCTGAAAGCTGCTCTGCCTCCGGGGTCAGCTGCTGCAGCCGACAGAGGTCAAACACCAGCGAGTCCCAGTGAGTCCCATTCCCCTGCAAATGGTGGATGAGCAGCTGCCCTCAGGGCATGTACGTAAGGAAGCAGACCTGAATTTTCGGCTGGATTGAGCAGCTCTCTGTAGCTTGCCAGAGAGCTTGTCACCTTGATGGTGACATCAAGGAATGGCTCCACAGAGGGACGCTGCCTTCAGAACCCCCGTGGGGCTCCTGGGTGCTCTGCCCACAGCAGGGATGGAGCTCGGCTGCCAGCTGCAATTCACCCCCTGTCCCACACCGGGCTCAGCCGGGGACCAGGGCAGGGCTGGGGCTGGGGCTGTGCCCGAGCCACCCGCGGCTGCTGCCACCGCCACAGAGGCTCCAGCGCGGCCCCGAGCCCTCGCCACCGGCTCTGCTCATTAAAGCTCTCCTGTAACTGATAGTGGAAGGGATGACTCAGCCCTAAGTATAGTCACCTGCACCCAAAATAGAGCCGAGCCCTGCAGCAGCTCCGTGCTCTGGGTGCAGGTCAGCCGGGAGCGTCTCCCAAACCACTGCGAGCTCGTGGTGTGACACGGGGTGGCACCACAGCTGGCCCTGGCTTTCACCTGCTTTGACCCTCAGTCCAGGACGGGATTCCAAAGTAAACCCTCTGACATTAATCCCCTCCATTGAATGTACAGAAACACAAATTTCAGTCGTTCCTTTTCTTGATCAATTCACACTGACCAGAGCTCATGAACAGGATCAGCTTACACCACATCTAAAAATACACCATCAGCTACACACAGATGGATCTAAGGGGTGTGTGTGTAACTATGTGCATGTGCACGTGTCCCTAAAGCTCTAAGACTTACACAAATTCCTGATGCTTTCCTGTAAAAGATGGCAGGCAGAAAACACAATGCCCTGGCAGTGCAGAAATGGGGCCTTTGTCCCTTGCTGTGAAGACCCTGTACCCACAGGAGCAGATCCAGAAGCATCAGTGAGTTCACACTGGTGGGAAACCTCCAGAAGGAAAGAGGAGCCAGAGCCACTCTGCCCTGGTGTCCTCATCAGCATCCAACACCAAGAGTTGAGGGGCTGCATTCTGGACTTTGCCTCTTTGGCCGAATTGTTTCAAATAGCAAACAGAAGAATTTGCCTCTCAGACCGAGATAACCTGCAGTTAACTCCTGACAGGATGTGCACAGCAAACCTCAGGAGCAATCTGCATGTTGTGAAATGCAGCCCCAGCACCGGTCCTGCCTCCTGCAGCCTGCGAGCACAAAGCCAGGCTGCACAGCGTGCTGTGACTGACCCCGCTGGCAGCACCACCCCTGAGTACAGACTGAACATCCGCAGCTGCACCGGTGACAGGGCAGCAGCAGAGGCCGCCCAGAGGAGCCCTGCTGGGGCATGGAGGTTCCCAGATGGATTTTGGAGGCGGGGTGCTTCCAGCAGCAGCCCCAGCTCCCCTCTTCCCACAGGGTGTGAGGCTGGCTGAGCCCCAGCCCCAGCTCTGCATTCCCTGGGGCTGGGCAGGGCTGTGTGCCCCAGAGCCACCATGGGAACAGGGACACGCCAGCCTGGGGCTCCTCCAGAGGCTCCTGCTCTTCTTTCCCAGTACCATTGTAAGGGTAGAAGCATCCACATGGAGTCACTGAAAATGAGTCATATTTCAGTGCCGTCTAATTAGTCGATACTGTACATGATATTTGCCAGCTCGTGCTGTGAACAGTTACTTTACATAACCCCTGGAGAGGTGTGTCAGGCTCCAGTGGCTTACAAGGTCTCAGCTTTGAATGGGATTAAAGCATGGTGCTCATTCTCATCAACTCCAAACCTGTAGAGCCGCTCACATGTGGCATCCAGTTGAATGAGGTGCTTCTTTGGGCAGGTGGCAGTGACACCTCTGAGAGGGCATGAGGCTCTGGCACTGCCATTCTCCTCTGCAGGATGCCCTGAGCCCGGCTGGGCACTCCCTGCCCCCTAAGGGTCACCAAACCACCACAAGTGTTGCAATCCCTCTGGTCACTGCTCTATCTGAGCCTCGGTGCCTTTAGGATCTGCTTCTCCCCCCGCTGCCCCCTGGGCTCAGGGCACCAGGACAGAAGAGTGGCAAGGAATGGTGGGGGTACCCCAAACCATGTGGGAAGTGCGGAGCAGCAAAGCACTGAGCCAGAAGCACTAACTGCATCCGTGTCTGTGAGAGCCACTTAAGTGGAATAGAAACTTTCCCTGACAAATCTCATACATTTCTCTTGGTGCCAAGTGACCATTAAAGGAACACGATCCAAAAACCACATTAGCCCATCCTGACGTGTGGGTGCCAGGGATGCCAAGACGCCGCCGGCTGCAGCCCAGTGTGTGTGAGCTGCAGCTGCTGCAGCTCAGGTACAGGAGCTCGTGGTGGGCAGAGGAGATCCATCCTGTGGGAGCAGGGACTCTCCTCGTGACCAGCAGCCCCGGGATGACGCCACAAGGCCAGATGCGGGCAGGCAGCCCTGCTGTGGTCCCAAACCCCGGACACCAGCACAGCCCCTGACTCTCCTGCGCCAGCAGCATGAGCAGTGACGCTCGTGATGGCTCCTGCCACTGCACGGGGTGACAGAAGCTTTGGACAAACCCCTGCACAGCCTCTGGAAAAGGAGCAGAGAGGAGCCGGGGAGCGGAGGGGGAGCTGCGGGCACGGCCCCGGGCCCTGGCGGAGCGCGGTCCCGGCCCGCGGCCCTTCCCCTCCGCGGCCGCCGCTCCCGCACAGCCCAGCGGGCCCTGAGCCCCCCTGCGACCCCCACGGTGCCAAGGGCGGCCCTGGAGCGTTCCCAGGCGGCAGCGAAGGAGGAGCTGCGCTGCCCTTCCTGGGAGCGCCGCCAGCTCCGGCGGCGAAGCGTGAACCGGCGGCCGCCCCCTCTCCAGCACTCCCAGTTCCCAGCCTCGCTCCCTCCCTCCCTCCCTCCCTCCCTCCCGAGCTCTTCCCAGAGCTGCTGCTGTCACTGCTCCAGGGCTGCATTTAGCTATATTTAGCCACTGCTCTCTCTCCGAATCGCCTGGGCTAAGGGATGTAAGGCTTCCCAGGTAGTTCACAGAGCTGGGTGAACTCCTCTGCCACGGTCACCGGTTCAGAAGGCCCAGCAGCGGTGGCAGGAGCTGGCACACCTGTGCCCATCCCGTCCTGCATGGCACCCGGCGCTGCCGTTCCCCCGGGCATGCAGCATGTCCCCAGCCAGGAAAAACCGTGATTTTCCTTCTCGGGCTTGCAGGAGCCAGAGCCCTGCGGGGCTGGGACCGCCCTGGGCAGCCCCGAGAGAAGCAGGCACGGAGGGGGAGGCAGAGAGAGCGTGCGAGGCGGAAGGCAGAGCTCCCTCTGCAGCTCCAAGGCACGGCGCTGCTCCGAACCGCCCGGCCGCCCGCTGCAGCAGCGCCGCTGCCCCCGCAGCCCAGGGACACAGAGCAGCCAGGAACACCCCAGGGATTGTCCTGCCAGGAGCACCGCAGGGATTGTCCTGCCAGGAGCACCGCAGGGATTGTCCTGCCAGGAGCACCCCAGGGATTGCCCTGCCGGGAGCACCGCAGGGATTGCCCTGCCAGGAGCACCCCAGGGATTGCCCTGGCAGGAGCACCCAGGGATTGTCCTGCCAGGAGCACCCCAGGGATTGCCCTGCCGGGAGCACCGCAGGGATTGCCCTCCAGGAACATCCCAGGGATTGCCCTGCCAGGAGCACCCCAGGGATTGTCCTGCCAGGAACACCCCAGGGATTGTCCTGCCGGGAGCACCCCAGGGATTGTCCTGCCAGGAGCACCAGAGGAATTGCCTTGCCAGGAGCACCCCAGGGATTGCCCTCCAGGAACATCCCAGGGATTGCCCTGCCAGGAGCACCCCAGGGATTGTCCTGCCAGGAGCACCCCAGGGATTGCCCTGCCAGGAGCACCCCAGGGATTGTCCTGCCAGGAACATCCCAGGGATTGCCCTGCCAGGAGCACCGCAGGGATTGCCTTGCCAGGAGCACCCCAGGGATTGCCCTGCCAGGAGCACCCCAGGGATTGCCTTGCCAGGAGCACCGCAGGGATTGCCCTGGCAGGAGCACCCCAGGAATTGCCCTGGCAGGAGCACCCAGGGATTGCCCTGCCGGGAGCACCGCAGGGATTGTGTCCTGGCAGGAGATCCCAGGGATTGCCCTGGCAGGAGCACCCCAGGGATTGCCCTGGCAGGAGCACCCCAGGGATTGCCCTGCCAGGAGCACCCCAGGGATTGTCCTGCCAGGAGCACCCCAGGGATTGCCCTGGCAGGAGCACCCCAGAGATTGCCCTGCCAGGAGCACCCCAGGGATTGTCCTGCCAGGAACACCCCAGGGATTGTCCTGCCAGGAGCACCCCAGGGATTGTCCTGCCAGGAACACCGCAGGGATTGTCCTGGCAGGAGCACCCCAGGGATTGCCCTGCCAGGAGCACCCCAGGGATTGCCCTCCAGGAACATCCCAGGGATTGCCCTGCCAGGAGCACCCCAGGGATTGTCCTGCCAGGAGCACCCCAGGGATTGCCCTGCCAGGAGCACCCCAGGGATTGTCCTGCCAGGAACATCCCAGGGATTGCCCTGCCAGGAGCACCGCAGGGATTGTCCTGCCAGGAGCACCCCAGGGATTGCCCTGCCAGGAGCACCCCAGGGATTGCCCTGGCAGGAGCACCCCAGGAATTGCCCTGGCAGGAGCACCCCAGGAATTGCCCTGGCAGGAGATCCCAGGGATTGCCCTGCCAGGAGCACCCCAGGGATTGCCCTGCCAGGAGCACCCCAGGGATTGCCCTCCAGGAACATCCCAGGGACTGCCCTGCCAGGAGCACCAGAGGAATTGCCTTGCCAGGAGCACCCCAGGGATTGCCCTGCCAGGAGCACCGCAGGGATTGCCCTGCCGGGAGCACCGCAGGGATTGTCCTGCCAGGAGCACCCCAGGGATTGCCCTGGCAGGAGCACCCCAGGGATTGTCCTGCCAGGAACACCCCAGGGATTGCCCTGCCGGGAGCACCGCAGGGATTGCCCTGGCAGGAGCACCCCAGGGATTGTCCTGCCAGGAACACCCCAGGAATTGTCCTGCCAGGAGCACCGCAGGGATTGTCCTGCCAGGAGCACCCCAGGGATTGCCCTGGCAGGAGCACCCCAGGGATTGCCCCGGCAGGAGCACCCCAGGGATTGCCCTGCCAGGAGCACCCCAGGGATTGTCCTGCCAGGAACACCCCAGGGATTGTCCTGCCAGGAGCACCAGAGGAATTGCCTTGCCAGGAGCACCCCAGGGATTGCCCTCCAGGAACATCCCAGGGATTGCCCTGCCAGGAGCACCCCAGGGATTGTCCTGCCAGGAGCACCCCAGGGATTGCCCTGCCAGGAGCACCCCAGGGATTGTCCTGCCAGGAACATCCCAGGGATTGCCCTGCCAGGAGCACCGCAGGGATTGCCCTGGCAGGAGCACCCCAGGAATTGCCCTGGCAGGAGCACCCAGGGATTGCCCTGCCGGGAGCACCGCAGGGATTGTGTCCTGGCAGGAACACCCCAGGGATTGCCCTGGCAGGAGCACCCCAGGGATTGCCCTGGCAGGAGCACCCCAGGGATTGCCCTGCCAGGAGCACCCCAGGGATTGCCCTGCCAGGAGCACCCCAGGGATTGCCCTGGCAGGAGCACCCCAGGGATTGTCCTGCCAGGAACACCGCAGGGATTGCCCTGCCAGGAGCACCAGAGGAATTGCCTTGCCAGGAGCACCCCAGGGATTGCCCTCCAGGAACATCCCAGGGATTGTCCTGCCAGGAACATCCCAGGGATTGCCCTGCCAGGAGCACCGCAGGGATTGTCCTGCCAGGAGCACCCCAGGGATTGCCCTGCCAGGAGCACCCCAGGGATTGCCCTGGCAGGAGCACCCCAGGAATTGCCCTGGCAGGAGATCCCAGGGATTGCCCTGCCAGGAGCACCCCAGGAATTGCCCTGGCAGGAGCACCCCAGGAATTGCCCTGGCAGGAGATCCCAGGGATTGCCCTGCCAGGAGCACCGCAGGGATTGCCCTGCCAGGAGCACCCCAGGGATTGCCCTCCAGGAACATCCCAGGGACTGCCCTGCCAGGAGCACCAGAGGAATTGCCTTGCCAGGAGCACCCCAGGGATTGCCCTGCCAGGAGCACCAGAGGAATTGCCTTGCCAGGAGCACCCCAGGGATTGCCTTGCCAGGAGCACCCCAGGGATTGTCCTGCCAGGAGCACCCCAGGGATTGTCCTGCCAGGAGCACCCCAGGGATTGCCTTGCCAGGAGCACCGCAGGGATTGCCCTGGCAGGAGCACCGCAGGGATTGCCCTGGCAGGAGCACCCCAGGAATTGCCCTGCCGGGAGCACCGCAGGGATTGTGTCCTGGCAGGAGATCCCAGGGATTGCCCTGGCAGGAGCACCCCAGGGATTGCCCCGGCAGGAGCACCCCAGGGATTGTGTCCCTCCAGGAACACCCCAGGGATTGCCCTGCCAGGAGCACCCCAGGGATTGCCCTCCAGGAACATCCCAGAGATTGCCCTGGCAAGCACAAAGGAAGGCTCTCCTGTGGCCGTGGCCTTTGGCTCTGAGGCTCATGTTGGAAAGGGTGTAAATATTGATATAAGTCTGAGCCCCCTTTTCAAAGCCACTTAAAAGACTTTTTTAAAAACTTAACAGCCAAAACACCAAACAAGCCCTAAAGGTATTTCTTTAGCAGAAGAAAACAGAAGCAGAGCTGATGAAGTGCAATCCACCGTCTTTCCACCTACTTAATCAGAAACAGGACACTGCAGGAAATTGTCATACTACTTAATTTCAGTAAAAAGCTTTTCAATAAAAAGATTAAACATGTCTCTAATGTGTGAAGATATGAGCAGGTTATAATTACTATTGACCTCACCTCATCAGCAGTATTTAATTGATGTCAAGGTCTTTATCTGCCTGTGCAAGTTAATCAGCATCCCTGGGCCTCCAAAGACTGCATTTATAACCTCCTGAGGAAGGAGGAATCTTGCTGGGTTTTCTACTTTCTTGTTTTTTTCTCCCTTCCCTTCCACATGTCTCTGAGCTGCTGCATCTCAGCTCTGCTGGGGCATTCACTGCCTGTGGCTTGCAGTCCATCTCTGAAATAGTTGCTCCTGCACCTCATGCTTCCCAGGCACTTGCAGCAGGATCCCTTTTTCTGGAAATGTGACTTCACACTCTGGGAGAGAGCTGTTCCCGAGTGGGCTGCGGGGTCAGGCCTGAGCCCTGCTGCCCCCAGCCCTGCACACCAGCGAGGGGCTGGCACCAGCCTCGTGCTTTCCTAGAGATGCACACTTCCAGGGGTTATAAATACTCCAGGAGCCAGGAATGCACATGGAAGGGCTGGAGCAGCACGGGAGGGGGGTGGGTGCTGCTCCATTGCAATACCCATACTTATCTGCAGCTTTATTTGAGTAGCAGGGTGGTTTTTTCCCCTGCTGGCCACCAAGGAGCTGCTGCAGTGCCCAGAGCCATGCTGCAGCTGAAGGACAGGATCCATGCTGTGACCCTGGCAGGGAGCTGGGAGCACACAGAAACTCCTCTGCAGACTTCGGGAAGGAATAATTGTGGGAAAACTTTCCTTAAATGAAACAGATTATCTGTTTGTACCAGAATCAAACCAGGAGCAGGACACATCCCTTCTTGCACTGATGTGCCTTTACCATAAAACCTTTTCTGGAGAAGCCCCAAAGGCAGCAGTGAAGCATTTCCCTTGGCTGTGAGCAGGGAGCTCAGCTCTGATGGATCCCCCAGGGCTGGGGGGACACCTCAGGACGTTGGATGCTACCTTGGGGTCCCCATGTCCATGCCAGGTGCATTGACCCCACCCAGGGAATGTCTGGCAGAGATTGGGAAGGACAATGTGTCCCTCTGCATCTCCTTCTGCTCCCAGTGCCGACACACAGCTTTGGAGGCAGCACCCTGGGGTAATTCCACAGTGAGGTCAGGATTCCAAGGTTTTCTGAAATTACAAAGCAACTTCTCCACGGTGTCTTTCACGGTGTTAAGCTGATTAGTACCATTTAAAAAGAAAAAAAAAAGTAGCTTAATTTTATATCTTAGCAAAGCTTCTTTGACAAATGCATTGAGGATAAGAATCCCTCTTCCCACGGGAGCTGAAATCATTAGGGGAGATTTGCTGCTAGAGCCAGTTCCCTACAACCACTGTGTGTTCTGCACTTGGTATTCATAAAAACTCAGGGAAAATATGTCAAAGCTGTAAGGAGCTGAGGCAAGGAAATGTCAAAGTAGTTCTGTGTCACCTTCACAGACACAAACCCACTGCTGGTTTAGGCAAGTCCCACTTAGCACAGCTGAAGGGTTTGTGTCTCTCCTGCTTAGAAACCTCCTGGATTTTGCTGATCTCCAGCTGGACATCATGAGGAGCAGCAGCTCTGCCAGGAAAACGCATGGGCTGGAATCAAACCTTGGTGCTGGATTTCATACGCCCCGAGCAGCCCCCTGCACTCCCTGGGATGGGCTGGGCATGGTGCTGGCAGCTCCCTGCCCTTCCCAGCCTTTGGCATCTCTGGCCTCTGCTCTCCTCGCTCTCAGGCTGACAGAGCCCAGCACAGAAGGGCTGCGAGCTGGGGGGCCTGGCAGGGGCTGTGGGCACCAGGCCCTGTGGCAGCAGAGGGAACAAACCCCTGGGAGTGTGGGGGATACGAGCCAGCGGGAGCGGCTCAGGGAAAAACACTTGTGTGCAGGCACGGAACCTGCGCCGCGCACGGCAGGATGAGCACCCCCAGACGAGGTGGGTGGAGCGGGGCTGAGAAAGGAGTCGTGATGTTTGGGAAGTGCAGATTGGAGCTCCAGCAGCACGCTCAGCAAACAGCGATCCGATGTGAGAGGAAATCCACCGGGATGGAGCAGGGTAAATGTCACGGTCTGGAAGAACCTCGGCAGGGAAAGGGAGAGGCTCTGGTATCATGGGCTGTTCACGTGTGTCAGTAACAAGAAGTCACACTAAAATCATGAGGTGTTTTATTTTTGGAAAGATGATGTATTGCTCCTCCTGATATTAACAATTTCCTAATCCCACTAAAAGAATGAAGATCTTATGATGTGAGCTCCTAAACAATGTATCACAAATCAATTTACAAATACATGACAAAGCATTGTTTAGTGTGGAGGGGTTTTACTCCCTGTGGGAACGGTGATGCATCCCCTGGCTTCCAGTGTCTTGGGTACTGTGAGTGCCTGCTGCCTCTGCCCACCACTCACAGATGCTTGGCAACAGCTGGGCTTCTTGTTTCTGATGGGCCTGTGCCTTCCAAAGCTGATCTGTCTTTTGCAGTAAGGGAGTTGTGGGAACCACGGGTTATTTTGCACTCTCATTCCCCTCAGAATCTCAGGAGCAGCCCAGGAACTGTCGGGCAGTTCAAGGTAGCATTACCTCCCTCAAAGTGTGGGCAGAGAATGACATCTGTCACTGTTCCATGGAGCTGGCCTCACCCTGGGTCAGATTTTCACTGTGTTTAGCACTGCACAGAGTGGGGTGTTCCCTTCCTCCAGCCGCTGCAGCCAAATGTCCCGTGGGTTGTAAGATTCAGTGCAATACCACAAGGGGTAGGTATGATGGCACTGGAGATCTGGGTGAATCCCCAGGGTGAACTCCCTCAGCAAACACCTTGGAATGGGGTGGCTCAGGGAGGGGTGTGAAAGCCCCTGACAAAACTGAGGTCATTGCTGCGAAACCTGTTTTAGAGATTCGGCCCCTTTATGGGAAACACAACCACGTGCAAAGCCTGTGAAGGAGCTCTCGCTGGCCCTGGCTGCCTCCCCTCCTGAGCAGCCCTCGTGGAGCCTGCGAGGGCTGGCATTGCAGAGCTGTGCAGGGATGGGGGGCTCTGAGGGACAAGGCTGGCATTGCAGAGCTGCCCCAGGGACAGGGCTGGCATTGCAGAACTGTGCAGGGATGGGGGGCTCTGAGGGGACAGGGCTGGCATTGCAGAGCTGTGCAGGGACGGGGGGCTCTGAGGGGACAGGGCTGGCATTGCAGAGCTGTGCAGGGACGGGGGGCTCTGAGGGGACAGGGCTGGCATTGCAGAACTGCCCCAGGGACGGGGCTGGCATTGCAGAACTGCCCCAGGGACAGGGCTGGCATTGCAGAGCTGCCCCAGGGACAGGGCTGGCATTGCAGAGCTGCCCCAGGGACAGGGCTGGCATTGCAGAACTGCCCCAGGGACAGGGCTGGCATTGCAGAACTGCCCCAGGGACGGGGGGCTCTGAGGGACAGGCAGAGCTGAGGCGAGTTTGTCCCTGGCACAGGCTGCCGGTGTGCCATGCTGCAGGGGAGCCAGCCCCCGCTCCGTGGGTCTGTGTAGGGCAGAGCAGGGCTCCGGCAGAGCCCGGTCAGAGCAGCACTGGGATGGATATCCAGTATCTACAAAGGACAAGAAGGGGATGAATGAAAACAATCATTTAAATAGAAATAAAAATTACTGCTAATAATTTTGCTGCAAAGCAGCCTTTCCGTTCCTCTGCATTTCCCCCGAAGGACGGAGCCGGAGCTGCCGGCATCTCCATGGTGACAGCGCGGCGCAGGCTGCGCAGGGTGCCCGGGGGGCACCGGGGCCGGCCGGGCTCCGAGAGCCGGCCAGGACCCCAAAGGAGCACGGGGGAAGATGGGGCTCCCTTCCCAAGGGGCTGCCGTGCCGATCCCCAGCCTCAGCAGCCAGCAAGGCTCCGCGCCACCCCAGATGTGCCAGGGCAGAGGTGGCTTTGGCCTTGGTGGCGGCGCCGGTCCGTGGTGGTGGGCACCACACCTCACTGCCCTGCCCGGTGGCTGACCACGGCCACGGCCCCTCCTGTGCACGCCAGAGCCGTTCATGAGAGCCGCAGCCTCATGTGTACCTATTTTTAAGTTGGTGATATTGTCTCTGCACCGGCTAAATATAAAGCCTCGTACCGCGCGGTGAGTAACGTCTGGCGCGGAGCCACGGCGAGGCAGCCGCGGCCGGGCTGCGAGGGCTGCACACGCCGGGCGGGGGGAGAAAACCAGCCCAAGTGCAGCTCCTCACACCCTGCACAGACACGCGAGAGCGAGGGCTGTGCCCGGGGCCCGCGGGGATGGAGCAGGACAGCTCCGAATGGATCCCCGCGTCCGCACGGAGCGTGCGGGGAGCTGCGGCTGCCGGTGGCTCTGCGGGACCCTGGGCATTCGCCAGGCTCTTGGTTCAGCGCTGTGCCGGCAGCCGCCGTGTCCCCACGGCTCTGCTGCTGCTCGCCCGGGCCCGCTCCCAGTCCTTCCCAATATCCCATCAAACCGCCTTCCTTCCTTCCTTCCTTCCTTCCCATCGCCCCTCCACGGAGCCAGGACAGCCCAGGGGGGACAGGACAGCCCAGGACGGACCCGCGGGGGTCTCTCCGCTCAGGACAGGGGGCACAGTGCCCACGGCCGTGGATCCATGGCCGGAGCGGGGCAGAGTGTCCCCGGCGTCACCCGCAGCCCGGCGGGGTCAGTGACTCCCGCGGGGACTCCGCTCGTGGCAGCAGCCGGGCGCGGTAAAAGACCCTCGGAGCGCTCTTCCCTGGCCGGCCTGCTGCCATTTACGGCGAGATTCCCAGCGTGAAGGAATTCAGTGCTATCGGCTTGTGGGACTGGGAAAGAACCCCCGGGTTCTGGAGCTCGTTTTGGAGAGAGCCCGGGCTGCCCCCGCCCCGTGGGACGCGTGGAGGGGTCCCGGGGGAAGCGGGAGTCGCTCTGCCGAGGGTTTAGCCCCAAAGCACGCGGGAGGCACCGGCCCTGCCCCGCTCCCGCCGGCCCGGCAGCACCAGGTGGCGCCCGCGGCGTCCGCAGCTCCTTCCCGGCCGGGAGGCGGCGGGACGGGAACGGGAACGGGAGGGACCGGAGCGGGATGGGAACGGGAACGGGAGGGATGGGAAAGGGATGGGAACGGGAACGGGAGGGACCGGAGCGGGATGGGAACGGGAACGGGATGGGAGCGGGATGGGAACGGGAACAGGATGGGAACGGGATGGGAACGGGAGGGACCGGAGCGGGATGGGAACGGGAACGGGAGGGATGGGAAAGGGATGGGAACGGGAACGGGATGGGAACGGGATGGAACGGGATGGGAACGGGATGGAACGGGATGGGAACGGGAACGGGAGGGATGGGAAAGGGATGGGAACGGGAACAGGAGGGACCGGAGCGGCATGGGAACGGGAACGGGAGGGATGGGAAAGGGATGGGAGCGGGATGGGAACGGGATGGGAATGGGAACGGGAGGGATGGGAACGGGATGGGAACGGGAACGGGAGGGATGGGAAAGGGATGGGAACGGGAACGGGATGGGAGCGGGATGGGAACGGGAACGGGAGGGATGGGAAAGGGATGGGAGCGGGATGGGAACGTGATGGGAATGGGATGGGAACGGGAACGGGAGGGAACGGGAACGGGATGGGAGCGGGATGGGAACGGGATGGGAACGGGAGGGATGGGAACGGGATAGATGGGAACGGGTCGGAACGGAACACGAGGGGTACGAGGGGTGCTCGGGGTGGGGGGGGTGGGATGCTCCTGCTCCTGGGGCCCCACGCGCGGCGGGACAGGGACACTGGGGCTGGGGACGGTGCAGCGGGTCCGCCCAGAGCCATCTGTCCCTGCCATCACCTTCTGTGATCTTCTGTGAACCGGAAGATTCCAGGGAGACCTCTGAGCCCATTCCAGTGCCTTTAGAGCCCCTTCCAGGAGAGCTGGAGAGGGACTGGGGACAAGGCATGGAGGGACAGGACACAGGGAATGGCTCCCACTGCCGGAGGACAGGGATGGATGGGAGACTGGGATGGAATTGTTCCCTGGGAGGGTGGGCAGCCCCTGGCACAGGGTGCCCAGAGCAGCTGGGTCTGCCCCTGTCCCCTGGCAGTGCCCAAGGCCAGGCTGGACAGGGCTTAGAGCAGCTTGGGATAGTGGAAGATGTTCCTGCCCACGGCAGGGGCTGGGACTGGATGGACTTTAAGGCCCCTTGCAACACAAACCAGTCTGGCATTCAGATATTCCTTGGATTGCAGTGTCTTTTCTGCCTCAGTACCTCGAGGATTTGTTGCTGGTTCAATCATGCTTTCTCCCCTCCTGGCCCAGGGTGTGATTCATCACATCTTGCACAAGATGGAGCAAGGCTGATGAGCCCTGCTCGCCAGGATGGGGCTGCTCAGCGCCTTCTCTCTGCAATAAAGAGCACGAGACACCGAGCTCTGTACCTTCCAGCAATGGCTGGGTTTATCACTTCTGCTGTGCTAGCCCAGCTACCCTGGGCTGCGCTTCTGCTTGCTGTAGACTCTAAGTTTACACTCAAACCCAGAAGAAATCGCTGAAGGTTTCTGTCTGACCTTCTCCATACCATGAACTGCAGAACTTCTCCAGTGCATCCCTGCCCTCCTGCAGCAGCTCCTGCAGGGAAAAACTCTCTGGTGTCACAAACCCAGGAGGGACGGGAGGCTCCTGCCAGTTTTCGGGAAACTGCTCCGTGCTGAGTTATCTTGGCTGGTCAAATTTGTCCTGCTCTGGAGCTGGCACTGTGTCCTAAGTCACACCTGTCTGCCAGGTCAGGCAGACCTGAAGCCTCTCATGTTCCCCTTACAGGTGTAAGCTGTAATCTAATTACTGTAATGATCTTTCTGTTAAACTCAGCAGGTTAAGCTCCTTAGTTCAGGTATTGAATGTTGCTTAAAACCGGACCCTCATTTTTGATTCCCTGACTACCAGTTCTGAGTGAGGAGCAGCAGCTTGTCTGTGGGGTCTTGTTCTTTTCATTTTTAAATATAACTGAACTAAAACCCGTTCCAGACTCAAATTAAAGGCAGAGATTTTATAACACAAACAAAAATACACTCATGGCATTGCCGTGCTAAAATTGTTCAGAGGCTGCACGTAGGCTGCTTGTGCTGCCCTGCCAGAGAGCACCACGCCAGCCACCCCCACTGAGGGGCCACCCCCCAGGCAACCAGGAGCTGGACCTGATGATCCCTTTGAATCCAGCTCAGGATTCTCCACGATTCCATGGTGTCACTGGATCTAACACAGCTTTTTGTGCTCAGCAGCAACACGGGGGAATTGAATCAATTAGTGCCACCATAGGTGGCTCTGGAACATTTATGCATCAAGAGGAAATAATCTGCATTTATTCCTTGCTTAAGAAAGTAATGCTACCTCTGGCTTGCTTTCCTAATGATTATTTTTCCACTTGGTTCTGTACAAATGAACAAAGCTCTGGCTCCTCGGTGCAGGCAGAACCCGGCCCACCCATTTATCTCTCCTACAGCAGCCAAATGGCATTTGCTGTCTCGAGCAGGAAATGAGCAATTAAAAGGCAACAGGACGTTATTTTTTTATTTCCTTCTCTCCCCTCCAGAATAATAAACATCTCCAAGTGAATGTGCTGCGTGCACCGATTACTTGGACAATTTGACACGAGGCAAATTGTTCTTAAATAGGACGGCAACAAATGTGTCTGTTACAATTTGGAAAATCCCATTAGTTTTTCAAAATGATTGGCTTTATACCTCTTACAGAGCACAGGCTAAGCAAAAACCTTTCAAACTAATCAATAAGAAGCAAAATAAATTAATTTTCCCAGACTGCTTCAACGTGAAGGGACACAGCAGTGCAAACGCGTGCCAGGCGTGGTTCGGGCAGGCTAAAGCTACCTCTGGCATGGCAGTGCTCACCACGTTCACTCCAGCTGCTCAAAACCCCTCTCAAAAGCACCCAGGTGAAAAGACTGAACTTCTTTGGCTTGGAAAGGGCAGTGGCACAACAGAGGCCATGTGCAATAACATGCCACGGTCTTGGCAGCACCTCTGCAGGGGCAGGCTTGACCTAGGAAGAAAACTTCAAGAAGAAAGGCCCAGCCCAAGTAACAGCTCTGCTGCCTGGTGTTATCTCTCCTGGCACACGGCTTGGGGCTGCTGGAGATCCCTGGCTCCAGGGGCTGCTGCTGCTGCTTGCACTGAGCTCCCCGTGCCCCCTGAGGGGGCTGGCCCTGGGGTGCCACAGAGCACCCTGGGCAGGGCCACCCCGAGGGGCATCCAGGGCAGGGGTGCCCCAAAGGGCAGGGCCACCCTGAGGGGCATCACAGGGCAGGGGTGCCCCAAAGGGCACCCTGGGCATGGCCATCCCAAAGAGCATCCCGTGCAGGTCCATCCCGTGCAGGTCCATCCCGTGCAGGTCCATCCCGGGCAGGTCCATCCCGGGCAGGGCCATCCCGGGCAGGGCCATGCCACAGGGCACCCCTGCCCCGGCCACAGCCCCAGTCAGGAAGGCAGAAGTGCCCAGGGCTTGCCCCAGCAGCAGGTTTGGTGTCGGGTGGGCACAGCAAGGCCGTGCCCCCCTGGTGCCGCTGCTGCCCGTGTCCTGAGCCCAGGGACAGCCCTGGCAGCAGCTCTGGGCGCTGCAGGGCTGTGTGACACCTGTGTGGCACCTGTGTGACACCTGTGTGGCACCTGTGTGGCACATGTGTGGCACCTGTGTGGCACCTGTGTGACACCTGTGTGACACCTGTGTGGCACCTGTGTGACACCTGTGTGACACCTGTGTGGCACCTGTGTGACACCTGTGTGGCACCTGTCTGAGGGCCACACTCCCGGGCAAAGGCAGGAAGGGCTGAGGAAGAAATGACTCTCGTGCCCTGCTGGACATGGCTCCGGCCCTGAGAGCCCACCCTGAGCGGGGACCAGCACTGAAAGCAGAGCACATGTGCACATTCCCGGTGGAAAACCAGGTTTTACTGAAGTGCTTCCTCCACAACGGCATCAAACGCAAATCCCTGGGCTCATCCCTGCTAACCCTGGCACCCAGGGAGTGTTCAGCAGAGATGTCACCTGCCCAGAGCTCCTCCTCGCCCTGGGTGGGTGGTGAGGGATCCTGAGAGCCCAGAACTGCCCTGGGTGGGTGGTGAGGGATCCTGAGAGCCCAGAACTGCCCTGGGCAAGCAGAGAGGGATCCTGAGAGCCCAGAACTGCCCTGGGCAAGCAGAGAGGGATCCTGAGAGCCCAGAACTGCCCTGGGTGGGTGGTGAGGGACCCTGAGAGCCCAGAACTGCCCTGGGTGGGTGGTGAGGGACCCTGAGAGCCCAGAACTGCCCTGGGTGGGCAGAGAGGGACCCTGAGAGCCCAGAACTGCCCTGGGTGGGCAGAGAGGGACCCTGAGAGCCCAGAACTGCCCTGGGTGGGCAGAGAGGGACCCTGAGAGCCCAGAACTGCCCCAGGCAGGCACAGGGCTGGGTGCAGGAGTGAGCCCAGGCCTGCAGAGCTGTGCACAGACTCGGCTCTGTACAGCCCCTGCCAGGCTGTGCTGTGCCAGGCTGTGCCGTGCCAGGCTGTGCCGTGCCAGGCTGTGCTGTGCCATGCTGTGCCGTGCCAGGCCATGCCAGGCCATGCCATGCCTTGGGCTGTCCTCCCGAGCTCCCAAAGGCGGGCAGGGCAGCCGCTCTTGCCTGGCAGGGGCTGAGGCCCTGGCACAGGTTGCCCAGAGAAGCTGTGGCTGCCCCATGCCTGCTGTGGAATGCAGGAACATAAGCACTGACAAACAGACATTCATCACATCCAATGGATCATTGCTAGAAACCATATGAATAAAATTGCAACTTCTCACAGAGCGAGTTGCTACGTACAATACTGAAATGTCAGTTCAGGCGTTAATTACTAGATATCCGTGGTATCCAAGCAATCAGAGTGCTGTGAGCTGGGCTCCAGACAGCAGCTCTGCTCCTTCTGTTGTGGCTGCAGGAGCTGCAATCCCCCTGTCCCGGGTGTGCCCCCGGCCGGGGCCGTTCCCCGCTCCTGGCCCAGCCCCAGCTGCAGCCCTGCCTCATGACAGGCAGGGAGGGCAGCGAAGCCTGCCAAACGGGATTGTGCACGGGACAACCCAGCTAAGTGGATTGAAAATTGCAACCTGTCACTGCCTTCTGCAAGTCACTTAGGAAGAGCTGGAAACTGGAATAACAATTTTAGCAGGAACAGAAAATCTCAGAAAGAAAGAAAAAGGGGATTTGTGGGAGGAGGCAGCCAGCCTGGCTGTGGGCTGAGCTGTGGGTGGGGGGCTCAGGTCACAGACTCCCTGGGAAGTAAGGTGGGGGGGAGTGATGCCTGTAATTCCCAGGGCAGAATAGCAAAAGCTGTAGAGAATACAGAATTGTAGATCTATTTTTAATGTGGAATAGTTGTATTCTATTAAAGACAAATGTATGTATAGCATGTATTACATGTAAAAACACATAATCTGTATTTATATATTTAAATATATACTCAAAATTTGTGTATATAAATATACAATACCACGGTTTATATTTTTATATACATATAGATAGATGTGACTTCCTTAAACTCAGTTGTTCCTGTGCCAGGAGAAATAGTGATGCTTCATTCCTTGCTGTCTCCTTCCTTTGCACCCCAAAGATCACTTGCAGGCAGGTACAAGAAATAACTAACTGAGGAGAAACACCATTTAATTCTCCAGGGTTCAGCTCCCTCCACAGCCTCTCACAGTGCTGTGGAGGGCCAGGGGGAGAAGGCAGAGCGTGCCTCAGGAGTTTCACCCCATCCAAGGCTGTGGCCGGGGGGGTGCTGTCCCTCAGAGGACTCAGACCCAGGCTGGGGACGGGTAAAATTGGCAGAGTGCTTTGGTTAAAAACCAAATACCCCAAATGCTGCTGGAGCAGGAGTCCCCACGGGCTCCAGGGCAGGGGCAGGAGCAGGAGCAGAAATAGGAGTGGGAGCAGGGACAGGGACAGGGACAGGGACAGGGGCAGGAGCAGGAACAGGAGCAGGAGCAGGAGCAGGAGCAGGAGCAGGACCAGGAGCAGGGGCAGGGGCAGGAGCAGGGACAGGACCAGGAGCAGGGACAGGAGCAGGGGCAGGAGCAGGAGCAGGAGCAGGAGCAGGAGCAGGAGCAGGAGCAGGAGCAGGAGCAGGAACAGGGACAGGAGCAGGAGCAGGGGCAGGAGCAGGAGCAGGGGCAGGAGCAGGGGCAGGAATAGGAGCAGAAGCAGAGACAGCAGCAGGAGCAGGGGCAGGAGCAGGGACAGGAGCAGGAGCAGGAGCAGGGGCAGGAGCAGGAGCAGGAGCAGGAGCAGGACCAGGAGCAGGAGCAGGGACAGGAGCAGGGACAGGGACAGGAGCAGGGACAGGAGCAGGGACAGGGGCAGGAGCAGGACCAGGACCGGGACCAGGAGCAGGAGCAGGAGCAGGAGCAGGAGCAGGAGCAGGAGCAGGGACAGGGACAGGAGCAGGGGCAGGAGCAGGGACAGGGGCAGGAGCAGGAGCAGGACCAGGAGCAGGAGCAGGACCAGGAGCAGGAGCAGGAGCAGGAGCAGGAGCAGGGGCAGGGACAGGGACAGGAGCAGGGGCAGGAGCAGGGACAGGGGCAGGAGCAGGACCAGGACCGAGACCAGGACCGGGACCAGGACCAGGAGCAGGAGCAGGAGCAGGGACAGGGACAGGAGCAGGGACAGGAGCAGGGACAGGGGCAGGAGCAGGAGCAGGAGCAGGACCGGGACCAGGACCAGGAGCAGGAGCAGGACCAGGAGCAGGGGCAGGGAAGCTCCTAGTCCCTGCCCCCCTGGAAAGGCTCTGTCGGTGCAGTGAGGAGAGGCAGCAGGGAGAGCCTGAGCTGGGATGGAGCAGCAGCACACGCAGTGACCAGAGGCCAGGGCAGGCTGTCCCCCGAGCCCTGCTGGCACCCCAGAGTGCAGGTGCTGCTCCTGAGCAGGGATCCAGGCCCAGCCCCGAGGCACCCAGCTCCACCTGCAGCACCTGGGCTCTTTGGTGCTCCCCGAGAGCGCCAGGAAAGGCACAGGGCTGGGCCAGCTGGGTTCCTGCAGGTGTGCTGGTAGCAGGGAGAAGCCTCAGAGCTCTCTGGCTCAATTTGGAGATGCAAGAACAGCACAAACAGCCGAGGCTGCTGGTCCCACCCTTGGATCCCCCCTGGGCCCTCTGGTGCTGAGGGGTTTCACTCACACAGGGCTGTCTGCCCAGCTCCCGTGGTGTTACAGAGCTCCAGGGGATCTGCCCCAAGGAAGCATGAAACAGGAGAGGAAATGAGGAAATAGCAAATAGCTAGTACTGGAGCCCTTGGGTCTGGTTTTACATCTTTCTGAGTGAGATTTCATGGATTTTGTCCAAAACAATGGACAAGGAGAGCTTGTTCTGTTACTATGAGTATTGCAATCATTTTCTCCATGAGCTCAAACTGTTACCTTCTGGTGACAAACACCCAGAACATTGTCACCAAGTCAAAAGACACTCAGCACAGAGAAAAAAAGATAATTTATTGAAGTATTTAGCTATTTGAGTATTAACAATACTCCTAAAATAACAGCAAAACCAAATTTTCTGCTGTTAGAAATTTCTGCATGAGTCAGTTTTAGACAGTATCAGGCAATTATTTCATCCCAGTTTCCCATTTTTCATTGGTAATTGCTGTGCTAAGACTATACAATGGCCCTCCAGTATTAGGACTTAAGAACCTTGGTATCATCAAAAGTAGAAGAGAAAAGCAAACCCAGAAGCGATAAGCACTGTCTGACTGTGATGGAATGTCAGAAAAAAATACTGTGACTGTTTGGATCTGGCAGGACCACTCAGACCTGGCTGTGTCCCACAACTCCTCGTGCCTCTGGGCTGGCTTGGAGCAGGATCAGCTCCCAGGGCAGAATCAGCTCTGGGACAGGATCAGCTCCCAGTACAGGATCAGCTCAGGGACAGGATCAGCTGTAGGACAGGATCAGCTCCCAGTGCAGGATCAGCTCAGGGACAGGATCAGCTGTAGGACAGGATCAGCTCCCAGTGCAGGATCAGCTCCCAGGACAGGATCAGCTCCCGGGGCAGAATCAGCTCTGGGACAGGATCAGCTCTGGGGAAGGATCAGCTCCCAGGGCAGAATCAGCTCTGGGACAGGATCAGCTCCCAGTGCAGGATCAGCTCCCAGAACAGGATCAGCTCCCAGTACAGGATCAGCTCCCAGAACAGGATCAGCTCCCAGTACAGGATCAGCTCTGGGACAGGATCAGCTCTGGGACAGGGTCAGCTCCCAGTACAGGATCAGCTCCCAGTACAGGATCAGCTGTAGGACAGGATCAGCTCCCAGTGCAGGATCAGCTCCCAGTACAGGATCAGCTCTGGGACAGGATCAGCTCTGGGAGAGGATCAGCTCAGGGACAGGATCAGCTCTGGGGCAGGATCAGCTCAGGGACAGGATCAGCTCCCAGTGCAGGATCAGCTCTAGGGCAGGATCAGCTCTGGGACAGGATCAGCTCCCAGGACAGGATCAGCTCTGGGACAGGATCAGCTCTGGGACAGGATCAGCTCTGGGACAGGATCAGGTCCCAGTGCAGGATCAGCTCTGGGACAGGATCAGCTCCCAGAACAGGATCAGCTCCCAGTACAGGATCAGCTGTAGGACAGGATCAGCTCCCAGTGCAGGATCAGCTCCCAGTACAGGATCAGCTCTGGGACAGGATCAGCTCCCAGTGCAGGATCAGCTCTAGGGCAGGATCAGGTCCCTGGTGTCACTGCTCAGCTCCAAGTGGTCACTTCCACTCCCCGACTGTGCTGTGGGCACAGTGGACAGTGTCCCCTCTGTCCTCTGAAACGTTCCTTTGTCATTAATCGAACTCAGCTGGATGCCTCAGCTGCTCCCTTACATTCTCATCCATGAACTATGAAGCAGCAGTGGTTATCTGCTGAATTAAGTAGTTCAACTAAAAGAATCCCATATATTGTTTTCAGTCAATGGGCACTATGAATAGATTTTATGTAAAATTACTGGGAATGCATAAGCCATTTTGCCTAATGTTATGGAATTTCTTCTCCCAAGCCCTGTGTGAAATGTAATTCATGTTCAGATACTGACAACTGAATCATACTCAGCATTCATATATAGTGCTTTATATATGCAAACTGCCATAAAACATTAATTAAGCAATAGATTTCCTAATGCTGAGAAAGTGTATTCACACCAGGCTCGGTGAGTTAAATGTTTAAATACTGTCAACGCTTAAACACTGTTTACAGTTTCATTGTGCTGTGGGCTCAGTCATTGGCAGAGCTGTAACAGTCAGTGGCTTCTCCATATGGTAAGTAGGAGTAGGAACGGTGGCTTGGTCTTTATCTACACCAAACTTTACTTTGAAATTGTACTTTTGCTACCAGCATGCTATTTTAGAAGTGAAGTTACTGTAGTAAGAACACAAGCTGTCTGTTTGCAGGCTCCTGGTACAGCTACAGTACAGAGGCAACGCTACCATTTATCGAGGTTTTTAATGTTCCACGTGACTTTGGCTCCTTTTTCCCAGTCAGGGCTACCCAAAGCCACAGGGCACGTCCAGCAGAGTGCTGGGACATCCTCTCACGCAGCTGAGTGCCCGTGGGGGTGTCCCAAGCCCTCCCAGCTGGCTCCTCCCTGGGGTGGCTGCAGGGTGAGGAGCTCGGTGTTCTCCTGGGGTGGCAGAAGGACACTCAGTGCAGTTTAAGTCGCGGGCTTTTGTTGGGTTGCTACTGATTCATCCCGTTCATTGGTCAGGAAACGGTGAGATTTGGCTGCAGCTGCCAAAGCTGAGTCAGCAGCACACCTTGTCAAGTGTGCCAGCTGTGCCACTGCCTCCCCTCCCTGGAGCAGCAGGAAAGGCTCTGGGTGCCACTCGGGGAGACTCACGCTCGGGGGTATTTACAGCTGCCAGGTACAGAGCACAGCCCACAGCTGCCCGTGGCCCAGCCTGGCCCAGCCTGCTGCAAGCTCGTCAGGAGCAGCAGGCAGCCCCCTCCCCAAAGGACACGGACCCTCCCTGCCCAGCCCCCAGCCTTTTCATAGGAGTCTGTCATCAGGAAGATTAACAGGAGCTTTAAAATCATGATTTAAGCAATGACAGTGCAGACTGAGCTCACGACACAGAGAACTGACACATTCCTTCCAGATGTCAGGAATCATGGGATCCCAAACCTTTTCCAAACACTTCTCCTGCTGTGCAGACCCCAAACTCTTCTTGCTTTAGGTGCCCTGCACTACAGGGCTGGGTGCTTTGATTTAAACAGTCAACAATAAAAAGACCTTTTAGTTGATTAGTCACTGCAGCCATGAGTGCCACAGAGTTTACTTTCTTGTTCCATGAATGTATTTGTTTATATTTGCAGAAGGATTCAATCTGATGTAAACTATGAAATATGTTGTTTACTGAACAAAGACAGGTTCCAAGGCACTTGTTAACACTGAAACCAAACCCCACTCTTAGATATCTGTTTGCATTACTCAGTCACCTCAGAGCCCATAACCCTGGCTGAACACTACAGCACTCCATCAAACAGCCTGGGAAAACACCTAGAAGATAAATAACCTGCTTAAAAACTTCTGATGTGTCAATAGTTTGCCATGAAACTGAAAGACATACCAGAGCTTTGTCTATGCTTTGTATTTGTATTAGTGCCTTGAACACCAGAGTGTAAACCCAAAATTTGCTGATGCTATCAAGTTTGCTGTCAGCACTCTGGAGAACAGAATTAGAATTTTCAGTGATTTTGATAAACTGGTTTTTGACAGACATTTGTGCCTGGATGCCATCTGTGACGGTGCATCGAGTTTTAACTTTAGTTCACCATTACTCAGAAAGGATCTGCTGGCAGGGGAAGCAGCCTACAGGCTTTGCTGCTGGGGGAAAACCAGGCAAAAATCCTTCCAGGAGGAAAACTGAAACTCTGACCATCCTGACATTTTGTCTTGCTGGCAGTGTTAAAATGCCACATCTGTCTCAGTGATACTGAGAGAGCCTCAAAGTTCATCTCTGCTTGAGCAGTCAGGAATAAAATGAAGGGCAGTGTTAGCAGGATTAATTGGAACAGCTCCTAGGATCAGGGATCTTGTTGGCTGTTTGCAAGTGGGACAAACAAGTTGAATTCAACTCTGTCCTGAGAAATATGCTTATTGTAAATGAAGTACCTTGAGTTTTCTTCCCCACTTACTATGGACCAGCTCCTGATTCCACAGTGATCCATTCAGCCAGGAGTGCCAGGTCAGTCTCCACCCACCCGACCTGCAGGACCTGTCTCTGGGTCTGCTGCAGGTCCCTCAGCCTTGTGAAGTGATGGAGCACAAACAGATCCAATTCGTGTTTGATGTCATTTTGGCCCCGTTTTTTCTGGAACATGACAAGACAATACTTCTCCCATGACAGGACTGGTCTGGGTGGTTTTTGCTGGGAGCAGTTTGGTGCCACCAGGGGAGGTCACTACGCTGGTGGACAGTGGTGTCCTCTTAATGGAACTATTAGTGACAAAACGCAGTACACAGAAATGGAAAGGCACCTCCATCCAGGGAGTGCTCACATTCCACATTCAGCGCTGCAGCTGTGGGCTGTGGCCTGCAGAAAGGCCCCCAGGAACCCCAGCAGTGGGATCCACGGTGTGAGGAGCCCGCAGGGACACAGCCCTGTGTCCTGACAGCCTGTGACAACAACCAGCCCTCACCCAAACCCTCCAAGGGTCACATCAGCATTCCTGACTGCCCTGCCTGAGATCGAGCATGGCTCACAGACCCAGTGGTATCAGCACCACTGAGCCTTATCTGCTCCTTCTCAGAGCTCATCAGTCAATAGTGCTGTTTGCTGGGTGGGGTTATCTGCAGGGCCACGTGTTGCAAGACTCGGTTTGCTCCCACGTTCACCTTGATCTGCCCAGAAGCTGCAGGCCTGGAAGATGAAACAGTCCTTAGGCTGGTGACACAATCAGTGGCCAGTCACAATGATCCCTTCAGCCTTGACCAGCCAGAAACAGCAGCAGCCCTTGTAAAAAAATCAGAAAACATGGCTTTGTGTTTAAGGATTGCAAGAGATTTGGAGGCTATTGAGGCTGCAAACTGACATCAGACCGAGCCTAACATGGGTCTCAAAAAATCCTTATCTCCTTCCTTGATATGCTTACCCCCAAATTACCTTAAAATGCTCAAATACAATCAATATTTGCACCCGAATGCTTTCAAGGACCCAAGGCAGCAGAACTCTGCTGGGTACTGCAGGAGCTATTCTGTGCACTATATACAGCACAGCCCACGTCTCAGAGCTGAAACGATGCCATCCTTCCCAAAATCTGGTCTTTGGTATCCTTCTCAGCAGACTGAAGAGTGGGAACATTCCCCAGACCTCACTACCTACCAACAGCCCCAAGCACAGCTGGACACCACCAGCCCAACCAAACTGGGGTTACAGATTGTGACAGGGGCTCCTCACACGGAGGAAAATCCATCACCAGGTGACCCACGTGCTGCTTCTTTGGGCCCTCTGAACTCTCCCATCTCATCCCCAGAGGTCCCAGCTGGAAGCACTCCTTCCACCCTGCCCTGACAGAAGACTGTCACAAGAACTCTTTGCTCCTGGTCAGGAGACTGAGGAATTAAACAAATTCAAGAGTGAAAACCCCCAATGATAATTATCTGCAGTATCTGAGCACTCCCAGCAGCAGAGTTAAGGCTGCAATGTGACACAGTGCCAGGGGGCAGTGAAGAAAAGGCATTTTTCTCCAGAAGGGCTTTTGCTGCAGACAGGAAGTTTGCTTTTTGAATTAGTCACCAGTTTCACTCCAGGCTGATTACACCAGTTTCATTACCATACAATAGCACTGTTTCCATGCAAGTGCTATCAAGATTACATTTATGGTTCCAAAAGTTGTTTCACCACACCTACACAGAACCTGAGTGCTGCACACAGGAACAGAGAACTGCTCTCCCTCTCCTGGGTGCTTACCCAGACCCCATAACCTTTCAGTAAACTGCTCCTGGGGTGAATAGGAGGGAGCTGACAAATAACGAACAGAGGAAGAGACCTGAACTTTGACCATTATGCATATTTTGAATATAAATATCACGTCTAGGAGGGGGATATAAGCATGCCATGGAACACATTCCTCATAAAGAGCCATAAAGTGGCATTATGACACCAATTCAAGGGAAACATCTGATACGTTCTGGCAGCACAGGCTACTTTAGCAATAGTGATAAGATCTCTGGCAGGACTTTTGATGGAAATAATGAACGTTTTTTTCTGTGTATGTGTGTCACTTTTTTCTTTCTTTTTTTTTTTTTTTTTTTAATCTTATACTTTGTTTACACCCACCAGCAGCTGCGATGATTTCTTGAGAAAACGCAGGTTTGGCATTTTGCATTTGAGGATCTTCTGGCAGAGGAAAGTCCCCGAGGGGCTGCCCTTCCCCGAGCCAGGCGCGGGAGCTGGGCAGGACAGGGTGAGCACACAGCCCAGCCCCTGCTCAGCAGGGACACGCTGCAGCCAGGCCAGGAGCCAGCTCAGCCCAGAGCCACAGCCCTGAGCCACCTGCAGCCGGTGCCACCAGGGGCTCTGCCTGCCCGGGGCTGCCCCACAACAGCTTCACCTGGAGTGAAACCTGCCCCTGGCACTGCCCTGGCTGCTGTCTGGTCTGACTCCCCGTGAGCACACCCTGATCTGGAATGAGCAAAGTCAACTGCATTAAGAGAAGCACACGTTGGGCAGCCTTGTTGTGGATATGGATTCACATACGGAATTACTGAGAAGTTCTCTGGGTGCAGATGGGTTAAATATTAGATTTAAATGCTCTTGGATGCCAGCTTATTTTTGTCATCTTCTCCTTCCTCACCCCCTCCAAAGCAACCTCAATCATCCTGCTGCCAAATCCAAAATAGACTTCTCTGTACACCGCTGCACTAAAAACTAATTTAGGCCCCAAAATCTTGCTCAATTTCATACATTCAAAATGAGTAAACACTGAAAATTTTCTCCAGATTTGTTCAACTCCAGAAAACATTTGGTGCAATTCCGTTCTTTGAACTCTGAGATTATTTTATCTTCTTAGTTTCCCTTGGTAATCATTCTCCCTTTACCTTTAGGTTTACTATTAATATTAATGTCACATACTGACAGCATGGGAGTGACAGAACAGCAACTCTTCCCCAAGTGATTGAATCTTCTCAGTTTAACTGTTTTATATTGCGTTGTGAGCCAGCTAAGTCACTTAATCTGAAGTGAGTGGTGAGGTATGTCTGTTATATTCAGGGAGCATTGCCATCTTAGGCATGAAATGATGTGCAGTATCCTCCCTTGGGATTTTCTCAGCAGCAGTGCTGAGAAATTAAAATACAACATTTAGCATGATTTGTAGCTTTAAATTTCAATTATCACCCTACCTAGCTGGCACCTGGCGGAGCACTATGATCTCAGAAGTCTCTTTCACAGTCACAAGAACTTCCCACGTATTAATAAACCTTATTTCAATGTGTAGTCACTAACAGGGGCAGAGAAACTCTGACTGAATCAAGCAGCTCTTTCTGCCCGAGAGCTTCAGGTTCCAGACAGGCCCATTCTCCCACCTAGCTCTGGGATGTTCTGTGTCTGTTCTACCCAGAGCCCTGCATTTCCAGACTCTAGCTCAGCTCCACTTACAGAGCCCTCCCAGATGCAGCAGCAAACCCGTGCAGAAACACAAACGCCTCAAAAGCCAGCCCACTCCCCACAGCATTCCCTGCTCCTCAGGGAGAGCAGAGTCCTCCTGTAAAATCTCTCTCCCAGCCCACTCCCCACAGCATTCCCTGCTCCTCAGGGAGAGCAGAGTCCTCCTGTAAAATCTCTCTCCCAGCCCACTCCCCACAGCATTCCCTGCTCCTCAGGGAGAGCAGAGTCCTCCTGTAAAATCTCCCTCCTCACAGTGGGACTCGGCCAGGTCTCAGGAGGTGACACATCCCTCTGCTGGCACTGACCCCACGGCTCTGAGCGTGCCTGTGCATCTCTGAAGAAGATGCTAGAAGGTCCCTTCAGGCACACCAGGAAGATTTCACTTCTCTTCTCTTACTTTTCTTCATTAAATCTTGTGGTCATCAGGCACTGACAAACTTTCAGGGTGCTCAAACTTTAGATATTGCACCTGTTCCTGATCTAAACTCCCCTTGTTTAATCTTGGCCTACCAAGCACAACACATTAAAAAATCCCACCACAGCCACTGCTTTACTTGCACAAAGGATCTCCAACAGCAGCAGCTCACAACTCGCTCCCTAACTATGCAGAGAAAGAACCTCAGCCTGTACGAGCAGTTTTACTGAACCAGCAGGGTTACTCAGCACAGTAAAAGCTGGTTATGCATGTAAATATTGTATGGTGAACTGCTTAGTAACCAAATTTATGCTTTTCAGCTGATTTTTGTTTTGGCATTTTTAAGATAGCACCAAATCATCCTGAAATTGTTTTTAAAATATGCTTGATCATTTTGAAAATCAAATCAATCAGCCAACTCTGATGATTATATTTTGCCTAGACTCTGCTGCACTGTCATGCCTTCATGCTGCCCAACCAGAGCTTGTTTCAGGAAAACATTGATTTTTTTTCCTGAAAATCTAAACCACTACCATTCATGAAGCACAACCACACAATGCAGTGCACGCTTCATAATTCAAATATTATGTGCTGCATCCTCTTGTGATTTAACTTCTGTGTCCAAACCCTCAGCCAGGGATTTTCAAACTTTCCAGCCCACAGATCCCTCAGTGGTCTGTAGCCATGCACCAGAATTCATTTCTAAGAAAACCAGCCTTGATTCTTTCACTTACTTCCCACAGACTCCCTGCACTGCAGACTGACTAATTACCTAGGGCTGGCTGGTAACATGAGAGATTAAATTAATACATGCAGTAGGGCACTGGTGCTTGAGAAATTCTATTCCATATTTAAACTCAACAGCATAAAGATTGTTACTTTGAACACGACACATTTCCTTCTTCAGAAACAGCAGCAATCAGTAGCACAGTGTAGAATTTAAAAATGGAGAGCAGTTTTATTCTGTCACTGAAAAAAACAACACACACCACAATCCAGCAGTGAGCTGGGATTCAATAGATAGGATTTAAACCAACATTACAGTCTGGTCTTTATAAAATTGGCTACTGGCATGTTGGGAGTAAGTGTAATGTGAATAATTCAGATGTGGGTTTGCTACAGAAGTGATGAAGGTGAGCAAGCCCAGATCATACCCAAAACCTGAGCACAGATCAAGAAAATAAAATATTTCTGCAGTGACACTGTGGCCTTCCAGCAATTCTTACAGCTGCTTTTGAAGAGAACTTTGCCAGCCCGTGACTGATTTTGGCTGGCTCAGACCAAGCTGGGTGATGTGGTGGCTCTGCTCCCAGAGTCCTTCGAGGAGGGGGAATCAGATGGACAGAGGAAGGAACAGCAAGAACAGTGGAGAAATGGCTTAAAAGCTCCCAAGGGAGCTCAGTTATTCAGTTTCCAAAGGATGGGCTAAGCAGCCGTGGAGACACAACCCCCAGAAGAAGAGGCTGGAAGCACTCAGAGATCTTGCTCAGCATTTCCAGGAGCTGCAGCACTGCTCTGGGGAACCAGGGCCCAGAGTCTGCCACGAGGCAAGGGTTACCTGGGCAGGGTGTGGAACAGAGGGGACCAAAGCCCAGCCCGGGCTGTGATGGGAGATGAAATACCTGCTGCACCCCCAGGCCGACCTGCACAGGAGCCCAGGGCTTTGGAGGTGCACCTGGTGGAGTCAGGTGGGGCCTGCAGAGCAGCAGCCCTGACACACCTGGGCACACTCAGCTACCAGGGCTGCACCCACAAAGCACACAGGTCACATATTGAGCAGAGCTGTTCCAACCACTGCCCCTTCCACAGCAGGGCTGCTGGGACACAGCGCGTCGGCTCCTCGGGAGAGGTTTCATTTGCAAAGATTTACACAGCAGCAGCACAGGGGTTCACTGGAGCTCCAGGGGATCAGCAGGGCTGCAGTACTCACCCCAGCATCGGTGACCACAGGCGTGAATCCCCACAGCGCTTGAATGCTGCAAAAATAGAATTTAGCCTCTGTGAAAATTGTTCAGGAATAAGAGAACATTATTTACAAAGGTTATGTCAAATCCTTTAGACTTTGCCTGCCCCAAGCGCTGTGTTTAGATTAGGCTTGGAAACAAGGTGTGGTAGAAAGGATCTAAATGTCACCATCATGTGAATAAATACTGAGAATTGTAAAGAACTGAGCAAGATGCACCAGCCAAGACTGGAGGGTGCCAAAACAACTAATGACACTTTCTTGCAAGGAGTGTCTAATAGAAAGTCCAAGGGATGACTTCTACAAGGAGTGGCACGTCGCCAGTCCCCGTGACTCAGCCCTGCCAGGCCACGCTGCCGGTCACGGGCCACCAAGTGCAAGCAGCCTCAGCATCTGGCAACGGCCACATCCCCGGCCCGAGCCACCAGTGGCTCCCGACTCGGCAGCGTGGGGGAAAGCGGGACACGGGGGGGGGGTCCTGGCGGGCTGCCCCCGAGCCCGGCCGCGGGCGGGGGCCAGCGGGCACGCCAAGCTCCGGGGCCAGCGGGGCGGGCAGGAGCCGCGGGGCACCCCGAGCCGGCTCCCCGCGTCCCGGCACGGCACGGCACGGCACGGCCCCGGCCCCGGCTGCACGCGGCGACAGGCGGGAGGTGCGAGACACCGACAGCGGGCGGCGGCACCGGCGGCACCGGCGGCAGGGGGACCGGGACGGTGGCACCGGGGTGGGGCACCCGGGCTGCGTGCGGGACCCCCGGGGCGGGAGGGGACGCGCGGCGATCCCGATCCAGATCCCGGTCCCGATCTTGACCGCGATCCCGATCCCGTTCTCTTTCCCGTTCCCGATCCCGTTCCCGTTCCCGTTCCCGGTCCCGTTCCAGATCCCGATCCCGATCCCGATCCCGATCCCGATCCCGGTCCGGATCCCGATCCCGTTCCCGTTCCGGATCCCGATCTCGATCCCAATCGCGATCCCGTTCCCGATCCCGATCCCGTTCCCGTTCCCATTCCCGTTCCCGATCCCAATTCCGATCCCATTCCCGATCCCGTTCCCGATCCCATTCCCGTTCCCGATCCCATTCCCGATCCCATTCCCATTCCCGATCCCGATCCCGATCCCGTTCCGGATCCCGGGCGCGGCGCGGCCCCGCGGCGGGCGGGGTCACACAGGCGGGGCGCGGGGCGGGGCGCGGAGCGCCGCTCGCCGCCGGCAGCCAATGGGGGCGGGCGGCGCCGCGCCGCAGCCAATGGGCGTGGGGCGGGCCGCGCGCCGCAGCCAATGGGCGTGGGGCGGACCGCGCGCCGCAGCCAATGGGCGGGGCGGGCCGCCATGGGCCGCGGCCGCGCTGTGCCGCCCCGCCGGGGCCGGGGCCGGTAACGGCAGCGCTGCCGCCCTCCCTCCCTCCCTCCTCCCTCCTCCCTCCTTCCTTCTTCCTTCCTTCCTTCCTTCCTTCCTTCCTTCCTTCTTCCTTCTTCCTTCCTTCCTTCTTCCTTCTCCTCCTCAGCCCCTTCCTCCTTCTCCTCCTCCTCGGCGCTGCCCGGCGCCGCTCCGCAAGGCGCGGCCGCCGCTTCCCCGCCCCGGCGCGGGGCCGTCCCCCGTCCCCTCCCTCCCTCCCTCCGCCCCGTCCCCGCCCGCCGCGGCAGCCCCGAGCGGGAGGCGGCGGAGGGAGGCGGGAGCCATGCGGGAGTACAAGGTGGTGGTGCTGGGCTCGGGCGGCGTGGGCAAGTCCGCCCTTACCGTGCAGTTCGTGACCGGCTCCTTCATCGAGAAGTATGACCCCACCATCGAGGACTTCTACCGCAAGGAGATCGAGGTGGACTCGTCCCCGTCCGTGCTGGAGATCCTGGACACGGCGGGCACCGAGCAGTTCGCCTCCATGCGGGACCTCTACATCAAGAACGGGCAGGGCTTCATCCTGGTGTACAGCCTGGTGAACCAGCAGAGCTTCCAGGACATCAAGCCCATGCGGGACCAGATCATCCGCGTCAAGAGGTACGAGCGGGTGCCCATGATCCTGGTGGGCAACAAGGTGGACCTGGAGGGCGAGCGCGAGGTCTCCTTCGGGGAGGGCAAAGCGCTGGCCGAGGAGTGGAGCTGCCCCTTCATGGAGACCTCGGCCAAAAACAAAGCGTCTGTGGACGAGCTGTTCGCCGAGATCGTCAGGCAGATGAACTACGCGGCGCAGCCCAACGGGGACGAGCCGTGCTGCGCCTCCTGCGCCATCCTCTGAGCGCGGCGGCGGCCCCGCGCCCCGGCGGACGCGCTCGGGGAGGCAGCGGCGGGAGAAAACATTCGTCGTGTTGGAAATGTGGCTTTTCTCGGCATGTGCGTTTCGTCCAGTCTCGGTCATGGCATATTTCCTGTCAGCGTCGGCGGCGGGCGCGGGAGCAGCCGGGTCCCGCCGCCCGGGGAGCGGAGCCGCGCGGGGAACCCGCCCCGGGCCAGCCCCGGGACAGCCCCGGGATAGCCCCGGGACAGCCCCGGGATAGCCCCGGGACAGCGGAGCCCGCAGCCGGGACAGCTCCGGGACAGCCCCGGGACAGCGGAGCCCGCAGCCCGGACAGCCCCGGGACAGCCCCGTGATAGCCCCGGGATAGCCCCGGGACAGCCCCGGGACAGCGGAGCCCACAGCCCCGGGACAGCCCCGGGATAGCCCCGGGACAGCCCCGGGCCAGCGGGGCCCGCAGCCCGGCCAGCCCCGGGATAGCCCCGGGACAGCCCCGGGACAGCGGGGCCCGCAGCCCGGCCAGCCCCGGGACAGCCCCGGGACAGCGGGGCCCGCAGCCCGGCCAGCCCCGGGCCAGCCCCGGGCCAGCGGGGCCCCGTCCCGGCGCCGCTCCCCGCCGTCTCTATGCAAGCGGGAGCGGTGCGGGGCCGTCCCGCCCGGAGAGTTGCACATGGAGCTGGGACTGTGAGCCGATCGGTGCTGCCAGGCTCGGGGCGCCGGGCAGCGCCGCCGATTTCCCTGGAATAATGCTCTATTTTGTTTACCTGCTGTATCGGATGGGAGTTTGCAGGAGAGTGGTAGCGTGGTGGTTTTTCTCCTGGTTTTATTTGTTTGTTTGGTTGGTTTTTTTGTTTGTTTTTTTGTTTTTTATTTTTTTAATCAGCTGTGAAAATGTTACAAATCTGCACAATTTTTAGGTGTGCGTGTGTGTGTGATTTCGTTGTGGTTTTGGTTTTTCCTTTGGCGGGGTGGGGGGGCGGTGGTGCTTTTTTTGCCGCGGGGTTTTGGATTTGGGTTGGCAATACCTGATTTTGATGACTAGCTCTCTCGAGTGCAAAGACTTCCCATGAGTGATGCAGGGCCATCAGCAGCCCTGTGTCTGTAGAGTGCCTTCAAAACTCAGCTGTTCCAGCCGGTGCCAACCTGTGAAAGCTCCACAGAATCCCATTATCTACTACTCCAAAAACTACTTAACAGTTTCCTTGCAGTAATCACTCCGAGCAAGCCAGGACAAAAGGGCCTATTGTTAGTGGAATTTATTTCTTATTTCCATCTGAGCCTTTTAACTGTTATTTCCATGTCTTGCAAGTTTGGGCTTCATTTACTTCAAATTTACAAGAATTTAGCCTTTTGGGATTTTTGGGTGGGGGGACTTTTTTTTTTTTTTTTTTTTTTTTTTTTTTTTGGTTCTATTTCCCTTTGATTTTGTCATGGGATGTGCCTCCAGCCAGCAAAGAAGGAAATCTTATCGTTGTGATGTACCAAGAAAATTCTAACAACTGTCATTTTAATTGCAGACATGCATTGAAGAGATGTCTATCCATTTGAAGAATTTTAATACAAATGCTGTTTTTTAGAAAACAACTTTGTGCATTGTTATGTATCACATGAAACACTGACTTTCACAGAGGCTCTTAATCCAGATTTATGTCTCAGTAGCAGTGCAAGGTGGAGGGGTCGCTTTAGCTAAGAACAGTGGTGAAAGAAGGCAAACACAAGATTGCCGTTTTACCTGATGTTTAGCCCTTTTTGATGCAGGTTTTTGCTTGTATTCAGGTCGTGGCCCAGTGTCTGCCAAGCTGTGGGAAGAAGGCTGTGCTCAGCTTTAGGGAGGCACTGTGGGCTCACTGCAACAGGCCCTGTAAGATCAGGCCCCTTCTCCCTCCTGGAAGCAGCGTGGTTTACTGGGGTGAAGTCCTAAAGGTCAATTGTTTTTGAAATTCGAACTTCTGGTCTCACTGCATTATCACTTTAAAATGATAAACCAGGCCTTTTTGTTTTCTGGTTTGCAGAGGGGCTGGGCTGGGAGGAGACCTGTGCCTCCCATCAGCTGGAAGATCCAAGGAGGGTCTTTACCTGTTCTCTCCCTCTCTTTGCCCCTTCTTTAAAGGTCTGCACACAAAACCTGCAGCTCCCTTTTCCCCCCTGTCCCAAGAAGTCTTGACGTTATCTTACATCTCAAAAACAAAGGTTGAGATGTAAAGGGGTTTTTAATCAGGCCAACTGAAAAGTCACTGCCATGATTCCTCTGTGATTCTGGTAACTGCCCCTGTTTTAAGCAGGAAAACTTTGTGCCCCAGCCCTGGGAGAGCAGTGTGCAGTGCCAGATTGAGGCTACGTTTTGAAATGAAAATTGCCATTTGTGCTGTGGTCACAATTGGATACTTTTTGCAGTAACATCAAGTGTCTACTGAACATCTGTGAAGCGTGTTTCTCCTGCCCAGCCCCGGTGTGTGCTTCCAGCAAGGCCCTGCTTGGTGCAGGAGTGGGGCTGTGCCAGTCTCAGGGACACAGCCCCAGGGAGAAACAGAGGCTGGAGGAGGCAAAACAGTGCTGGGGCCCTGCTGCTGCCCGGGCTCTCCCTGTGACAAACACAGCAACTCACCCCCGTGCTTAAGTGAGGCTTGAAAACCCCATTGCAGCTCATCTTCCAGGAATTCCTAAAAGTTCACTAGAAGCCAGAGGACTCCCATGCTGGGAATAACACTGACAGAAGGGGTTTCTTTTGACCCAAGTACTGCATTGAAAGCTAAGGAAGCCTGACTGCTGCCACATCTGCAGCTTACAAACTGCATGTCTGATGTTAACAAAAAAATAAATTTACATCTCAGTTACTGCCATGGTTCAATCTTGCCTTAAATTCAATGGGAATGTACAGTTTTTAGCACCCACCAGGCCTTGACCAGTGCATTGACAGCAGCTTGATCTGGTTGATAAAAGCAGGAATTTATTGTGCCCTCCCAGGAGCCAGCAGGTCCCTCACGTTCCCCAGTGCCTCTTTCCCCACTGCCTGAGGAATAAAGCAAAAGTGGGTGTTTGTAGCACACAAAGTGCAGCTCTGCTGGGCCTGGCAGAGCAGCTGGGGGCAGCCAGCTGAGCTCTGTGCTGTGCTGGGCCTTCCAGTGGTGCATTCTGGCTTTGGCCAAAAAAGCTGTATGTGTTAAACGGTGAAGCATTTAAGCAGCCATGGCACTGTCTGATCAGGGTTTTGAATGTATTTAGGCATTCCATGTTCTCTGTGACTGCTGAGGACAGTACAAAGTGTAGAGCTCAGTAGTCTGATCTTCCAAATACTCTGAAGTGTTTTGGTGCTTGTTAAACATAGGCCTTGTCTATAAAAAGTCTGAAAAAATCATCCTGCTTTAACTTGACTGAGTGATGAAAGCTATATTAGCTTCGACACTTGAGGGAAATGTTGTATCAATCTAAAGGTACTCTTTATTCCTTTTCCCTGTGGGAATATGTTACACCCGTGTCAATACAGAGGTGGTATATCACTCTTTTCACAGTGAGAATTGCAAATATTTACTTGTTTTGGAAGAAAAATTACATTCCTGGCCAAAATACTTCCTGACATCGCAGAAGTTGTGTAAACAAGGCCTTGGTTTAAGGCTGGTCTTGTGACCACATATTTTGCTGTACATAATGATTGTATTTTTAAAAGTCTGAGCTTGTTCTGTTGCCAGAGTGTGTCTGGCAGCCCGGTGTCCGTGACTGTAACCGTGCCGTGTGCTCAGCGTGGCCCGAAGCTGCTGCTCAGCCACGCTCAGCAGTCCTTGCTCTGATGGTGCTGCAGCTGATGTGGAACTCTGTGGCTGTGGGATCCTGGTGGTTCTGCTTCTCTCAAAAGAATGTATGGCAAGTTGTTTGCAAAGGGCATTTTAAATAAAGGGCAGCTGGCTCTTTATGACTTCCTCACTTGGGTACTCATTGTGTGCAGGTGTTGTTCGGGCTCAGATTTCCTCCAGGAGTGACAAAATGCAGAAACTTGCATGTTCTTTCAGAATTTTGTGCTGAAAGGGGTGGCACAGGTGCACGGAGCGCGTGGATGGCTCCCACGAGGTACATGGAGACCAGCTGGAGCTCTGCTGCCATGGGAGCTCTGGCCCCAGACAGGTTTGTACAGCAGCCCAGGCGCGCTCCTGAGAGCCTCACTGCAGCCCTGGGCAGAGCTGTTCGTGGTCTGCCGAGACCTGAGACTGCTCTAGAAGCAAACGGAGGGGTTGAGCTCAGTTCCAAGGGGAAAGGGTTTTAAATATTGCCATTCACAGCTTACAGCCTGTTCCTACAGTGTTTACAGCCTCGTGCAAAATGTGTGTGTCAAAGACTCTCCTTCCTGTCACATTGCTGCAACAGTGTTTGAGAACCTCCTTTTTGCAGGAATCCAGCATCTGCCCAAACTGTAGAACTCTGTGCTTGGGGCTGACAGTCTTTGGTAATCATGTGTGCAGCAGATGAGAGGGGTTTGAGAACAAATCTTCACTGCAAAAAGCAAACGGTGTTCAAGCGAGTTGTAGTGATGAGAAACGGAGTGCAAGTGTGTTGGGGTTTGGGGCTTTTTTGTTGATTTTGTGTTTTAATTTGTGTTGGGTTTGTTAATCTGTCATCAGAAATCCTGCTGTGTTTCCCAGGGAAGAGTCAGTGTGTGTGTGTGTGTGTGATCTGACTTCAGATCTGAATCAGAATCAGAATTCCTCCCTTTCCACAGAGGATCTCACCTCAGTGACCTCAGCTCTGGAGCATTCCTTATGGGACAGTCACTGTGGTGCTGAAGGAGCCCCCAGCAGAACCTGGCCAAGGATGATGAGCAGAGATGTTCCTGCAGGAAGCTCCAGAGCAGCCGTGGCGTTTTCTCTGGGGCTCTTCTCAATTTCTGAAGGGTACAACTGCTCCAGCCACCACCGGGGCTGCTTCGTGCTGTCCATGCCAGAGGTGCAGCTTGTGCATAAAGCAAGATCTCAAATCCTTCATCTGCACCATCCAGCAAGTCCCAGATCCCACCTAAACCACTGCCAAGTTAGAAGGCAGTTAACCATTGCGAGTCATTCAAGTAAACCTTAAAATATTGAAAGCAGCTGTTCTGTATTGACTTTTGGCAGTCTTGGGTCTTTTGGAGGTTTGGGTGAAGAGCAGACTGATCAAGAAGCCATAGCTTTGTTTTGTAGTCCTTGACAGAGAGAGATTTTTAAGAAAATGGTGCCTGACATGTAACTTCAGCTGCAAGGATTCAAACCCCATTTATTTCTACAAAGTTCTGTAAGGGAACTTTATAAAAAGTGCTTAGTTAATAGATTTGATGTCCAGGTACAGACAGATCCCAGATGTTTCTCCTCTGCATGACAGACCAAAAACGATTGTGCAAAAAATGCTGCAGCAATGGGACTGGATAGAATGATCAAAAATTGCTACAGTTTTTGCCTTTTGATACAGTCATGTTCATTTCTTGCACTAGGGTGAACGGGGATGTTTTAGGTTGCTTTTGAGGATGGTTGTAAATGGACTTCTGGGTGAAAATGAGCTGAAATCGAAGTTGGCTGTTCTTTCCTCTGAATCAGGTGTTGCAGAAGGTACAGGTCAGTATTTATAGCAGCTGTCCCTTCCCAGTTTCTCAGTTGTGGGTACATTCATCTAATTCTTTGTTTCTATAGTGTTCCTACAGTTATCCCAATTTCAGCAATCCAAGGGACATGCAGAGAAGGAGCTTGAAAGAGAAATCCCTGCAGATATTCCAAAACCACTTTCTGTAGAAGCATAAAATAGGTACATTTTGGGGATCAAAACTGCATGTTTCTGTGGTCCTGGAAAACACAAAATGTGTCCTGAAAAACACAAAATGTGTCTTAACTTCCTCTGCTGGGCCGTGGTGCCTCCCCAGCTGTGCTGCCTCGGCTCCTGGGGTGAGCTGGGGCAGGGCAGCAGCACAGGACTGATGAAATCCTGGCTGGGCAGGGTGGGATCTGCCAGGGAGCACTGTGGGGTGGGTTGTGGGGTGGGAAGCAGGACACACAGTGCCCGGTGCCCCAGGTGCCAGACGTGGTTGTGTGGCAGGCAGGGAGCAGGATGTCTTGCTGGAAGCTGGGGAGATGGGCTCCATTCTTCTGTTGTGGGTATAAAGCATCCTTTTGTGTGTGTATTATGGATTTACTGGGGTTTTTTTTCCCCCCCTTACATTGCTAAGCGGATTCAGAAGTGCAAAAATCATTTGTACAACGTGTGTTCTCCACCAGGGATGAGTTTGATGTTTAGACTGAGCTTCCCTACACCACTAATCACCAAAATCTCTTTTAAGCTGTGTGGAACTTTATAGTGATGATTGTTGCAGTGTGACTCAGGGGGCTTGGGAGCTGTGAGTGCTGAAGGGTGAGATGAGTGATCATTTTATCCCCTGAATGAACTGCAGCAGTGCCACGGACCCCCCTCTCAGATGGGGGGGTTGCTGCCAAGTTTACTGCTGGTTACCAAAGCATGCTAACAAAGTGCTTGAGTCATTGAGTTTCCAATGTTTGCAATCTTGATTTCCCTTCTTTTTGGGATACTCTGCTGCATCCCAGATTGGCTGTCTATTTTCTGCTGGGTTTCTTGTTTCAGATGTTGTGTTTGTTTTAGTGTGGGTTTTGCTTTCCCTTTGCTTGTTGGATCTTTTGGTTTCTGCTTTAATTAAAGGAAAAAGTAGAGAGGAGATTCACATCTGAGTTGCTGTGTAGCACAAGCTGCACAGATTCCAGAAATACATGCCATGCCTCCACATATTTTTGCAATAAAGTCTAAGGAGAACACTGCATGTTTAAGGTATTTCTAAGGCCTGGACTCTCAGCAGAGAAACCGCTTGGAAAAGATTATTTCCAAAAGAACTGGGTCAGCCTGGAGTGAATTAGAGTTCACAGATACTGAGGCATTTCTTTCCTTACAGTATTGCTGTGCTTCAGCCTCTGCAGTGACAGTTACAGATTGCTGAGCATAAATATTTATGCATATGTACAAAGTTGTATCTGGTATCCACAATTTGGGAAATATCCACATTTTTCTACTTCTAGCATAGAAAATAAGGAACAAATATCCACATTTTTCTACTTCTAGCATAGAAAATAAGGAACAAATATCCACATTTTTCTACTTCTAGCATAGAAAATAAGGAACTGTGTGCCTGCACTCGCTGAATATCAGACCAGTAGCATAGAAATTGAGGTGTGTGTTTGTTCAGCCAATTATAAGCACCTAAAAAGAGTTTTCTGGATTCTCTTCAAGCACTTTTGACCTGGCACAGATTAGTTCAGCATTGCAAAACCAGAAGTCCCCATGGTGATTAAAGGTGAGGCCTTGACCTGCCTGACCCGTCTGGTTTGTGGGCAGCTCTGTCTGCGAGGGAAACCAGGCGTGTGTCACCTCTGTGTCCCTGGGGACAGGGAGCCAAAGCTGTCTGAGGAACTGCTGAGAGCCCAGGGACAGATATTCCTGGACTCCTCTCAGGCTTTAGGAGGCTGGGCTTGCTCAGTGTGCACCTGGTGCAGCTGCTCCAGGTGTGCTGAGGCACCGAGCCACCACTTGCAGCACTCAGGAGTTAACAGCAATTCACTGCTGAGAAATGGAGTTCATTTGGAAAGCATGTTTGTGCATACCCATGTGGAGAATTAAAGTGTGTTATTCCAGGATGTAAACGCACCTAAGGAAATGTGTTTGGTGTCCCCAGTGCCAACAATAGAATTGGTAATATAAATTCATGACCGAAGTTCTGTTTGTGCACTGACTTAACACTGTTTGAATTTGCACTTGACATATTCTCTGATTCTGTGGATGTGTGTCCCTAGTTCTCCATTCTTTTGTAACCCCATTGAAATCAGAGCCTTATTTAAACAAAATTAACCACAGCCTCAATTTAAATATTTCACATGCACCTAGTAGTGTGATTATTTTTTAAAAGCTGTAATTTCATTAGAAAAGAAAGCCTTCCTTCCCCTGTGCCTTTAGCTGAATTCTCAGCTGCCTATAGTGTAAACTTTAATTTATTTTTTCCCCTCTCTTTGGGTGATTTTACCCTGAGGTGACACTGGGCTTATGTAAATTGTGAATCTATCTTGAAATGCCAACAGGTGTATTATAATGTTTTTTAATGTGGTCGTTTCAAAAGCCAGAGATGCTGTGGAACACTTGCAGTAGTGGCCAGCCAGGAGGAGAAGGGTTTGGAGCTGTGAGCCCTGCGAGGGCAGCGTGGCAGAGCCCGGAGGGGCCTGGGAAGAGCAGCTGGAGCAGCCCCAGGAACATCCCCGAGCTCGGGGCAGGGCTGGAGGCTGATCTCCAGCGCTGCCTCTGCAGCTGCTCTTGCTGAATCAAGGAGCACCAGTTACACAGAGCCGTCACTTGATTTTTTTTTGATTTTTCAGTGGCTGCCAAGAGCTACATAAGCCCCTGAACTATGTCAGAACTGGAGGGAGAACAAAGGTGCCCTGAGTTTGCCTTTCCCTCCTGCCCTGCTGCCTCCTCTGCCCTCAGGAGCTCTGTGAGCCTCGGAGCCCGTGGGTCACTGCAGGGCTGTGTGGTCACACAGATGAAAACACACACGTTCCAGAATGTAAAACCCCGCAGTTCTCAGCTCTGTGCTTCAGCAAGCCAGCCTGCTGCGCTGCCTTGGTGTAAGTACTAGACCGTAGAAACTTCGCAGGAGGAAGGAGGAGTTCCACGCTCCCCTCTGAGTAAAACTGGAGATACTCTCTGGGATCCAGAGGCTGGATGGAAAATGCATGATGTGAGTAGGCTCAAGATTGAATTAATTACAAACTCTTACGATTTTTAGTCACTTGAAATGGGGTCAATTTCAAATCAATCTCTTTGCAAGATGAAACACGCTGTTTCATCTTGGCTTTTGTGGTGATACATCACAGCACTTATCAAATTAACAAAGGGCTGAGCCAGCAGGTAGTGAGGTCCTCAGCTGGGGCTGAGCTTTCTTCCAAGGGCAGGTATTATTTTTAAGTCTAATAGCTACCCTTATGGAAAAAGAAAAAAAAAAAAAATTAAACCCTCAGGAAAGGTTCAATCTGAAAAACAGTGATTGCAGGACTCAGGGAGGATTATGGTAATTTATTTCAATTAATTCAATGCAAAACAGATTATAGATCACTGTGCTTCACCATCTTGTGGAAAATCTAGCATTCAAAATGTAGCATAATCAGGTTTTGATTTATGCAAACTGTCTCTGGAAGACACTCCAGCAGCCTTGTTTTGCAGCAATGGGAAGTCAATGTTTCCCGGAGGATGGGTTTCCAGCGAGGCTGGGATGAGCTCTGGCCGCTGCGCTGGGGCTCTGGGAGGGCAGAACTGCCCCCTGCAGAAGGAGCCAGCTGTGCCCAGCCAGGGGGGTGCCCTGCAGCCTGGGCACCGGGGCCAGCAAAGCTCCGCTCCCGGCAGCCGCTGCTCGGCGCGGGAGCTGTCCGCGGGCTCGGCTGCTCCGCCAGCACCCCGGGACGCTGAGGGCACCGAGCAGCGCGGCAAAGCTCCGCTCCCGGCGCCGCCCGCCGTGTGCGGGGTGTGCCCGTGTGCGGGGTGTGCCGTGTGCGGGGTGTGTCCGTGTGCGGGTCCTGCCGTGTGCGGGGTGTGCCGTGTGCGGGGTGTGCCCGTGTGCGGGGTGTGCCGTGTGCGGGGTGTGTCCGTGTGCGGGGTGTGCCGTGTGAGGGGTGTGTCCGTGTGCGGGGTGTGTCCGTGTGCGGGGTGTGCCGTGTGCGGGGTGTGCCGTGTGCGGGGTCTGTCCGTGTGCGGGGTGTGCCGTGTGCGGGGTGTGCCGTGTGAGGATCCCACCGTGTGCGGGGTGTGCCGTGTGCGGGGTGTGTCCGTGTGCGGGGTGTGCCCGTGTGCGGGGTGTGCCGTGTGCGGGGTGTGTCCGTGTGCGGGGTGTGTCTGTGTGCGGGGTGTGCCGTGTGCGGGGTGTGCCGTGTGCGGGTCTGCCCGTGTGCGGGTCTGCCCGTGTGCGGGGTGTGTCCGTGTGCGGGGTGTGTCCGTGTGCGGGTCCTGCCGTGTGCGGGGTGTGTCCGTGTGAGGATCCCACCGTGTGCGGGGTGTGCCCGTGTGCGGGGTGTGTCCGTGTGCGGGGTGTGTCCGTGTGAGGGGTGTGTCCTTGTGCGGGGTCTGTCCGTGTGCGGGGTGTGTCCGTGTGAGGATCCCACCGTGTGCGGGGTGTGCCGTGTGCGGGTCTGTCCGTGTGCGGGGTGTGTCCGTGTGCGGGTCCTGCCGTGTGCGGGGTGTGTCCGTGTGAGGATCCCACCGTGTGCGGGGTGTGCCCGTGTGCGGGGTGTGCCGTGTGCGTGGTGTGTCCGTGTGCGGGGTGTGCCGTGTGAGGATCCCACCGTGTGCGGTGTCTGTCCGTGTGCGGGGTGTGTCCGTGTGCGGGTCCTGTCGTGTGCGGGGTCTGTCCGTGTGCGGTGTGTGTCCGTGTGCGGGTCTCGCTGTGTGCGGGTCTCGCTGTACCCCTTCCTCTGCTCTCTGCTCCGTCCTTGTGCCCCCTCCCTCCCCTCCCTCCCCTCCCTGCCGCTGTCCAAGGGAAGCGGCTGAAGATCTCGGGACACTTTTCTGTTCTCAGCTTCCTCACTCTGCCCCTCCTCACACTCACACTCACACTCACGCACAGACACACAGACACAGACCCAGACACACAGACACACACAGACACAAACACACAGACACAGACACACAGACACAGACACACACACAAACACACAGACACAGACACACAGACACACAGACACACACTCACACTCACACACTCACACACTCACACGTGCTTCTGCTTCCCGCAGTTGTGCCCCCCGCACAAACGCAGCGGCTGCGGTGCCGTGCGGGGTGCTGGGCAGGACGGCCCCGCTCTCACTCCCCTGGGCTGGGTAAATGCTCGCTGCCCTGGGGGCTGCGGCTGCAGAAGCGCCCCCGAGCCGGGCTCAGCCCGCCGGGCAGGGAGCGGTGCGGGGAGCCGGCGCTGAATGCCTGGCCCGAGGGTTACACCAGGGTTATCGATAATGTCCATTTCCAGTCACTGTCCTTGCAGCCCCTGCTCGTTCCACGGGTGTAGGACAGGAGTGACAGCAGCTCTGCCTGCTCTGAAACATAACCCAGGGATGAATGGCAATGCCTGGCTGGGACCCGTGATCCTCAGGCTTTGTGCTGTGGTGAGGGAACTTAAAAACGCTAATTTTAAGCAATAAATGCTGATTAATGTTCAGGTTTTAAGCTATTAAAAGGGTTTGTTCTGATGAAGAGCAGTCACCACGCTGCTGACTTCCGTTTGGCTGTTAAAAGGTTTATGGTTATTGAATTATTTGTAACACAGTGACGATACTTTATATATTCATTGTTTATGGGCTACTAATTTCTACCCTTTGTTGATCATGTGGAATACACGCTTCTTCGGTGTGTTTTTAGGCATGTCTGAGGGAGCAGGGCTGGTGCTCGAGTTTCCCTCTGAGCTCCCAGGTTTCCCAGAGGCGATTTCCTGCGCTCGCAGCACCTTGTGGTGCTGCAGCCCTGTAACACCGGGCTCGAGGTGCGCTCCCGGCCGTGCAGGCTGCAAAGCAGTTACCAAACATCGTGTCAGGAGCTGCTGGCTCTTTGTGCGGGGCTGCCGGGGCACACACATGGCTGTTGGGGCACACACCTGGCTGTTGGGCACACACCCGGCTGTTGGGCACAAACCCGGCTGTTGGGCACACACCCGGCTGTTTATTTGGGCACAAACCCGGCTATTTGGGCACACACCCGGCTGTTTATTTGGGCACAAACCCGGCTATTTGGGCACACACCCGGCTGTTTATTTGGGCACAAACCCGGCTATTTGGGCACACACCCGGCTGTTTATTTGGGCACACACCCGGCTGTTGGGGCACACACCCGGCTGTTCATTTGGGCACACACCCGGCTGTTTATTTGGGCACACACCCGGCTGTTGGGCACAAACCCGGCTGTTTATTTGGGCACAAACCCGGCTGTTTATTTGGGCACAAACCCGGCTGTTGGGGCACACACCCGGCTGTTTATTTGGGCACACTCCCGGCTATTTGGGCACACACCCGGCTGTTTATTTGGGCACACACCCGGCTGTTGGGCACACACCCGGCTGTTCATTTGGGCACAAACCCGGCTATTTGGGCACAAACCCGGCTATTTGGGCACACACACGGCTCCTGCGCAGCGCCGGCCCCAGCGCCTGCCCGGGCAGAGCCCCCGAGGCTCCGCAGAGCAGCTGCGTTCGGGAGGTTTTTGCAGCTGCTGCGTTCAGCCCACGGAGCTGCAGTCATTGACTTCGGAAAAGAAAATCATTGTGTGGATTCTGTCCTTCCTCTCAGCCACGCTAGTTCCCTAATATGTTTAGGAGTTGGTATTTATGTTTCTCCGTGTATATTTCACCAAACTGGCCGCCTTTTCTGAGCCTGTTTGGGCAAAAACTGAGAGTAAACATGTCCTTTTTTTTAATTTTTTTTTTTTTCTTTTTAAACTTAGATCAGTGTCTACTCCCAGCTGTAGTTGAATTGACAAGTTCCAGGTTTGGTTCCTAAGGGGAGGAGGTGCATTAACTCGTGTCGTTAGCCCATCACCTTCCCCGACAGCCTCACGGGAAGGTTTTCAAGAGGCAGGTACTCGATGTTTCTCAGCTGGAAAGTGCCAGCCAGTGGCTTAGTCTGGATCGATAAACGAGGTTTGTCCTGTTGCCAGGGCTCATTTTTATTATCCAGACTTCCCTTCTGGGAATAGCCCTAAATAGATGGAATTGGTGCTTCTGCCTCAAGGGTGTGGCAGTTGGGATTTGAGGTTGTTTCCTCTCCAGCCCTCTCTCCCTCCCTTTCTGATTCACAGGTTTGTAAGGAACTAACACTTTAATAGAGACAGGGATTTGTGCTGTAGCTCATGAGGACAGTGAACATGAACTCAGAACCTTCTACACAGGTTATACAACCAGCAGTTACCAAGTACAGGAATTGAATCCCTTTCTTTTCTTGGCAGATGTGCCCTTGGCAGGGGGCTCAGCCCGGAGAGGAGGAGGCTCAGGGGGGCCCTTCTCACTCTCCACAACTCCTTGGCAGGAGGGTGCAGCCAGGTGGGGGTCAAGCTCTGCTTGAACAGGATGAGAGGAAATTGACATTTCAGATATTTAGAAATATAATGTACTTTGTGTGTATCAGTATTTTTAAATGATGCTGTGTAATTACTCAGTGGTGATTGCTAGTATTTCTTATGAGCTGTCACCTGCCCACAGTGCCCTGCACAGACATCCCCAGGCTGGTGAGCGAGCTCTGGGCCTCTGCAGCACGACCCCGACAGCCCAGTCCAGAGCAGCGTTTCCTCTCACCATACAATCTGCAGTTTCTGACATGGATGCTTCCCTTCACACAAGGCTGGGCAGGCAATTTCTGTGCTGATCACCATAGAAACCTGCAGATCCATCACTTGGTCCGACCCTTCCCATGCTGTAGCAGGGAGCTGGCATCAGAAAATGCAAATAAGGGGCGGGAGAGAAGCTTGGTGAAAGCGGTGCCTTTCTTCTTTATTTTAGCAAAGCTGATCTTTATTCTAGCTGCCTCTATTCCTGTTTAACCCAAACTCAGCCTTTCCCCTTAATAATATTTTTGTGGAGCTTCCCTGAGCAGCTGTGCTGTCCCTGCTGCCTGTCTGGGATGGGGCTTTTGTCACAGACCTCAACATGGGAGTGGTTTGGTCTTTCCTACATCTGATCAGACCCCAGTGGGGTCTTTCTCAGTACCTTGAAGTATCCTGAACCCACCAGCTCCTCTCCTGTGGGGTGGGGCTGGGGAATTTTTATAGCTTGTCTCAATTGTTTGCACAGGATCTCAGGTAATTAATTCTATTACTGATCAGTAATTTTTTCAATGCCATACTATTGACAGCTAAAACATTAATGATTCCCAGGAATATTGGAAAAGGGGTTGATTTTTCTTAACAAATGAAAAGATGAGGAAAGGCTGATTCACGCTCGCACAGACTGGATAAATAGTGACAGTACTTGCCATTACAGCTGGCCTGCACATGAACACTGAGAGTGCTTTAATTGCAGTGCCCCTGGATGCTCCGTGCTTCCCACACAGCCGGGGCTGTGCTCAGCCCGGGCTGCGAGGGTGGCTCCTGGAGACAGGAGGGGCTGCCAGCAGGAACAGGCTGCTGCTGCAGGAAAGCAGCCGGCAGGTACAGGGGGAGGAGAGGGACGCTTGGTCTGGAGAACAGAAATGCAGCAGGTGAGGCAGCCCTCTCTGAGGATCCCTGCAAGTGTCCAAGGCCAGGCTGCACAGGGCTTGGAGCAGCCTGGGGTAGTGGGAGGTGTCCCTGCCCACGTCAGGGAGTGGGATGGGATGGATGGGATGGGATGGGATCCATGGGATGGGATGGGATGGGATGGGATGGGATGGGATGGGATGGGATGGGATGGGATGGGATCCATGGGATGGGATGGGATGGGATGGGATGGGATCCATGGGATGGGATGGGATGGGATGGGATGGGATGGGATGGGATGGGATGGGATGGAATCCATGGGATGGGATGGGATGGGATGGGATCCGTGGCATGGGATCCATGGGATGGGATGGGATGGGATGGGATGAGATGGGATGGGATGGGATGGGATCCATGGGATGGGATGGGATGGGATGGGATGGGATGGGATGGGATGGGATGGGATGGAATCCATGGGACGGGATGGGATGGGATCCATGGGATGGGATGGGATGGGATGGGATGGGATGGGATGGGATGGGATGGGATCCATGGGATGGGATGGGATGGAATCCATGGGATGGGATGGGATGGGATCCATGGGATGGGATGGGATGGGATGGGATCCATGGGATGGGATGGGATGGGATCCATGGGATGGGATGGGATGGGATGGGATGGGATGGGATGGGATGGGATCCATGGGATGGGATCCATGGGATGGGATGGGATGGGATCCATGGGATGGGATGGAATCCATGGGATGGGATCCATGGGATGGGATGGGATGGTATGGTATGGGATGGGATGGGATCCATGGGATGGGATCGATGGGATCCATGGGATGGGATGGGATGGAATCCATGGGATGGGATGGGATGGAATCCATGGGATGGGATGGGACGGGACGGGATGGGACGGGACGGGACGGGACGGGACGGGACGGGACGGGATGGGATGGGATGGAATCCATGGGATGGGATGGGATGGGATGGGATGGGATCCATGGGATGGGATGGGATCCATGGGATGGAATCCATGGGATGGGACGGGATGGGATGGAATGGGATGGGATGGGATGGGATCCATGGGATGGGATCCATGGGATGGGATGGGACGGGTCCAGTCCAACCCCTACCACCCTGAGATGCTGTGATTAAGAAGTGTGCCCAGCTGTTTGTAGCCACTCACAAACCAAGAGCCAAGCATGAGCAGCATGGCTGCTGCTCTGGCTGTGGTGCCTTTGTGTCTGTCAGGTGGTGGGAGCTCAGAGTACACCTAATTATGGCAACTCTGAGACTTGCTTCTTGCATTATGTAGCAAACCAGCCTGGAAAAAGCTGGAATAGGAAAAAGATGTGACTCTTCAGTCTGCCTGTAAGTCCTAACAGCAGTAGGGGAAATAGCCAAGAAAATACACCCGCATAGCTTTTTTCTTCTGCCTGTAATGCTCCTGGCTATGCTGAAGAGTTTCCAGTTGGGCTTTACAGACCTCAATCGGTCTCACTGGGGATCTGAATAAAAACAGATCCTAAATGATACCGTGGTAAAGCAAAGAGAAATCATAAAGAGGGGAATGAGAACCTAGCCAGTCTGCCATGCAAGCAGGACCTGGCATTCCCTGAGCTGCCAACAGCCCCATGGGCTGGAGCCTCGAGCTGGACTGGATGGTTCTGTTCAGGCTCCTGCCTGGAGCCATGTGCAAGGCCAGACAGCTCAGCCCGAGGGGTCTGTTCCAGGAGCTGCTTTAGGTGGGATTTTGTTACTGATGGGAAGAACAAACACTTTCCAGGCACTCTGTGCAAGGCTGCTCTGCACAGCCGGGTCTGGAGGAAGGTGGCTGTGACCAAAGGCCCCTGGCAGGGCAGTCCTGTTTGAGCTGGGTCTGGCCACAGGAAATTCCCAAACACGATCCCTCACCCAGCACACCGAGAAGCCGCTCCCAGGGGTGGGTGGCTTTCTGGAGTTCCAAGAAATGCAACATTCATAATGAAGAAAAACTCTAGGTCACAGCTAACTGTTGAAGTTTGCTTGCTAGAGGTGATGTGCAGGGGGTTGTGCTGCCTTTTTGTTTATCATTGTAACAGAGAAAAGAGCTAAGAGAGTACAAGTTAAACATGCAGATCTGGGCTCTCTTCAGGAAAACTCCCCCTGCATCAGGGGGGCCAGATGTTGTCCCAAGATCTCGTTTGCTGTGTCAGCTCCACCGTTGCAGGCTTTCAGCATGTTGTGACACTGAGACACTGCTTTGTGGTTTCAGAGGCTGGTAGTCCTTTGCACACGCTGAACTAGACAGTGGCTTTCGGGGCTCCAAACAGAGACTGTGTCAGCCTGGGCTCCACTCAGTACCTCGGGTCAAGGTAAAGTCCAGGATCACAGAAACATTATGAAAGAAGAAATCTGGGTGGTTTTCCTACCACGTGTTGCTCATGCTTTGACTTACAACCGCGGCAGCTTTTCAGAGATTCTGCGAAGTGGTTGTGCACGATGAGAGGCTCTAAATTTGGTTGCAGAGCGCTCGGTTCAGCGTTGGCGGTGCTGAGCGAGCCGCCCGCCCCGGCCGGGGGTGTGGGACTTGGCCGGGCTGCGCAGGAAGGAAGGGCGGCTCCGCGGAGGTTTCCTGTCCTGCCGCGGGTGCCGATGCTCGCTGCTGCTCCTGCACTTGGCTGTCCTGCCGGGGTCACCAACGGGGCCCTGCAAGCAGGGCAAGAGCGACGGCTGCACATCAGACTGAGCACATTCGCCATCAGTACACAGAGAGGCTTTCCTTTGCCAGGAGAGCTGCTTTCCCAAAGGAGGAGGGATGGAAATGAGGCCACTGGGAATTTGTTTGGGCTTCTCTTCTGATTTATTGCAGAATGTACAAGGAATGAATACCCTGTCTCGCTGGACTCTCCCAGGTTTCCCTCTCCCCTTGCAGAATTGCTGTGCCACAGCCTGCCTTTGTAGAGGCCAGGTCTGGCAGGTTCTTTTCATACTTGCACGTCTGTTGTGAGTGGCAGCGTGGGACAAAGCACAGAGGCTGGTGCAGAAGTACCAGCACAGCAGTGGTGATGTGGGGATGTGGCTCTGCCCCAGGGTTAGCTGCTCTGGTGAAGCTGGCAGCTCCTCTGCCCAAGTGTCATGCAGGTGAGCAGCTCTGGTCGCCCCAGCTGAGCTGCTCTGTGACCACTCCGGTCCTTCCCATCAAAGCAGAGCTCTGCAGGGGCCCTGGGCTCAGCCACGGGGCTCGCAGGGGCCAGGGGCAGTGACTCCCTGTCTGGACAGCTGTTTGCAGACTGCCCGAGTGCAGGGCTGTCCTGATGTGGGAACCCAGCTGCAGAGCTTGGTAGTAGTGGTGGGTTATTGCTACAGGAAGCAAGAGCTGCTCCCTGTTGGGACGCAGCACCTGTGTACCTCTGTGGCTGTGAGTGAGAACTCGAGTCTGTGGAGCTGCTGGGGTTAAAAACAGAGCGATGCCACTGTAGCTGCTGGGGTTAAAAACAGAGCGATGCCACTGGAGCTGCTGGGGTTAAAAACAGAACGATGCCACTGGAGCTGCTGGGGTTAAAAACAGAGCGATGCCACGGGAACGGTGAGAGTTGTTCTGTTGCAGTTGCACGAGGAGGCTCTGCCGGAGCAGCTGAACCAGGAGCGGCATCAGCCGGCGTTTGTGACTGACGCCTCTGCGATGAATGACTGTCATCTGCTGTAAATGCTGACTTGTGCTCGGTCCCCACGTCAAACCGCTGAACTCACATGAGAATCACATGCCAGAGCACGTCACTGGTGCTCTGCGTGACCTTTCCAGCTGCCCCTGAGCTCGTCTAGCTGCCCCCGCGCCCGAGGCGCCCCGCACCCCGAGTGTCTCCCCCCGGAACGCTGCCCCGCAGCCTCAAAGCGCATCCTCTTAACTCAGATGGCACCGACTGAAACTGAAAAGAGCTGCTAGCCGGGCAGTTCCCACACGGGAGCAGATTAAATCTGACAGCTGGGGCGGGGACGGGAGCTGCTGGGTGGAAGTGATGGGGAGAGGTGCGATGGCCAGGAATTCTCACCCGGTGAGCCCAGCAGGAGCTTTCTGACTCAAAGGAAATGCTGTAGGGGGTATCAAATAAAGGAAAGCAATGAGACAGATCAACTTTCCATTCACCATTGTTTTCTTCCCGGTGCAAATGGCCCCCTTGGCTGCCCTGAGGAGACTGGCAGGGGCTGGGTTAGGCCAGATGGAAGCAGGTGAGCCTTGAGGGTTTGGGGCATCTTGTGGGTGCATTCTTTCTCTGCCAGCCTTCAGATGGGTTGTCCCTGCAGTTGCCATGAGCTCGTTGCAGTTCCGGTTGATCAGTATGGGCCTCGAGGTGAATTTCTAGATGTTCTCATGGTATTTGTGCTCCTGGTCTACTGATGATATGCAAGAAAATACTCAATGGTGACTTTCTATTCTGCAGCTCTAAAATCAACACTACAGGATTCAACCTCTCCTTGTATTTTCCTTTAGATAATTTTTTCATGACCCTACTGCTTTTTTTTTCGCCTACCATTAGAGATCTTTTAGTTAAAATAAATTATTAAAAACATAACTGTCAGAATCAATTCCTGGAAACATGCTTTGATTTGGGGAATCTGAAGAAAGGTCTTTAATCCAAAACTATCTGAATGTTCCCCCTCAGCTCCAGCTCTTCCTGCCTGACCACCACAGACAGGACAATGCCACGAGCCACCCAGTCCATTATTTCCTCCCACCCCCAGTACTGGTTTTTTAAAATTTTCCATTTGCAGCTGGCCAGTGGAAGATGAAGATGGGCCAGCACTTGTGCTGATGGGCTGTATGGAACAGGCTTTTGTAGGGCAGAGCTAAAGAACAGTTCCACAGAGATCCTGCAAGGTTCCCTCTTCCCCAGCAGTTACATCTGGAAAATAAATAATCGGAAGGACCTCTGCTCCATTAGCTCGTGTCTGTTCTCTGTCAGGGCAGTGGTCCCAGAGTGTGGAGCCCCTGCATGCCCAGGGCTGGGCGTGGCTCCTGCTGATGCTGGGTGGTAGCCCTGGGTTTGCTGGCTCTCCTCCAAGCCTGCTCGACTAACACTGCTGATCAAAGCAGCACGGGGTGCCACGGGCGTGGACTCGGGCATTTTCAGGTCTCATTTAACTTCTGAGGCTTAACAGGATTTGTCAGGCCGAGCCGTTTTCACCGAGCTGAGTGACAGTCACGGATGATACAGAGAAGGGCTCATTAGAGCAGCAAATGCAGAACTGTGCATAAAGCAGCAGTAACTGGTCCCTTAAAATTCCCTTGGCGCTTTGACACCAAACAGTTCTCCTAATTGAATGTTGGAAGGGAGCATTTTTGCTCGTCTTTCCAAGCAGAAAATGATCACATTCCCACCAGCCAAAGCTGGGCAATTATTTTCTAGACCCCACTAACACAAGAGCTCTCTCCCAGTGCAAGGACAGCGTGTGCATTGCTCTGACAGCCTTTGCTCCTTGTGCTGGCTGGGGTGTCAGCTTTGTGTTTTCCTCTGCCTGACTGAAGACTTGGGAAGGCTGTTACAGAAAATGAAACACACTGATGATGGTGCTCCGGGCTCTCAGAAGTGCCCATGAGCATGCAAACCATGGCAAACGTCATCCCGAGGCCTGACCGAGTGGAAAGCACTCCCCATGTGCTCAGTAGGCTCTTGGGCTGGGATTCATCACCACCTGCAGCTGCAGGAGGGGGAGGTTACATCTGTGCCAGGGTCCTTCTCACTCCTGGTTCTAATAGTGAAAATCTTCAAGGTTAGTGTTGTACACACCGACTCCTATATACTGTGCCAGGTCCCTGAAAAAGGTAGAAGGTACATTTTACAATGCCCAAATCTCTCTTCGTGCCTCATGCTCACTGGTACAGACCTACAGCTCTCCCCAGAGAATGAAAAATCTCTTTATTAAAGGCCAAGCACTGTCTGCTCTCTTTGTTGCCAGGGACTGCCCCTGCTCCCAGGAACTCTCTGCACCTCCTTGGTCACTAAATTTTCTGCAGTAATGGAAAAAGGATCTGCGTCTTGGCACGGGTGGGAGTTTAAAGTCTTCCATCATTTCTGGTTTTCACTGGGCATGAATGGGAGAAAGGATTTTTGTGTTGAAGCCCACCTGGCATTTATAGACCCTGTGCTTTTGTCACCTCAGGCATTACGGGTGTAAGGTTGGGAGCAGGATGCCTGATGCAAACAAACACTGAGGAATGCTGATGAACTTCTTCCCAAGGCAGACTGTGAGGCACTGGACCACAGAGTCCTGTTTAGAATTTGGTCTGGCTGTCATGATGCTTGATTTGTCTTTACACATTAAACCTAGAAATTGTAACAAACTTCCAATTCCATTGGAAGCTATTTTCTACCAGCTGAGTAATATTTGAATTAATATTGAATTTCATATTTTATGTGTGTGCACCTTTACATCATGGGTGGGATGACTCCACAGAGGACCAGTGATGAAATTCAGTGCTCTTCAGTTACAAACACTTGGTCCCTCTTTCCAGCAATGCAAGCTCCAGACTAATCACAAAAGAAAGGACTCTGTCTATTTCCATTTTTAAGTCAGACTGCTTGACTTGTAGCACCTCTTCTAATTTTTTTGTAATTTTAAACAAAAGCAAACTAACATTAGAATAGGAAGAATGCCACCTGTCACTACAAATCTCTCAAAATCAGATCTGTGGTTCATTTTGGTTGAAGAACTCTCCCTTGAGATTTATTTGTCAGTCCATTTCATAAGCTGGAGATGTGAAAGGTGTGTAAGACTGGCTGTCAGGTCTTTGATGGCAATTTGACTGAAGTTTGTTGATTCAGAGGGATAATAAATAGTTCCCAATTATTCTACAAGATCTGCTGACATGCCATAAACCGAACCAAGGAGAAAGGTGGGAACTGGAGCTCCACTTCTGTTATTCGAAAGGCTAAAACCAAGGAACACCAACAATAATAGAAATTTTTGTTGAAGCACAGTTCCTTTTGCGTAAATACTTATTTCTATGATGCTTATTTTCTAAAAAACCCTTCATCTTCACCAGTATGATAAATATTTGTTGGGCATTGGGTGAGCTGGATCATTTCCCAGTGCCTTTGGAAATAGTGAGAAATGCTTGAAACTTCCTGTGATGATTTGGACATACTCTTGACACCTTTTTCTTTCAAGTATCTCTTTTGTCGTGTTGCACTGCTGCTCAAACCCCAGAAGTTTGAACTGGAACTCCGCTGTTTTCCACGTGGGGAAAGCTGCTAATTAGGCTGAGGGTGCTTGTCCCAGCCCTAAGGGCACACCCGGCAGATAGGCACTGTCAGTGGCCAGTCATTTGGGTGACATAAATTGGTTCCATGTCACTCCCTACCCTGGGAGGTGGCACCTGAAGTGCTCTGCTGCCAGCTGCTCGCAGAGATAGGAAGAATATGTACATTTCTAATTTTTATTTCTTTCTGTGTCAGTGTAGAAACCCAGGTGAAATGGCTTCACAATTCAATGCCATGTTCCTCTTTGTTCCAGTGTTGCAGGATTTGGGTTTTATTTTCCTCTAAGAGAGTTTGGGAAGCCAATGACTGCACAGTAATTAGAGACCCCATTTGGCTTCATTTAGACAGTTTGGAGGATGTAATTAGGTCTTGAGCCAGAATAAAGGTGTACATGTCCAACTGTGCTTCATCAAAATCGTGACTTGGTCGCTATTCAGTTTTGGGGTTTAATCTGAGGTTGTCTGCATATTGCAATTTGAGTATATGCAGGGCGTATGTGTGCCACCCTGTCCTCCCACCCCATTCCCTTCAACTTTTTAAAATCTCAGTTTTTCCTTTTGACAGTTGCACCACAAATGTTCCCTGAGAGCTGTGCGTGCCCAGATCAGCTCGGGTGGCATCCTGGGGACACCCAGGAGTGGTGCTTTCACACTGGCTGTTGGATTTCCAAATTCTCCTTGGCAAAGTCAGTGGGAGCAGAACTGGGGAAAGCTGAGTCCCTCAGAACATCCTTTCTATCTTTTATTTCCAGTCATGGTTAACTAGGAACCTCATACATTAGACAGCACTCAGAAACAGGCCAGAAGAAAATATAAAAATCCAACAATTCTTCTCTTATTAGCGATTCTTTCTGCAACTTCTGTAACTTTGGGGCTCCTGCCTGGCTTGGCCCCTCACCAACGCCCTGCAGTGCGTGCCCAGCATCACTTTTCCACACCCCAGTGGGGATGTTTCCAGTGGACCTCAGACACAAACAGGAAAACCTTCCTTCCGGCCACGGTAAATAACATTACCTCATCTCTGATACTATTCTTCTCCACGGTGGTTTATTGTAACGGGACATCGGACACAGTGCCAAGAGGTTAAGGAGCTCAGGCCAAGGTCTGTGAGCCCTGGAGAACAGGAGATCCCCCCACCCCTGCAGTGCGACTTAAGAGCCCGGCCAGGGAACCTGAAGTGTGAAGTGTCGGGCCTGGCAGAGAGGGTTCATCCCTCCTAAAGGAATGACAGCAGGGGATTAATGCTCTCTGCGCCCCCAGCAAGGCTCCCTCCGCAGCCAGGGAGGAGCAGCGGGTGCTGCTGCGGGCCAGCTGCTCCCCGTTCCCTGGAAAACACGCACAGAATCCCGGCAGGAGCCGGGCGGGACGGAGAGCAGTGACCAGGCAGAGCAGTGACCAGGCAGAGCAGTGACCAGGCAGAGCAGTGACCAGGCAGCACCGGCTGTCCACGAGTGGGCTTCACCCACGGACTGCCTGCTGCCCGCTGACCACTGACCACTGCCCACTGCCCACTGACCACTGCCCACTGCCCGCTGACCACTGACCACTGCCCACTGTCCACTGACCATTGACCACTGCCTGCTGCCCACTGCCCACAGCCAAACCCTGTGCTGAGAACAGACCTCGGCCATCCTGCAGTGCAGTGCAGCAAGCAGGATTCCAGGCCAAGAAATATGTGTTTAATTGTTTCCAAAATGCTCAAAAGGCTATGAAAGTCTCTAGACAATATTGCTGTTTGAAAATGCCAAAAATGCCAAAAATAGCCCTGGGAGGCTGGTTCATTGTGCTCAAAGCTTTTCTGAAAAAACTTTCACTTTAAACATAAGAAACCCAGCACTTCTGAATAAAACATGCGAATACAAGGCAGAAGGATGCACAAGTTTGCTAATATTCATGCTTACTGTATAATGAAGTGTATGCTCCTTTATGCAAATTCCTGCCTCAGTGCGAGGGGGATCTGATGGAGAACAACATAAAAGAATAATACAGAGACGGAGGGTTATTTTTATGAAATAAAAAATACTTGTAGCACTTCTCAAATTAAAATCTATTTTGTGTTATAGAGCATTTTAATAGAAATTTTGTCTGTTTGGAACTTTAAGAAATTAATCTGTAATACTTCTAGTAGCTCATTTCCCACATTTGAAATCAAACATGCTTTTCTCATTAGAAAATGTCATTGCTGGTGGTGAAACAGCATTAAATTTATCTAAAATACCTCACACTTCCCATGAAACCTCAAAACTGTAGTCACACTTAGAAAATTCATGGGTTCTTAAAAACATTCCAAAAAAAGAAAGTTTCTGCTGCTGGTTTTTATCAAGCTGAAATGTCTGTTCCTGTCACAAGAATTTCAAAGTATAACTAGTACAAAAGTGTGGTGGGTTTTTTTTGTTGGTAGTATCATTTATTTTAAGTGGTGTTGACTTAAAATCCTGCTGAGAAAGATTCTGATTTATTCTGGCTCTTTAACTCTGTAACAGAAACAATCCTGGGATTGATGAGGATGAAGTTCATGTGAGAGAGGGAGTTACATACGTTGTGGTTGTTTCTGGAGAGTTCATTCCTTTACATGTAAAGGAAAATTCTATCATGTTTATTGTAAATACTGCTGTAAATAATTTTAATGTTATTGGAAATAATCCTTGCTGAACAGCCTCTGGTTTATGGCTGTGCTTCCTTCTTCAGACACAAAGGAAATTAGTATGAACACAAAGTCTTAAATTACTTTTATGAAGACAGGTGTTGTTGATTTATGTGTAATTCCCCATGAAATACTGGCTTGTGGTTCAAATTGAGTCTAACGTTATTTAGGACTAAGAATAGTTTAGAAATTTCTTGAAATTTAAGAGCCTAATAGGCACAGACAAAGCAATGTGCAAAGCAGGGAAAATGCATTGGGAAGCAACTGCAAATCAAATTATTTTGAGAAAACAAACAAGTGCTGCTGGAAACATTTTGTGTTACCAGAGATGACAGGAGAACTGCACAGAGCTTTAAAATGGGCAACTTGACAGGAATGTCCTGTGGCCCGTAGGGATGGCTCAGGGCTGTGCAAAGGAAGAACACCTTGGCTGCAGTCGCTGTTGGGCCTTGCAGAAACACCTGGAAAGCACCAAATACTGTTCACACCTACGGGCAGGGCAGCACAGACTAAAATGGTGTGCACATCAAGGACAGAATAAAGAAAGGCCTGTGGGTTACACACAGTTATCAGGTGTTGTACTGAACTTGGACAAACGATCGAGCTATTCTAAACATCTCCGAATGGACTGAAGGTAACATTTGGACTGGGGCAGGGTCCCCAGGGCAGCCTTTGGAAGGCTAAATATATTTGAAATAAAGGACAAAATTCCTAACAATGATGTCAGCGTATAAAAGCCTCTTCCAGACAGATTCATTCTACTACGAGTGCTCAGCGACAGTCCCAGATTTGAGCTGTGCACATCCTGCACCTGTGGGTCTGCACGTTTGACCTCGCCCTAATTCTCAAGCAATTGCTCCGGCCGATTCTCCCCTTTGCACCCTTTGTTCATAGTCGCGTGGGGGTGATCACAGGGGGCAGAGCTGGGTGGTGAGAGGGGGCACCAGCGGGTGCAGCACCCCCGTGAGTGCTGCACAGCTCCTGGAGCTGTTCCTGGGGCTGTTCCTGGAGCTGCTCCTGGAGCTGTTCCCGCGAGCTCGGGAGGGCGGCAGGACAGCAGCGTGGGCTGCACCGCAGGGGAAGCGCAGAGGAACCCCTCAGGCCAGCCCTGGCAGCTCCTGGGCTCCGCTGGGGCTGCCTCCCTCCATCGCACACGCGGGAATGCATTCCTCTGGCTGGCAGAAGCAGCTCCACAGCACAGAGACCAAACGCGGTGCCCCGCTCCCCTCAGCCTGTTTCCCATTCCACAGCAAATGTCAGTACCTCAGGATGAGAATGCACTGCACTCCCACCTGTGCCCGACTCCCACGCCTTTCAGTGCCAGTCTATTCACAGCAACAACCATATGAACCATCCTTGCAGAATCTGACTCTGGATAGACTTCTGTGAGCAGTTTGTGGAACCAAAAATTTGGGTTTGGATTAAGTTGAACTAACTAAAGAGTTTGGCTGAGGAGTATTTCTAAGGACTAATACTTAATTTCAATGGTTTTCAATTTTACATGTTGATTTTTTTTTTTAATTCAGAAAAATGAACTGGAGTTAATAAAAAGGATTAAAGCAGTAACATATTTGAGAGAAAAAGAAGGTTTTTCTCCTGTTTTCTTGATGAAACGAAGAGGGTTTATTGTGGAGTTTTTGCTGCCCCTGGATCTTTCCCTCTCACACCTGTGCTGGAACACTGCTATGATGGATGGCTGTTGTCCTGCCTAGGAGCAGCCACACTGGCTAAGGACAAGGATTCCAGTGTGTATATTCATGGATGTGTTCCTCACTCTCCTTTTTTTCACTGTATTCTGCAGTACTTTGTGAGACAGGAAATAGAAGGTAAGGCCTAACCAGCAAACAGAACCTTGCTGATTCTTTGAAGGAAGTCAAGAAGCCACAACAGAGAAGGGCAAAAAACCAAAATAATTTTGCAGCTACATCTGGGTGCACTGAAAGAGGAGAGGTGGTATGGCCGAGTTCCCATCGGAAGGGAGGTGCAGGGAATGAGCCACGAAATTAACACAGCGTGAAGCATTTTGGCAAGGAGTCTAGCAGGAAAAATTTTTGAGAGATTATGTTAAAGAGTAAGGGTGGGAATTAACTAATGCCTGGTGGTAAAAAGGACGTGGAGAAAGTGGAGTCATGGCTGACTGAGAGGTTACAAACTCAGGTCAGGAAAAGGACAGCGGGCGTGAGCCAGGAGCGGGAGAGGAGCAGGGACAAAGCAGGGGACTGAGGGGGCTGGGGAGAAGCAGCGGGATTTGGGGGCCCAGCTTAGTGGAGAACAAGTCATTCAACAAAGGAAGCAGAAAAGATGATTAAGATATAAATCAGGATCCTTTGGGGATCTGAGCAAGAAGTAAAACAAAGAGAAGTCAATTCAAGGAAGTAAAGAAATGTGGGAGGCACAGGACAGAGTGGGGCAGCCTGCAACTGCACAGAGCACACCACAGAAGCCTCACAGAAACACATTCAAAAACAGATTGCATTAATTTTACTTCATATTGAGCTGAGAAAGGATTATCAATATTTCTCCATTTCATTTTACAATTATTTTTTTCCCCTAATATATAAAAGCACAGAGAACAGAACCTGAAGAGCTTTCACTTTGTGCGAGGTACCTGCTTAAGGGTGTGCTGAATGAGACCAGGCGGAGGAAGGTGGATTACTCGGGATGATTCTGCCAATTCTCCTGCTCTCCACCCTGCACGAGTCTGTGTTAATGAGAAATGTCTGGATCACTGACAGGAAAGCACAGGGAACGATCTTTCCAGAACGCAGCTGTAAGCAGAGGCAGGACATGGAACTCTGCCTCAAGTTCCTCAGGCAGGTAGGAAGAAACGTACCCACCAAACACTTACATTTTGTACTGAGTACTTTTCATCAGTGTTTTAATTCAAGTAATAGATTAAAATGAGAGCAGAAACACAGTCATTAAATTTAATGCATCATACATTTGCCATAGGCTTTGAAAGGTATGAAATGCTTTCCGTTTTGAAAAGCCCATTGTGATGTCCCAGCACAGAAAGCAAATTCTGGAACATGGTTGTGGCAAGGAGGTTAAGGAAACAGACTGGAGGAAGTGTGAGGATCCCTCATACCCCAAGTGGTTTTTTTAGTACAATTAAGACAAGCTTGCAGCAATAAAATCAATGATCCCGTGGTGAATTAATGAGGAAAAGTGTGAGAAGATCTGACTAATAAAAACCAGAAAATGCATGTTGTGTGAAAAGCAGTTATCACTTCCAGATTGTGCAGGCTCTAGTTTTCTATTTATTAGTAGAATGCATTAGTACACCACCACTACAAAATGCTGCAGTTTGTTCCTCTGTGACCTTCCTCTGCATGAAAGGAAGGTTGAATTTCAGCCTAGGCCGGAGTCCACCCTTGTTTTCCACCCATCCACATTGCCACAGACCAGGTGATTTATAAGCAGATTCCCACAGAGGAAACAGAAGAAACAGCTATAAAAATCTGCCTTCCCCTCATTTAACCCAGACCCGTTTGTGACTTCTCTCACAGGTGCCTGCGCTCAGGAACAGGTATCGCTGTAATTAATATGAGTTATCTATTTAACAGTATAAGTTTATCAGAGTAAATAGTGTAAACCATCTCTTTTGTCATTTGCCAGTCATTTCCTCAGGGGGGAATGTTTTAACAACCATACATAAACGCACATGGACTTTCAGCTGACAACTTACGTAAGTGCAATGATCTTTGTGAATTTTACATGACAGTATCTAGAGAGCACTGGAAGCTGAGGCCCGTTAACGGCCATTATTGGTGTTGGTGACGCTGCTGTCGTAGGCGCCTGTGGGGCGCCGGCCGGGCCCACACAGCTCGGGTGCATGTGGACAGCAGCCCTCAGCATCGCCTGCGGCTGTCTGGGGGCATTTTCCCCGGGCAGGCAGCAGCTCGCAGGACACGAGCGCTCTGGAGCCCACCGTGCCGAGCCCTCAGCGTGCCCGGCCCTCAGCGCGCCGCCGAGGGGGGCGGGCGTGCACCCCGCAGTACTGTGCTCTGATTGGTCCAGCGTTCCCGCTCTGTGCGGTGATTGGTCTGGCGTTCCCGCTCTGTGCGGTGATTGGTCTGGCGTTCCCGCTCTGTGCGGTGATTGGTCCGGCGTTCCCGCTCTGTGCGGTGATTGGCCCGGTGTTCCCGCTCTGCGCAGTGATTGGTGCTCTCCGCCGCCTCGTTGAAGGCTCGTAGCAGGGTGGGAGCGCGGGCTCTGAGGGGAGCAAAGATGGCGGCAGCAGCGTGAGGGCAGCGTGAGGGCAGCGTGAGGGCAGCGTGAGGGTAGCGTGAGGGCAGCGTGAGGGCAGCGTGAGGGCAGCGTGAGGGCAGCATGAGGGCAGTGTGAGGGCAGCGTGAGGGCAGCGTGTCCGACATGGGACGGAGCCACAAGACCACACTCACCCTGAGCTCACACGAGCTTGGCCTGCTCCCACAGCCCCGTGCAGCCTGCCCGACATAAGCGTGGCTGCCCCTCCCGTCTCTACAAGCACCTTCCTTCTCAGCCTGTGTCCTGCTTCAGAGAAGGCCTGCGGCTCCCACAGCCACCGAGCTGCCACGGAAGGCGGATGAGCTGTGAGGGGTGATACTCCCCTTCAGGTAAATTAAAATTCTGTGCGTCCCCTGCGGTCTGATACACCAAAAAGTAACATGGCTGTAATCACAAAGATACCTTGCAGTACTTAAAAGCTGACTAATTAAAATTACCTCAGCAGTCATACTGTATATCCAATATCATACAATACGTTTATTGCTTCTACTTCAGAGTGCAATATTTTATGAATTTTCAAAATGTATTTATTCAAACATAACCATGGACACAGAAAATGTACACATTCTGCACTTCTAATGAGTTCCTCAGCTAACTGCACTCTCCACCCACCACAATTTCTGTGTGTCCCCTTCTGTAGCCTGAATTACTGAGTAAAAGATTAAAAAAAACAAGTTTAAGGACTATATGAAAAAAAGTAAAATCCATGTATGGTAAATTGAGTAGTGGAGACATGAACTTGCCCTTAGGAGTGTGACTCTCCCAGTGCTCTCCTCAAGCGTTTCTGTAAGTGAGCTTTTCTCACAGCATCGTTTAGGGGATGGGACCGAGTGTGAGACGGAGCTCAGGCTCCAGGTCTGCTCCAGCTGGGCCCTGGGGAGCCGAGGGTGGGCAGCTGCCCGTGGTCTCCTGCAGGCAGCCCGCTCGGGAGCCCTCAGCTGCACAATGGAAAGCAGCAGCATTGGTTCTGCAGGTGAGCTGCCAGTCACAAGGACAACTGAGCTCTTTGGTCATCATTTATGCTGTGTGCTCTTCCCATGCTTTTCCAGTGCTGGGCACTGAAACGAGGAGAAAACTGAGACGTGTAGTTGAAGAAGGGAGAGAAATTCCTCTTCTGACAAGTCTTCTATTTTCTCTTTTTTCTTTTTTTTTAAAGTGAAGTCCTGCCCTAGCACAGTGTTGTAGTGCTTGTGCTGTAAACGCTCCAGACATCTACCCAAATTTAGAGGAAAAACTACCTAATGATTGCATGGAAACACAAAAACCCACAGCAATACAAACCATCCTGCAAGTGCAACACCCGTGCCTTTGTCAGCTGTCTTCAGTGCTTCGTTTTACATGTTTGCTGTAGATCTTGCCCAACAAAATGTAAAAGCTGTGCTGGATTATGAGCCGTTGTGTTTATAACATTATTTAGTACCATTTAGTTCCTAGAAGAAAATTATCCCCCTCTCAAAACCACACTTGTTAGAAAGGAATACAATTACTGAATGTTTATGCAGGGGTTCTAAAGTACATGACAAAGATTTTATCCCTTTAGTATGACTGCCTACGTGTAATCTGAGCACCTTTCTGGGAAGGTTTTAATTGCACTCTGATAACAGTGGCAACACTCGTTCATTGGGTCAAAGCAAAGGAGTTGAATTATGTAGAGACCAGCTTCTTCCTTGCTGTATTCCCTCTGCTGCTTTCAGGGCAATTATGACGTGTTTCTGCATCCCAGAATTATGGGGAGAGAAGATGGGGGAGGGAAACAAAACCCTTTGGTAGTTTTGACTGACAAGAAATGAGTTTTTATTCAGTGAGAGGTCTGGCTCCATTCCTATTCAGAAACCAAACAATACCCAGCTCCGCAGCTGGAATGAACCGAGGGTAGTGGGTCTGTGCAGAGGGATGTGGGGTCACGTGGGTCTGAACTGGCTTTGCTGGTTATTATTTTCAGCTTTGTGACTGTAGTTCAGTAGCAAAATATGTGCTGAAGTCAAGGTGCATGGCTTCCCAAAGACTTGCAAACCCCACTAATGGCCTACGGAGCATGGGTGAATCTGAATGACTTACATTTTGTCAATTTTTTTTTTTTGAGGCTTCAGAACTGCAGGAGATAGGCTGATCTGTTATTTCAGATCGATGGTGAGATACTAAAAAAGCCATTGTTTAGGCTGGCACCTTTATAAATTGCTGTGGGAATTGTTAACCCGATTCTCCTGCCCGTGCTGGTAGAAACTGGTGCTGGTACTGAATGCTACTGGATGTCTTGTGCCCTTGGGAATGCAATTATGGACAGGTTTTTTGATCTGTAAATTTACCATGTTCCTAAAGTTTTTTCTAAGTTCATTCCATTCTTAAACCTCTTTTACCCGTCCTTGGTGTGATCTATTGTTATCCAGGTGCAGAATTTGTTTTAAGCAGCATTGCATACCTGAGCATGAGACAGGAGTGGGCAGGGGATCTTTTCCTTAAAGCTGGGGATCCCTGCAGCAGGCGCCGGCCCTGGTCAATGAGGACTCAGATCTTTGGCTCATTTGTGCCAGAGCCCCCAGGCTGTCAGACACTGAGCACCCTTTCATCCTTGTGACTTCAAAGTGCTGCTCAGAGCTGGGCAGAAAGAGGCTCTGAGTTAGATCTGTAATTGAAGCAGATCTATTAGGCTGCCCTGCCTCGTCTTTGCCAAGTGTGTTGTTTGAAACCTTACAGCTAATGGATGTGTTCAGGTAGGGCACGGTCTGGTGGAATTATTGCAGCTCTTTTTAGCTATCTGTAAATGCACCTTCTTGAATTTCATTTGAGAGGTAAATCAAACACACCTCATATCCTGTTACACATAGTTCAAAAATATTCAAGGTTCTCAGAGCATTGGAAGTGAATTGTGTTATTACAAAGTTGGCCTTAGTGCTTTTGACATGGCCTGCAGATTTCATACTCTTTATCTGGAGGAGCTGAGAAAATTGTGATCAAAAAGCCAACCCTGGAGCTGTGTTCTGGCTGTACAGCTACCTCGCTGCCAAAGGACTGTCAGAGTTGAAAGCATGATCTCTTCTGGGGTGAGTTAGAAGTGCTGTTGGTAGAAGTCCTGCTGTGGTAGAAGGACAGCACTGATTAGAGGTGAGGTGTCAGGGGTTTGGCCATGGAGACCCAGCCCAGCAGCCAGCCCGGTGTGTGCGGGGGATCCGGGGCTAAACCAGTGTCCCCCACCATGGGCCCTCACGCTTGTGCCAGGCAAGGCACACGAGGGCTCATGTCCAAGTCATGGCCAGCTGTGTGAGTATTCCAGGCTGGAATATTCTGGTGGAAATGCAGTGTTTCTATATAAGTTGGTAAAAATGCAAGGCAGCCTTGTTGTCTGAGGTGGAAGTGAGGTGTGGATTCTGTCTCAGAGAGAACAGCTCCTCTTGGGTTTCATCTGTGAGATTCCTGGATAATATGGAACAAAGGAAAATCCTAGTTAAAAATAATCAGGGTTGACTTTGAAGGTGTCAGGAAAGGAAGTGCCTTACAATGCCACAGGACTTGGGTTCTTTAAAAACCCAGTAAAATAACATTTTTGGAATTTCACCTGTGTGATAGGGACACCGGGTAACCCCAGCCACACACTGGCTGGAGTCAGTGGCTATTGAATAGCAACCATCAGCTGCAGGCAGGCTTGAGGTCTAGCAAAGTATTCAAGAATTCCTGAAGCTGGTAGTGAGGGGAAAAAAAAAAAAAAAAAAAGGGAGAAAAGAGAATCTGGGATCTCTCACAGGAAACTGGGAAAAGCATACATCTCACTGAGAAGCCAGGAAGCACACATGCACATGGACGTTCTTCCTGCTGAGTTTTGTTAGCATTCCCAATCCATTCCAAAAAACATGTGACTCCAGCTCAGATTCAGTTTCCCTCAGGCAAAAAATGCTGCTTTTCTGCCAGATGTGTGGCCAGAGTCACACCAGGAGCTAGGACAGGGAAGGTCCTGCTGGTGATGTTTGCTCAGTGTTGCCACCACTGTCCTGCCTCAGTCTAAAGCCGTGCTGGGCAGGAGCCAATGGCAGCACCGTGTCCTGGGCAGAAGGTTTTGCTCTGAAAGGGAATGTTTGCACCTTTGCACTGAGCCACTTCCTTCTCAAAACCTCAGTCTGTGTCTTTTAAGGATTACAAGGTTCCATGTAGCAAAACATAAAGCTTTTGTTGTTGTTTTCACCAGAGGTGGTGTTTTTCCTTTGGAGGCTTTGCAGATCTCCGTGAGACTCCAAGTTCCCTCTGAAAGTTGGAGCTGTTTCATGGGGGTTGCTAAGGTGATTTGGTGGGAAGGAAATGCACTGGTAATTTGCTGTTAAGTTATTTGCAGCAGAATATGAATAAAATTTTACTGCCTGAGAAAGGCAAGTGTCTGTGTCTGAGAGTATTCCAGAAAGGCTTCACTAGTGAAGAAAATAACTGTACAAATGCCCAATTTGTTACCCCCAAGGATGATAAAATGCGATGTCTGTGGGGTAGAGGCAGAAACATCTCGTGTCACCTTTTCATCATTTCAACTGGAATGTGAAACATGTTCGTTTTGCTCCCTTTTCTTTCATTTTTAAATGTATTTCTATATATGAATGTTTTGTCAAGTGTTTACCAGGGAATATTTAGTGTTCCAAAGCAGATATTACACTGAGTCAACACAAATAGCTTTAAAGCTATGAACAAACCCTGCTGCCCCCATGCAGCTTTCCTCCCAGGAAAACAAGACAGCACAACAAGTGTTTGGTGGGGGAGTTAATCCTTCTTGATTCCAAATATCAGGGCTGCCTTATTCCTAGGATTCAGTAATTCCACGTGGGGTACCAGCATGTGCTCAGCATCCTGCCTTTTCCAGTGTTCAGTCTGTCATGTTTCAGAAGGAAATAAAGTTATGGCTCATGGGGGAGAATGTTTGAAGAACAAATAATCTTAAAGTCTAGAGCCAATGCAAGGGAGGTCTCAGGTGTGTAAATTCGAGAGGGGAGCTGTGGCAGGGAGAGGCTGTTTGCCACTGTGCCAGCTCAATTTTACCTGGATTCCTCATTTCCTTCTCCAGAACTATTATTTTGGGATACTAACAGTGGATGATTAGGTGTGGTTCTTCACCTGGGCTTTCTGACCTGGCAGAAGATAAAGGTCAGAAAGATTACCTGCATAGATCTGCTGACTTGACCTGTGAAGAAACTGCTGGAGAACTGTGGGATGAATTGCTCCACATACTTAAGGACAAAGTTGGGAGGTGGCTGGAGCTGTGGGGTTTGCAGCCCCAGCTCTGACTGACAGCTCGTTAAAGCCAGTGGGACTGGTCATTGAATGGGCTCAGTCCGGGCTCTCATCAAGGTGTGCTGTCACGGGGGTTTGGTTTGTAACACAGTGATGGGCTTGACTAACCCACAGGACCTGACTCCATGTAAAAACACTCAAAATAGACACCATGAAATATTTACTGCCTTCTGCACAGCGAGTCCGAGCCATCTGAAAACCTGTCAGAATTCAGACATTGATGAACCTCTATTCTGTTTCCTTTCATATTTTCTTCGTTTGTCTTGCTCTATTCCTCTTACTTTTAATACAACTTTGGAAGACAAAAGCATTCCCATGTCTAGGCCTTGACTTTCCGGACATCAGATTGATTTCCCCCAGTGTTCTGGGCACAATGGTGACATTTAGAGTTTTAATAAAGAGGTGAAGAAAGGGAAAAATAACTCAGTACTTTTCTGATAAGGAATGCAGATGCTGTGGCTTTGCAGGTGAGATAAAATAATTTTTACTGAAGCAAAAATAAACCCTTTACTGAAGCAAAAAAATTCCCATTTGTTTCTTTTTATGCAAATTCTTACCAAGGAGAGGTGCAAAGAGGCAAGGGAGAATTTTATAGCTGCTTCAGTTTCTTTATGATTACTAAGATTTCCGTTTTGCTCTTCCAAGCAGAAGAAGCTGTTATTTATTTTTTTTCTTTTTCCAATGTAAATACAAAAAGTTTCACATCTTACATTCTGTGAGTTTCTGTGGCTGTTGCAGGAGCATGCCTGGTGAAAAGAAAGCTGCTTTAGACAACTGCTGTGGCAGTCGGACTCTAGAGCACAGAGGGATGGCTTTGGAAAATGACTGGCATTTGTGTAAATAGCAACACTCTAATTTCTTCACTGAACAAAAGTCCTCGCGAGGAAAGCTTCTTCCAAATTTTAGGCATTTGAATTAAATACAATCTAAAAATTCAAATGTTGCTTGGCAAGTCCCATTTGTATTCTGCAGAGAGCTCCTGCTAGCTCTCTGCATACATGCAGGTCTCATTCTGAAGGTAATTTAGCGTTTTTCTCACATAGTAACTAAAAAAGCAGCAATTAACTCCATCTGTTTTCACCAGAAAAGGCAACATAAGTGAGATTTCAGAGGTGCCAAAATGAGACTGAGAGGAGGTTTCCATTGGGTTTACCTGGTTCCAGGACACTGCTGCTCCAGTCTTGCCAAAGATATCACTGGAAATGTTTTATTGATAAAAATAGTCCTGTCTTGCATGTGTTGTTCCAACGATATGCCTGCCATTTTCTGGCACTGCTCTGAATTTGAATTATAAAGAGCAGCACAAAGACAAAGCTGATGGAAAACAAGTTCCTTTAAGAAGAACAATTCCTTATCCACCACGCATTGATTTTGGAGGCTGTTTTTTTGTTTGTTTGTTGGCTTTAAACATGAATTAATCTGCTTTCTTGTTTCCAACAAAGCGAATTTTGCTGTGGTGAAGCAGAGAGCAGGAGCAGAGGGTGGTGTGGGCAGGCATCTGGCAGCGATGCTGCACAGGGCAGCCCCCAGGGCAGGAGCGGGCGGGAGCTGCTGTGCGGACAGGCCGGGCTCTGTGCGGGGACAGATGCCAGAGCAGGGCTCAGCTCCTTCGGGGCACAAATCCTTCCCTTTCCTCCTTTCACTGTTACTGAAAGCTGTAATGACATTGTCATGAAATCACGCTGTTCTCTTCCAATGAAACAACACCCCGGGCCTGTTCATTGAGTAATTTAAACATCGTCATTTTCACAGGCTAGCGTTTCAGATGTTGCTTTTCATTCTGATTTTTGTGTGATGATACACTATTAAAAGAAATTATGCAAATAATCCAAGAAAAACAAGCTGAGTTAGCAGGACACTTTGATTTACCATGGAGAAATCCAACATGCCAATGTAATTTTCTTTTTCAGGTCCACATATTAAAACCTTTCTTTTAAGACACCTTTGATTAAATCAGATTAGGAAGGTTATTAAAACTGTCAAATTTCTTGAGAAGTTGCTCTATACCATATTCTTGCTAGAGAATTTTTCAACATGCTATTAATATAATAAAATAATTTCCACCCTTTTTGATATAATCAGAAGTTTATGTATCAGTCAGTCATTAACAAATGGTGCTCAACAGCGCATCCAGACTGTTCAGAATCCTGCAATAATAAGCAGTGCATTGCTTATTATGAGAAATACTTTTCCATGAGGATCCATAATTTTAGAAAGCACTATCCCCGAGAATAATAATGTGCCATGGTTGGTAAATAATGTGCTCATCGTCCTTATGCATGACAGTAAATACTGCTGTCAAAAAATAGAGTAATCCAGAAATTCCAGCTGCATGCTGGAGGAATTGGGGTTAAAGAGTAGATGTGGGGGAGCTTTTGTGTCTCTTAATGCACTTCGGTAGCTGGAGTAGAAGCAGATTAATGGAGCCGACACTCCAGTGCTCTCAGTTCTGTTTGTGTGTTAGTGGAATGTAAAAGCGGTGCGTAGATGCACGCTGGAATATCTGAAGGATGGGGGTTACCATGGATACACTCAAGCGACCCAATTGGTGTGAATGCAAAGCTCTGATTTCTCTCTGGTTGCAGGAGGATTTGTTCTGATAAGAAACTTGTGCTGCTGCTGTTTCTCCTCCCACTTGTTACTGGAGCAGTACAGCTCTTGGATGCTGTGTGTGATGCTGAGGGTCAGTTCTGATCACGTTGCACTATATTTGCTGCCCACAGCTGGGATTCTCACACACCAGGGACATTCACCTAACTGTTATTTCAAATGAATGATAGAACTAAATAATGTTGTGAGAACCCCCCTGTTTTCAGACTGTGAGTATACATGAGTGTGCCTGTCCTTCCACTGCAGGGGGAGAGGTATTTGTGGTGGAAAAAAAGCCTCTGTAGAGTAGATAATGGGGATAGAAATAAGATAGAGGGGGAAATACCAGGAAGCTTGTTGAGTTCATGGCTGGTGTGTTTTTCTTGAGAGTGGGAGTCTTGACAGGAGGAAATACTTCTTTGGAAAGTGCAGAGAATTGGTATAGTGAGCAAAAGGGCTTCCGAAGTTGTGTGGGAAGAGGATTTGGTCTCTGAACTCCTGCTGTAGTTCTGAACACTTGTCCTGTCCTCTCTGTTTGCCTTGATCTTGTGTAAGCTGCAGTGGTGAGAAGGGTTCTCATCTCTTCCTGTCCTTCTGTTCTCTGTTCAACTGCTGGATTCCTTGAGAGTGGAATCCCCAGTTCCATGTGCCCGAAGCTGGAACAAACCGAAGGTGTGTGGAGAAGCCGCAGCTGACAGGGCCCAGCACCAGGCAGTTCCCAGCTCCCAGCACCAGGCAGTTCCCAGCTCCCAGCACCAGCTCCCAGTTCCCAGCACCAGGCAGTTCCCAGCTCCCAGCTCCCAGCACCAGGCAGTTCCCAGCTCCCAGCACCAGGCAGTTCCCAGCTCCCAGCACCAGCTCCCAGTTCCCAGCACCAGGCAGTTCCCAGCTCCCAGCACCAGGCAGTTCCCAGTTCCCAGCACCAGGCAGTTCCCAGCTCCCAGCTCCCAGCACCAGGCAGTTCCCAGCTCCCAGCACCAGCTCCCAGTTCCCAGCACCAGCTCCCAGTTCCCAGCACCAGGCAGTTCCCAGTTCCCAGCACCAGGCAGTTCCCAGCACCAGTTCCCAGTTCCCAGCACGGACAGGGCAGGCCCACTCAGATTTTTGCTGTTGCTGTGACCAAGCGGTCCCGTCGGTGATGGCATCACTGGGAGCAGCCACATGCCCACATCTTCTGATGCCCTGATGGCCCTGGCACATGGAGTGTCTGTGCCCTCTAACAGATCGAGGGGTTTGCATTTCATGGGGCAACCAGCTCTTCATTTAAATGCTATTTCAGTGATAGAAGTACTGATATCTGAATTGAATAATTGACCCCAAACTGTGGCACATGACACTTACTAAAGTACACTGGCTGATGTTGATAGTGTTGCTACTTCTGGATGTATTTCTTCTTGACCCAGCAAAAAGTTGCTGAAGTCCTGCTGTTCCTCACCATATTTATGGATTTCTCTTAGTTCAATTGATACTAACTTGGCTGCTGTACACTAAATAACCACGTCCTTATGCTTTACATCTCTGCTGTTGGACTGTGAGTCTGTACTCATTAAAACATAAATAACATAACAGAAGTCGTTTGGATGGAGGAAGACCTATGTGTTAAGCCTCATGGGGAGACAGGGGAACACAGGAAAAACCCCGTGTCCACTTGTATCCCTGCCAAGGAGATGGTATTAACATTATTTCAAATGTAATACAGCCAGAGCTGGAACGTTTCCCCTGGTAAATGCCTTTGGGAGGATGCTGCTATGAAATAAATTCTTGAGCAGTGGATTGCTTATTATGAGAAATACTTTTCCATGAGGATCCATAATTTTAGAAAGCACTATCCCCGAGAATAATAATGTGCCATGGTTGGTAAATGATTTCCTTTTAACTCTCAGTATTCAGATCTTATTTTGTGAAATTACAAAAACTTTTCAGTTAATATTTCCCTTTCAGACCCCAATTAGATCCAAATGGAAAGCTTGATTAACATGCTGATAAGAGCATTAACGTGCACTTAGGATCAATGCTTCTTTGTAAGCTGTGAGTGAAAATAGATGAGTGTTGCTGTTTTCTGCTTTCATTAATGAGCTGTTTATCTCGGTCTCCACGCTGCAGGACTCAGGTGGAGCTGTCATTTCTTCCTGCTCATCAGAACTGCTGGATACCATGGGAATGTGTGATTAAGGACAGGCTAAATGCCTAAGCAGGAGCAATGTGACTTTATCCTGGCTTGGGGCAGTCTGTGTTTGTGAGGCTGTTGTCAGGGTTTACAAGTTTTAGGGAGTTGGATATTTGACTCCCTAGAAACCAAGTATATGCTATAAATGAGTGTGAATGTTTCTTCTGAAAAATCACTGAAAACAGCTGAATGTTCCAGATGAAATTGTAATAAAGCCTGGAGCATCAGTTTATAGAGTCAGCTGCCTATGGAAACACATCTGACAGACTTCCAGCTATGAGTGGTGTGCTGAAGCTCTAAACCCCAAAGATTTTATCCATTTTGTAATGTTTTGGATTGTCTCACTCCCACAAAATTTCCTTCTTGGAATTCCACTGAGTGAGTAAACTCAATAGTAACTAATGGCAACTTACTCCCCATGTACTTCTCGAACTTCGATGTATTTTCTACTACCAGTTTCCCTTGGAAATCTGCAAATTTTTTATGATCTTGTGGAATGTGCAATCTGCATTTGTTATATTTTTGCTGGTTTTGCAAAAAATATGTTTGCAGTGGGACCAAGGGCAAGATTTTATATACCTTTAAATTAATTGCAAAATTCTAAATTCCTGAGTGCAAAGAAAAGTGGATCAGTCTTTCAATTCTCTCATTAAGTAGTGATAAGTTTCTAGATTAAGCTTTTGGAGAAAAATACAAAAACTAGAAATGTGCAAGACCAGCCTCATACTGAATCCCTGATTCCATTTGCTCTTTGCATGGATCCTACTGCCTGGGTAGATCAGTGCACAAGTATTTGACAGTGGGAAAGCTCAGCTGGGAGGATATAAACTGTGAATGGACAAGCAAATGAGATGTGTGGGTACATCCAGGTGCTGCTGGCAGCCTGGAGGTGGCACGTGCTGGAAAGATCTTGGGTTAAAAACCAGATGTGTATCGTTTTTGCCATGTTTTCACAGGATGGTTGTGTCTATTTACCCAGATAGATACTAAGAATCAGAATCTTTCCATTCCAAGGACCAGTGGCCAAAGCAGCCCAGAGGTCCTGAATCCCTTGATTTAATTGATTTCTCTCTTGCTTCAGATTGCTGGTGACTTACTCATCTCCTGGGCCGTGCTGTGTGGTTGTTGTTATGACAACTGTGCAGCTTGCTCCGAGCATTGCTTTAATCTTGAGTGTTAATATCTGGGATGCCTTGAGAAAAGGTGACAATCTTTATCTATTGGCTTATCCTGAACTGTGCTAGCCCTGACACTGCCTCCAAACTCCTGTGTTTTACTCTAGCTCTCTTAATGCGCAATGTGAATGTCTCAGAGGTCTATGAAGGCATATTGAGAATGCTATTTAGTAGCAATTTGGGCTTTCTGTGCTTTTGAACCAGTTATGAGACCAGAATAGATAAGAGCCTGAATCTATGCAGCAGCTCATTCTGCAATTGTTTCCCTGTGTACACAAGCACTCTGTATCGAGGAAAGTTGCAGGATTGGCACTTTTCCTGGCCTTGAGTGGCTGCCAAACCACAAAGGAGCTAAGATGTATCAACCTGTTGCAGAAAGCTGGAGAAAAGCTCGTCCTTCACCTATTTTATGCCATCCTCTATTTCCTGGGATTTGCTGATGGTGTTGGCTGAGTGTCACAAAGGTTTACAGCTTTCAGGCATGCTACTAGAGGGAAATGTATATTCAGCAGGATTCTGTCTTGTGCCTTATCCTCTTCTGCAGTCACGGCCTGGAGAACGTGAGGCAAAAACCCCACAGTGAATGTGGAGGTTGGCCCCATCTGACATAATGAAATTCATCTTCTTGGGCCATCAGACTTGATTAGAAATATTTTGACTTACACTCAGAAGAGTTGGTGACAGCTTCAGAACCCTTTTATTCTTGTTTTCAGTGCAGCTGCTGTAGTGAGCTGCTTTCCCTGTGCCCAGGCCCAGCAGGCAAGTCAGAGCTGCTGTGCTGTAGCCTTGCCTGTGAACACGGAGGAGAACGGGAAGGAGGCAGGGAGAAAGGCTGATGGGAGAGAGCACCAGGAGACAGAGAGAATTCTTTTCCAGGAAGGATTTTTATTAGATCTCAGGACTGCATTTCGAAGAAACCTGGTGTCATGTTCTCCTGTGAGAGGCTGAGACACATCCCAGGGTGATCCTTGAGCAGTTTCCAGACTCGCAGCACAAGCCAGCAGCTGTTGGAGCCGCTCTCTGCTCACACCCTGGGCTCTCAGAGCCAGGAGCTGAACCCCAGGCAGGGCGGTTACACAACACAATGCTGAACCTCCCGGAGAGGGGGTTGATCTGGAGAGATAGTAAATGCATTTCACAGCTCTGAATACCTTCCTGAAAAGAAGTGAAATGAGCAATTGTTGTTGTTTAACAGAGCAAAATGGAAAAAGGCTGTTAAATATTTGCATTAGGTGCAATCCTAGTGCTACTCCATTCCAGGAGAGTCTTACTCTGTCATTCACTCTGTGCCTCTCGGTAGCAATTCTGAGCAATTCTGAGTCACCAGCCAAAGAATTAGGAAGTGTCATGATCTAAACATGATCTTAACAAGCCACTATATATCTGCAAACAAAGAAGAAACCACGGAAGTATTAATTTGGAATGTTTTTCAGATGAAAGATATTGCCATTTGCTTGAACACAAATTATTACAAATTCTGAAGCAATAAAGAAGAAATTAATTGGTTTTGTAATCTTTTATTTCCCTCTGTGATTTAAAATTTGTTCCATTGTATTGCTCAGTGTCTAACTAATTGCATTTCTTGTGGGGATAAGAAAAGAATCAGTGAAGAGAATATGGAGAAAGACAAAATGCAGTTTCACCTTTTCGATTCTGAGACCCTTTGCTGAATCTCAGGGAAAATGAGGAAATCATTTTCCCACCTTTGTGCCTGATTTAAGAGCCTGAGACAAATTCTGCAAAATTAAAATGAACTATTTGTCATAGCTTTGGTAGTCTTGGAGCCATGTTCTTGTCAAAACCTGAACTTTTCTTACAGCTTCCAAGAGGTGCCCCAACAGTGAAGGGAATGTGTGCAAAGCTGAGTCTGCTAAAACTGACCTGGGTAACAGGAGTAAAACCATCTATCTCATCCTGATTTTTGTTTGTATTTTGTCCCTTTCCCCCCCTCCCCTATGAATGTGTAAAGTCATAAATTATTTTGGGACACAAGAGCTGAAAATTCATTTGAATTTATGATTAGCCAATTGTGGAAAAGATTAAAATTTAACAGGAGATGAAACAATTTGTGTTCCTATGAGTACACACAGCTTGTTTCTCACTTCTCAGCCACTGTAAACTCTTTGTGGAAGGATTTTCCACTTCTCTGTTTTGAATTGCAGTAAAATGGAAAATATTTGAAATATGTCTTAAATTTTCAGTGGCTCCTATTATAAGCAGAAAAAAGGGGAAATAAAACTTCTTGAGCAAGAAAGACCCAGAAGAACAGACCAGGCCTGCCACTGATTATCTTTCTTTTTGAGCACAAGACTAAATTATTATTTCCTGGAAGAATTAAAGCCTTTTTACATGACCTTTATTTTGTGTTTTATGAAAGTCAGTGGACTTTACTTTTATTGAAGCCCTACTTTTTTATCTCTTTAGGGAAAAAAACCAAACAAAACAACCCACCCACTAGTGGCTCTCCTTCTACCATGAAGGAGTCTAATTGTGACATTTAAATTTATAAATGTGCTTAATAGTGGAGCAAATTAATAATTTAACTTAAATTTCTGTGGACAAGCTCTTTCATCTTATGCATAAAACTGGGGAGACTTTTTTAAGGAAACAATATGAAGATGCACCCTAAAACTCCATTCATAATTTCATTTAACTCCAGTAGTCATCATGATTCTGGGGTTTTTATCTTTGGAGAGTAATAAAATAGAGTCAAATGTATATTTTTATTGTTTAACAGTATTTTAAAATTTGCTTTCTAGCATCAGTCAAATATGCTGTGTGTTTGCCATTTAAGCTCAAAACAATTTTAAATTGTTTTGTTCAGCTTCTTATAACATGGCTGTGCCTCTTGGGTGCCCAGACAGCTTCCCAGGTTGCTCTGGTGTGGGGGCGTTTGCTTTCTGGGATCTCAAGGTGTCCTTCTCTCCTGAGTTTTCTGATTTGAAAGTGACTTTAAGATAGAATGTGCCAAAGGTCTGTGGTTCTCTGTCACCAGATGACACAAGGAAAAACGACACACCACAGCCTTGGTCACGATGAAGAGACTCATTTATTTCCTCTGACTCCAATCTTTTATAGTTCTCCAAAGGTGCCAGTGGGTTGGAGGGTGAGCGTGTCACCTCTCCAAGGACACTGGACAAACTACCTGTACATCAAATTTCTCTGCCTCTGTGAGAATGCAAAACAATAGGTTGTTTACAGAAAGTTGTGTGGGAAAGTTCTCTACAAGAACGTCAACTCAGAAGGGTTTAGAAAACTCTTGATAATCAGGGTGACAGTTCTCCACAGGATTAATCTGGAAAGAGAAACTTTCTCTGGAGTCTTTTTCTAGATAAGACATTAACAGAAGTTATTTATTGTTTTCTAAGCTAACAAAGAGCACCTGTAGCAGGGAACTGACCTCAAATGTGCTTTCAGGATACTTGATTTATTTATTTTATTCTTAATTACCTATTTTCTTTATTTCTAAACCAGCATGTCCTATCATGTGAAAGTGACTTGAATTATTAATTAATTTTTAAAATTAGTATATTAAGAATGACCACTGGTTTTAATATTTGCAAAAATGTTAATTTCATAGTAAATATGCAAGCACATGTTTGGCCAAAGTTCTTGCTGTTGGGTAGGGTGGCTGTGCACCAAGATGCAGGGAAGAAAAGGCCCTCAGCCTTCTTGTACAGAATGAAATTTAGATCGGGGGAAGCCACTTTGGGAGGGCTGCTTTTGAGGGAGAGGCCCTGCTTTACCCAGGGTCAGAAAGATGTTCACAGCCCTTGGAGCTGGCACTAAGCTCCAGGGTGTGTGAGCTGCCATGAAAATAGCTCAGGCCATTCAGCAGGCCATTTGTGTTCCTTGCTAAAAGCCAGCGAGGCCCTTAGGGAACTCTTTTCTGACTGGGCTGTGTGCTCCTGATGGCTTCTGCCACTTCTGCTGCCCGCCTGGAGCCATGCAGAGCGTCCCTCTGTCCTGGAGCCATGCAGAGCGTCCCTCTGTCCTGGCTCGCAGCTGAGCCTCACGCTGTCCCTTCCACTGGCACTGAGACACAGAGCTGCAGCTGCAGGTGTCCCATGAGGTCCTGCAGTGACTGTCCGTGTACCTGGAGGTGGCATTGCCTCTGCCCACACAAATGGCCTGTCCAGCCTCCTGGCTGCAGCCGTGGGCAGCGAGTGCTGCAGTATGAGCCTTCCTTCCCTTCCCTGGCCAGCCTCGGCACGGGACAAAAAGCAGGGGGACTTGGGCTTTCATTGCCCTTGAGCAAACCTGTTGCAGTGCCTGGCAGCGCCCCCAGCCCCGGTGGGAGGTGTGCTGTGGGACAGCTGGCACTGGTACCATCCCAGAGACACTTCCAGGCCCCACGCTGAGCCTGGCAGGTGGCCCTGGCACAGGTGGTGCCACCAGCCCAGCCAGGATGAGTTTTTCTGGCAAGCGTGCCCATGGGGAATGTCTGTGGGCTGCGTGCACTCAGCTGCTGGACAATAGCACAGGGCTTGTATTGAAGCACTGGGCCGAAAATGTGTGAGAGAGCAGCGTGTGCTGCAGGAGAGATATTAGTACACTGGGTACATTGTAGCTTGCAATCAAAAAAGGAATTTGTTATAAAAAAGAATAACATAAATTTCACCGTACAAAGCGCAAATCTGAATGTAATCCCAGCTCATTGCAGATGTGCTGTTACTGACTGCTCACAACTGGGAAATGCGCATTTGAAAGTGATGCTTGGATTTGGTATAAACTGTTTATGAACTGCTCTGCTTGTTTTATAGTAAAATCTATTTAACCTCATAATGCACAATGTTATGATACTCATTTTCAAAGAGAATAAGCTGCTGAGCTTTCCTTTTGCATTTTCTCAGATTGTTTGAGGAACTGTGGCTGTGGTTGCATGTGCCCTTCTCTGCAGTCTGTCTATCTATTCTAAAGTCATTGGGTGCTCCAAATAATATAGGGATTGATTCAGTACAAAACTATTTTGGGGGTTAAAATAAGGAGGAACTGAAATCACTGTGAAGCAGGAATAGCAGAAAGGTTGTGAGCCAAGGCTGCCTTCCTTGTTGTGAGGGATTGCATTCATGTCACTCTGGCAGATCTCCTGAAGGCTGCTTGGCCCCAAAGCTCACAGATTCTGAAAGGAACAGAAAACAGCACACACTGCTTTACCATCACCTTTGGGAATGCAGCGAGCCCCTCAGCCACAGCCCACATGCCTGCTGAGTGTCCCCAGTCTGGCCTGGCAAGGCCCTTATTTGTCTGCTCACAAATGCACTGACTGTTTTGCAGCTTCGCCTGCCACTCAGAAGACCCACTGCATCCAGTTCTCCTCTGGGTTTGGAGGTAAAGGTGCAATTTCTGACCCTGTGTGGGAGAAATCGAACTTACGTGGAGTTTCATTTAATGAACACATGGTAAGTTTCCTGCTGAGTAATTCTGTGTTAACAGTTGCTTAACCTCATTTCTGAGCTCTGTACTCCAAGCATCCTGTGATTCAGCAGAGAAAGAATTTGTATGTTCTTCCTTGCTAACTGAATTTCTGAGCTTCACATATTAATATCCTAACTATGTGAAGAAAGGGTAAAAATCCCCACCTTCCAATACTGCCTGTGTACTAAATTAGAGAAACTAAAGCAAAATGATAGTCGTGTAGTAGAAAAAATTAAAGAATACACAGGAGCCTTGAAGAAATGAAAAGTCATGTTATTTTTAGCACAATATGGATGACCAGTAAGGCAAAGTATGGGACATTTCCTTTGCTAACATCATGTTTTGAGAGGAGCCTAAGCATCCTGCAGAAATTAAGAGGAAATCCTTAAAGTTGAGGTGGATTTGGCTGGTAGAAGGCTCAGCTGCAATTTAGTCTGGGCTCTAGGAAAGTGATCAATGAGATGAGAAAGTTTTCTGATACATTCATGAATGAAAAAGTTAAAATGTGAACGAGAGGAACATAAACACTGGCTTTTGCAGTTCCAGAGCTGCAGCCTGTGTGCTGGATGTGTGAGGATCCCGTTAGGAGGTGGCCTGACCAGCTAAGATGAGCCTTGTCTCCTCCTTTGCTGGCAGTTCCAAGGCCTCCAGCACTCAGGGAAGTTGAACACTCACGTCAGCTTTCAGCAAGTAAATTTAGAAATAGAGTTCTTATCTCGCTATGGGCAAATCCAAACTCACTCCTCCTCAGGAAGAGCAGCGTGGCATTGCAGGTGATTGCAGCCACTGACAACCTCTCAGCAATGAGCTTTTTTCTGGAGGGTTAGCTGCCAGTCCTTGTTTCAGTTTTAATCTGATGCTGCTGAGAATGTCCAGGTGCAGAGCCCAGCCCTGAGGGATGGTGGATTTGTTATTCTGATTGGCAGTCTCCAGTTGTTTTCAGAATTCACAATTTGTGACAAAGGAGAATGAACAATGTCCACTAAAACAATTTGAAGTATGTCATGATGGTCTATAATTAAGTCATGATCTCTTTTTAAACTACAGGCCTTATAAGAGCCTGACCTTTCAGAATTCAAAGCCTAAACTAAAAGGGATTTACATAAGTATTTTTAATGTAACCATTATTTAAATCTTCCACTCTGTAATTAAATTTTGTCCCTTTGCAAAGGAGAATGAACTGTTCCTGGAAAAGCTTCTCATATGCTGAGCAGTATAATTAGAGAACTAGTTCTGCAAATGTCACACAAAAATGACCTTTAATGAAGCAATATCAAATGAAAAAGCTATTAAAGCTATGCAGCTTGAAGAATAGCTAAAAGTTGAATTATTGAAGTGGGTCCTGGGCCTGCTGCTGTTCAGATCCCCCATGTGGGCTTCTTCTTGCATGTAACAGAGAAAGGATGAGAACAAATAGTCTTGTGGTGTACTTGGCACAGGAAATTGTGTAAGAGCCTGTGAAGGAAGAATTTCACTTTGTGCCACCACTGGCTGCAGAAAGATGCCAGGATGTGTCACCTACAGGGGCTGTGAAGAAGAAGCTTGTCTTCAAGGACAATTCCAGTTGGAATGACTTCTCTTGATGTTTTATCTCATGGATTTAAAAGCACTTCTCATAAATCACAGCACAAGATATAATTTTAAAAACAAATCACAGGCAGCATCAAAAATCATGCTGTGAAACATAGACATATAATGACTCTCAAAGATTTTGTTGCTCATTGCAGTTTTTCCTTTTTCACATTTATTGTGTGTCTAAAGAATCACCTCAAACCAGGTTGATTTTTCCTTAACGTTTGAGTCTATGTATGTAGGAATATTATTGGAAGGGGAGAAAAAAGAGACCAAATACACAAAAATGTTTGTGTCCTCTTTTTTCCATTATGGCTTGAAAAGCCACATAGCAGGGAGTGTGTTACAGGGTGGTTGTGGCTTGTTAAGGGTATAAGCAAATGGAGAAAGGGAGCGACTGAGACCCTTTCCATAACGTGCTCTGTACAAGGCTCTGCTTTTCCTGGCCGTGCTGGGCAAAGGCTGTGGTGTGGATCCAGCAGCCTCCGATGTGTCCTGCCCCGAAAGCAGGGAGAGCCTCCTCCCGCGGGCACTGCCAGGGATCTCGGCGGGCAGGTGGCCACATGGGGCCGTGACAGCCTGTGCCAGCCCAGCTCTGCTCAGGGAGCCAATTCTCGAAACTCCCGAGTGAAGTGCTAACGACCTTCCCAAGAGAAATCAGCAATTTCTGATTCATGCTGCAACGTGGGATGGAGGTTTTTATTTGATTGCAGTTTTTTTTCATTCTGTAAGAGTTTATTGGTAAAAAAGCACTGCTGGTCTGTCAGAGTCCTCAGACACTTCATACAGGAAGTTGGCACCAAAAGTTTATTTCACAATGTTTAAGTTTATGGTGATTCATACTGCAGAAAAATGTTTCATTTTTTCCTCCAGATTTCTGCCAAATTGCACTTCTGTGCTAGGGCTCTTCTCATCTCTAACATCCCAGCAGGGTTTTGATTGTCTGCCCTACCCAGAGGTAGTGCTGCTGTCCTTCTTTCTTCTCACAGAGAGGACTGGTCTGTGGATAGAGTACCATGACAGAGAAATCTCCAGGATTTGGGAGCTGATTTGGTGTCCTGCTCTGGCACAGATTTCCTGTGTGGCCTTCAGCAAGTCTCTTACCACGCCTGTGCTTTACTGTCTTTACGTGTCCAGCTCTCTCAGAAGTGAGATGGTTATCCACACTAGTGCCTTGCAAGACAGCATGGGTTGGAATTTCCACAAGGAGCCCTCGGAGGTTTCATCCTCTGTCCATGCAGCGCCTGATGCTTTTGAGAGCTCTTGGCCCCAGCTGCTTGGCTGAGGCTCCCAGCCTGTCAGCTGTGTAAGCACTGTGGTACCAATTGGATGGTTTCCTGCGGGCTGCAATTCCCTTCTCCTGTATAAAAATAGAGTACTCGTATCTGATCTTCCCTCAAATGGAAGGGAAGGTTTTCTGTTCCTCCCCACTGCCCGAGGTAAGGTGAACACTGGCAACAAGTAACAAACCCACCTTTGCTAATGTGTTTGGGTCAAAGAGTTATTCACAGACCCAGAGCCTAAATTCCCTCTACACCTTGACCTCTTTCATCAGTATCAGGAGACCATCAAAAATGATGTGACAGTAAATGGCTTCAGCCAGCAAGCTCTCATGCAAAATGTTTCAATGGTTGCTGAAGCATTAAGTGCTTTTCTCCTTAGCTGTACACTTAGCTGGCAGTGTTTTATTTAAGCTTATTTACCTCTGTTTACTTGATCCAGTAGTGTAAAAGCAAAGCATTTGATGGAGGAAATAGATTTTGTTTGTTTGTTTGTTTTTTAAATGAGTAGTGGTTTTTTGCCTCTTCAGTCTTGTTTGCTTTGAGTCAGTGAATTAGTCAGGAAAGACTTTGCCTGTAAGTGCCTGAGTTGTCCCATTCAGATTCTTGGGGTTGAAGTCAGACAATTGCTCCCTTCCTTTGCCAAATCCAGGCTGTAAGCACTGGAATTCTGTGTTTGGGGAGGTGGCTGCCCACAAACTTCTGAGCACTTCAGTCTGTCCTTGCACATGGAACAGAGTTAGCAAACAGTACCAGAGCTGGTGCAGCCAGCCTTCAGTGGTTCACCAGCTTCTGATTCTGAGAGATGTGGCTTGGTTTGCCATGTGTTTGGGGAGTTTTTCACCCAACCGAGAAAAATGCTGTGCTGACTTCAGATGTTAAGAGAGACATGAGGCCATGGAACAGATCCCTGACTCACCATGGTAATTTTCTCCCGTTTCCTCCCTAAGCCTTTGTTTGCCGACTCCTTGAGGGTGGGCTTCTGCTTTGATGTTTTATTGTCTCTCAAATCGCTGGTTTTACTTTTAGCACCAGTAATTTTTGGAGTGCTTTGGAGGGAGGGGGGAAGGGAGAAAAAATAGATGTAGTAATTATTAATGTATTTGGTTGGATTATGAAGTCTCAAAGCTCATTAAAAATGAGAAACCATGGCAACCTCGACAATCCCTCCTACACATATTATATCTACCTAACAATGTGCAAAGTACATTTAGTGAAGAGAAATAAAGCATAAAGAAAGGGGAAGAAAAAGCATTCACTTTTTATATTACTATTTTTAGTTCTCAGCTCCTGCAATACCAACACACTTGTGCTGGCAGCCCTTTGAACTCTTCCATGTGAAAAACAAGTAACTGATTATTGGATCTGTTCTCAGTATTGTTCTTTATTCTCCTGAGATTTCCTATGGTGCATTTTTAGTAAAGGACAGATTTTATGGGAGGTTGGTAGCTGAAGAAAGAAAATGTTTCTCTGGCCTTGTCCCCTCCTGAGACATTGGGAGTTTGGGGCAGTCCTGCCTCTCCTTGACTCTGCGGGCCACAAGTATAAATCTAACATTAGTACTGGTCATCTATCAAAAGAAAGGTGAAATTGCAGCTCTCTTAAGATCAGTTAAAGGATTTTAGAGAATACTGGGTCTTACATCTAATTATACCTATTTTGTGTTTTAAAATACAGAACATTTGCATCTGAAACTTAATTCAAACTGTTACAATGCAGAGCAGAAGATAACAGTGGTAGATAATGCAAAAGCCAAGAGGTCATGACCTCCATCAGGCTTTCCTGATAAAGGTTTTTCATTTTCTGTGTCTGCATTGATGCAGGATGTTTTGGTAAAAACTTGGAATAATGACCCTGACATCACACTTGAACTGCACTGGCCGGCTCAGGAAGTTCTTCCTGCATTACAGCTCTTCAAAAGGCACACTTTCCATAAGGGTCATTCATTCCAAGCTTATCCACGTTTTCTACACGAAGTGCCTGAACTCAGATTTTTGTTTAGTAAGACATTAGAATGAAATCCCGGTGAATGAGGCCTGGAAACTGAATACTCTAAAAAAGAGCACGCGGCTGAGCTCTGTGCCTCCCTGAATGAACTGTTCCAGAATGGAGCTATCAGCATGGCTGTGAGTGGAGGAAAGGCCTGGGGCAAGGCGTGCACAGCCAGCCCTGGGCTGAGGAGGAGGAGGGCAGTGCTGTGAGGAGGGCCGTGTGACACAGCATGCAGTGGCTCTGTGTGCTGCTGTCGCAGCTGGAAGGTGCTTGCTCTCCAGAATGGATGCAACCAGCTGGAAGGTTCTGCTTTCCTCCTTTTCCTCTGTCATCTCCAGTGCCCTGACAGGACAGGATAGCTTAGAGGTGTAGGAGCTCCCCAGGAGTCAACAAATTCTGCAGAAGGAAAGATACTGGGGCCCCCTCAAGGGCATTTGAGGTGACTTGCACTGCAGGGGTGAAAATTCCTTACAAACAGGTGGGATTTACAGCTCCCAGGTAATCTTTGTAGATAGTATGGGGATATTCATTTATATGCATAGCAAGGGCAAAACCTTTATTTAACCGGTACTGGTTAGCTGACTCCTGGAATTTCCTGGTAGGAAAGGAAAGAGCTCCTGGTGCCTGGAGAATTCTCTAACGAGAATGTATCAGACAGCACCCTGTGTAGGAGTACTGAGTGTGTTCACAGTACATGCAGTACCAAACTGAAATAGCATGTTTAGCACCCTGGAGACTGCCTGGGGACACTGATGCTTTCTGTGCTTTCTTTGCAGTGAAAAAATAATATTATTTATTTCGGCAGAAGGCTATTTTTATATTGAGGTGGTGTAACAACCTGGGGCTAAAGGAGCCTGTAGGTTAGCAGAGCCACAGGGTCTGGGAGGATGTAAAAATGGGTTAGAGAGTTTCTGAGGAAAGAGCTTCTGTTTTCCCAAATGCTATGCATAGGGAGTTAAGGATCCCAAGTTCAAGGTTAATTAATTTCATTTATCTAATGTACCATATGCATGCTGTGATCATGGCAGCAGTATGAAATTTAGGGGTACAGTAAGAGGCAGTTTAGCACCAGGATACTGAGCATTAATGACCTGCTCTGCTCCATTCAGGCCATTACAGCACCTGGGTTTTAGTGGCATAAAACCCACAAAGGGATAGGAACTGAAGAGATTTTTACCTCTGTGTGAATTCATAAAATCTGATCATTATTGCTTCCATAATGGTTTCTTTTTAGTCAGTGTTGCTTTATCAAAAGTCACTGTGGCTTTTCAAGGAAGGATACATTCTGCTGGTTTTCCTGCCAGCTTCTTAGGAATGGCATGTCCTGTTCCTTTGCAGAGGAAATAGTACTGAAATTATAAGGGTTAGCTGTAACTGGGACAACGAGGAAAAGGGGATGGCATATGTGGGATAATAATATTAGAGAATAAGGATGCTGCTGTTCCAGTGTGTGTGTAGTCCATTATCACCAGTATTTGGAATGGTTTGAGAGACAGTGGCTTAGAGTGGAGACAGATGCCTCACCAGAAGAGAAGGATCAAGTTGCTAATGGTTGATAAGGAAGTTGTGCACCTACGAGTTACAGCCTCTGCAGTGTGTTTTTTACTGACTGACCCAACTTTTTGCTTGTGTAAGCCATTATAATTCTCATTATGATTTAACTACATAACCCTTTTATGTTTGAAAAATTCTTCAGCTCTGTGGTCTGTACAGTGAGAAATAGCCCAGGCTGACTGTACCTCATTTGGGGACTTCTTTCCAGTCCTCAGCTTTCAGCTGTGACCTTCAGTGCTATCCAGGAGCCACTTGCTTCCCTTTTCCAAGAGCTATCACTGCTTTTTTAGCTGCACTTTTTTTCTGTGGCCTAAAGTGTATTCTGGGTGGGGATTTAAGCTGAAGCAATTATTTCACCTGGTATTTTGCCTGGGGAATGATTGATGTATATATTGGAATGGTAAGATTTTTTGTCTTATTTTCAATCCTTACTGTCTTGCATTTTTCCTGGTTTTATAATAGCAGTTCTTACTTCGTAAAGCAACACTAAGCTCCTTGGTGGAAGAGTCAATTCACGCTGAGTCCTGGATGGATTCCCTGGCTGTTGAAGCCAGGACGGCTTCAAAGATTTAATTTACCATCACAATTTTGCCTCAAAATTTCTGAGGGGCCTTGGAGAGCATTTGGCTCAAATGCATACACTTAAAATTAGACAGTTTTAATTACTTAGCCTGGCAAGTGGTTTCTGTTCAGTTCTCATTGGGGGTTCAACCAGATCAGGTTGATTCTCGCTGCAGTACATTCTGCTGGGTGTCACACGGTGGCTAGCAGGAGACAAACAGATTAAATAATTATATAATTGCGTAGGGATAATTACAGGACTTCATGTTTTATTAGTAACCTGTGTTCAGGATTTTCCTATGTGCATAATTACAGCAAAACACACAAGTTCTTTGCCCTCTGCTGAGTGCACTGTGTGATGTCTGGCTAACGAGCCGGCAGCAGCCCGTTCTCACCCTTCAGCACACAGACAGTGTATGGAAAGCTGTAGCAGGTTTTAGGCACTGAACTCTTAGTTCAGTAAACATGCTGCAGTACACCAGTGCACTGTAGCTGTTGGAACAACTAGTTAAGGTGTGGGTGTCAAAATTAATCAACTCATTAAATTTCGATGTGTAACTCTCACTGCTTTCAGATATTCTGGTTTAAATGGTCAGGTTTTGAGGACAGGGTCCTTGAAAATGAAGGGATTTCTGATTTGGAGCCGTTGTGAACTACCAGCTGGGGAATAACTTAACCAATGAGTAGTTCTGAATGGCTTCCTGGTGTTCACACTTTGCCCCTGTTCTTGGTGTAAATGTTTTCTGCCTTAGCGTGCACAGCCACCCCACGCTGCCCCTGGGGTGGGAGCTGGTTCCCAGCTGATTCAGGGAGAACACGGCGTGACCTTTCCCGCACGCAGGTACGCTCCGAGCTTTCAAGGTGAGTCAGAAAGCGGATCTGCAGCTCAAACCCATGGAAAGGAGGCATTCAGCCATCTATTGCATTTCTTAGCGCGTTTATCTCCTGGGGGAACAGGCGGCAGAGCTCAGGCCGGGCCCCGCGGCAGCCGCTCTGCCCGGTGTGCCGCTCCCGGTGTGCAGCTCCCGGTGTGCCGCTCCCGGTGTGCAGCTCCCGGTGTGCCGCTCCCGGTGTGCCGCTCCCGGTGTGCCGCTCCCGGTGTGCAGCTCCCGGTGTGCAGCTCCCGGTGTGCCGCTCCCGGTGTGCCGCTCTCGGTGTGCAGCTCCCGGTGTGCAGCTCCCGGTGTGCCGCTCTCGGTGTGCAGCTCCCGGTGTGCCGCTCCCGGTGTGCAGCTCCCGGTGTGCCGCTCCCGGTGTGCCGCTCCCGGTGTGCCGCTCCCGGTGTGCCGCTCCCGGTGTGCCGCTGCCGGGCCGTGCAGCTCCCGGTGTGCAGCTCCCGGTGTGCCGCTCCCGGTGTGCCGCTGCCGGGCCGTGCAGCTCCCGGTGTGCCGCTCCCCGTGTGCCGATCCCCGTGTGCCGCTCCCGGTGTGCAGCTCCCGGTGTGCAGCTCCCGGTGTGCAGCTCCCGGTGTGCCGCTCCCGGTGTGCAGCTCCCGGTGTGCAGCTCCCGGTGTGCCGCTCTCGGTGTTCCGCTCCCGGTGTGCCGCTCCCGGTGTGCCGCTCCCGGTGTGCCGCTCCCGGTGTGCAGCTCCCGGTGTGCAGCTCCCGGTGTGCCGCTCCCGGTGTGCCGCTGCCGGGCCGTGCAGCGCGGAGCCGCTCCGGCAGCGCCCGGAGCCACGGCCGCGGGAAGCGCTTGTGTGCTCTCCTCCCACCCCGACCTGCTCTCTCGTCCCGTTTCGGGAGCATTCCGAGTCACCGAAATCGCCCCTCCAGGCCCCGAGGCAAACTGTTCCAGGCGTGCCTTTTTATTTCCTCTAGATCATGGAACTTCTCTGACACAGAATTATTATTGTGGCGCATAATTATGATTGGATGTCTTCATCATATAATTGCATGATATATAATGAGCAGCAAAAGCTTATTTCCTCTGCTCTTTGAATACTGAACTTCTGAGATTAATTAAGCTGATACTGAAAATGCTTTTAATTATATATGCTGCATAAACAGCGCTATTAAGATCAGATGAGAATATTAGTGCCTGAACAGTTTCAAATTTTTTTTCAAATACCCACTGTGTGTTTTATATTACTGTTTAAAGAAATGGGGGGATTTTTGAGAAGATAAAAACCTCCCCAGACAGTGGATGGGATACTGAAGGAATACCTGAATATTTGCTGAAGCAAATTAGCTACTTTGCTCTAATTGCAGTGTATAAAAGCAAGAGACTGCAAAACTAAGAATATTTTATTTGAGTAAATAAATTCTTCCACATACCTAATCCCTAATCTTCTGTGGTAGGAAATCATAAAGTGTATTTTGACCCTTCCTTCTAAAGCTACAGTCACCCCAATCAGACTGAGAGTGATGGCAGAAACGGTGCAATCAACAGGACACAATCAATTCACTGTGCCAGGTTCCCTGCCCAGCAGTGCCCAGCGGTGCCCAGCAGTGCCCAGAAGAGGAATCCTATCAGCTAGGATTGGTTTCAGTAGCAATCTGCTCTCCACTGACTGTCACTTTTTAAGTATCTGTCTAGTTACATCTCTGGTGCCCTTTGCAGTGAGTATTTTTAGCATGCCAGCAGAACACAGGCAGAATAAACTTGGATTTTCTGGAATACCATTTGTTCTCTTGTGTTTCAGAAGACTTAAAAGGTTGACTAAGAATTCCAGTTCTGTAGGCTATGCTGCTTTGTGCTGCTGTCTTTATCCATCTGTAGAGCTCCCCATCTCTTCCACAATGGGCATTTTGGTGTCTGTCAAGTGCTCAGGAAAACGGACTCATTTATGTTTTCCTGTCCCTCTCACTAGTCATTTACAACCATTTGAAATGGATGTGTATTTCCAGCAAAGAAAACTCAAATTCACTAATTGATGCACAAATACGCTCATTTACATGCAATTTGGGTTTTTTCTTTTTTAGAAATGCATCTATTTGCATAAATAAAACCTCTTTCCCAAATATTAGTGTGAACAAAAGCCGTTTTCAGGGATGCCAAAAAATGGCTGAATAGAAAAGCCAATTCAGAATTTGCATAATAGTTACTAATTGTTTTCCTTGCTATTAGCCTGTCTCTGCTTAATAGGCAATATTGGCTTCTGTTTCCTTTCTGGGTGCAGTTTGAAGCAAGAATATTGAGCTACTGTAGAAGATCTTAATAGTTGAAGTTACCCAGTGTGCAGTTCCAGGGCCTGGCTCCACCCAGGAGCAGAGCAGTGGCACTGGCCGAGGCCAGCGTTGTTGGCCCCTCACCAGGAGCATCCTTCCCTCAGTGGGGGAGAACTAGGGGATTATTTATTCTCACAAAACATTATGAGGCTTGGGGAAAACCTCAGTTTTTCTTTGGGGGAAGGAAGATGCATCTTGGTTACAGCCAACACCTTTGGTTGAATGTTTTGTTCTTTCCAAATAGTATTGCTAAAGCCTTGAGAGAGATTAGGGGAAACACACACAGTTTAAATTGGCACAGAATAAATAAATAAAGCACTGCTTTGCTGGAGTATATTTTAACAATTTCCTTCATTTAGAGATACAGAGAAAGATCTCACGTGTTTTTACTGTTCTTGGTATTTATTGCAGTGTTCCTATGTTAAAATGTGGAAGTCAATATGGCTCAAGACCATTAAGTCAGACTGAGCTATCAGCTGTCTGCAGGAAACGCAATCTAGTTTGCTGGGCAGGGATTTATTCAATACAGAACTATTGATTCTCCTTAGAAAGAATGGGAAGAAGAGTACCAGATAAGTTTTATGCTAGAGCAGGAAGGATGATTGCTTTATTTCACAGATGTTTTGCTGCACCTTAATAACTTCACTGTTAAAAACGAATTGCTTCATTTCAGTGGAGCTGGGGATTCCAGTGTGCCTGCCTGGAGCAGCAGCCGGGAGCAGGGAAGGGGGAACAAGCTGTGCTTCACCTGCAGCATGGCCCCATGGCAAAGGGACTGTCTGCACTGGGAAACACTTGGGATTATTTAGAGCATGCACAGTGAAAGGATTCAGAGAAGCTGTGCAGATTTAGGAGTTGGAGAAGTTTTGTAAAGCACAGGAGAGAGGAAAATCAAATGGCCTGCTTGGAGGATTTATTGGGAAGTGCAACTGAGATCCCTTTTAAACTCAGATTTGTCTGCCGGCATGGGATAAAATTTGGTTTGTGGTACAGCAGTTATTAATAGAACAATTGCATTTCCTTAGAAAAAGGAGAAGCAAGAGGGTAATTTTGGCCAAGTTTGCCAAAGAAAATTGCAAAGATTTGCAATTAATATTGAGAGGAATGCATTGGATTTTTATTTTAAAGACCAAATTATAGGGAGGATCTGCTAAGTTTGTATAATATTTATTCAAGTACATATACAGAGAGAAGAGTGTATCTGCATCTGTATACACTCTTGTCACTTAATATTCTGAAATTCAATATTCAGGGCTGAAACACCCTATTCAACACCCTCATCCTCTTAGGTCCAGTATAGCTTTGGGAAGTTGGCATTCCTTGTCACAAAGAGTTTATTTTCAGAGTGCCAGTTTGGGTTGCAGTGACCGGCCGTGGTAAAGGTTTCTTCATCCCTGCTGCAGCCCAGCTCGGCTGGGCTGGGAAGAGGCTCTGCCTCGGGGACAGGCTCTGTGCCACCACCACTCCTCCTGCCACCCTGCAGCCAGGTGGCGACTGGCAGATGTGCAGCAGTGTGGCTGCTGCCTCTTCCTCTGTACTATCAGCATGGACAGATCCCACTGAGGACACCTCCAGTCTCATCGCCAGCACCATTCAGCAATCCAGCCAGTTTTGGGGTGAGAAAGATTTCTTCCCTGATTTGCAACTTTCTTTCCTTCTCTTGCCCATACTTCCTGCTTTTCACAGCAGTAGTTGTAAAAGAATTTCAGGAAGTGAATCTATTATCAGTCTTTACAGATGTTTCTTCAACTTCTTGCCCCTTTCTGAAGCAAATCTGTTTCCTTTGAAGATGCAGTGCCCCTTTCCACGGCCCCAGTGGGAGTTCAGCATCCCCTGAGCAGGGCTGTGACTGGCCTCAGGAACACCCTGGTGAAGTTCTGGTTGGACATGTGCTGCTGTGTTCCTGTCTGCTCAGGAAAAGTGTGACACTGCGGTTTCCTTGGTAAGAAACGTATCTCTGTTGAAAAGGAAACATGTTTCCTCTAGAAGAGCAGTGTCACCAAGAAAGGCACAGGCCATTCAAGCGGCGAGGCTGGCGGTGCTGATGTGACAAGGTCTGTGCCCGTCCCCCGGGCACGGCCTGCGCTGGGTCAGTGTGCCATGAGAACTGTGTCACCCGGCACACAGCTGGCTGTGCTGCCTTTCTGCAGCATGCTTTTCCCTCTCAGCAAACTTCAGGATGTCTGACAAAAGAAAAGGGATTCGTGCTACCATTTCCACTGTGCAGAGGAAGAAAAAAAGGAGGAGTTACATTTGTAGGAAAGAAATGGCAGAGTGCAATGTAAGATTCAGGTCTCCTGAGACTGTTTTTTCTGCTGCTCTGTTACATCCTATTGCCATTTATGATGATCCTTTTTTAGAAATAGATGGTGAATGGGAGCAATAGAGATGAGGTTTAGTTTGTTTATTGGCTAGTTATGTTCATCTGGTTTTTGTTGGTTGCATTGTCCAAGGTAACAAAAATATTTTGTGTAATCTCCTTTTCCTAGAAGATGTTTCTAAACTGTTTATCAGTTTAAAAACATCAAAGATGAGCATGTCAGTTGGGATATTTAATTTTTGTGTAGTCATTCAGCAAAGACCACTGTAAAGGCTTTATCCTCCACGGTTTTTAATTTGATGTAGATAAGCACAAGCAGCATTAATCTTTTCCCTGTCATGCTCAGCAGGGGTCTCTGTCCCCATTAACCTTTTGACCCACGTGTGTCTCAGCCTGGTTGGTTTGGGGGTGTGTTGTGAGGTGCCAGTGGGAGGTATTGGAGCTATTGGTGCCAACACCTCATGTACCCAGGTTCTCTAGAGAGCAGAAGAAATTGCTTTACTTTAAACTCCTCATTCAGTGTGGAAAAAAAAATTATGATCTAAAAATCAGAATTTACAAATACAGACTTGGCAAGATTGATCATCCTGTGTTTTAGTCATGGTGATTTCAATGATGAGATTTGTTTATTATTATTGCTAAAATTGGGGAATTTTCTTCTGCAAAATGCATCTCTTAATAGAGCAATCACCAGTTCTCTCTAAATCTGTGCTATCTTGCCTTTTTAACCAATACAACATAAACCTGTGCCATAAAGAGGCAGGAATAACAAGATCAGTAAAGAGCTAAATTTGGATTAAAGTCTCTTGATACCTTTTGCTTTTATCTGTATGCCATTGGTATAAATGATCATTATCATAATTAAACAAAAAGGCACTGTGTGGATTTTTTATTCCCTTGGTGATGCCACAGAAACAATATGCATTAAATAAATGTGATAGTTGCTATAAAGTCAACTTCCACAGTAGCTTTTAAACTTGCTGTAAAAGCCTGTGGTGGTTGTGCCATTCATAGTGAATTAATCTCTTGCGTTTTAGTTCATTGTATATTTTGAAGCTATAAAATTAATATTTACAACTGTGTTATTGTATTACTCACTACCGTATTAATGAACAGTTCATCATAACTAGAAATAACATTATATTCTCTTACTGCTTACTTAGTCAATGCTATTTGTTTCTATTATATTATTTCAGAAATCCTCACCTTAACAACACTTGGAAATCTGTAAATATTATGCTGCTTTTGGGCAGGACTTGAAATGCTCAGTAGCTTCAGAATTACAGACCAGTTTCCCTTTGCTGTTAGAATATGTGAGCTATACATAATTTTAAATAAAATTAGTATACCAGGTGTCATGTGTAGAGCAGGGTGTGTCTTAACACATTGTATGAAATGTGGTATTTTAGACAATCTTTCACACCAAGGAGATATTTCATTTAAACCCTTGATGATTTCGTATTTGCCTCTTATTTTCTTTCAAAAGCTAGAAGTCTGTTTTGACAAGAGTTTTACACATAGAAACACTAATAGCATGGTAATTCTGCTCAGAAGCTGACAGTGCACAACTGGCATTGGGATAACCCCCTTCCCTGGTTGGAATTACAATCAGCCTTCAAAATTGTTGTTTAGGAGACATTGTTAATCTGCCTCGTGCTTACTCACTCGAACAATAAGATCAGTTCAGGATTCCCTCAGGCAAAGTGTAATAATGATTTGTCACTTTTGGAAAAGGACGTTTCCATTTATTAATTTTTACTTTTTGACAGGGACTTGGGCTTCAGCAATTGTAGTTTTTGAACACACATTGTTTCACATGATTGAATTTTTCCCAATGTGTTTGTGTTCTGCGAGTTTTGTGGCAGAAGTGTCAAGACTCTAGAGCTACATCAAAAATTCCGAGCATCAACTGGGCTTAATTCAGTGGAAATTTTATTTCCCAGCCGGTAATTGCAGAGCTGCTTGGGGTAGCTGTCCCGGAGCGTGACGCTGGCTGTGAGGAATGGTTTCCCCCCGCAGGATGCCGGCTGTGCCTCGCGGCTGTGCCGGCCATGAGATGTGCTCAGGAGACACCGGGGAGCCTCTGCCTGAGCCAGAGCTGGGCAGGAAGCTGGGGCTGCTGGTGTGAAATCCCTGGAAAGTGACAAGGAGGAGGGGGCCCAACCCCTGCTGGAGATCGGCTCACAGCACATCACAGGAGTCTTTTATCCAAGGGAAGGGATGGGGAAACCATTACAGTTTGGAGAAATTTTAGAAGGCTAGAGAAAACATGGGAGATGCACGTAGAACACCTCATGCATCATGTCAAGTGGCACAAGAGAAATGGGGACGGGTCTTTGGGAACCTCTCCTTGATCCTAGGAGTGAGGAAGTTGATCTGCACTTCTCCCTGACAGGGGTCAGATCCCAAATTAGTCTTTGAGCCTTTGTACTTTTATACTTCTTCATGCTGTCTTGATGTCACCTGAGAAAACTGTCCGGGCTGATAGCATGGCTTAGCTGGATGTTTGCATCTTCTCCTGCCCTTCCATCTGCTCACAGGTCATATGTATTTCTGATGCTGCTTTAAAATTATAGCAATGGATCTGGACCATGTTAACTTCATTGTTAGCAGCATCAAGCAGAATATAAAAGCAAAATTGAAGTAAAAAAAAGAATTTGAAGGCAGGGCCTGACTGTGTTATTTTTAGCACTTTTTGGAGTGACTGTTCTAAACTGCCAGGAGCTGACAAGCAGGAGAAACACAGTGTGAATCAAGATGTTCACTTGTCATCTGTTCACATGTTTAATTTGTGAATTTGACATGCAAATGGTTCCTCTGCCACTGGTGTTGATGTGGCTGAGTGATGTACCAGCCGTGCTGGTGCCTTAGAGCAGCTCTCTGGGGGCTGGGGTCTCACAGAAACAGAGAGTTCTGGCCTGGAGGCCCTGTGGGGCTGGGCATGAGGCATCCTTGTTGGGTTACCAAGGCAGGACATCCTAATGTGTGTTGGTTCTCCGTTGTGAGTGTGCTTGTTCGTAATTTTTATAATAAAAATAGAAAAAGAAATCCCAAGAGGAGTTTTCATAAGTAGGCAGTATTTTTATGTATGCTGAAAGTGGGAATATAGTAAAAACCTCCCAAAGAGAATGAATACTTCTCATTCTCCAGCAGGCTCCAAGATGTTCAGCAGGAGACAAAACGTTCACTTGAATGAGATCCTTGTTTTCAGGTTTCCCCCACAGCGTGGTGTGGTGCCCACCTAGCACCACCACGGCCATCGAAGGCCTCCAGGCCCCTGCTGGCCATGTGCACATGAAGCCTGGCAGTGTGACTGCCACAGGAGAGAGAGAGGACTCATCACACAGAACAGGGGGAGAGGCATTAAAAATCAGCAGTTGTACCAGGAAAGGAAACTGAATAAATTTCTCAAATGGCGAAGATACAGACGGAGGAGGAGAAAGAATGCACGGAGATGGATTATTGCAAGAGAATGAAGGAAGCTACAACTGAAAAGCGAGGTGAACTCAGAGATAAATGGGATTAATTTAGCAAGGAAAACAACTATACCTCAGTGAGCCTGGAAGTCAAAATGTCAAGATGTTGTGTTAAGATGTTTAATAGTTCTATGATGTGCTTTGTGGCATGTACCAAGCTACAGCAATGTCATATAGTCAAAAAAGACAATAGAAATGTTTCCACTCACCAGTTTTTCCCAAGGCTTTCTGGTTTTTTACACTTTCTTGTCTATGGGGTTTTTCCATATGGTCAAAAGATGTCCCAGTATAATGTGTGTGAGGGCTGAATGGTGGGTACAAGTGGGGTCTAACAAGACCAGCATCTGTTAACGCTGGAGCTGACAAGATCCAGCAGCAGAGCCTGCAGGATGACAGAAGGGCACGATATCCTTTATTCACATCACAGTGTCCCTTGTGGCTCCAGGGGATGGGAAGAAGGGGGCGAGATTCTGAGCTGCAGAATGCTCAGGATGACTTGCAGCAAGGATTTACTCTCCTGCCGACATGCGCACTGCTCTTTGTGCAATTTCGTGTGATATTTTTGTTTGTTTCTGGCCGATTGCCTGGGTCTCGTGCATGGCTTGTGCAGCAGCCCTGCGAGGAGGGCCCCGCCCGTGGCCCTGGGGCTCCTTCCTGGCTCTGCTGGGGACAGAAAGCCCCACTGCCCATGGTCTGACGCTCGGCAGATTCTTTTGCTTGGTTTTGGCTTTCAGTCTGAAAGAGAAACAGTCCCACATTTGTGTGGAGTAGTGGGGAAAAGGTTCCATTGCTTCAGCCCCTTCTGATAGGGATGTTATTCCAAACGCCTCAGCAGCTGATCTGGCGAAGGATCAGGAAAACGTGTCGTATTCCATAGTACAGCTGGGCTCCAATTCTGCTGGATTTTTTAAAGCACTAGTTTAACATTTTCTTCTGTGATTCAAGTTAGCATTAAAACTCTGACAACAGCTGTTGCTTAATGTAGAAGTGGCACATAGATTTTAAAATCCAAGACATTTTCCTTCCCAAATCACTTACATTCTTCCTACAGTACTTAAAATGATCACAAGGGTTGCTGCTGGCTCACAGAGCTAATGAATTGGATTTTAAACTCTGTTTTTGCTACAGCTTATGACCCCTAATTTAGAAGATATATGAAACGTGGAAAATGGGTACAGAAACAATTCTCCACTATTTGCATTCCCTTGTCAGATGATATGTAAGGGACTGATTTTAAAAAATATTTTCTAAGTTCAGTATATGAAGGCATGGGCATATAGTGACCTATTACTGTTGTTATAAACAGGTTAAAGAAATCCACTTATTTTGGGAAGTAATGTGTTAGTAAAACTAACTGCTGCTAAGTAAGCAAAATATTTCTTAAAAAATATCAGATGGTCTTGATTTTGTGAAAGGCTAAACCTTCAGTGCCGTACTGGCCTTGCACTGTTTTATTATTTTGTATCTCAGTAATTCCAGAGGCTTCAGATGGGATCAAGATGTTTGTGTGCTGCTGTTCCCTGCATAAGCTTAAGAATCAAGATCATCAGAAGAGTACCTTAATAAAAATTGCACTTAAGGTGATCAATAAAATCAGGCTATGGCAGTCCTGATCAGCGTTCATCTACTTGTAGCTGTTTTGCTAATTAGTGCACACGGGCCACTTCTCTTTGTGTTTGGTTCTGGTGGAGCAGAGCAGGGGCTTTCCAGGGCAGTCGGGTGGTCAGGATCACTCACTGGGAAACCCCAGTGTGGCTCTGTGGCTTGTTGTGAGGTGGCACCTCCACAGACATGTGGCTTTGGGGCTGGGTTCTGCAGGCAGGCACCGCATCAGTGCTGCAGAGCAGCGTCCATCTGAGGTGCAGAACCCCTCATCCTGAATACAGCGTTGCTGTGGGGTACCTGTAGCCTGCACCCTCACCAGTGGGAATGAGGATTTCAACCCAGCCATGGTTTGTATGTTTATCAGTAGCTAAGTGGCTAAATAGCCAAAAAATACTCTTCTTTTTTAATACTTAATTTCCTTCTTATCAAAGTGTATGACTACTGCAACTCCTTCATGTGAAAACCAGAGATCTGACTGTGCTGTGAGGGGACGGGAGGATTAATGACTCATGCTAATTGTATGCTTGGAATATGCTGTTTGGAAGACTGTAAATATCTACGTTTAACTTGAAAGTTCTGAAGTTAATGCCCTGGCTGGGCATTTCAATTCTCCACAGAACTGAAAGTACCAAAGGCTTTTGTGGGACCTGTCTGAAGACACAGTTCCCTCCTCTTCTTCTCCCCGACCATGCAGCACTAAGTGATGATTAAAAATCTCTGCTAATGCAAGAATTTGGAAGCCACACAAGCTGTCAGCTCGGTCGGACAGAGTTGGAGCTGTGTGGCTTTCCCCAGAGACCTTGGCACCGGCGGCGATCGTCTGCCGGCCCTCAGTCCTTTCATTAGTTCTGCTTGTCCAAAGAGATTTTCCTCTGGCTGCTGTGGCTGCTGGTGGTTTCAGCCATCCTCCGGCTGCCTGCGGAACGTGCTCCGTCCCCTCCTTCCTGGAGCACAGCAGAGCCACAGCCATGGGCTTGGCCTGGCTGGAGAGCCTCCCCAGCTGCCTGGGATGGTGCCTTCCCCTCAGAGACACTGCCTCCCGAGGGCTCAGCCACTTCCCAAACTTCCACACCGTACTCCCTTCAAACTCGGGCTTTCCTGCTCTTCCCAAACCCTGCCCTGCCCTCTGCCCCGACTGTGGCTTCCAGCCATGCTTTGGTTTCAAGCCCTGCTTGTTGTCAGCGTTCCATGGAGTAAAGCATAAGAAGCTGACAACCTGGCATTTTTTCCTGATACTCTGTAATTTAAAGCTAAATATGGATCCGGGTCTGCCTTGGCTTGTTTTGGAATTGCCTCTTAGTTATTTTGGCACCGTTTCCAACCAGTGTAGTAGGCTGCCATGTGTATAGACTGTTAGCTGTCATGGATGTGACTCACTGTTCACTTCAAACAGTACCTGGATTGCAATCAGTCAATGAAACATAACCTGAATTTCCTTCTGGCAGAGCCTTCCTGAAGCTGCCCCAGCCCCTAACCTCAGCTAGCCCTCCCCAGTCCCTTGGAATTAACACAAGGTGGCACTCTCAGGTATTATCACTTTCAGACTCACTTGGCTCTCAGAGTTCCTACTTAACCCAACAGACTTTGTTTCCCAAATGATTCTAGAACTTTTCTGCTTTAGTAAGATGCCTTTTAGGTATAATGAGTAAGAAAATGTAACCAAAATGCTACTGAGGGCTGCAAAAGTCAAGCTGAACCCCAGAACCAGGAGCGTGTGGAATTCAGGCCCTGCTCAGAGTATCAGTTCCTTCTTTTTCAGAGAAAGAGTCCAACACCCCCCTGCTTTTGCTGGTTTGGTAGCACAGTGGATGTGTTAGCAACTTGTTGCTTAGATGTTTGTGTGAGTTTGAGTCAGATGTCATCTCTAAATGTGTGGATAGTGCTAGAACATAAGTAGAAAAGTTCATCCTCTGCACATGCCTTGGGTGGTGGGTAAACTGAGCATTTTGAAGATCTATCACTGGTTATACAGTATGAAAACTTTTCACCAAGTTAGTGATTTCTGGGAATTTGGATGGATCATTTTCCCTTATTTCTCAGCTCAGATGAAGGCAGCCAGATTCCAGAAGATGAGAACATTTTCAGTGAAAAGTCACTGACAGTTTAATAGAGAGAATAAATTTGTAGTTGCAACACTCACAATAGCAAAAATGGGTGTGTTTTTTATTCTGATAATAGAAGCAGTATTGTCAAAAATATCGACATGGGAAAGCTCATGTGAGTGCTATCAATAGGGAATTTTCAGAGGAAAAATTATAGGCTTTGGCTGGTGCCTAGAGTGGATAAATTCCCTTTTCATTGGACACCATTACTCAATGCAGCTTCAATATTTACAGTTCAACACCTACAAGAAACTCGGGAATTATCTTAGGGACAAACGGGTCCCATTCCAGCATTCACAAAGCAGTGCTCACAGCTGTCAAACTGAGTTTCCAAGTGCCTTTAATTTTGTTCCTTTCTTGGAATGTAGAGAGGACTGGCCTTGGTACGCCCTGTAACAGCTCATGGAGCACTTGCTCTTTGCTCCTTCCTACTCTGCTTTAGGAATTGACCTGGGCAGCCCCTGTTATTGCCAGAGTTCAATGCTGGTGGATTAAATATAAAAATTGACACTGGGGCATAGTGAAGGGCTGTACTTTGCTACATCACAGCTCATGCTGCAAACAGAGTCACGTCAGGTGACTTTGCAATGGATGCAGGGCCACAGATGTATGTCTCACTGTAATTTCAACTTTATCCTCTTTCTGGGTTTCAGAGCATATAGATCCTGTTCTTTGGACACGTGTATTACCTAAATGTTTCCCAATCAGTTTTCCTTAGGCACAGCATCTCTCAGTTCCTAAGATGCTCCAGCATTTACACAGTACATTTCCTTCCTGTCGCAACATCCTGGAGCTATTTCTTCAGAGACAGATTGTTTGAGTTTCTGCAAGTCAAAGAATGTTCAGTACTGCAGAAGAATCACTGAAGCTGCCATCACACGGTACTTCTGGCTGCACACACCGCATTCTGTTCATTTCTTTCACCTTCCAAAACCTATTGAGAAAGCGCCCTTGGAGTGCTTTAAAAATGTTAACACGTTGTCAGTCAGTATGTTGTCAGAGCTGTTCATTTGTCCTTTCTTGCTTCCTTGGAGCTTAGAAATGATTAAAGAATGGAGCTGTTCCAGAAGCTTGTAAATACTGACAGGTTTTTCACTGATCCCAGCTCCCAGTAGCTTTGGCCAAACTCAACAGTAGTGAGCAAATGCACAGGTAGTTCACATCCCCAACTTTCTCCTGTTTTGTACCTAATTCCATGCTTGAACAGATGCCACACGTTGTTTGGAGTGCAGCTCTGTGTGCCAGGTACAGAAGTTCTGTGGCGAAAACGAGCGCTCCCTCGGAGCCCTCAGGTGCTCACAGAGGTGCCACACCTGCCCTGCGCTGGCCACGCTGCCTGCAGAGCTGCTGGCTGTCTTTCCTTGTTCCTTCTCCAGGTGCTGTGAAATCACCATCCATAACAACTGATGGCCACTGTAGAAATAACCTCTTTCTTTAAACAACGCTCTTACTATTGGAGGTCATATGTTTTCTGGGAGAATCCAAGCAATGTTTTTGTCACAGGCAAAAAATGCTGAGGAAGAAGCTGTGAAAGAGTGAATAGAATGGATCTCTGTCACATTAAGAGCATTCTCCCACTCTCATGATCTTAAACGTGGTATTTGAGTGGTTGTTGAAGAACAAACGTGGCCTTCAGCAGGGCGCCGAGCAAGGCAGAGCTGCAGTTTGTGTGCATCATCCACACTTCCCATGGCTCTCGCCTGGGAGGGGAGGGCAGGGCTCACGAGCTGGGCACATGATAAGGGACAGGGAGTGCTTTATTTGTTGTTTATGTCTCTGGCAGCTACCACAGGAGAATGAGAGGCTCAGCTGGCCTGGCCTTGCCCAGAGCTCCCTCCTGTGCGCACAGTGATCTCTGTGATGGGATTCCAGAGGCTGCACAGCAAGGTGTCCATGCAGATCCAGTCCACCCCTTCCCTCTGCTAAATGCAGAGCCACAGCTAGGGCAGGAGAGCTCCATTCTGCACAACCCAAATGTTCTGTAACTCTTCAAATGATTTCCTGTGCCAAAATAATTTGGGCATACATATTCGAGCATTAAAAATTGTAGTTCTGTTACCCTGTTTGTCTTTTTCCACACAAAGTGGAAGCTTGAATACACAGCTTCCTTGAACACGTGTTTAGTTTTTTTAGAGAAACATCAAGGAATGATTTCCTTTTTTCTGAATTTTAAACTCAAGAGCCAATGTACTCAACCAAAACAGCAGAAAATACTAAAATGGATGTGAAAGGACAGCGCAAACCATCTCACCCTCGTTCAAGGCCTACTGGTGTGCAGTGGCTCTGTGCTACAAACACGCCTGTGCTCCAGCCTCAGTTGCCAGAGCTGCTCGCTGCCTGTGCTCTGGAGACACGGGAGCAGATGGTGCTGGAGCTGTGCCACCGACAGGGTTTGCACATGCGAGTTTCTGAGCAGAGACAAATCGGCTGAAAAGGGAGTTCATGTTACCCGTGGCTGCTTGTGGAACTCTGCAAGAACTTCTTCAGGTGTTCGCAGAAAATGAGGCTTTTACTCCCACTCTGAGAGTTTGGAAAAATTTCCAGACAGTTGTGAAACCCCACAATGATCAGGAGTCTGGTATAAAATGAATGATGTCTCAATCCTAAACTCATTCACCATTGCAAGTCCATCAGATGGCCAGTAAGGATTCTGCAGTGTGAAAGCTGGTAGGAACAACTTCTCTGAAAGGAAATAGCTCTGTGTTTCTCGGATACAGTTTCCTCTGAAGTGAAAAGCAAGAGTTAGAAATGTTTTACATTTCATCTTCTTGCATGACAGATCAGGTTTTTAAATATTCTTTGGTGAAGGATCCCAAGAAGAGCATTTTGAAAATGCATGTGCACTTCCCAGGGAGGTCCATGCCCAGTGACCTCAGCCCTGACATGAAATGATGGTGTGACCAGCTTGCAGTGCCCATTGCTCCCCACATCCAAAAGGCCAGATTTAATAGGAAAAAAAGCTTATGACTTTTAAACACCTACAGTTTAGGAATGTGGTAATAGATATTGAATATTACTAGATCTTGAATATTGAATATATTCTGGCAGCAGGCCTTCTCTGTGGTGGTGTGCAATCCCAGAGATTGGAGCTAAAGGTGGTGGTGGTGGTCCTGGAGCCCACTTTTATGAATAGAAAAAAGATCAAATTCATAACTGATTAAAACAAAGCTAAAAGCAAAGTTTATGCAACACTGGCCAGAATGAAAAATGAAGCCCAGTGTCAATTTGCAGTGTTTACACAGTTAATCATCTCCACCAGCCAGCAAGAAGTCTTATTTTAAAATATTTTGTGTGTTTTTATTTAAAATATAAATATGGATGCAATATGTAATGTTCAAAACTTATCCCAAAACATCTGGAGGCCATAAAAGAAAAAAAAAACAAACCATAGCTCATTCCTTTGTCAAGATGAGCACAGCTTTGCAAATTGGCCATTGGAAAGGAGTGGCTGGGCTTCCTGAGCCACCCTGAGCAGGTGACCCAGCCACGACGGCCGGGCTCTGCAGCTCCAGCAGTGTCTGCTCGGGAAGCACTGCACAGGGCCTTTAAACTCTTCAGTCTCAAATCTCATGTGGTTTCACAACATAAACCCTGAGCAACCAAATCTGCAGATCATTCACATACAGGGTAATTTGGATACCTTTGGGGAAGGTTTGGACATTTTCTTAATGTGCAGATAAAATATTCTTTCTTTGTGTCACTTTTAAAGATAAACTAAAGCAGTGTGCAGTTTAGAATTGACTGCAACCCGTATCTTTTGTTCTTGGAAAAGACCTTAGGGCCAAGCCCCAGTAACCCAGGTCTGAGCACAGCCACTGCCCAGAGCCCGGGTGCTGAGTAACCCAACTGTAATTAATGGCAGAAAACCCCAGGCTGTGAATTCCCAGCAAGCATGAAGGGATTACAGTCCAGCCTTGGTGATGCAATGACCGTGTCAGAGTGCACAACCTTTAAACCAATATGGTGCCTAGCAGCAAGTCTGTGCATACAGGTACTGGTTCTGCATTTTTGTTTGGTCTCTGTGCAAACTTTTAAGAGGACCATCCCCATTCTCAGCCGCTCATTAGTATTGAACTGTTCAGTGTTAAAGAAAATTGGTGAATATGAGTATTTTGTACATACAAAGTAAGAAATTCAGGATATTAAAATCAGCAAGTGGCTGGGGTTTTATAAGATGCCTGAGAATTCAGCTTAATGCTGAATATGAAGAGTAATACTCATAGAAAGTGAATAAGTGCAACTGACAACATATCAGGAGTTTAGTCTAAGTGGAGGTGCAAAAGATAATCCACAGACTTGTGTGTTACTTTTGCCAGCACAAAACTCTGCCTTGGCAGGGCTTTGTTCCCCTTCCTTTCCCTGCTCGCGGATCGCTGTCTCCTGGGTGCTTTGGCTGTTAACACAAGCAATATTTACCCAAATGTCACACCTAATTGCATGTGCTAATGCTCTGCGCATGAGAGATGAGGAGTACAAAGGAGCTTCCTTTCACCTATTCCGACAGCACAGAACAGCTTAAGATGCAACCTACATTTTACGGGGTGGAACTAAGATTAAAGGACAATTTTCCATGTAGATAAATGCACTTATCCAGTTTTATTCTGGTGACAGCAGCACTTTCAGACTGGGACATACCTGATTGTACTGCAGTGTGGTTTAGAACATCCCAATATTCACGCCAGAAACAAACTTTTAGATATCAAAACAGTGACAAGTATTTTCCATGGGAAGGTAGGAACCTGGAGGCTGTGCTTAACAATGCTGAGCACATCCTTATGCTTGTTTAAAGCAAAAGGATCAAATCCTGGCTCTGAAAAGCTCAAAAGGCATCATTTGCCAAAAAATCCAGCAATTCAAACCCAAGATGTCACTGTGGTCTATTTTTGAAAATGTCTGATCACCTATTGCTCGTAACAGCGTCACATTTTCTTGCCAGCCTTGTCTGAATGAAAACAGATCTGGGAGCACCCCAGGATGTTTGCCTGTCAGGCAAACCAGCCGAGAATCGTGCTGAGAATTCAGTTCCAGTTGTTACTGCTGGTTCTGTCGCTGAAGAGTGTGACTTTCCTTTGGAGTGGAAGCAGTCTCAGAGGTTCCATTTAGACATGTAAGCAGAGCTCTCAGTAACTCATCTGGCAGACACTGGATGGAGCCCTACTCTCTGAGGATCGCCGCTGCAGCTGGATCCGATGTGGCAGCGTGGATCAGAGAGGAAAAGCCGCCTTAATGAATCCTTCAGGCATTTTCTCAAGAAATGCTGGATCTAAAAATAGAGTGTGGAACAGCAGCTGTGGCTCCCATCCCGAGCAGAGACTGTGCCCAGCCCAGGCAGGACAGGGCCTTCCTCTGGGGCCGGCTGGGAGAGACAGCGAGTCTGGGACTGGGGAAGTGCCTGAAATGAAAGGGAACGATAAAAATAAGTCTCTTCCAAAAACCAGTCAATCTGGGTTTGATTGCACCAGGGAGGGGAGTTCCTCTGGAACTGGCTGCAAAGGGAAGAGGACTGGAGCCAGCAGCTGAAGCCCCTAGGCACAATGACAACATGTTTTGGAAAGTTCTGGATCAAGTCTTTTGTTTCTTTATTATTCTGTGGTTAAGCGTATGCCTCTGCTGGAAACGCAGTTTTGCTTCATCAACCACACTTGTTTATTTATAGATTTATTTTTTTTAATCAAAATTATAGACTAGCTTTGCCAGTGCTCATTACACCAAAATAAAGTCAGGACAAAGCCCTTTGAAGCTACAAACATTTCAGGCCTTTCATTAGTATATTGAGGGTTTCATTCTTAGAAAGAAAAAAAATAAGCATTGGAAGCATAAAGGTAAAGTTTCCTGGTTGTTTTTTAAAATAATTTTTTAATCTAAGTAAAGGCATTTTTAAGATTCTTAGTTTCACTTTTCTCTTGTCCTGCTTCCCCCAGGAGGCAGTGGTAGCATCTGTCTCTGGTCAGAGGGGAGCCCAGAGCAGTCAGTGCCAGGGCTTTGGCCAGGCCTCGCTGGCCACAGCTGTAGGAACTGAACTGCCCCAGTTCAATGAAACTTCATTTTCATTGGCTTCAGATCTGGGAGATTGTTTTCAAGGGGCCCTGATATTTTAAAAGTAGCCTGATGTGGTTCCTGTTTGTTTTAGTGGTAGGTTGGCTGGCAGCTTTCTGCTTGTGGTTCTCTCATCAAATACCAGCCCTTTCACTTGAGTCAGAGGCTGAATGTGTAACCTCTTGGTGATATTAATCTCCTTATATTATCACTGAATCACTGCCAGCCCATTTTATGGACTAGTATCCTTTTATTGCCTGGAGATGCCTTCAGATTTTCCTTTAAATTATGTTCCAAATTCAAGAGTTGTGCACACACAACAGAATAATCCGGGCTGGGTCCTGTTTTGCATGCAGAGAGGAATGCCTGTGAGACATTTTCCAGTGTATTTGAAGAAAGAGTCTCCTCTTCTTTAGTACCATTCTCTTTCCAAGCACTGAACTTCCTGGAGTGTCTGGAGGAAGCAGTTACAGGCAGGAGTGTGCCAGCCACATCAGGGCTGAGGAGGTAGGGAGCAAGTGCAGATCTGCAGGAGAGCACCAGCCCTGCCTGCCACTCCTGCTCATCCGCAGCTCTGGAAGCATTCCCTCGTACAGGACTTCACGGACAGCTCGTGGATTTACTTTGTCTCTCTGAGTGCTGCACAGTGTTTGGTGATGGTGGAAAGAGGCCCAGAAGTGCACAAAAGCTGTTACAAATTTCTGATTGCTAAAAACCATTACTTGTGTCCTTCTTCAAATTCCTGGTCGCTACAGGGGACCTGCCAGGAGGCAGCTCAGCTGATCATTTCCCACCTCAGTGACACAGTCAGATATCTCTGGCAAACTCAGAATATCTCTTCAAAATAATTTTATTAACCAAAGTATTTTCAAATAATTAGTTGTAAAAGCTATTACCAGCAATTCCATATGCAGGGCTGCAGCCTGAGTTTGGGAAGCATATGGACATCCCAAACTGTAATGAACAGGCACTGTCTTTAGAGGAGAAAGAAAAGCTCTTTTCCTTTATTCTGGAATCATGGAGCGAATGTTAATCAGAATAGTTACCATTTCAGCTAGTATCCATCAGGATTCAGGGAAACACAAAATAGCAGCATGTCAGTCTATTCCCAGCTGGGAATACAGTCCAACACACCACCTGGCAGCTTGCTCCTCTGGGTAAGAGATCTAGGAAAATAGGAAGTATTAGCTGTCAGATTTCCTCTCATTGCTTTAGCACACTTCCTCTGGATCTGTGTAGCTGCGGTGCTTGTTGGGACATGGTGTGCTCAGTGGGCTCTGCACGGGGATCTTTGTGACAGGCTGAGAGCAGAGCCCAGGCTGCACGGGGCAGCTGTGACCCGCAGTGTCACCCCCCTGCAGAGCAGCTTGGCTTTGCCTGATATTAATGGATAGCTCACTACAGCAAAAACAGCCCCCTGTGGGACGGCAAGGTGGGACAGTGTCACGGGCTGGGAATCGTCTGTGCCCCCTGGGAGGCAGGAAGGAAGGAAGAGTGGGGATCTGCCCTCTGATAGCCCCTGGACTCAGCTCAGCTCTTTGATCAGGCCCCAGCTGAAGTCCCGCCTCGTATTCTTTTTCTGTTTTCCTATTTCTTTCTTCTATTTCTAATCATCAGGCTGACCAAGCTTCCTTCTCTGGGAGGCACAGGAGCCAGGGCTTCCTCTGTGTATTTCTGCCTTGGTTATTAATTCCAGAAAAAGTAATGTTGCTGGGGAAATCCAGGGTGAGATTTCTCATTCACTGACACTTGGTGCGTTTGTCTGTGCATTCAGATTCTCTCAGGACCTGCCCAACCACTGTTTTAATTGCTCTGTGGCACATTCTATCCTTAGGGTCTGTCCCTCCTTTGAACTGAGATCACCTTAACCATATCCCAAGTTTGATGCTCTCCACAAACTTCAGTGCTGCCACAGGCCAGTAATTACAGCATTAGTTCTGCTCTTACTTCAAGTGAAGTGTGGATATTCTCAGCTCAGTCAGAGAGAAAGAGAAAGGTTTTCTAACCAGGCAAGAGCCTGGGAAGCAGTTGGAAAAGAATGTAAATAATTCTCTAATCTACCTTGTTATTCACATTGTTTATAGATATGTTCTGCCTCTGTGTGTCATTCACTGCACACCAATGGTGTGGGATGTTTTTACTCTAAGACCAATGAAATGAGTCTTCTCGATGTTCCCTATATATAGAGCAGTACATTTGAAATAAATCAGAGCTCATCTTCTTAGCCTTCTGATCTGGAGTTCTTTGTTCCCGTCCTGCTCAACAGCGTCAGTGGAGCATTGTCATTTTGTCTTTCATGGCAAAACCAAGCCTGTTTCATCTCACAACAGTTTTCTGAAAACAACTCTTCTTGTTAAGTGAATTGTGTGTTTTCTTCCATCTCTCTCCTGTGCTCAGGAATGTCAAATGCAGTTCACACTTATTAGCGAGTACTTACCTGTACACTACTACTGCCAGTACTTAACACAAAAGGCAGATGAGTTCTCATTTGAGGTATCAATACACTGGATGCAGACCATAAATATTTTTGGTTCAAGAAATGTTACTGTTGTTAAAGCTGACAGTAGCACGTACCAAAGGAACTCTGTTGTGTGGTTCCTGTGCTGGATGAATGACCACTGATGCTTTGCATGCAGAGCGACACTGGCTTCACTCAGGGAACACCAGAGGCAACTGAAGGGTATTTTCAAGCCATAGAGCAGAGACAGAAGCTTGTGAGGTACTGTCCTACCTTTGGAGAGGAGCCAAGCACAATATTGAAAATGTTTGGTTTTTTCCTGGGGAACATCCAATTGCTACAGCAGTTACTACATGAATAAGAGCAAACAACATTTTTCAGGGTTAGCAGCAGAACAAAGAGCTGAATAAACCCATCAGTGAATTTAAAGTAAATGCAAGGTGAGACAAACAAACTGCAGGATGAGCATCTGGACATTCACAACCCAGAAGGGATGGTGGCTCTGTCAGAGGAGGCTTGGTGTAAAACAGCTTGGCTCTGGGCAGTCCAGCCAGCTTCAGCACAGTGCATTTGTTGATCTAATCCACGTCTTCCAGTGAAACCATCTGCAATGTGATTTGTCTTGCCTGACCAGAATGTAATGAGAACACATTTGTGTGTGGCAGTACATGAGTTTCTGTGCTGTTGTTGACAGCTTCATTGGCTGTTTTCATTGGAAAATAATCATAATGCTGCCCATGTAGAAAGTGGGAATATTCTGAGAAAGTTGAATTGTCTTTGAGAGCTCTGCATCAAAGGGATGGAGGCAATGCAACGCTGAATTACCAAAGGATTCCAGCCATGGAACAGCAGAATCCAGGGCAGGGGAGGAGGGAAAGATACAGAATTTACAGGACCTGCCTGGCTGCCTTTGGAGAGAATATCTTGCAAACCTGTCAAATGTGGCCATTCCTTCAGCATCTGCAGATGCAAGTAAATGTCTGATGACAAGTTTAGGTTCTGAATGGAACAGCTGCACTGTTATTAGAAGATTCATAAAACCTACAAAAGACCTCATGAATTTCTAAAGCCTCTGAAATGAAGAGTGTGCAGAATAACATCTGCTCATCTTTCCTGAGGTCTATTGTTGCATCTGCCCTGACAAAGAATCCCAAAGAATGCACATTGTTTGCATGTTTTCTAAACACTTTAGGAGACATCATTTCTAACAGTTCATTTGAATCTCCAGGAATATCCTTTGACACGAATCCCCCCTGCAATCAAACAGGAATTAAAAAGAAAATCTGTTCTCGTTTTGCTATTTGAAAAAGAAATCTGCTGAAAATCAAACAAGTAGAGGCACTGATGGGAATGGTCAGGAACTGAATGATTGGTCCCTTTCTCTGGTTTTGCTCTGGTCACACAAAGCTTTTGCTCCCACCAGTGACTGGGGGAGGGAGAATACCCAGAATTTTCAATGTCTGCAAAAATCTTACAGGGCTTCAACAGTACTGAAATAATTGAATGCTGGTAACAGAAGTGATAGTGAAGAGGTTACAGGGAAATGTGCCACCTCTTTTTTTCCCCCTCTTCAAAATACTTCAAACAAAAACAGATGCAAGAGTGGTAAACCAGAAAGTAAAATTAATCCCCTGTTATTGATTTAGCTTCTGAATAAGCCTTAGCTCTTCATCCTTCTGAGTGTTATGCAGGTCGGAGGGTTGTTTTGTAAGATGGAAGATTTTCTGTGGAGAAGCTTGAAAAAGGCAGTGCTGTAGCATATGCTCTATAGAATCACTGAGCTATCTGGGGATTGTGCAGGGAAAACAGAAGTACTGCTGCTGCTAGAAAAGCTGTCTGTCTTCACTCCATCACCAAGGTCAATGAACAAGCAAGGCTTCGTTTAGTGTTGGACCAATGTGATCCTGAGATTTAACGTGTTTGAAAGAGGCAACACAAAGCAAACTTGGGACATTTGAATTTTTCTAACTGGGTAATGCTGGTTTCCTTCTCTATGACCTTGTGAGTGTCTTGGGTAATCTCAACAAGATAGAGGAAGTTCCTTCTTGACTGACATTTTCTAATTGTTTTGTGACCTTTTCTCCTCTCTCTCTCTCTCTTCTTCACACTCAAGTCAATGCTTATTAAAATAAATTCAAAAAATTTATGTAATTAATATTGATTACTGTAGTTAGTGGTGCTGAAAATGCAGTTTATTGGCTGCCTCACAGATCCTCCTGCAGAAGCTGAAATTATAGATCAGAGTGGTGGGATGCCTTTAGAATCTGCACTTCCAGTCTACTCTAGATAGGTCCAGATAACAGGTCCAGTCTCTTGGACTGGACTAGAATAGGATAACATTTCAAATATGACAAATAAAGTGAAAATTTTAATCCAGATTGATAATATTATTTAATTTATTTTTAATATACATAAATATTATTTCAATATAATCTTTAAATTAGGCTACAGGCCTCTTTGTTACTTTGATTAATTGGTAATTGAAAAATATTTCCCATCTGTTTATAATAAAAAGCTTCTGCTCAACATCTGCCAGAGAAGAAAAGTCTTTGGTGGAAGAGAATCTGTGGCTTGGAAAAAAACGTGGTCTCTGTTCAGAGGGCAGAAATCATTGGGTGCACCTGCACTATCTGCCTGTTCCAATTTTAAATTCACTCACTCCAGAGATGGTTTCCTGGGAGGAGGAAGGGCTGCCAGCTCCACCTCAGCCTCATCTCCACATCCCCCTCTGCAGTCATTGTCTAGCTCTGCCTGGATTTCATTTGTTATGATTGCATCATTAATGAGAATCACACATTCATCTGAGAATCACACCGCACTTTGTTTTTTTATCTAGTACAGTCAATTTGCATTTTATTTAGTCCATTCATACTATGGAATCTTCCATTCCACCTTCCATATATGAAGAACTTGAGGGGCTAAATAAATCCTTATATACTCTATACCACATTGTTCCTGTGATGGCTTTTCAAAGCAGAATTAGGAAGTTTGCGTGTTAATCACCTGCAATCCATGATGGCCATAAGGTCGGCCTCAAGGATCCAGCTAGATCTGTACTTGGAAGTGTGTAACTCATCATGCTCACGTGGAATTTCAGTTTCATCTAGAAAGAGCTCTTCAAAATTAATGCAAGCAAAAGTTTCATTTTACCAGGTCAGAAACACCCGAAGCCTTGAGATCTGGACAGTTTTTCAGTCACCATCACATAGAACTGCTCTGAGTCTGGGTGCCACATGCAGAGTTCACAAGCATTTTAGTGTTTTACCTCTCAAATGTAGAACTGACAAGAGGCAGTGATGGCTTCAGCAGCAGCATGTGCGTGCTGATGCAAGCTGGGGGTTCAGCAGTGCTCTGCAGGTGTGTGCAGGTGTGTGCAGGTGTGTGCAGGTGTGTGCAGGCTCTGCAGGTGTGTGCAGGTGTGTGCAGGTGTGTGCAGGTGTGTGCAGGTGTGTGCAGGCTCTGCAGGTGTGTGCAGGTGTGTGCAGGTTCAGCAGGGCTCTGCAGGTGTGTGCAGGTGTGTGCAGGTGTGTGCAGGTGTGTGCAGGCTCTGCAGGTGTGTGCAGGTGTGTGCGGGTGTGTGCAGGTTCAGCAGGGCTCTGCAGGTGTGTGCAGGTGTGTGCAGGTGTGTGCAGGCTCTGCAGGTGTGTGCAGGCTCTGCAGGTGTGTGCAGGTTCAGCAGGGCTCTGCAGGTGTGTGCAGGTGTGTGCAGGTGTGTGCAGGTGTGTGCAGGCTCTGCAGGTGTGTGCAGGTGTGTGCAGGTGTGTGCAGGTGTGTGCAGGTGTGTGCAGGTTCAGCAGGGCCCTGCAGGTGTGTGCAGGCTCTGCAGGTGTGTGCAGGGCTCTGCAGGTGTGTGCAGGTGTGTGCAGGCTCTGCAGGTTCAGCAGGGCTGTGCAGGTTCAGCAGGGCCCTGCAGGTGTGTGCAGGTGTGTGCAGGTTCAGCAGGGCTGTGCAGGTTCAGCAGGGCCCTGCAGGTGTGTGCAGGCTCTGCAGGTGTGTGCAGGTGTGTGCAGGTTCAGCAGGGCCCTGCAGGTGTGTGCAGGTGTGTGCAGGTGTGTGCAGGTGTGTGCAGGTTCAGCAGGGCCCTGCAGGTGTGTGCAGGTGTGTGCAGGTTCAGCAGGGCTCTGCAGGTGTGTGCAGGTGTGTGCAGGTTCAGCAGGCCCTGCAGGTGTGTGCAGGCTCTGCAGGTGTGTGCAGGTGTGTGCAGGTTCAGCAGGCCCTGCAGGTGTGTGCAGGCTCTGCAGGTGTGTGCAGGGCCCTGCAGGTGTGTGCAGGCTCTGCAGGTGTGTGCAGGCTCTGCAGGTGTGTGCAGGTGTGTGCAGGTTCAGCAGGGCTCTGCAGGTGTGTGCAGGCTCTGCAGGTGTGTGCAGGTGTGTGCAGGTTCAGCAGGGCTCTGCAGGTGTGTGCAGGCTCTGCAGGTGTGTGCAGGTGTGTGCAGGTTCAGCAGGGCTCTGCAGGTGTGTGCAGGCTGCAGAGATCCCCGCCTGCCCTGGCACAGGCTCCCAGCGCAGAGCAGAGCCAGGAAGGGCGGCCGAGCCCCGGCCGGGAGGCGGGGAAGGCGCTGCTCCTGCCCAGCCCTGCCCGGCTCTCCCGGCTCCCCGGGGCCCCGGCTGTGTCCCTGGAGCCGGGAGCAGGTGGGCAGAGTCGGCACAAAGGGAGTCCTCAGCCTCGACTGCTCCTCCGGGCATCTCTGCTGGCTTTGTTCTGCCTCAGCTGCGGCCAGTCTGACCTGACAGCTGCCATCAGGCATGAATTGCCCTCGGAGACATTAACCTGATCAATTATTCTATAGCTGTCTTTAATAAATTCTCATTTTGCATTAATACTGAAGGACAGCCAAATGAGAGGCACTGTTGTGTGCAGCTCAGGCCATAACAGTTCACAGGGTTTGTCATGGCTGGAGTCTCTCATCTCCTCTTTGGGGGTGGAATGGAGTGAGTTTGATGTGTGTAGCACAAGGGTTGTGGCAGAAAGCTCTCTCTGCAGCCATCCTTCCCCGGTGCACAGTTAGAACCACGTGCTGGTTTGTGCCCTCAAAGCTCATTAAATCCTGCCTGCATTTAGGTTTCTCTTCATCCCTCTCCTACAGTCACAAATGCTTTTGTTACAAATCAAAGCAGCGAGCAGGCACATCTGTCTGCGCCTTGAGAGGACGCATGTGTCTGAACCTCTGCCACCCAGTCACATCCTCCTTTGAGCCACGTGGTGGAAAATACCTTCAGCTCTAGGAATCAGGAGTCCCTTCAGCTGCCAAGCTGTGACAAATTGTGCCTTTAATCAATGTCAGAGCCAAGCACACAAAGGCCGTAGTGGAGTAAAAGCTTCGGTAGTGCAGAGCACTCAGAAGGCTGCCCTGGGGCATCTGAGACAGTGTCTGGCAGGTGACAATTTCCATGGCAGCAAACCCAGGCCAAGTTCACGGCGGGGACACTCAGAGCCAGCCATCTACAGCTCCAGGTTGTCATTTGCAAGCAGTGGAAACAGTGATATATGAAATGCAAGAATGTCCTGTGAACGGTGTCTATTGATGCAACTTCCCATCTTCATTTCATTGGATATATCAAACAGCTCGAATAACACTGGCAAGGGGTTATCAAACAATTACAGGATTAATTTGCCCTTTCAAAATTTGATTACATGTTTTGTGTCATCCTGTCACTCAGGGAAATCATAATTATGTTTCCCTGCAGCACAAATGTTAGTGAAATGTGCTGTCCAAGTCAATCAGTGTTATGAATAAATTAATCTAACCCAGTTCCTGTTGCTAATGAACTTTTCCATTCGCTGTGAGCTCTTGTCTGTGGCCTGTGCTGGTCAGGCAGAGCAGCTTCAGCAGCAGTTTTGCTGCCTCTGTCAATGTATCCCCATGTGAAGAGGGCATGGAGTGCATGTTTTTGCAGAGAGCTGTGTCCCCTGGCCATGGATCAGAACGTGGGCTTTTGGTGTGATGGATCTGCAGGTGCTTTTGGGTGGAGTTAGAATGTGAATACCCCAAAATGAGACGGGCTGAGCCTGGCACAGCGACAGCAGCGCGGGCTTTGCCTCTCACGGTCCTACCCCGCATTTGACAGTGCATTGACAAAGGGTTTACCTAACAGCAATTAGAGGGCACAAGTTCACAGGACCAAATAATTTTGATAAGAAATGTGTTTTCTGTGCTGGTTGCTTTTAAAACCTCCGTGATTTGCTGCCCCATCTCCTGGATATAAGTGACTGAGGAGTGGTGGAGATGGAGCTGCAAACACAACAGTATTATCGAGGGGCAAATGCTGCAGATTTGAGAGTCCCTCCCCTTTGTGACTAAGTTAGACAGAGTCCATATTACATTATACTGGTCCTCCATTAAAAGCTGTAGGATATGTAAAAATTTGTATTATATTTGATAAAATATGACAGAAGATACAATATAAGAAAAAGTGAAGTGCTGAGATGTAGCCCCATATTTCTGCTCATTACCTAGCTCTTCATTCTTCCTATTGTAGCTCCTTTCACACTGTAGTACCTCTGGTTCTGGAATTATTTATTCAGCCATTCCTCCAACAAAGCACTTGAGTGCAGAGGCAGTCAGTTGCTTAGAAGATGCTTATTTAGGTGACAACATTTTAGGTGGCAGTTAAGCATGAAATAAATAATACTTCAGCATCCTCACCACAGCTTCCTATCTGAGTCAGCAAGGAGGGTGCTGGTCTTTATTGCTGTTTCTCTTTAGCATATGATTGGTATCGAGGTTTTTTTCAAGTGCTTTGCTCATGGATGTTTCATGTTGGAGTTTTGGTTTCCAAGATAACATTCCTCCTCACTGAAAGATAACATAATTTTTCTGACTTGTCTTTTCATCAATTATGCTATGACTTCCCCCTGATAATACAGAGGGAAGATATTTCATTTCCATGTTAATAGCAGAACTCCCTTATGTACAGTGATGAACGGCTGAGATCCTGACCTGACCTGAAGTCTGCTGAAATCAATAAGTACCTTCTCTTGGCTTTTGCTGTCTTTGGATCAGGCTGTGGAGCATGATCCTGTCCACTGAAGTCGGTGGGAATTCTGTCTTTGATTTCACTGAACACTGATGAAGACATTTAATGAACAGTGCATTTCATGGTGGCAGCCTGTTTCTCTGGTAAAATGAGCTACTTGCAAAATCCAGGTTGCCTGGGGACATGATGTTATAGGTGGAGAAATGAAAAGTCAGATGGTCAAGTCTTCTAGAAATTCACTGGGCTTTTCCTCCTGTGTTTAGTGTTTCTTTATGACCAACATGACAGCAATTGTTGTTCCAGATATTGTTATGAGAAAGCCTCGTGTGTCACTCAGCAAACTGAATACCTCATTCCCTGGGAACATTCAATCGCCACTGAAGAGTCATTCCAAAATATTTTATTGGTAACTTGGATTTGGAGATTATTGTTAATTTGATGACAAATACAGCTTTTCCTTTGCCTTTCCCAACCAGAAAGGCTCATTTAAAGTTTAGGTACATGGGCTCTGTGAGCCTGAGGAGCACAGAGCAGGTTCTCAAAGCACTGGATGTTCCCCAGTGCACAGGAACCACCATTTCCAGACCACAGCTCCACCAAAAAGGGAGCAGAATGGCTGTAAGGTCCACTCTATTTCCTCTTCAACGTGTGGGGAGCCTCTGGAAACTCATGAGGGCATGAACTTCCTGTGTCTGCTCTATTCTTAATTGGCTGCTACGTGATTACCACATGTCTAGATGTGGCACCTGGCTTTGCATCCAGCTCATTTCTGAGTAGCTTCGTGAGCAGCAGGTCAGAGACAGCCTGACCTGGGCCAGCTGCTCCCTGAGGTGTCACCCCTCGAGGCTCTGGGAGGCTTCTGTAGGGAAGGCTGTCATTAGACTGCAGCAGCAGCTTCAAACTTTGTGCCTTGTTTCTGTATCTAAAGTTAACATGTTTAAGTCCCAATTGCAGGCATACAGACATGGGATTTTAAGACTGTTCCCTTGTTTAGGCTCATGGCAGGGTAAATACAATGGCTCCATGTTATCTGGAGCAGTATTTACATGAGAGCTATGTCATCAGCTGAAGTTAACCTGCGTGTGTCTCAGAGGAAGACAAAGAGCATTCAATATGCCAGCTGGAAAGCACGTGCTGTTTCCTTCACTCCCCCTCTGACCCTGACAGGACCACAATGTGCAGCTGTGTAGGACTTGGAGCGTTCCAAGGAGCAGGAGGGTTGTGTGGCCCTAGGCCTGTTAAGCCATTCAGGCAGCCCTGGTGTGTCAGCAATCCCCTCCTGAATTAAAGCTGGGCAGCAGCTCCTGCTCAGCCTCCTGGGCGCTCCTGCCTGCTCCATTCCATTTGCTCGGGGTTAGCAATGGCTTCATTAGGGGAGGAAAGCTTTTGGGAATGGAACTCCCTGGCCAAAGCTGGTGGGATGTTGCTATGGATTAGTCTTGCCTCCTTGTCTCAGGCAGCATCTCTGGATAGTGCTTGGAACAGAAATCACTCCCATTGGAACAGCACACAAAGACATCACCAATGACTCCCTACATGCTGGGCCAGAGCTGTCTGCTCCCTTTGGATGCCCAAGCACTCCTTTGTGCAGGCTGGACTGGGATTGTAGCTGGGATGGGTTTATTCCACTGTCCCTGGAGTTTCGCTGGTGCCTGAGGACTAAGCCAGTCCATTTTGCAGCACCCTGTACCAAAACAGTTCCAGTGCAAAAGCTAAACAGAGAGAGGTGGGTGTGTGCTCCTCCTGAGTCCCTGGGCCACAGCTGTCCTTGTTTTCTGGCTCTGCAGGAATGCAGACAGACATTCAATATGGGTTTGCTGGCCCCTCCCAGCTCAGCCCCAGATGTCAGCCCTGCTCTTGGCTCCCTGCTGCACAGGACAGCCCTCAGCACTCCAGCTCTGGAGGCCCCTTCATGTGGAATCCATTGGCTTCAGCAGCAGCAAAGCCTGAGCCGTGTCTTTGAGCCACATGAGAAAACTCCTGGTTTTCCTTAGAAGGTTCAAGCCATTCCCAGCTGGCTTCAACTGCTGATGACAAAAACCCTTTCCCACTCCTCTAGGGATGTATGCCCTATTCTATCTCTCCAAATGAGGGAAACACAGCTGGTCCTGAACTTTAGGAGTGTATCTGCATGTTCATTAACTGCCTGGACAGTAAATTGAGTTTAAGCATCCATAGCACTATTCATTTTTGTCTTCAAAGCTTTGGAAATACATCTTGCTCTGCAATGATATGGAGAAAACAAATAAAGCAAAAGGATGCACAATTACAGAAATGTAGAATATGTTGTATCTAAAAATATATTTAACCTCAGCTGAAAAATCAGAATAATATATTCCAAGATCTGCTTAATCACTGAGAACAGAAGGATAAAACATTCTTGATATATGTAAATCAAAGCCTTGTCCAGTTCTGGTCCATGCTGGGAACTGATCAGCAGTGACCAGTAGGGGCACACACTGTTGGATGGGAAGCAGGTGAGCTGCTTCAGATTTACATTCTGGTGCAACCAGAGAGGCTCAGCACATCTCAGTAATTGACTGCAAATTGGCAGATGGCTGTGGTAAGAGGATTACCATGAATCAAGTTAGATGGCAAGTGTAACAAAGCCATAGCAAGCAAAAATAACATTGCTTTTTTCATTCCAATTAAAAACTAAGTGAACACCAATAGCTTCGAAGCATACTGAATGACAGCAGCTTTTGATGTCAGCTCAGAGCTTCCCCGGAGCTCCTCTTCCCTTTCTCATCTGTCCTGACCTCCCTGGGGCTCTGCCCTTGCTGCCTCCACTTGCACAGAGTGTCTGGAAGTTTTTCCCTGCTGCATTGCTCTGACAGCACCTTGGCTGCTGGACTGTCACCAGAAGGACCCCAGCATCCCCTGTTCTTCACAGCATCACCAAAAGCCTCGTGAATGCAACGTGTCAGGCCTTGAGCCATTCCAGTGTCCCAGCCCCTGAGCATGTGGCACTGGGGACAGGATTGTTCACTGATGTGTGTTTGCTCTGGCACCTCTTCCCTGGTCCGTTCAATGTCTGCTCCCATGTCCCTTCTGTTGCCAAGAGAGGACACAGCCCGCTCCAGATGGAGCTGAGACAGCCTGAGTTACGTTTTAGGAGCTAATCTCCGGGCTGGCAAGAGAAGGTGGAGCAGGAATCATCTCTTCTTGTGCATGTCCCACAGGACACCCAGCCTTGGGCAGGTCATGCCAGAACCAGCTGCTGGTGGAGAGGGCTCTGTTCCCATGGATGCTATTCCCAGCACCAGTTGATCCCATTCAGTTCCTGAAGCTCTTTGCTTCTTATTGCACTTCCAACTGCAAGAATTTCAGAGGACATAGAGCCGCAGAGCCAGGAATATCTTCCCTGTTTGGGAGGCAAAGGTTGGTAGTTTAAAATGAGACATTCCAAAAATCAGTGTGTGCTTGGTGCTGAGGGAAGGCCCCCAGGAGCCACAGCTCCCTCCCCACTTCTCTAACCAAAAGAAGGCTGGTGTGGAAGGAGGCAGGTTGGTGGAGAGCAGAAGATCTAAGGTTTGCTTGGCTCCACAGACTCTGAACTTCACACAAAAACACAGGATGGCAAAACTCGTGCCAAGGAACAGATCTATTTGGCTCATCAATTACTTGATTTTTCTGTAGAGATTACTACTTAGGTCAAATCATTACCCGAGCAAGGCCATGTTATGTGTCGAGGCAGACAAGTTTTCCTACAGTGCATGGTGCAGCATGGAGTCTCTTGATGTATTTTATTTATTACCTGCACAGTGCTTACGTGTGCAGTGGTGTCCATGTCACAGGGGTGACTGACAAAATGAAAGAGGTGCAACCTGCAGTGGTGCTTCGCTCTTGCCTGAGAGAGCTCAGAAATAACAGTGTGCTTCCCTGTCTTCCTTTCCTGGTTCCTGGCCCTTTTGGTTTCCAGCTGAGAACTCATTCATACCAAGATGCTCTGTTTGGGTCTCTATATTCCAATGGCAGCAGGGAGGGTGAGCCCACACAAAGCATCTTGTCTCTCAAACTTGGGCCATTTTGATGTGCTGAAGATGAATTCAAAGATGAGCTGGTATTGTTCAGAGCAAGCTGACACATTAGAAGAACGTGATGTAGCATGAAATCTGTGGCACTGTGTTGATGAGCTCTTTTGGTTCCTTTGTTCTCTAGTCTCACACTAATTTTTGACCATTTCCAATAGTAAGGGCTTCCCAAGAGTGGCTTCCCCTTCTGTGGCCAGTTCCTAACTGACGTCCCCTTTCTGTCCCTTTTCTCCATTCTGTTGTTAGTTCCTTTAGCTCTCACTCCATTGGTTCCCCCCAGCTCGGGGGTATTTCCTGTGACTGCAGAGGGATTAGGTCTTGGGAGCACGACTTTGCCTGGCTGGGTCCCCAAGCCAAGCCCTGAGCACCACCCCACTAGGGGAGCTGGCTCCAGCTGCCAGACAGGGCTGGCAGCTGCTGAGAGCAGCAGCACTTCAGTGCAACAAATCATCCCAAACCAGTGCTGCGATGAGAGGGAGACGATAACTGCAGCCTGGCAGGGAAGGAGCTCTGCCAGCTGCCCGAGCAGCACTGCCAGAGCCAGCTCTATCTCCAGCTAGCCACAGTAAGGAAGGCAGCAGAGGAGTGTGTGAGCCAAGCCAAAAAGATAATCCTTGCTGTGGCAGCACAGCGTGTCTGCGTGCAGGCAGGGAGCTGGCCTCTGCGAGGATAGCTGCAATGGTAAATCCCCAGGGATGCTCCATTGGCTCCAAACGGCCAAACTGGGACTGCTGGCCAGCAGACAGCTCGATTATAGCCTTGAAACTGGGGAGGAATGAAGACAAAGGTATCATTCTAGAAATAAAAAATATATATCATTATATACAGCTTTATCTGACACTAACATTAATGGAGATCTTTTCAAGAGTTTCAGCGGGCCCAAACCATTCAGTCTTCACAGGAAGAAAGTGCTTGAGATTTTGAAGGACTCCCTATGTTCTGGTTTTGTCCCCGTGTCTCTGATACTTTGTGTTACTGCTAAAGCAAATAGATCATTTTGCTTTTTGTTAGCTCAGTTTAGGCAGAAGTTGGTAGAAGGACTAAGCAGAAGCTATGCAAGATGTTTCTGCCATGGAAATGAGGCAGGAAAATTCCCGTCGAAGTGGTTCACGCAAGTGCAAGGGAGTGTCACCAGCTCTTCCTCGGGAATGGATGGCAATTGCTGCAGTGCCACTTTGTGGTGGGATTGAGAAACAGATCCACGGAAAATCTGCCTTCACCAAGAACAGCTGCGGGAACAAGGAGCTGCGACACTGAGCTGCGGTTTAACGCGGCTCAGCTCGGGTGGGCTCTGCAGAGAGAGGGGTCACGGTCTGACCGAAGGGTGGGTGACCCCCAGGCCCTTTGGCCAAAGCCAGTGGGTGTCCCCAAAGCACTACTGACCTCTCCAGCCTCCAGAGCAGAGCATGGGTACCCAGCCTCCGGGCTGTGTGTCCGTGTCTGGACCTTCCTTGCAGCGTTTCCTGCACACCTGCTGATGCCTCTTTCTGCCTTACACGTCTTCAAAACCTGACTAGTTCTTTGCCAATGTGCAGAGATCACCAGAGGAACTGACAAAGGGATCATAGTTTCCTTTTTCTAATCTCCACGTGGGTATGACCAACCCCTTAATTCTTTCAAAATTCAGCAAGAAGTGAGAAGGCCATAGGTACAAGAAATGCCACGGAGTTCAGAAGCTGTACAGCAATAATTAGCACTGGAAATTGCAATGACTAATGACCCTGGTTTAACGTGCTGGTGGCTGGGCCGTGCCCCTGCCCTTTTCCCAGGGCAGAGAGCAGCTCAGCCCTGCCGTCCCAGCGGGCAGAGAGCAGGAGCCGCTCCTGCCCAGCCCCGCTCCTCGCTCCGCACCGGCCGGGCCCGGCCGGGCTTCGGGCGGGGCTGGTGCTGACACAGCAGAACCCGAGGAGCATCCGCCGCCTGCCTTGCTGTGCAGGAGGCTACGCAACCCCGAGGCAGCCTGGGGCTTTTATCCCACCTCCAGTTACTGCTGAGAAGGATGGAGGGTGACAGGAGGGCGGCTGGGGGAGAGCAGCTCACTGCGGGAAACGCCAGGGTGGGACCAGGGCAAGGACTGACAGGACAGCACTGCCAAAGTCACGGTTAGCTGAGTAAGAGAGGAAAAGCAGCCACAGGCATGAGCTTGAGCAACAAAGACATTGCCTAAGGGCCTGAGGTGTGATACGTGGGCAGTTTCAGCCCTGCCGTGGCCTTTGCACATCCTTAGAGGGTCCCTGGCCGTGACCTGCCCAGCGCTCCCTGGGGCTGGCACGGACGTGGCACCCGAACGCCCACGGCCGGGAGCAGCAGGGACACGAACTGACACCTCGGAAGTGCTCCGGCAGCCCTGCCCTGTGCCAGGGCCTGCAGCTGGCTCGGGCTGCACAGCTGTTCAGCTCCAATCACAAGGGGAAATCAAGGCTGCAGCTACCGCTGCAGAAATTCCAGAAATTCCTGCTTCGGGTTGCCTGTGATGCAAATCAGGGCGTGAACCCGGGGAAGCAGTGCTAATGCTGATCTCTCTCTGCTTCCTCTCGAAACCACAGCTTGCTTTTCTTTAAAGAAAATGTAGTTTACCCTAAATTTATCAGAAAAGAGCAGATAACTAGATTCTATCGACAGGCACAGCTCCAAGTATTTAAGTTCCTGGGTGATTTCTGCACTACCTGGTGAGAGGGACCGAGCAATCCTGCACCAGCCACAGTCAGGCATCACCTAGTGATTAACTGCAATGCTGGGTTTGAGCAACCTGCATTGTTCTAATCACTGAGTCCAGTCCACTGGCGCTCCCTTAAGGACTGTCTGACTGTTCCCTACCTGGAATGAAAACTGCTCTGTTTTCCAAAGATACTGTTGTTTGAGCCTCTCCCAAATTCTGGTAAAATGTCTTTGACAGTTACTCCACAGCCAGGGACTTGTCACAGCACTTTTAGATCTCCAGGTGTATTCTTCATTTTCAACACACACACACTGTAGTTTAACAAAAAAAAAAAAAAAAAAAAAAAAAAAAAAAGCCAAAAAAAAAAAAACAGAATTTTTTTTTTTTCCATGTGTCATCTCTTTATCACTCGCTCTTGGTGAGTGACCAGAGAATTCTTAAGGGACAGATGCAGCTCTCAGCTCCAGTGAGGAGATTATTTACAGTGTGTGCCAAAGCTACACCCTGGCTGCACACGCCAGGCAGTTGTTACAGGCGTGTGCCACTTTGCTGAAGGAGTCTCTAATACAAACTCCTCTCGGATTTCTAGCACATCACTGCACTCATAAATATTTCTGAGGTTAGAAATCAGACGAACAGCTCTGTCTAGTGGCACTTGCAATAACTACATGAGAAGGTCGTTATTTCCAACAGAATTCAGTCCATGTGTTGAATCAAGTGAGTCTAAAAATAGCTGATTGGCTTGCTTTTCCACATGGCAAATGCTCCAAGTACTTCTGGAGACATGGGATAAACATGTGAGGCCACACTCTGCCACGAGCTTTCTGTTCTTTTAAGAGCTTTACTGCCTTTATTTTGTTTTCACCAAAAGCAATAAAAATCCCAGAGGCTTTGCCTTTCCTAAAGCTGTGACTGTGACTTGAGGGCCCTGTGCTTCCCTGCCCCTGAGGTGTTTGGTGCTGATGTCCCAAATCCATCTCAGCTCACCAGCCTGTTGCATGGCACAGTCACTTTTCTGGGCAAGTTCCATGGTAGTGCTCTGTGTAGTTCTTAACAAAACCATGCAAGGGGGGAAATGGTTCTGGACCCTGCCAGACCTGGGCTGGGGCATCCCTCACTTGACCACTTTTAAGCCTGGACAGTCCTGGTTCAGGACCTGGTTCAGGAGGGTGAAGAAGCCCCAGTTACAAACAGGACACCAATGTGGCCCCCTCTGGGTTTTAGCTCCCAGGATGTGGCCAGATGGTGAGTTACCTTTGGGCTGGTTGTTTTGTACAGTGAATATAAGACTTATGATATTGGTTATTCCTTACAACAGCCCTGTGGGCAGCTTGCTGCAGTCTGAAGTGTTCTAAAACACTGTAAAAATTCTAAACCACATCAAATTTTCTAAAAAAAAAACCCAAAAAAATCACAAAAGGATAGGAGGTTTTTTTTTCCCTGAAATATCAAAATTATAAAAATGTTCTTCAAAAAATTTCCTTTATTCTCATGATTTTGGTACAGTAAATTGATAATGTGAAGTATGAAAGGGGAGCAGCAGCACACATAGCAGCTGGTGGCTGTTCTGTAGCAGCTTTGGGTTTCCTGTCTCCGCGGATGCTCTGAGTGTGCACCTCCAGGTGTGCTCAGGTTGGTGAGCTGGTGTTCCACCTGGAGAACAGGGACAGCAGTGCTTGCTGAGCTTGCAGATGTCCTGGTGCCCCAGGGCCCTGGATGCCAGCACTGCCAGCCTGAGTGTCCAAGGCTCAGGTAAATGTGCCACTGTGCACAGAGCTCTTTGTCCTCAGCAGCTCCCCGGTGGTAAGGCCTTATCTCTGACAGGTCTGAGCAGTCTGACATCCACCCACTGGGTCTGGCTTTTCTTCCCCGTCACACTGAGCTGGGAGCTCAGCAAGCTTTGGGAGCCCAGAGCAGCCCACCTGCCTCCTCCACGCCCACCCACTCACTCTTACCTACCCCAGTGGCTGCTTAGAGAGTGATTTAAGGCACTTGTAGGTAAGATGCTGATGGTAAAACAACACCTTTGCATCAAATGGGAAAATGGGAAGGTAGTGAAGCTGCTGGGGTTAGAACTGAGTGGTTTGTGATGGGTGTGTGACTGTGCCTCCATGTGCTGCTGGGTCTGACTACAGCCCCCTGTGTTACCCGTGTAATCAAAATTAGTGAGCACGAATAACAAAGAGATTGCACTAGTTATTTCAGGGTAAGGATTCAGCATGTGTCCTTGTCTAGGGACTTCAGGTTACAGGGCACCAGAGGCCAGAGCCTAAAGAGGGAGGTGAGGGCACTGGAACTGCTCAGGATTTTGGGTGAGCCACAGCACAGAGCGCCCATGTGCTACCCCTGTGCCCAGGTCACAGCTGAAGAGCAGATGCTGCAGAGATTGCAAAGCAAGTGGCACATTCTTTTATATTTAAATCTCTCTTGAAACAAGGACTCTGCCTTTTCTTAGCAGGCAAGGCTCTGTTCCTTAACCGTGGCAAGCAGGTAGAGACAGAAATAAAGCTGTGACTGGCTGAGAGTCATGTCCAGCACAACTTGCATAAGGAGCCTAAACTTGCAGGTTTTTCTGAAATCGCCAATGAAGCTAACAGAATTTCCAAAGGAATGCATTCCTGTTAAATCTGCTCCTCCCTCCCTCCAGCAGCATCCTGCAGCCCGGCCTCCCTTTGCATAGCAGAGCCTGGAGATAAGGAGAGAGGTGGTCACAGAACTGTGCCTCCCCTGCCCACGAGGGATTCCACTGCCCTCTCTGGGCTCCTGCTTTATCCCAGTGCCCTGCAACTGCCTCTCTCTCTGTGCCCCATCACCCCAGGCTGTTCTCTTTCTCTGCCAGAACCCTGAATCTGGGGGTTTTCAGTTATTTCTGTCCAAAATGTAAAGCTGCAAGTCCTGGATCGTGTCTCCTTTCCTTCCTTCTCCCTTGTGCTGAGTTTTCTTTCTCACATCTCCTTCTCTAGGTTCTGATTCATTTCACTCTTTGTGAGCTCTCATTTGGCATCTCCCATGCTGTCTGCCTGCCAATTCCTTGCAATCCCCACTGTCTCTCCACTATGTTACTTGGATGTCTGCCAATTCTCAGCCTTTAAACTTCAGTATTTCTAGGATCTGCTCTCCTGAGATTTTTTATCTTTTTTTTTTTTTCCCTCTCCCTTTTTAATATTTCTAACCATTTCTCCTTTGGCCCTGTGCTGAACTCTCTCTAGGCACAAGAAAAATAAGAAGGTTCTTTTGTGACCTGACTTGGAACAGATTGAATTCTGAAGGGTGGTGTAGAGATTTGTTGCAATATGCTCCTGGAGGCTTTATTCAAAATGCAGGGGCTCTCAGCTGCCTCTTTAAAGGGATAGTCTGTAGATAAACCAAAATTCACAGTTTTAATATGCTCCAGTGATCTATATATGCTAAACACTTTCATTTTTGACAGCCTTGGGAAAGGCAAGAGTTGACAGACAGTGTTATTCTGATAATTTTATTCACTGTTCTTCCTACTTGCTATAAAGGGCATTTCCCACAAACAGTCAAGTACAACTGAATGAGGGAAGCTACAGGGAGAAAAAATTCTGGGATGTTTTTCCATGCCAACCCTTTGATCACAACTGCAAATTTGGAAAATATGTGTCAGTTCCAATGTGTGCATCCATGGAAGGCAGCTCCTCTGTTCTCCTTGCAAACACATCTCTGAGCCTTCCTTCAATCTCACACCTGCTCTGAAATTCTGCTGCTGCTGAGCTGTGGGTCCAGTTCCTGCCAAAGGGCTGGATTGGTGCTTTGTGATAAAACAAAGAGTGTGTGATATGTTCTCTGTGTGTGGTGTCCTTCACAGGCTGAGCCTGACCACGAGCTCAGGTTCCTGCTGGGCCCTGCTGGCCCCAGCATCAGCCCACGGCTTCCCCAGCAGCTCTCCCAACCTCCCAGACACACCCCCAGCTCCCAGCCAGGAGCTTGATTTATCTTTGCCTGAGGCTTCATATAAACTCCAAGTCCAGTAATAAACTGTGCAGCTTTCTCTGTCACAGGCTCTTGAATACTCTCCTTGTGATTTAGTGTTTCTACAAATAACTGTTTTCTATTTACTCTCCTGAGCTGCACTGACAGCAGTGGGACTCTTGTTACAGTCTGTTGTGTTTCTTATTAATGCCACATGTGTTCATCACAGCTGAAATACTGCAGTGAATACCAGAGGAATTATGCCTTAAGTGGAGTCTGAAATGTAGATCTCAGGATACTGCTCTCCAGTGGTTCATCCAAACTGCCTTTCACTGGTTTGCTGCTTAATTTCTTGTACAAGCACAGGCTGGTCTGTAAGAGCTGTCCCTGAGTGTCACTGAGCAGCACTCGTGCTGACAGCCCTCTGCCAAGGCTCCTGCAGCAGCCCCGGGCAAGGGAGGGGCAGAGGGTCCCGCGGCAGACACGGGGCTTTGCTGGAGGCAGAACCGGGGGCACAGCTGGTTCCTGCAGGGCTTTGCCCGTGCGTGGCTTTCCAGGAGCGAGCGGGGCACCCGAGCCGCCGAGGATGGTGGCTGACTGCTGGGGAGGCAAAGGGGAGATCAGGAACACCCTGTCCCTCCTGTCTGCGCAGTGCATCGGCCTCGGGAGCAGCAGCAGTGCAGCACGGAAGGCTGGAGCAGATGAGGATGTGCATGAGGCATCTCAGGAGCCAAAAGCACCGTGAGAAAAAAGTGTTTGGAGCTCGGGGTCAGTCGACATCTTTGCAAATTGTGCACGTGTTGCTTGGAGGTTCTATTTAAATCCGTTTATCTCTTACAAACTGGGGTTTTGCAAGTGATTTAATTGCTGGTTGGGTAAATGCTTGTCCCTGCAAAGCACTGCAAAATGAAAACAGCTAATAATTAATGTCTAATAGCAATTATCATACTGGGTGTCTTTGCTGCAGCTCTGCTTCATGTGGGCAGAACTGAAATGGGATTGGGTCAGCAATAATTCACCCTGCTTAGGAATGTGGGTTTTGGACTCTGAAAGACTTTTATTTATCATCTGTCTCCAGGTGAGATCAGTCAGATGCAGACAACCCTCAGTGAATTCAGCTTGGGTAGCTTTTGAAAGCAGATGAAAAAACCTGTTAGGAATGAACCTTAAGTTTCCAGGGAGGCTGGGGAGAAAGGCTTATCCATTTCTTATCCAGTACTTTAACCAGGGTCACTTTGGCTTTGCTGAATTCTATCTCCTCAAGGACAGGGAAATCCAACTTTCTCCATTTGCCTTTTCACATTTCTCCTGCTGCAAGGCTCTTTTTTTGAACTATATTATAAAATAAGGCAGAAAAAATATTTTATGTAATTCTTCTGTTGCTACCAGGGGAAGCAATGACCAAGGTCAAATACTTTCACTCTTTTCCCACCTTCGAAGTTTTAGTCACACTTCATCTGGAGACTTGTAAAGGTTGTTTGAAAACAAGCTTATCAGTCTAGGAATGTAAGTCATGAACAACTTCAGCTCTTTATCTTCCACAGAATTTAACTGCAGAGGAAACAAAGGACTAATAGGCCTTGGATTCTGATTCAGATGCCACAGTGCTCAGGAGGGGATGGACAGAGCTGAGGAGGGGATGGACAGTGCTGGGGGGGATGGACAGTGCTGGGGAGGGGATGGACAGTGCTCAGGAGGGGATGGACAGTGCTGGGGGGGATGGACAGAGCTGAGGAAGGGATGGACAGAGCTGAGGAGGGGATGGACAGTGCTGGGGAGGGGATGGACAGATCTGGGGGGGGATGGACAGAGCTGAGGAGGGGATGGACAGTGCTGGGGGGGGATGGACAGTGCTGGGGGGGGATGGACAGTGCTGGGGAGGGGATGGACAGATCTGGGGGGGGATGGACAGAGCTGAGGAGGGGATGGACAGTGCTGGGGGGGGATGGACAGTGCTGGGGGGGATGGACAGAGCTGAGGAGGGGATGGACAGAGCTGGGGGGGATGGACAGAGCTGAGGAGGGGATGGACAGAGCTGGGGGGGATGGACAGAGCTGAGGAGGGGATGGACAATGATGGGGAGGGGATGGACAGAGCTGAGGAGGGGATGGACAGAGCTGAGGAGGGGATGGACAGAGCTGGGGAGGGGATGGACAGAGCTGAGAGGGATGGACAGAGCTGGGGGGGATGGACAGAGCTGAGGAGGGGATGGACAGAGCTGAGGAGGGGATGGACAGTGCTGAGGAGGGGATGGACAGAGCTGAGAGGGATGGACAGAGCTGGGGGGGATGGACAGAGCTGAGGAGGGGATGGACAGAGCTGGGGGGGATGGACAGAGCTGAGGAGGGGATGGACAGATCTGGGGGGGGATGGACAATGATGGGGGGGATGGACAGTGCTCAGGAGGGGATGGACAGAGCTGAGGAAGGGATGGACAGTGCTGGGGGGGATGGACAGAGCTGAGGAAGGGATGGACAGAGCTGAGGAGGGGATGGACAGATCTGGGGGGGGATGGACTCTCTCAGGAGGGGATGGACAGGCTCAGGAGGGGATGGACTCTCTCAGGAAGGGATGGACAGTGTGCTGGTGCCCTGCAGCTGCTGCTGGAGCTCATCCTGCTGCCCTGCAGAGCCCTGTACTGCAGCACCCAGGGCAGAGAGTAAGGCAAGGAGCCTGACAGGAACATTCTCTCAAACTGGGGACATCCAAACAGAGCCTTTATTTACTAAAGTGATTAAGTCATCTGTTCATTTTCACTGACTGGGGTTTGGCCTGTGAATACAGAAGTTGGAACTGCCTGTTCTTCACTTGTTTTTCCATGTCTTGGATAATTCTCTCTCCAGTCATGTTTTGTTCCATCTCATCCCTTTCCCTGTAAGACACAGTGTCTGTTTAGCAGTGACTTATGAAATAAATTAATCTCCAAGGCAGGACACTTCTGCTCTCTGTCTTACCCTTAATAGGTATTGAAATGTATGAACTAATTCCTAAGTTGTTTAAGAATCATAGTAATTATTCCTACTTTACATGTGATTGATTTTTAAAAGGACTCTTTTTTATAGTTTGCTCTTTTTAAAGTGAACAGTCTTTAACATTGTTTATCACAAAGGCACATTTCAATCTATTCTGTTCCAATTTGGTTTCTCAGAATAGTCTTTTCACTTCTCCATAGAAAATAGGAATGGACACAATGTGAAGTATGTGTGAGTGAAATGATGGTGCATGGCCTGGTGGAGAAATGGATCTTTTTAAAATAGTATCTTGCAATCTTTCTCCTAATGGATTCAGAACTGGCCTGTTCTGAGCTCGTCAATGTGGGGCTGGTGTAGCTGCCAGCTCAGCTGCCTCTGTTTAGCTTTGTGAAGAGCTTTCCCCACTGTATTTTTTAAATACAGAACTAAACCCATGCTGAGCTTTTCTTTTGCCCTGACAGGAGCTCTTATGTGTGAGCAGTGGCTGCTTTCCATTTGCTGTCCTGAGCTGCAGGCCTGCGCAAAGCTCGTTTTGGGAACAGCCAGCCTGGCATCGCCTCTGGTTACTGGGAGCCTCTGAAGGAACAACCCATTCTGGGATTCATTATTTGCCTGTCCTCCCTCTGCAGAAGTGAGGGAAATATCTGTCCCCTTTGGGAGGGAGCAGGACAGTGGAGAACAGTCCCAGGGTAAAGGGACCCCTCCTCTTTGTCAGTGGCACTTGTGAATGCTTGTGCTTCCCCAGGAGCCAGGGCTGTCCCTGAGCTGCTGCTCTGGGGGCCCCCTGGCAGGCAGCTCAGCTGGGCAGAGGGCAGGGCTGGCACAAAGGACCTGACACAGAACCTTTTCTGATGAAGGTTTATGAGAGTGTGTGAGCACGCACAGGTATGAGACTAATGAATGTGCTAAAAGAAGAAAAGAACCTGCACTAGCTTTCCCTTGCTCAGCACCAGGCCTGGCACTGCTGTGTGCCAGCTAAAGGAATGGAGAGCTGAGTGGGCACAGAGCCAGAGCTCCCCTTCCAGCCCTGCTTCCCTTTGGGACTCCCTCATTCCGCAGGGGACTTTCCAATGCTCTTACAGCCCTGAAGGGTCTCTCAGTCCTTCCAGACAGATCCTTCACAGCTTCTCCAGCAGCCCTGTTCCTGCTCAATGGGATGTGCCTGGTTCTGCCCTTCCAGCTTTGGGGGCATCTGCCAGTGCAGTGGCACTGTCCCTGTCCCTGTCCCTTTCCCTGTCCCTGTCCCTGTCCCTGTCCCTGGTCCCCTCTGTGTGCCTTTCTCTTGCTCCCTTTTCTCTAGGGAAAACAAGATGTCCATTTGTACATGTAAGCACAGATATCTATAAAAGAGCCTAAAATGCCCAAGTAATTCCTTAATTGAAGTGTGTAGAATACAAGCAGTGTTTCCATACTCATCCCCAAATAAAGCATGCCTCCTCCCTGTTTCTGTGCTGAATGCCAGGGTGCAGCACCCGTGGTGTGAGCACACTTCCCTTACACACTGGCACAGCAAGGATGGGGCACTGGCCCTGCCCTGGCTCTGCTGACACAGTCAGGATGGGGACATTGTCCTGTCCTTGGCTCCACTGGCCTGTCCCGGGCAGGATGAGGGCTGCCACCAAGGCCTGCGTTGGCACATCAGAGAGATTCCCATGGCAGGGAAGGAGCCAAGGGCTCACCATCTGCAAATGTGATTTAATGTTTTTAATGGATTAAGGCCATACTTCTGTTGAGCTTTCTGCCAAGCAAGGAAAGAATTACAATTGTGCTTTATGAAAACAAGGTGAATGAGCAGATTTGGGACAGTGCAGGCTGATCTTGTTAAACAGACATGACCTGTGCAGGAGCAGAGGGGCTGGCAGCTGATGCTCTGATTTACTCAAAACTATGCAATTAATTGAAGCATGGTGGGAAGAAATTATTTGTATGGGGTTTATAAAGGCAAGGTCCTGCAGGACTGAGATGTGTGAGACTAGAAAAAAGGGTTTCCTTATCATTACCTTCTTCTTTTCCATATCAGTTTCCTGTGGGTGTAGAACTCCACATAAAAACTGGATATTTAAACTGAAGACTTATTTCCTTGCTGTGTTTGACCTGTGTATGTGGTAACAGAAAAGACAGGAGAACTGAGAAACACTTATTTTTATTAGTTTTCTTTTCCTCCACAAACCTGTTTGGTTCAAAATAGAAGCAGTGTAAATAATGCCAAATATATTGGTACCTAAATCCCTCCAGGTGCAATAATGCAAGGAATTTAAGAAAGCAGGTATGGACTGTTGTTAAAACACACTTTTCTTTCTGAAAACATAACCATGTATTAAATCAATCTGGTAATTAAGAATTGGAATGTGACTGTGCAAAGGACAAAGAAAGGTTTCTAATTATATTATATTAATATTATCTATTCACTCAGAGTAGGACTCTGTGTGAAAGACTATTTTTAGACTGAAATTTTAGAGCAGACCTCCTTTGCTATAATACTTCATACTTCTAGTAAAGCTCCTGTGTTGCAAAGATCAGCTTTCCAATCTTTGTGTCCCAGGAGCTTGTTCTTTATGGGTTTTTTCCCATATTGGAAGCATCTCAGTTTTTGCAGCTTTAGTTTTGGATAGACAGTTACAGTGAGGGAGTTTAGTCCAAGAATATCAGTGTGGTTTTTATCATTGTGATTAGGCTGCTCTGTTAATGGTTTACTTAAAACAAAGAGATCTTTGCTGTGGTGTTTGCTGCCCAGTCATAATATCTGGAGTATTTCAAGTATTCCTAGCTTTTCACGCACAAGGATAAGAGCATCTGCAGCTGGCTGTCCTTTTGTAGGTATCTTGCTTCTGCCTTAAATATTTCCCTTCAAATTCTCAGGAGCTTTGGGAATGGTTTTTTAAACACTCAGTCTCTGGCTGGCTGCAGTTGGACACCCAGCAGGCTGTTGTATCCTGTGCTACAGGCAAAAACTGTTAAAATTATTCAGAAGCCTCCCTCAGAGCAGCTGGATTCTGCCCTTGGACAGGCTGGGTTCTGTCCTTAGACAGGCTGGGTTCTGCCCTTAGACAGGCTGGGCTCTATCCCTGGACAGGCTGGGCTCTGCCCTTAGACAGGCTGGGTTCTGCCCCTGGAGGAAGCTGGTTGCTGTGCTGGGCCCTGCAGCACTGTGGACACTGGGCACTGCTTAAAATGCACAGCATGGACTGGTGTTGTCACTGGTCAGTGTTTCTGCCTTCTCTACCACTTCTCTTCCACTTCTCTGAGCATTTCCAGTTCTTGTGATGTTTTGGGGCTGAGGGCTTTCAGCAGTGCAAAAAAAAAAAGGCTGTTCCAGACTCAGTTTCCTCCTGCCCTGAGGTGCTGCAGTGAATGTTACTGTGGATAGAAATCAAGTTAAACATCAACAGCAAAGTAAAGAGGATCAGGGTACAAGTTGAACTGTTGTGTGCTTGCTTTATTAAGGCATATGCATGGTTTTATGGTCTGAAAGCACCCTATTTAATTAGTATTTTGTTCTTCAGATCATTAGTTCCTCCAAGAAATTATTTGTTTTTATCCCACTAAGAAAATGAAGCTATGAAAAAAAGCTGTTTCACTGTTTCTAGTGGGTGACAGTTTGCACTTTGCTGTTTCCCTCCATGGCCCAAGGTCAGTGCTGAAGCTGCTGAAGGACTCTCCTCACATCCCAGCTGGACACAAGGTCCTTCATTTTTATTGTATACTGATTTAAACTTGTATTTGGCATTAGCTTAGAACCTAACTCTAAGTCGGCAAACTCGTTCAGGAGCATTTCCAAAGGAGCTGGGACACTGCGAATCCATCCTGGCACAACTGGAGAGGTGTGGCTGTGCGGGCTCGGGCTGCTCTGTCAGACCAAATTCCTTTCCCGGCAGCTTTATTGTGCAGTCGTTGCCACGTCACAGGAGTCCACAAGGTACAGGCAAAGCTGCACCCAGGGAAATCCAGAGAAATACAGATAGAAAAAATCTTGTTGGATGAAAATGAACATTCTCTCCCCTCACTACTCAACAGCTCACCTCATGAAAGCGTTTCCATCTTATTTTTAACATATCTGAGCTTTAAAAATGGGTCTGTTCAACGAGCCCATGTAACTCACAGTGAGATGACTAAATCATGTACTTTGGTTATTTTTCTACTTGAAGAATTGATTAATTATAACACAGAGCAAGTAGGTATTGAGCAGAGCAAACTGGCTGTTAAGACATGTTCTCCTCTTCTGTCTTAGAGAGAAAAACATGTTCTCTATTTCCTTCTGGTGTCTGGCTTTTATCACTGAAAAACACGGGATCATAAAGAGCATCACAGCGTTCCCAGGGAATGTTATCCCCAGTGGCTGCACTGACCCTGCGTGGGGAGGTGCTGAACAGGGCTGGGCAGTGCCAGCTGAATTCAGCACCCCGGGGCAGAGCATGCCAGCGGCTGAGTGTCCCTCTTCTTATTTGTCTGAATTCTTAAGAGAGAAAGAACATGCAGAAACAAGAACAGGAAGCACTGAGTCTCACAGCAAACTGCTCCTTGCAGTAGTTCTCTTTTTGGGTTTCCAAGCAATGAAACAAAAGTTTTCTCTTGCTTTCAGACTGCATTTGAAAACATTTTCAGTCACTTTATTTCCCTTTCATCTCCTGAGAAACTGAGTAAAACTGTAAATGAAACAAAAGCACTTTGACACCACAGAGGAATCCGGAGGTATTTAACAGCACAGAACTTGCTAGGAAGAAGCCAGGCAACATTTTCTGAGAAAGAAATGTTCTTGCTGTATGCTTGGTACCTTAATCCACTCTTACCTTTGTATTCTATACCCCAAAGGAGCATAATTCACCATTAAAAACCCCTCCTTACAAAATATACAATAGCAGCCTGTAAAAATGAAATGCAAAGCACATTGTACAAATATGAACAGTGCCAGAACAGGAATCACAATCCACAGGCTCCTTCTCATCACTTAGAAGGCCACAGAGCACTGTCAGTGTGCTGTGGAGGCACTGTGGGGGTTCAGTCATTGCAGATGCCTTTCTCAGCTCCTCAGAGAGCACAGCCAGCTCAGCTGGACCCTGCACACACGGAGGTGCTGTCCCCAAAGGACACAGCTCAGCTGGACCCTGCACACACAGAGGTGCTGTCCCCAAAGGACACAGCTCAGCTGGACCCTGCACACACGGAGGTGCTGTCCCCAAAGGACACAGCTCAGCTGGACCCTGCACACACGGAGGTGCTGTCCCCAAAGGACACAGCTCAGCTGGACCCTGCACACACAGAGGTGCTGTCCCCAAAGGACACAGCTCAGCTGGACCCTGCACACACAGGAGGTGCTGTCCCCAAAGGACACAGCTCAGCTGGACCCTGCACACACGGAGGTGCTGTCCCCAAAGGACACAGCTCAGCTGGACCCTGCACACACGGAGGTGCTGTCCCGGCCCTCCAGGACAGCTCCTCCTTTGTTTCCATGGCCACCTCGGCGATGCCACATTCCCTTCGCGTTCCGGGTACTTGTAAGGTCCTTGCAAAGCCGCTGCAGCTCGGAGCACTGTGTCCTCATGCTCTGAGACAGGCTCGTGCCTGTTCCAGCTCTTCCCAACTAGGTAAAGTATGTGGAAGGATCCTGCCCAGCCTCTGCTCCGTGCCGGGCCCATGCTGGCCAGCTGACCTGCTGGAAGAAATCATTTTGCATGGCTCTCGTGCCAAGTTTTGTCAGAGTAACTTGAAAAGCATTTAAACTCCTTATTAGCATTTATAAACCAGTTTATTCTCCATGGCACTGATGCTGGGCAAGGCTTCTGCTTATTTTGGGTCCAACCCTGCCTCTCTGGAAGAAAGCCTTTTGCAAGGTCTTGATCACCTTCAGTTTGATTTAAGGAATGAAATCAGTCTGTGACTAATTTTGAAACCAACTAAAAAGCAATGAAATTGTTTTGTCTGTGGGGACTTGTTTCACTGATAAAATGAACGGTCTCAGCCAGATTTGCTGCACAGGCAGAGTGCACTGGCCATGCTGCTGCATCAGAGGCCTTGGCAAAGCAGGGCTTGCTCCATCCACTCCTTTTTCCCCTTCCTTTTGAAACCAGAGTTCCTTTCTTTTGGGAATCTGTTTTTGGCTCAGTGTGTGTCTCTACCCCCTTGTCTCTCCCTTTTCAGTCTTGTTAGAAGCGCTGTATGAATTCTCAGACTCTCACTGCTCCTGACCTGCTGCTGTTCCAGCTGAAGGGCTTTCCTCTCCTGCAATATCCCAGTTTACTCACCCACTCTCCTTTTGTCCTCCTCAGGACTGCACCTATCAGGTCTAGAATATCAACTCTGTTCTGTGTGGTCACAGGCCAGGTAATAAGTCACAGTAAGGTGAAGGATGAAAAAAGGACTTAGATAATACGACAGAAATTATTTCCAAATGAGAAGAACACTGAAGTGACTGCTAGAAAATTAGAGCTTGGGTCTGACTGGAAAAGAGACACTCAAGAAACTGAGCTTAGAGAAACCTTAGAATTGAATTTTGGCACGTCCAACAGCAGAATAAATCCCACTAATTAAAATGTACTTGAGCTAATTAGTAGGATCAGAGTTGAATTAGGAACATTTTTAATAGCTTGGAGAGGAAAGATAATAAGAGAAGTGCCAATTTTTCAAAATGTTTAGGAAAGGCGCAGGGGGATGGGAAGGGTGAGAGAGGCCCCTGTCAGCAGATCAGGGAATTTGCTCAAACTCGTGGTTATTTGGGTGCAATTAGGCCGAGCTCAGCCCAAGGCCGGGCTTGCTGACTGAGTAAGGAAGGTCCCCAGCCCCTGGCAGGCACAGGCTCTGCATCCATCCATGCATAGTTTCCACTGGAGGACTGCAGCCAAGCCAGGCGTGGAGCCTGGCTGTGGGGAGTACGAATGGGAAGCTGGAATTTAAGGGGGAAAGGCATGCTTCAGAGCTTCAGCTCATTAGAGAAAAACAGACACAAGCTTCCCTGCCTCGCACTCCAGATTTCCTCACTTTCTGATGCTGTTGCTATGGCATTCACAAAATTCCAGCATTTCAATGCAGCAAAGGGGAAAGCTGGCACATAACTGCAGGTTAATCAGTTGTTTGAAACTAAATCAGGTTCAGCATTTCTAAAATCACCCCAATTGCAGAATCACAAGACTGGTTAGGTTGGAAAAGACCTCTAAGATGATGAGTCCAACCTCTGAGCAGCCTCTGCCTCGTCAGCTAGAACTGAGGTGAGCCGTGCAGTCAAGGCAAGCCATTCCCTGGGGCTCACGTTCTCACCTGAGAGTCAGCCTTGGGAAGTCTCAGCCTCTGTTCACAGCAGCTGCCCTGGCTGCAGAGCCAGAGGGGCCTGTGGAGCCCCCAGCACGTCCAGTCAGCACTGGGTGCCTGGAAGGGCTGAGGAGAGGTGACCCCTGCTCCCACTGCAGAGTGGGATGTATCACACCCAGAAATGACTAGCTATCAACAAGGAAACAAATTAAAAAAAAACATTGGGGTTCTCCTTTTTTGTGTGTGTGTTTTGGTTTGGTTTTAATTTCTCTATGGGCAGAATGTTCATTCCTTAAAAAGAAATAAAAACCACTTAGGGAATAAGCAGCAGCTCTTTGGGACCTGCCCCGGTCCCCCTGTCACTTGCTCAGGCATTTCTGTGCACAGCTGACAAAGGGAGAACAAAGCAGAGCCAGCAATCCAGCCCTGAGCTGCATTCACTGTCCGTGCAGGCTCCCAGCTTGCCTGAGTTTCTAATGGCAACCACAAAAACTCTTCAGCTATGGCAAGCAGTGCCTCCGTCCTTTTGTTAGGTCATGTTTGAAATCCTCCAAACTCTTTAAATAGCAACATCTTATGAAATACACTCATCAGATTAAAGAGCTTTTATCTACTTTTTCTAGGACTTTCTCTTAACTGTTCTCCTATGGAAAGAATGGTCTTTGAATTACTGAGGGGAAATTCACTGTCAGAATTTTAAAACGGAATTGTAATACTGGAAAAAAGAATGTATATAACTAAACTGGAGGTGAAGGGACACACTTCCCAGTTTCACAATTCTCTTTTAATATTCAGATTCATTTCATATTCACTGAACAAAAATTAGAAATAGGTGTAACTTTTGGGAAATTTTATAATCTTTGACAGAAATTACCTACTTTAATATTAGACTGACCTAATCTTACTGGGCACGATTACCTACCTTGAAGCCTGTGGGAGTTTTACTAGTGAAAGCATTGGGAGATATAAACTGTGTTGGGAAATTAAAAGCAAAACCAAAGAAGAACATATAATTCAAGCAAGGTGGGAAATGTTTTTCACATCAAGATATGAATTATGCACACACAAAATACGATTACCATATTGAAATCTCAAATACTTCCAGTTGGAAAATTCCCAGTCAGCTCTATAAATGATGGAGCTGCCAGATACCCTCCTTCTCTCACAGAGGAGACAATCTCTGCACCCACCTCTGAGGCAGCAAAGGACGAGACGTGATCAGGAAATAGTGCTGGGAAATCGGCTGGGAAACAAGTAATATCAGTCTGGATATTAGCAAATACAAAGTTCATTTTACAGTCACAGAGAAGAATTTGTAACCTCCATGACAGGAGTAACAGAGGCAGCAGCACCTCTGTCCTCAGTTGAGTTTCTTGGGTACACATTCTTTCTTACTCTCTTTCTTTTCATCCCAGTTGAGCAGCAAAACAGCATCTTGTTTCAACTTTGGTGCTCCATGGGCATTACCAGGTCCTTTATTCCTGCAGTACAATGAGATGTGGTTTTCCCCTGAAGCTTTTAGTGAATGCTGCAAAGCTTTCTATTATTGCTGAGTGTTTTAGCAACACCAAAAAAAAAAGCAATTAAGAGGAAAATAGGAATAATTAAATGTCTTCTGCCATCTTGGATTGATTTACAGCTAAAATTTGGCTGGGCAGTGTTCAGAGTAAAGTCTCTCACAGCCTATGTACAGTTGTAGAGAAAAGAAGGAGGGGTCAGGAGGTCAGAAGGCTCGACCCTTCCTGAGTTCTGGCAGTGCTGTGGGATTGCCTGTGTTGCTGGAGTAACCGTGTCCTCCCTGGGAAAATCCTGCTACTCGCATTGGAAAGAGGCTCCACTCCCTTGGTTCATGGCCCTGGAAAAGCAGTGAAACCAGTGACAGAGGGTGTCCCCAGTGCCTGGCTCCAGCACACTGACACCTCGTCTTGTCTGTGCTTGCGGTGACCCCTGTCACTCCTGTGCTTGGGAAGGGCCTCTGTGGGACAGAGGGAGCCTTAGCTGCCCTGCATGCTAATCCTGGGACAGAGACTTGCTCTGAGCAGAGCACGGCTGGCTCTTCTTCAGCTGCCTGTGAACAGACCAAGGAAACAGAAGAGTTTCAGAAGAATGTTATTTATACTGCTGCTCCCTAGCTGGCAGCTAATACAGATGGGACATGCAGTTGGCTCCTCTGGGCATTAACAGCAGCTGGGCACTCGTCCTGGAGCCGCTCCAGCCCTCCCCTCTCTGGGGGCACAGAGGGGACAGATGTGCTGGGAATGCCCCTGGGGAGGCCAGAGGCAGCAGGGATTGGGCTCCAGCCAGCAGCCAGGGTCACCTGCACAGCTCTGGAGCTGCAGGGCATGGCCAGGACCATCCTACAGGACACGAGCAGGGAGCACTGTGTTTGAGACATGAAGCATTTGGGTCATAAATAAAGCCAGGTCTCACTGCTGGTTTTGCTCTTTGATTGCACAGAGAGGCAAAGTGTGCTTTTGATGTGGATGTAGGGAGCAGAAGAATAATCCTCCATTTTCCTTGGTAGATTTTCAGGCAATAAAAATGTTCCCCACTGAACATATCTGTGCACACCTGCCCCATGCTGGTCATGATAAACGTGGATATCCCAGAGTGTTTGCCCGCAGGCAGGTATGGAAATGCTTCTGGTTTGGTGCTGATTCCTGACACCAGCCTTTAGGTCTTATGGCTGGGAAATGGGAGGTTCACTTAAAACTCTCCCTCATAAATGCTCAGGGTCCGTATCTGGGTTAACTGGAGTGCTGTGGAGATGGGTGGAAAGCTTCCCTGCAGGTTCTGCCCCCATCCCCAGGGTGCAGCGTTGCAGGCCCTGCGCTGGGCAGGCTCCTGGCCCCAGGGAAGGACTGGCTGCCCTGCCCTGAGCAGCTCACCTTGTGCTCACCTGGGCACTGCTGCCCAGCAGCCTCGGGGATTCCAGTGCCCTGCCTTTGTCGGAAGGCTTCACAGCCACGCTTACATTTCTTTCTTCTCTTAAATTACAGAGTTGATTTTACTTTCCTGATGATGGCAATTTTATTGTAAGGTTTTATTTCTCTTTCACTGTGCATGAAATGGAACAGTGAGGTGGCTGCTCAGGAATCAAAATTACTCCCGTAATTGTAGCACAGTGAATAAGTATGTGCAAGAGAATGATCTTGTAAAAGCTGATTACCTCGGTCATAATAATTAGGATTTATGAGTTAAGTAATATGCTGCAACTATATCCAATAGCTTGGCAATTTAATGTGGAAAGTTAAGACATCATTTTAGAAATAATCCATTGGGAAATCCCAAGTGACAACTAAACCAGCATCTTAGGTTCTGCCTGTGGCTTTTCCCTTCAGCTCTGGCTGTTTGAAGCTGGAGTGGCGATTTGCAGTCTTGTCTCATTTGTGGACATGCACATTTGTTCATTTTAATTTCTTTGTGCATTGCTTAATTTGATTCTTAGCAAGATTTTTTGTTTTACTGGGTTCTCCTGGCAGAAGAATTAATAATACATCTGAAGTTTAAGTACATGTACACAGAGTTGTCTGGTCCTTACATTTTCCTCTATATTTTTTTCTGATTGTTAAACAGACTCAGTATAAATTAAATTTTCATATATTTAAAAAGAGAAGAAAGCACTTTCAATCTACTCCAATGTTTTTTCTTATTCAGTGATATATGAAATCTGGCAAATTCAAGTCTTGCAAGTATGGAGAAGACAATTACAAATCTAACAAGGTTTTTTCTGTCCCTTCTCCATTCAAGTTTAGCCAGGAGCCTAAGTGGGTGCCCATCTGTAAATCAGCAAGTCATTGTGAGCACCCCCTGCACGGCAGAGCTCTCACTGTGCAGGCAGGGCCTGGCCTCCAGCATCTCCAAACATTCCAGCTATTTCTGCTCTGCCAATTACACAGGGACAGAATCACACCTAGATTTTGCTTTTCATTCATTTGAGAGAAACCAGACAAATAATTCAGCTTCGTGATTCAGTACTAGGGAAGCATTCTATAATGTATTTCACATTCCTAGCCAATGTGGCATTTGATAGTGGAGCTAATTTCTCACGTAAATGCTCCCTGTGCTGTGACAAGATGGCTTTTAAAACACAGGACTCCTTATTTTTTTCCAGTGGAAGCAGCGGCAGATTTTAATTGTAGAGGAGCAGATAGCAAAATCAGGGTATGTTGTAATTACTGGTGAATGTAACAGAGCAGAAAAACGCCCGTGCCACTTTATTTCAGCACTCTGTGCTGAAGCTCTCCCCTCCTGGGAGTGCAGGAACCCTTGGGGTGGGCTGCTAGATATGGCAGAACTCATGCCCTGGCACAGAAATGAGGACATATTTTGTTTTTCTTTTTAAAATCGACTCCGTTCTCCATTGGTGTATGTTCAAGCTATATGTTGTCCCAAAGTCACAGCCAAGTTTCACCATTTTTACAGGTTTTTCAGGGTGATGTAGTTTCTCAGAATTCCCAGCAGATACATTGTCGACGTCCAATTTTTCCCAGCTTTCTCCCAGCCCGCTGGCAGCACTCAGGCAGCCCCAGCCGGCCAGGTGCCTCTAAAGAACGGGCAGTGGAGGGGCACAGCTGAGGCACGGGTGGTGGCACTGCCGTGCCAAGCGTGCGATCAAACACGTTCCCCGGCAGGACCCGATCCCCACACGCGGCCCGGGGCTGCCGCTGCAGCGACCCGCGGGGCCGGGAAGCGCCGCCCGCGGCTCTCCCCAAGCAAGCCGCGGTAGCGCGGCCCGGCTCCTGCCGAGAGCTCGCCCCGCGGCCCGGGCACGGCCGGGAGCCGCAAGGGAGGGCTGGCAGCGGTCAGGCCGTCCCCGCCACCGAGCGGGGCAGGGAGGGCTGGCGGCGGTCAGGCCGTCCCCGCCACCGAGCGGGGCAGGGGCCGCGCCGGCGGCGGAAGCGCCGCTCCGCCCGCCCCCAGCCGAGCCGCAGGTGGGGCGGGAGCGGCACCGGGAGCGGGCGGCGCGGCTCCGCCCGGCCCGGCCCGCGCTGGCCCCGCGCCCGGCGGGGCTGTGGCGGCGGACGAGCCGCGCTCCGCGCCCGCCTCCCTGGCGAGCGGCGCCGGGCGGGCGGCGATGGACGGGCAGCCCCCGGCGGGCCCCGCCGCGCCGCGCTGGAGGCGGCGAGCGACCCCCCGGCCGCAGCCCCTCGCCTGGAGCAAGCCGCGGCCGCAGTCGTACCAGAGCCCCAGCGGAGTGCTCGTCACCGACTTCCCCGTGGAGGACAGGTGCGCCTTCGCCGTGACTCAGCCCGCCGGCGCCGGCGCCCCCTCGCCCGGCGGCCCCGCCATGGGATCGGTGTCCAACGGGACCGTGCGGCCGCCGGGCTCCCCCGCGCTGTCCCCGGAGCGGCGTTCCCGGCTGCTCGCCCTGGCTCCGGACAGCCCCGTCGGTTCGACCGCCAACGGCACCATCTCCCCGCCGGGCAGCGGGCAGGGCCGCCGGCCGCGGCCGCCCAGGACCGCGGGGCTGGCCCCGCTGCAGGAGCGCATCGTGTTCGGAGCCAGCGCTCAGCCCGCACCGTGTCCCCGGGCTGCCGAGCCCCCGGAGGAGCCGGGAGGGTCACCCGGGAGCGGCCGGGCTGCCGTGGGGCCCCCGGAGGAGCCGGGAGGGTCCCCCGGTAGCGGGCTGCCGGCGGTGCCGGGCGCGGAGCCCCCCGCGCTGCTGAGCACGCACAGCCCCGCGGCGCGCAGGGTGGGCTCGCAGCAGCTGATCCCCCGCAGCCTGGCCGAGAGCCGGCCCGCGGGCCGCGCCCAGGGCCACGAGCGGGGCCTCAAGGTGCGCAGCCTGGTGGAGACCCCCCGGCCGCCCCCGGGCAGCGACCCCGAGGACGAGCCCGAGGCCGGCCCGGGCGCGCTGCGGCGCGGGCTGCGCTCCACGTCCTACCGCCGGGCCGTGGTCAGCGGCGTGGACCTGGACGGCTCCGCCAACTGCAAGAAGAAAAACAGAATGTCCCAGCCCATCCTGAAAGCGGTGGTTGAAGATAAAGAGAAGTTCTCGAGCCTGGGGAGGATAAAGGTACGGTGCGCTGATAGGTGAAGGTGCTGGCTCCCTGGGAGCGTGGCCTGCTGATCCTGCATTTTCCATAAATGCTGGGAGTTTTCAGTTTGCTTTTTTTGCTAATGCAAAACTTTTCATAGTGACTGTGAGCTTTAAAAGTGCTGTTTTTCCAAGTGAGGTGTTGGAGATGGTGGGCTCTGTTGAAATCCAGGAGGTTCAGAGCCTTTGCTGGCTGCCTCCTGCTCGCCTTTCCTGCTGGATTCTCCAGCTTTCACAACCGAACCACGGGCTTAAAACCTGTGTCCCAGAAAGCAATAAACAGGAAAAAAAAAAAAAAAGGGGACATTGTTTTAATAAAGTCTGTGTGATAGAGACAGAAAAATTAACTTCTCCCTCACTTCTCTGAGACATTACTTTTAAAGTATTTTTAAAAATCACAGAGTGCTTTTTAAATTGATAGAAATCACTTCAGGTATTTTAATGCCTGAAAGTAATTTTAATTTTTAATGCCTGAAAGTAAAAGCAGCATGCCTGTTTTTACATCTTGGTTGTAATCCCTTAGAATCCTGTAGTAGAGTCACATTGAATGTTAATGTATTAAATTATAAAGACATACTGATAGCATTCTTTTACTTATCATACTGTACTATTGTATTTCCTTATTTTAGCTATAACTTGTTGCTGTGTGAAATGTATTCATAGATTTCTGTGTAATAAAGTACATCAGGCCAAGAGCTGATGCTGTAGCTTTTAAAAAAATTATCAGCTTTATGGCAGTTTTCTGCCATTTTGAAATTATGGTAGTGGATGCTTCTGTGAAAACACTGCAAGTGGTGAAATAGAAATTGGTGAAATTGTGAACAGCTGCAGAGTGTGGTTTGGTAATAGACTTAAAACAGTGAGTTACGTTTAAGGTGGGAGGACATGAAACTGTGCTGTCCTTGCAGAGATCTCTGCAAGAAGTGTTTTATTAAATAGACTCTCGGGCCCTGGGACTTGTTGCACCAGAACAGCTGTTCTATTTCAGAGGTTGGTTGTGCTCTCAGAAGGCTCCTTCACAAAGTGCTCGGGGTGGTTTTGTTTGCAGAGTGGAAGGGCAGCCTCTCAGAGCTGTGCCTCCACAGACAGCCCTGGGACAGAGGGATGAGCTGTAAATTCACTGAGCCCCTCTCAAGCCAGTGTAGTGTGTTTTTGAAACACAGGGAAAATACATCTAAACAAGGTACGAGAGAAATGGAACTAGGGGGACTTTTCACTTTCTCTGATGACACAATTGTTCTTAGTGAACTCTTGTCCAGCATATGAAGTTTGCAGATTAGGGCCTGTTGGTTTGGTGCCCAAGTCTTGAATAAAACAGACATTCTTGTTACTGTGATTATTTTGCGTTCTCCTCCTCCTAACATACCTCTCTTTTCTGTTAAAATTATCTGCAGAAGATGCTGAAAGGACAGGGGACGTTCGATGGGGAAGGTGAGCCCTGTTCTGTCCAGACTTGCCAACAACTCCCAAGGGAAATGAACTTGAGGATCGTTTTGCACTTCCTTTGTATGGAGTCTCAGACTCAGTACCTCATTTTTCAGTAATGCAGCTGAGATGTGGGACTATAATTTTAGCACTAGACCTACCTTAGGGCTATTTTAAAGACTATACAGTGGCAGGCTAAAAAGGTGTGTCAAGGGTTTCTTTTCCACGTAAGCTGCTGTCCCTCCCAAGAGGTGAGCTGTTGGCTGTGTTTGCCTCAGCCCTGACAGTTCCATAGAGGGCTCCTCCACGTGGGACTGCCTTCCTGCCTGTTCTGGGACTCTGCCCAGGTGCAGGACATCTGGCCCGCTGGGGTTTGGGGCCATCCCTGCAGCACACACCGGAGTTGTTACTCTGGGCTGGGGTTCACACAGCTCTTTGTGCCTTCTCATCAGCTGAGGGTGCTGGGCTGAACCCTTGGGATCTGTAAGCATTTTCTTTTCTTGCTACCTAGGCTTCAAATATATGTGTCAGGAAAACACTTCTGTGGAGCTTTATTTTTGTGTTACTTGGTAATTCCGGGTTTTGCCAAGTTTGCTGCTTTTCCCGGTATTTCAACAAGAAAACAGAACTTCTGTGGGCCTATCATAGATGTTAATAACAACTGATACTCTCTTGGCTTTTCTCTGCTTAATGCCTGTTTAAGGTCATCTCAGCTTCCTCTGTTTCTGTTTTCAGAGTTTCCCACTGTGTTCTCTTTGTATCATCCCCTTTCCTACTCTTTATTTTTATCTCTTCTCACACTGTCTCCTCATGGTGTCTTCTGGATTCTCTTCCAATGGTCCCTTCTGTCTTGGATGATCCCAGCTAATAACTTTTTCTGGAATGCCTCCCACAATTCAGTTGCTGTGACAGTTTCCTCTGTTAAAAGTGAATAACTCGACAGGCCCTTCCCCAAGAGCTGCTCCAAAGGCCACACCTGGTCTAACACTGGGGCAGGGCTGTAGGTCTGAGCAGGTGGGACAGACCCACCCAGCCAGGTGAGTTGGGGCCCTGCCTGGAGCAGCCAAACTTGCACTTCAGTTCCCCTTTCTCTTGTAGGGCAAGACTGGATGTTATCCAAAGCCTGGCCCATCTAAAAGTACCTTTCAGAGCCTGCCTGCTTAGTGGCTTAATTGGTCTGTGGGTTTTTGTGGTGTTGGATTTCTGTCCTTGCTCACTGCTGTTGCCAGGGCTGTGTGGCCAGGAAGGTTGGGAAAAGCAGGAGTGCTCCACGCCTGTGTTCCTCTGCCACTGATAGTACCATGAGTGGGTTTGGTCTTAAGGTTCTTGGGCCTCGTGCTTACTCAGGCTTTTAACTTTCTGTGTGGAATAGTTCTGACCTCAGATGTCGGAAACTGGGAAACAGTGAAATGTGAAGACAGTATTCAGAGTTGGCAGGAGAAGGGTTGCTGTGGGCAGTATGCTTTTCCTGGACATGAAAATAGTGAGACCTGCAGATCAGTGACTGCTCCACTGACACACAATCCTGTTTTTTAATTGCTGGTTAATTACAGAACTGGGTACAGCAAACCAAGGAAGAAAAAATTGTTTGCTATTTTTTTTTTCTTGACAAAGGCCACATCTGTTCTTTAATTCGGTCTGGGAGGATCTTTGGGTACAGTGATCCATTGTCACTGTACTGCACCATTGTCCAGCCCAAATCAGTCGCTATCTTTGTCTTGTGGAGTGTGAGCAGCACAGTGACACTTTGGTTTCTTTCATTGTTTAAATGCTACTTTAAATTTTTATGAGAGCTATTAAACTAACTTTCTAGCAATGACTGACATAGTGTTGTTATTTGACAGAAAATGCTGTATTATATCAGAACTATAAGGAAAAAGCTCTGGACATAGATTCTGATGAAGAGTCTGAGCCCCAAGAGCAGAAGCTGGATGACAAGGTTGTTTTTCACTATAAGCCCCTGAGGTCGACGTGGAGCCAGCTCTCCGTGGTGAGTTGTGATCCTTGTATGGCCAGAGACAGGATCTCAGGGTGGGTGGAAGCAAAGTCTTCCCTTGCTCGCTGCTGGAGTTTTTGGCTGAAATTTGTCATCGTCTTTTTCATCTCATAAGAACGACATGGAGGTCCCAGTCAGTTACTGCTCTTTGTTTCACATAACAAACAATGAAACCAAGTTCATTTTAGTGTCCTGTATTTGGCAAAGACACAACTTTAACGATTCATTAAAAAGCGTTGTGTGAGTTCACTAAAAGGGTGAGTTATACTAAAGAAAGGCTTCGGTTAGTTACAAACAAGTTGCTGCTGAATTGTTCTGAGTCACTGCACACCAGCTCTTAGGCTGACTCAAGTGCAGATATTTAATGGAAAGCATTTTGAGAAGTGGAGAGCAGAGCTGGTGGTGCTGTGCTGTCCCTTGCACAGGCTGGGAAGTGTCTGCAGGGTTTGGCAGAGCAGCACGGCTAAACAAAGTAAACTCAGCTGTTCTGGTCAGGGCTGCAGTCTCACTGCCTTCCCTGCTCATAACCTGACAAATTACTGCTAACAGCTGGTGCTGCCACAGCTCCTCCTCCTACATGTGATTTTGGGACTGAAGGAACCATTGAAATTCTGAGTTTTCGTGGTTGTTCTTGGATCATTTCTGTGGCTTCCAGAGGGATATCCCTGTCATGAAGGGTTTGGGGTTGTTTTTTGTTAATGTAGCTTGTAGAGGGTTTGGGGTTGTTTTTTGTTAATGTAGCTTGTAGATGCTTGTCTCGGGCATTAGAGAGATTCTGCCTGACAGGATCACCTGGAGTGTTTGACCATCATCTCTCTATATCCCAGCAAATGAGGGATTAAGCCTCAGGGAGATCCCCAAGGGCTGCTTAGATGGTCTGATTAGCAGAGCTGTCTTACAGATGCTGATGACCCTTTGCAGTTTAAAGTGTTGAAAGATTAATCTGATTCAGTAAATATAAAGAAGGCAAGACAATGTGGTTTTGATTTTATTTTTCCAACAATCAAGTACTTAAAATACAGTTCATTGGCTTCATGTTGCAAAAAAAAAATGTTTATAATGAAGTCAAATTGTTTTTTCTGCCTTCTGGGCAAATTAGCAGTTAAATGTTCAACAACTGAGGTATTTGGGAAGGAATGCTATTTAGTAATAGTAATGATAATTTCAAAACACTAATTTGCTTTGAGACAAAAATAGCATGAAGACCATCTCAGGAGGAGAACTGTTCTGTGCTGTGCTTCACTTACAGAAACCAACTTGTTCTTTACTGCTCCTCTCACAGAAACTTGTGCACTGTCTGTATTTGATTTGCAAAATTGGAAGTGGGGAGTATATGGGAGAAGGTGTGTGGAGAAAACAAAATCTGGGAATGTGGGACTCATAGTGACTGTGTTTATAACTCTGGAAAAATTACATGCTGTCAACATGTATTAAGAAGTTAAAAAGTGAGTCTGGAGTTGTTGCAGGAAGTCAGCTGGAAAATGTCAGTCCTGGGTTTCAGCATGTGCTAGGAAAGGAGGAGGAGAATGTGTCTGGTGTTCATGAGCAGTGCCTGTGCTGGGAAAGCGAGGGCAGAGGCAGGGGGATCCCCTCTCCCTGCAGGAGCCTTCCCTGGCAGCTGCTGCAGCTCTGACCACGCTGTGCTCGAGGGCAGTGCCCTTCAGGTCTGGAGCTGTCAAATTCTTCATGAGAACAGTAATAACAAGGGGTGTTTCTGTCTTCCTGAATGTACTCACACGTGTTGATCTTGGTTGCGACTGGTTGCTCATTCATGTAAAAATCAGCTGCTGTGAGTGGCTTTAGGGGGCCACTCACGGGGTCACTGTCCAGGACACTCACAGGGTCACTGTCCAGGGTCACTCACAGGGTCACTGTCCAGGGTCACTCACAGGGTCACTGTCCAGGGTCACTGTCCAGGACACTCACAGGGTCACTGTCCAGGACACTCACAGGGTCACTGTCCAGGGCCATTCACAGGGTCACTGTCCAGGGCCACTCACAGGGTCACTGTCCAGGGTCACTGTCCAGGGCCACTCACGGGGTCACTGTCCAGGGCCACTCACGGGGTCACTGTCCAGGGCCACTCACAGGGTCACTGTCCAGGGTCACTGTCCAGGGCCACTCACGGGGTCACTGTCCAGGGCCACTCACGGGGTCACTGTCCAGGACACTCACAGGGTCACTGTCCAGGACACTCACAGGGTCACTGTCCAGGGTCACTCACAGGGTCACTGTCCAGGGTCACTGTCCAGGACACTCACAGGGTCACTGTCCAGGACACTCACAGGGTCACTGTCCAGGGCCATTCACAGGGTCACTGTCCAGGGTCACTCACAGGGTCACTGTCCAGGGCCACTGTCCAGGGCCACTCACAGGATCACTGTCCAGGGTCACTGTCCAGGACACTCACAGGGTCCCTGTCCAGGGCCACTCACAGGGTCACTGTCCAGGGTCCCTGTCCAGGGCCACTCACGGGGTCCCTGTCCAGAGCCACTCACAGGGTCACTGTCCAGGGTCACTGTCCAGGGCCACTCACAGTGTCACTGTCCAGGGCCACTCACAGTGTCACTGTCCAGGGTCACTGTCCAGGGCCACTCACAGGGTCACTGTCCAGGACACTCACGAGGTCATTGTCCAGGGTCACTGTCCAGGGCCACTCACAGTGTCACTGTCCAGGACACTCACAGGGTCACTGTCCAGGGCCATTCACAGGGTCACTGTCCAGGGTCACTGTCCAGGGCCACTCACAGTGTCACTGTCCAGGGTCCCTGTCCAGGGCCATTCACAGGGTCACTGTCCAGGACACTCACAGGGTCCCTGTCCAGGGTCACTGTCCAGGGCCACTCACAGGGTCACTGTCCAGGGTCACTGTCCAGGGCCACTCACAGGGTCACTGTCCAGGGTCACTGTCCAGGGCCACTCACGGGGTCACTGTCCAGGGCTGCCTCTCCTCCGTGGTAGCAGCCCAGACCCCTGGTGTCACTGTCTGGGGCCTCCAGGGCTGATGTCTGCACTGGCTCCCCTTTCTCTCCCGAATCAACATGCTTGTGGTCACTTTGGCTATGGTGCAGCCACTTAGTAGATTCCTGGTGAGTTCCCCCCCCTTCAGCACCTCCTTGTTTTGAAGGAACTTTTTGTCCCTGACAGAGTTCACCTGTCTTCCTTTCATCCTTTGCTTCTCACCTCCATGGCTGAATCGGTCATTGCTGGGGAAAAGCCAGTCCAGTGGTAGTAGCAGTGATGTTGGGCCTCTTCCATTCCTTCTGGTCATGTTCTTAGCTTAAATGAAGTTTTTATTTGCTTTGTTGCTATCACACATGTGACCTTTTTTTAGATTATTTCAACTTAAACATTTTGGACATGTCAAAATTAGGTATTGAATATTCTTTGGCAGAAATGGCCGAAGCAGTCTCCATACCTGGGCCTCTGTCTTTTGGAAGTTGCTGTTGGTGGGGAGTGCAAGGTGCCCTTGGCCTGTGACTTCATGTGCCACGAGTTCATGTGTACTTTGTGGGACACACCCGTGTGTGACAGCTCCGTGTGGAGCATGACTTCAGCAGGTGCCCCTGGACCTCCCTGCACTCTGGCAGGGTCTGTGTTAACAGGGAGCACTGAAATCTGGGGATGTGTTTGTAGGTATTTCCTGTGTTGCCTTATTTTTAGAAAACTCTTCCACTGCATCCAGAAAAAAGTCACATTGCACCTTTCAGTGTCATTGCACTTCCTCGGGAATGCTCTGAAGCTTTCAGGCTCCTGATCAAAATGTACTTTAATTGTTTAATAAAAAGACATCTAATTAGATCTTGCTCAGCATCCAGAAGTGTCTGCTTGGGGTGCAGTGGGGATGTGGGAGTTGTGTTCCAAAGGCTAGTGGCTCCCACACTGGAATGCTGATGTAACTTCCACAGGCATTTTCCTGTGAGTCTGCACTTTGGTGTGCAGAGCAGAGTGTGGCACCTCTTTATTCCTGCTGTCCAGCATTTTGGGCCTGCTGTGCAGGAATCAAATGAGGAATAATAGATGCTTTAAAATTCCAGGGAGCAGGTGGAGCAAGAAGAGAAAGCTTTGGTGACAGCATGTTAGGAGCTTTTGGAGAAGACTGACAGAAATGGGTGGGAGGTCTTGTGTCTGTGGTTGCCTCTGCTCCACGAAGAGAACGGGGCCTTCCACGTGTGTGGTGCTGTGGCCCTTTCCCCTCCCTTGCCCTGGTGTCCCTCCTGATCTGGGTCCTGTGTTTAGAGCTCCTGTAGGGCCAGGCCCTCCTTGGTGCTTTGCTTTCCAGGTTTTGATAGTCCTGTCTCCCTTTTTAATCACATTTCCCCACAAAAGGCATTAAAAATATCCATTGATTTGTCTTTGTAGGTGAAGAAGAATGGCCTGTCAGAAGCCATCAGCCAGGAGGAAAGGAAGAGACAGGAGGTACTCTGTGCTTTGGCTGCTCAGGGCTGCACTGCACGCCTGCCTCAGTGCTCTGGTTCTTGATAAGGAGACGTTGATAAGGGTTCATTGCTTGGCTTCCTGCCCTCCAGTGAAGTGTCCTCTCTCCCCAGGGAGAAAAAATGAACCCAGTCTGTGCTGAGGTGCCTGTCCATGCCAGGAACTCCAGCCTGGCAGCACCAGGGTCGCTGCTGTGCCAGGGAAGAGGTGACATTAGCCTGCAGCTCACAGAGGGGGACGAGGCACAGGAGCTTTTAAAGCAGTGAGGAGCAAAGAGCAGCTTTTACAGAGCCCCTGGGCTGTACCTGCCCTGTGAGCAGTGCTGGGCACGTGGTGTGCCTGCTGGAGCCCCCGAGCCCTGGGGCAGAGCAGGGCCCTCCCTGCTGGCAGCACCTGCTGCTTGTCTGCTCTCTCTTTGCCCTTTGCTCCTTGTGTCCTCCTCCTCCACTTCCCTTTTCCCCGTGCTCTGGTGTCCACTTCTTCTGCTGTAGCCCCTGACTGCAGGGGCAGTGTCACAGGGAAGGAGGGCTTGCCGAGGGTGGCCTGGCCAGGGCAGCTGTGTCCCTGCAGCTCCTCCCGAGCTGTGTCCTTGCTCAGCAGGCAGGGCTTGCCTAGGAGCCTGCAGCATCACCTGCATGGGAATTGTCCCACTATCTTCCTTCCTTCCTCTTCAGACACAGCTCAGCCTCCTCCTGCTGGGAAGTTTTGAGACAAGGCATACATCTCAGTATATATTTCAGTGATGTCCTTTAGGAGCCATTAGTCTGTGTTTCCTGGAGCCATACTTGCATCCTTTCAAAAAGAACAAGTTCTTTGGATTCATTTTACATATAAAGTCTTCAATGTTACCAAAACTGTTTTCATGCCTGAGGGTTTTTAATTTGAGTTTTAGAGGCCAGTTCTTTCAGTGGGAGCCTAAATAAATATCTTCAAGCTGTAGTTAAATTACCAATTCATGCTTTTTCTGTATTTCCTTTAAACTACCTTTTATTGTTTGTTCTTTATCTGTTCTTTAAATTGCTTTTTAGAGCCTATTAGATTATTTTATGGTTATATACATTGTCATTGCAGAAAAATATTTGTCTTCTGCCTTGATTAATGTCCATGTCCTGTCCTCATACATGCCCCATCTTTCAGAATCTGTTAGTGAAATAGATTTCTGTGCATATTTTGGCTAAAGAAAATGGGTCACGGACTGGTTTGAACTAAAATTATTTTCAGAAGATGTTTCCTGTCAAGCCTAGCATACCTGTGTATGTGTGTACCAGCTGCAGGTGCACCTGGCCCCCTGAGAGTGAGCTGTCCTTGGGGCTCACACATCCCCTGGCCCTGGTCCTGTGCAGGTGAACCCCAGAGTGGCTTCAGGTGTCCTCCAGGAGTGCCCAGCAAGCAGCAGGGAGCTGCCCCAGCCCCTGGGTGTGTGTCAGGCACCCTTCTCTGGGTTTTGTTCTCCAGAATGTGTTTGGGTCATGCTGACATGATTCTCCCTTCCTTGCACATCAGAAGCAAAGTGTCTGCTCCACTCCTGCCTGTGCTGATGATTTTGTTCCCAGTCTGGGAAGAGCTCCAGCAGGGACCTCAGCCTGCTCCCTCCAGTCTCACTGTGCTCTTGGGGTCACACCTGCTGTTGAATTCTCTTCACTCTCCTGGTTTGCAAGTGCATTGAAAACTCTCAATATAGACTTGCTAAAAAAGACTTTTTTTTCTAGTATTAGATCACCATTTCTAATTAATGATGCAACTATTATAGAGATGAATATTTGTCATAATCTCTAGCTTACATCCAAAACTTTGCTTTGCACCCCTGCTCAACATTTTCTTTTTGTTTTTAAGGAAAAAAGCCCAATCACTAGTAAGTCTCTTCTTTTCCCCCTTTGCTTTGCAGGCAATATTTGAGGTGATATCTTCTGAGCACTCCTATTTGCTGAGCTTGGAGATCCTGGTCCGGATGTTTAAAAATTCCAGGGAGCTGAGCCTCACAATGACCAAAACAGAGAGCCACCACCTCTTCTCCAACATCACGGATGTTTATGAAGCAAGCAAAAAGTGAGTGTGGCATTTCTGTATTTAACAGAACTGCTCATCCTTAAACACAGCAGCAGGTTTCTTTTTGGATGCTGAGTTAACCGTTTTAGTGGTGAGCATTTCTTCCAAAACTCCTGCTGGTTTGAAGATGGAAAGTACAAGTGGCAGAGATGTGCACAGGAGTGTGAGGGGCTGGCCTGGGATTTGTGTCTCTGAAAATGGAGAGGGAGGGAAAGCACAGAGTGAAATCAGCATCCATCAAAGCTAAACAGTTCTGGGCTAAGTGCTGATCAGGCATCCAGACCTGGTCCTTACAGGGCATCAGATAAGGCTCAGTCTGCCCTGCTGAGCTGTTAAATTTGAGCTGGAGTTTCATACTTGCCCTGGAGAGCTGGCTGGTGCCAGGTGATGCAGAGGGTGCTGTGCTGGGGCCTCGCTGTGCTCTGGGACTGTCACCCCTGTGTGAGCACCAGGCTCTGCTGCCACAGGGATCAGCTGCTCTGCTCTGCTGCTGCCTTTGGGCACATTCCTTCAGTCTGGAGCTGGAGCAGGGGAAGCAGACACATCCAGATAGTGCCTGAAGAGGAGGAAATGGCAGATCTGACATGATACAAGTGCAGAACAGTCTAGTTCCTGCCGGTAATTACTGCCAGTGTTATTTAATCCAGGACATGCATATGTATGTGCTCTCAAGAGTACTTCACACTCCTTTTGAAAAGGTGCTGGATGTGGCTTTGCTTCCTTGCAGTTTGCTCTGCAGCAGGTGGATTATGTGTTCCACATTACTAAAGCATCAAAGTGTCTGTGCTGCTTTTCTCATCCCTGATTTGCAGTCTGAAGTGAGCACAGTGGCTGCAGGATGCTGGTGGCCTAGTGAAGGTACTCAGTGGTCACAGCTGTGGCTCTGTACAGCTTCACATGGATCTCTTTACCCGTGGAACAGAGAAATACTGGCCTCCTTTCAGAAGGGAGGCAGGATTCTGAATGGTTTTTTATTTTTGTTCCCCCTTCTTTTGTCCCCTCTGTAGAAATTGCAAAGCTGTCAATTCTTCAGCATTAAACCCTCATTTACCTTTGGTGGAACTCATGAAGGTTCCATGTTCCCAGTCACAGTAAAGTCATTTCTTGTTTTTTTTTCTCTGAGACACCACAAAATCTGTGGGATTTGACATCTGTTGTGCAGCAGTTTGACTTTTGTCCTCTGAAGTTCACACAGCAACAAGATCTTGTTTTTTGGAGGCTGATGTGCTGTGTCAAGTGCAAACCCAGTTTAGGAGCTACAGAGCAGGAGAACGTTTGGGTTGGGCTGGGGACCCTTCCTTTCTCCCTCCCATTGCCCTTTCTTTGTCTCTTGCTGTTGCCAGAGGTTGGGAGTTGAGTGGCCCAGAGCCACCCCAGTCTGGTGGCACTGGTGTCAGGGAGTGCAGCTTATCAAAGGCTTTATTTTCAAGGAAAAGTTCCTTTTTCAGGCACTCCTTACACAAAGCATGAGGTGTAAAGGTAAAGGACAATGGGGGTGAGGAGAGCAGTACTCTTAGGGGAGCTCTAACATCCCTTTTGATTAATACTCTTCAAAGGAAGTGGGAGGGAGAGGGAAAAGAAGAATGGAAAAATACCACACTAGCCTAGAATTATAATCTTATTCTTTCTTGTCTGTGAAGTCTCATGGTTTAAGAACTTGTTTTTTTATTACTTGAGGTAAAATCAGAAGTCATAACTCCTTTTTAAACTTAAAACATAATTTATTTCCCAAGTTTTGCACTACTGTTAAACTAAAACAAAACTTTGTGCTGGCTTTGAGCAATGTCATTTGTGTTAACAATGGAAGCAGTTTTAAATCAGATACCAGCTTGGTATCTCCAAGCTGTTGCTTTCTATTTTCAAGGTGTTTCAAAGTAGCAAAATCCACCCTTTTGTTATAAAGGGGAGCATCTGTCCCATTCTGCTGTTGTTTTAAGCAGCCTTTGCTTAGTACAAAACCTGAGTTTGAGTGTAGTTGCCAGCGGTTTTGGTTGCTTGGACAAAAGTTTGGTGAGCTGAAGAACCTGAGTTGATAAAAATACTTTATAAAAACCTTTAGTTGAAACTTGAAGCCTCTGTCTAGGAACTTGGACTCGGAAGACGTTCAATGGAAACTGTCCAGTAACACCAGGACAGGCCTGCAGTGGCTGACAGGGCCATTCCTGGGGGAACAAAGCTGCCTTTGTTGGAAGCAGAATGCAGCGAGCAGAGACTGTCTCTGCTTTTGGGAGCTCCCTGGAATGTCTGTGACAGAGGGGAGTGCAGATGAATAACCTGTGCAGCACAAGCTGTGTGTGTTCATGGGAACCTCCTGGAAGGTGGCTGCAGAGAGCTGGAGCTCACTGGCCCCTGTGTGATGTGCAGGTCACAAGTGCTGAACCCAAACTCTCACCGGTCCAGCCCTGGGCAGGAGCTGTTGGACTGGGCTGTGGGGATGCCAGGGAGCAGCTCAGGCAGGCATGAGTCAGGAATGCAGCCTGAGAAACCAGTGCCAGGGTCAGACAGCTCCCCAGGAGCCTCTCTGGGGAAAGAGGAGTCCCAGGGAAATCAGGGAAGTGTGTTCAGGAGCAGTTGGTCTGCAGGGTCAGATCCCCAGGTTTAGAGGAGGAAGGAAAGCTTTAGCATTTGTGCTTTCTCTGCTGTTAGGCCAGGGAAGGGCAAATGCTTTTGTGATACCAGAGCAGCATTAGCAGAAAAAGATGCTAACAAAAGCATTTTAACAGATCCTGTCTGCTTTAAACTCTGTCTTCGTCACAGGATCACAGGCTGTGAGCACTCTGGTTGTGATGGGTTCTTGGCTTGTCAAAGACATTCCCATTTCCTTGCCCCAGTGTCTCTGGGTGTGTTTGTTGGCTGAATGGACATTTGTTGTCCTGCAGGTCCCACCTGTGACCAGGTGCTGAGGGCACCTTCCTGCTGTCTCAGGAATCTCTCTGGAGCAGGATATCTTATAACAGCAGGGCTGCTGTGGATTTGTGCCAGGGCACTGTAAATAGTGCCAGTGGCTCCCCAGGGGACAGGCCTGGGGCGTGGGCTGGCCCCAGGCTGGTGACAGAGGGAGCACAGGGGCTGCAGGGCCAGCTTCTCCTTGCTGGGCTCTGCCTGCTCCTGGGTATGCCCAGGAAAAGGTGTTCATGGGCTGTGGGTCTGCAGGGTTAGGTGTCATATTTGTGTGTGTAGCTGTGTGTTGGTTTCCATTCTGAGACTGGGAATTCACCAAACAAACTGATTTCAGTTCTGCACTTTAATCACCCTCTCTCCAGCCTTTTTGTTTTTTTAATAAAAACTGATTTTGATTCAGCATAAAAATTCTATGGAAATAAACACTATTTTTTCCTATTTTTACTGTTTTAAATCCCCCCTTCCCTTCCCTAAATAACAATAATGTTGCAGATGTTCAGCTTCTGTTCCTGATGAGAAGGTTCAGATTTGGAGAGGTTAATCAGAAATCTTTGTTACTTCTAGCTGAAGTTTTCTCAGGGTGGCAGTTGTTACTTCAGTGCCCCTGTGTCCAGGGGCAGGAGGCTGAATTCTGCTTGCTGCCCCTCCAGGGGTTTCTGTCCCTGGTGGTGCCAGCAGCACTCTGGAGCTAAACCTGCATTTCTGAATTTGGCCCTCAGGAGTGTTGCAGAGTGGATGGTTCTTTTAAACAGTGGAAGGGCAAGATGAGGGAAATCAAATTCTGTCCTAAAATGCTGTTTGACTTTCTCTGAATTGGATCTAACTTTAACCAGAAAAGTCCTGGATTTAACAAAGAGATGTTTGAAGTAAATCCTGACATTCAGCAAAAATAGCTGCACACATCACAGCAAATTCCTTGTTGGTTAAATTGAATGGAATCATTCCATCCCTCAGTCCTGAGCTTTATGGCAGAATCTATCCTAAAATTGTAAGTGAAAGGGTTTATGATGTGTCTGGTTCACTGATTGTATCTAATAATTAGCAGATTAGATATGGAAAACTACAGCTTTTGATTCAAACTTTGATGCAGGCTTTCCTTATGGGACATACTGGGAGATGGGGCTTTGATTTACAGCTCCTCTTTGTCCCTCTTTTCCCTTTTTTCTTTTCTGTCTTTACTCTCCGAGATCTTTACCATTCTTGCAGTGACTGTCTCTGATGATGTCACTGATGAAGCACCAGATAAATTCTAAAGGTGGAAGTTGTGCCCAGCAGGGTCCAACACCTTGTCAGTGTGCCATAACACAGCAGGAAATGCTGGATTTCCTCATGTCCTGAGCAAAGGGAATTGGCAACAGTGGGAGCTTCTCCCAGCCATAAACATGTCTGAGCAGAGAGAAACAAATCCCAGTGTGGGATGGGGCTCTGCCATGCCTCCTGAGACACTGCAGACTCCATACTTACCAGCTCTTTTTTCTGTAATTTTATTATTTGTGTGTCCCTTGGGGCTGGTGCTGGCACTAAACCCAAATGCACAGCACAGGACAGGTCTGTGACTGCTCAGGATGTGCTGTGCCTTGGAGGGGCTGCGTGGGGGACAGAAGGTGCTGAGGGCTGTGCCTGCAGCAGTGGCAGGGCTGTAACAAATCCTGCTCAGCTCTTGCAGTGATAAGCAGCCCTGCTTATCAGCCAGTCCCTCTGCAGTTACTGTGTCAGAGCTTCACAAAAACAAAACCCAAAACCAGACCAAAATCCACTGATTGTCGTGGCTCTGGCTGACCCAGTGAGAGCCTGGCAGCCACTCAGTGCAGCAGCTGCTCGTAAGAGCACCTGGAGAGTGCCTTGATTTAGTTCAGCCCTGCTGCTGCACACCATCAGCTGCTGTTCACCCTGTTCTGCTGCTCTCGCAGGTTTGAGGTGTGTTCATAAAGCAAACTGGAGAGCATCACTTGAAAAAGGTGGCAGATTTGAAGAGCCACTGTTAGTGATAAAAAAATTAAATAAAGGGCTGAAATTAAATAAAGCAGATTTCAAAATATTACAGCTTAATGTGAGCTCATGTGTTCTGAGTATTTCCTTAACGTTTTCTGTGCTGTATGAGAATTCTTTTATGAACTTGTTTACTCCAGGGGTAAAGAGGATTCTTGCAGTGAATGCTGATGTACAAAGGCTGCAGCCAGGACAGCTTCTCATGTGTGAGGGGTGACGTGCAGAGCTGATCTGTGAGCTGTTCCACCCCAGCCAGTGGGGGATTTCCAGTGAGCATCACGGAGATCAAGGCTTGTGCTTTGGGAACGCTGGGAGTGCAGAAAGCAGTGGGACAGAGACAGACAACAGGGAAATTGTCAGAACAAGCATGGCTGGGGAAGAGCCAGCTCAGGATTTTGGGTTCTGTGCCCATTTTCAGTGTTTCCAGTCTGTGTTTGGTTCCAGTGGAGGACTGCAGGATGTGAAGCCTGTCCTGCTCCACCACCACGTGGCTTTGTCCTTGGCTCGACAGCCACACATAGCTGTACTCCACTGAGCACTCCTGGTGCTGTGCTGCCTTTAATTGCAAGAGGAAATGTGTTAATGTGTGTATGGAGTAGTTTCATTTCTTTTCCAACCCCGTTTCTGGAAATTCTGGTCTGACCAGCTCAGTGATGCTGTTGGGTTGTGGCAGTGGGAGAGTGGGAAGTGCCTGTGCCAGGGCTGCTGCTGGGCTGCCAGGGGCCAGCAGCAGCCCCGGGCCCGTGTCCTGGGCCTGTGTCCCAGTCCTGTGTCCTGGGCCTGTGTCCTGCCAGCACTGCCCCCCCTGCCCTGCCAAAGGAGGGATGGCCTCGCCCTGTCAGCGGCCAGCCCAGCTGGCATCGGTTGGTGACCGGGTTGTGTCAGGGGAGTGCTGTGAGAGGAAGATGCTGTTTGCATGTAGAAGTGAGCAGTTGATTTCACCCCCCCAGGTTCTTTGAAGAACTCGAGGCAAGGCACCAGAACAACATTTTCATCGACGACATCAGCGACATCGTGGCGAGGCACGCGGGCTCCTCCTTCGACCCCTACGTGAAGTACTGCAGCAACGAGGTGTACCAGCAGCGCACCCTGCAGAGACTGCTGTGAGCAGGGCAGGGCTCCCGCGGGCCCAGCAGGGCGACAGTGGCCCTGTGGGCACACCTGGGTCTGCCCTGGCACTCAGGGGTGGCAGCTCCTGAGGTTTAATGTCGGTGCTGGGGCTGGCAGATCTGAGGGAATAAAGCTGAAGGCTGGCGTGGTCTGACTCCTGCAAATCACGCTTCCTTTTTATAAAATAATGGTTTATTTAAAATGTAAAATCGTTTGGTGAAACATCCCGTTGAATTCTTGCATCCTCTCTCCCCCCAGAGCCACAAACCCAGCGTTTAAGGAGGTGCTGTCCCGGATCGAGGCCCACGAGGATTGCCGGAACTTGCCCATGATCTCCTTCCTCATCCTCCCCATGCAGAGAGTCACTCGTCTCCCCTTACTGATGGATGTGAGAGCACCTGCTTCCCTCTCTCCTTGCTGCTTGTTCTCACAGTGTTAACATTCTCTCATGCTCAGTTCTGGTTCTCTCCAGTCTCTTCGTGCCTTCTCCCTTTCACCACTCCTGGGCTGTGGATTATGGATTCCTGCTGCATTTGTTTGCTGACTGGGACTGGGCCCTCCTGCTCCCCATTCACAAGTTAAATACTTGGATGTTCTAGTAGGAAAATAGTACAGTAAAGGGTCAAAATGGTTCTGAAACTCAGCAGGAACCAGCACAGGAATTGTATGCAGTGCTAGGATAGAAATGAACCCTGCAGCTGAAAAACAAGACCTGCTGTCCTGTAGGATGGGTGAGGGCCCTTAGGCAGGGAATACTCTTGGGAACCTGAAGGATGGACTCCATTCCCAAGGGAGCTGTGTGTGAGTGCCACTGAGCTCTCCCTCCCTGTGCAGGGACTCAGAGAGAGTGATGGAAGTGCCAGGCAGTGTTTGTCAGGCAGAATTCACACCAGGAGCTGGGGGATTTCAGTTAAGGTGCCAGGACTAAGTGAGGAGCTGGAGCACCAGCAGGAGTGCAGATTGTGATCAGGCTCAGATTCCAGCACTGGTAGGAGCCAGAAACAGAACTGATAATTTTGTTTTGTATATTTTTAAATTGAGCACTGATGAATTTGATCACCTGGACAGTTAGTTCATTCACAGACACTGAATTCTCTCTTCTCTGCAGTACATTTTTAGGTTAAAAAATGGAATAATAATCCAGTGTTCCTGCAGAGTGTCACTGGGGGTGCCTTTCCCTTCTTGGGTTTATTTCTCCTATACCTCCTTCCCCTCTTTGGGTGAAATGATCTAAGCAATCCAATCAAGCATTTTATTTCCCACTCCTTCAGTTGTTTTTTGTTTGGAGATGGTTGCATAAACCTTGTCTTGAGAGGTGCAAAGCATCACTCTGTTCCCAAACTTTCCAGGGAGGCATTCCTTAGTGTGACCAAGTGACCAGTGCTCCCTCTTGATCTCAGTCCACAGCTGAGGTTCAGCTCCTAGATTTCAGTTAAGATGTGAAATCTCTGTGGGTTGCAGTCTGTGCTGCTTGGTCCTCTGAAGTAACTGATGTTTTCTTTCAGACTATTTGCCAGAAAACCCCCAAGGATTCAGCAAAATACGAGAACTGCAAGCAGGCTCTGAAAGAAGTCAGCAAGGTACATTCTCAGTTAATTCCTGTGTACTTCCAGTGCAAAATGGATGTTTTCCATGCATAAGTAATGCAGGCAGGAAGAGCACTGAAGCATAAGGACTCTGCATTGTTGCATTTAAGGAAGGGCACTGGGATTGGGTTTGTGCAGAATGACTGGCTCCTACTTGGGAAAAGATCCCAAACTGGATGATCCTGTGGTGATTCCAGGTTTGTGTGGGGGAGCAGTGTGGGAGGTTAATCCAGCTGGCAGGAGGGTGTGTGTTTGGAGCTGATCATCAGCCTGGGTCAGAGCAGTGGCCCTTCTCAGCCAGAACTTGGGCTGAACCTTTGTTCCCCCTGGAGAATCACAGACTGTGGGATCACAGGGGTGAGGGGGAGCTGGGAGCGGTGCAGCCGTGGGGCCAGCCCTGGTCACTGTGGGCCTGCAAACACCACGTGGAGGTGGACGTGCCCCTGCTGGGTCTGTGCCCCTGCTGGGCCTGTGCCCTGCTGGGTCTGTGCCCCAGAAGTGCCTTTGTGCCCTGCTGGGTCTGTGCCCTGCTGGGTCTGTGCCCCAGGAGTGCCTTTGTGCCCTGCTGCTCTGTGCCCCAGAAGTGCCTTTGTGCCCTGCTGGGTCTGTGCCCCAGAAGTGCCTTTGTGCCCTGCTGGTCTGTGCCCCAGAAGTGCCTTTGTGCCCTGCTGGGTCTGTGCCCTGCTGGGTCTGTGCCCTGCTGGGGTCTGTGCCCCAGGAGTGCCTTTGTGCCCTGCTGGGGTTTTTGCCCCAGAAGTGCCTTTGTGCCCTGCTGGTCTGTGCCCCAGATGTGCCTTCCCAAGGGAGCAGCAGTTTGCTGCAGGCTCAGGGCCCCAGCCCTGCTCAGCCCCTCTCCCTTTGCAGCTCGTGCGTCTGTGCAACGAGGGCGCGCGCAAGATGGAGCGGACGGAGATGATGTACACCATTAACTCCCAGCTGGAATTCAAAATCAAGGTAGGGTGAGGGTCGTGTTCCTGACCAGCCAGGACAGTGAACAGTGCAACTTCATTGGCATGGTCATATCCAACAGTGGTTCTTGCAAAATGGTCTTTTGTGGCACAACAGAAATTAAAATTTATGGTCAAGTATTTTAATTTTAGTAGAAGGTGATGCCACAGCACAAGGGATTTTGAATAAATACCGAGTGTAGAGTATTCTTTACTGTAAAGATAAAGCTGCTGTGAAGATTTTGGCATTAGGAGAGCGGCCAAAGGCTGCTGCTCACTGCTCAGATTTGCTTATGCACCTGATGGGAGAGGTGTGCCTGGGAAAACACTTCCAGGCCAGGGAAGGATCCAGGGGGTGTTTGTCCTTCCCCTCAAGGGTGGGATATCACAGGTTAATATTAAGAACTTCCTGTACAATCAGCCTTTTGTAGGAAACAGCAGCAGAGCCAGTCATAGGTAGGGGAGGTTTATTGGATTTTCTTCAAGTACATTTATTGTTTGTATTGTGTTTGCTACGATCCCATTTCTATGGTTGATGTCTGCTCCCATTACACAATGAGGATTCTTCTAGGAGAAGATTTTTTCATTATCAGGCATGTAGTGAGTGGAGGTTGGTTCATGGTTTTAAAAGTACAGCTCTTGAAAGGCTCTGGGTCAGGCTGGGGCAAATGCTGCCTCCAAAAAGACATTTTCAATTTGCAAAAGTATTTTTATTCTCAGATTTTGTCTAAAAATTCATAGTAATAATATTTGCTTATAGCAACAGCAACAACAAATACAACAGCTCTGGGCAAGTGACACCAGAGCATTTCCTGAGGGGTGGTAGCAGACTCAAGTCTGCAGCCCCAGTGTGGGGCTGAGCTGCTCCGTGGTTCCCTCAGATCCCAGGAGTCCCTCGGGATCTGCAGGCTCCGGGGTCCCTCTGTCCCTGCCCATCCCTCTCTGTGGGCTCTGTGGCTCCTGGGTGACCCCACCTTGCCCTGGGGCTTTGTCTTTCCGAGCTTTTGTGTGAGATTTCCTTTTGTGCATCCAAGCCCCAGCCCTGCAGCTCCTCAGGCCCCAGGGCAGGGAAGTCCCGCTCTGGTTAAATGCATTTTTTCCCTTCTGAGAGCCCCTTTTCTGCAGCAGGGACATGGTGCACGTGATTTGCTTCTTTGGCAATTAAGGAAAAATTAAAGTAAAACCAAGCTGCCTCTGGAAGAGAGTCAATTAGGAAAATGAACTCATTTGGAGTACAGATTAGAAGAATTTTTTTGTTCATCCTCAAATAGAACTTTTAAAAGTATTTTTTGCTTGTAAACCAATCATCATGGGACTGTAATTCTGTTTTATAGCCATTATAAATCAGTTAAAGTATTTCTGTTCTTGCCCAGCCTCACTGAGTTTTGGAGATTTGTTTATTATTTTGTTAGATGTAACTGTGGAGAGCTTCACGGGAGCCCAAGGGAAGTGACTCAAATCTCATGTTGCTTGTGTACACGGCTCAGCTGTGGAATTCAATTTTTAATGAAGTTTCAGCAGTTTATGTTCTTAAATTTTACATCTTTTGCAGGAGAGAAGTTGTGGGGGTTTGTTTTAGGGAGTCAGTGTTTGTTCTCCAGCAGAGAGGTCTCAGTCCCAGCGCTGGGTTTGGGTTTGGCTCAGCAGGTACAGGCAGGCTGCAGTTGGCTTGGCCAGGGATTAAGGGATACAAAAAGCCAACTCATGCAGAATGGGGAAGGCAGCTGACAAACTGCATCAAGGGATACTTTTGAAAAGTATGTGAAAGGTGCTTAAATGAGGGGGAAACAGGCTCTTGTGTTCATTAGTGTGGCCTGGAGCATCTCGGGGCAGCCTCAGAGGGGTCTGTGTGAGCAGGACAGTCCCACATCCCCTCCATCTTCCTGGCCCAGAGGAACAAAAGGGCTTCCTGTGGGCTCTGTGTCTCCTGCAGCTGGCAATAATTTGGATTAATAAAGGCAAGTCTTCACATCAGGCAGCTCAGATCCTCTGGGGCTGTGGTGCAGCTGCTGCAGGTGCTGGCTCTCACCTCGGGAGAAAGGGAGCTCCTGCTCCACGCACACGAGCTGGATGAAGAGGAGCTGTAGGATCCCTAATGAGCCTTTATTTCCAGTAAAGCCTGGCAGGGAGCTGGGACACTTCAGGAGCCCCAGGAGAGCAGCAAGGCCATGGAAACCTTCCCGTCCTGCTGCTGAGGGGCAGCACGTCAGAGGTGTGGAAGGAAGGAGGTTGTCCCTGCACCTCCTGGGGCCAGGAGGCTTTGTACAGCCCTGCCCCCCTTTCCCGGGTGGCACAGGGATGTCACCTCTGCTGCCCTGAGGTACCCAGGACACTCCGGTGTCCCCACGTGCCTCGGGAGCAGCTCTCACCCTGCAGACACATTCCTGAAGTCAGGCTTTGCTCGGTGCCCTCAGGAGCTCTCACAGCCTGTTCCAAAGCCCGTGGGATCAGCCAGGTCTGTTCATTTCTCTTTTCAGTGAGCACTGATGACAGGTGCCCCAGTGATTCCCAGGTATTTGCAGCTGTTACCTGTGTGCTGTAGCGATGATGCAGTCCCTCAAACTTTGGTAACCTCTTTGTGTTTGTGGTCTCTGAGCTTTGAGTTTATTCAAGCATTTTTCCCAAATGGATTGTACTCTGTTGTCTGTTTTTCACAAATTCTCTAATTTGGAAGGATTACAATGTGATTCTCTTGCCTTGCAGCCATTTCCATTGGTTTCCTCTTCACGGTGGTTGGTGAAAAGGGGTGAATTAACAGCTTATGTAGAAGACACTGGACTTTTTTCCAAAAGAACCTCTAAGCAGCAGGTGTACTTCTTCCTCTTCAATGATGTCCTCATCATCACCAAGAAGAAGAGGTAAGAGTTTCACCAGTATAAAATTATTTTTGTGTTCAGTCCTTGAATCACAGTGACTTTTAACACGATCCTGGCTGTGGAATGAGTTCAGGAGTTATTTGAGCCTTTACCATGGGTTACAAATAACAAGTAACTGCTTGTAAAACAGGATTTACTTTTGGCAAACACAGTTAAGATCCCAAATTGTCAGACGAATTAACAAGATGATTCTTTATGCCCTAGCAAAGACAAGTTTGGGAAGGATAAAGCATTGGGAATGTCCTTTTCCCTGCACACTTCCCAGGATTGCAGGAGCAGGAAGCTCCCTCTGCCCAAGTGCCAGAGCTCAGTGATGGTGCTGGAGCTGGGGTGAGCCCTGCTCCCACCCCCAGAGTTGCCATGGCACCACAGCAGCCGACAGAAATGTTTGCTGCTAGTTGGGGTTGAATGTTTGTGGTTTTCCTTGAGCAGCTGAATCTCAGGAGATTCTTAACATTGCACTAAGACCTCTCCTCACTTTGTGCTAAAAATGGCCATTTTTGGGGCTGCACTTGGGGCTTTACCCAGAGTCCATCTCCAGCCCTGGCTCAGCAGCCTCTGCCTGGCTCTGCCCCGTGTCCATGTGCTGGAACTGGGGGGGAACTGTGGCTCTGACCTGCTGGAGGTGCTGCAGAGGAGGGAGCCAGAGGGCTCTCCAGTCACAGGGCTGCTCCCCAAGACTGGGCAGGAGGGGATTTGCAGTGTGTACAAGGCTTTGAAGAGGGATAAAAGTCCACTTTTCCCTACTGTCCAGCTTCTACTTTATTTGGAATGTTTCTTCTGACAGTTGTCCTTGGAGCCCCTGCTGTGTGTAGACACAGTCTGATTTTTTTTTTTTTAATGTTAAAAATGACATAATGCTTGCCAAGCACGAATGCAGTGTCCTGAGGGGAGCAGTCAGTGCCAGCAGGTGTGGGGATGCTGTGGGCTGGGTTAGGGCGTGAGGCAAAGGGAGCAGGGAAATCAGTGCACTACTGACCCCAGGGGGCTCGTGGGAAATGCTCTGACTGCTCTTACATCTGTTTGGATTCCCTTCAGCAGGAGTCTGATCCAGTGGGTTTGTGGGATGGAAGTGAGGAGTAGGAAGGGTTTGTAGAGGTTTATCTGTTGCTTAATTAGTACGAACTGGTGTTATGATTAGCTGTGCACATGTACAGACTAGTTGATTAGTTCATAAGAAATGCATTTATTATTCATTGCACAAATGCATAGACACACTTCTTTTTCAGACACAAGATTCCCATGTAGTGATGGCAGCACTCCCAGCTGGGATTGCCAATTCTTCCCTTGGCTAAGGAGTTATTTAGACTAAAATACCGAACTGACTTCTTTAAAAAAAATACACCCCCCAAAATCCCCAAACTTACCCCAAAAAACCAAGCCCCAACCAGCCCTTTGTGTGGTTCAGAGCATCTGAGCAGGACTGGTTCCATTAGAAGCGTGTTCTGTGTCCATCATTTGGGAGTGCACAAAGTCATTCTGCAGAAAGAACCCAAAGCCATCTCAGTGTTTATTTCCCAGAGCACCGGTGGAAATGTCCCCTGGGAGCTGAACTAGGGCTTTGTGTTACACCAGACCTCTGGCAGAAGTTGGTTACCCCGTGTGGAGCTGGGAGGTGCTGGAAGAGCTGTCCCTACCGCGGTGTCGGATGTGTCTGTGGCTGGGGTTGCTTCCAGACGAGCAGAACGGGAATCTAAAGCGTAACGGGTGTGTTCTTCCTCCCCGGCGTGCCCTGCAGTGAGGAGAGCTACAACGTCACCGAGTACTCGCTGCGGGAGCAGCTGCTGGTGCTGCCCTGTGCCGGGGAGGAGCACGGCTCCTCTCCCGCCAGGAGCGCGGCCGGGATGCTCCACTCGGGCCGCAGCGCCGCGTCCCACCTCTTCAGGCTCCTGCTGCTCAGCAACCACGCCGGCGACAGGGTGGAGATGCTCCTGGGAGCAGAGACTCAGTGAGTACAGCTACCTAAGGGATTTCCTCACCTGGTTGTCTCCACGGGCAGCTCCTCCCGCCCTGCCCAAAGTACTGAACGTTTATTTATTTATTTCTGTTGGTTATTCTGGTTTGTTAGTTCAAACTGCTGGGTAAGGCCTCGATGACCCTGCCTGCAGAGAGCAGCGTGGCTGTGCCTCGGGCGGGTTCCAGTGTGGGGCCAGCCCTGTGCGGGGTCCCTCACCAGGTGGTGGCACCGTGGGGCTGTGCGGGCACAGCACCAGGGCGTGGCACGGGCGTGTCCCAGGCACACCCAGGGCGCTCTGGGCTGGTGCTGATGGCTGCATGGCACAGCAGTGGCAGCAGAGCAGGGTCAGAGCAGGAGGAGCTCTGCTCCTTGCTCTCCCGGGCACCCTGAGGAGTGTCCTGCCTTAGAAAGCAGCAGCAGCAGCCAGTGCCTGTCTGGGATGGACATTGCCATCAACTTCCACACGGCCTCCCAGCACTGAAAGTGTTCATTTGTTCTGGGGGAAGCTGGAGGCAGGACAGAGACATGAAAGGGAATGCTCCAGACATGTCCCTGCCTGGAAAAATCGATAGTTTTAGGTTGGCTTTCAAAGTTTGGAATATCCGTGAAAGGAACTGAAGATCATCAGTGCTTCCTATTAAAGATCTCATTATGAAAGCAGGAGATGATTCAGACTTGTTTGGAAATGCAATTTTATTGGGGAAAAAATGCGGGACATTTTTAGTTGTCTGGGCTTTGTATGAAAAGACATTTTGTTCTGCAGACTTCTTATTGATTTGTTCTGTGCTGTTTGCAGTATAAATAGCAGTCTAGCTGATCATCAGAGCAAGAGTCGGAAAAGAATTCCTGTATTTTAAGTTACCTATTTTTATAGTCTTTTGAGAAGGATGGGAAGGAATTTCCAAGGCCAGACAGTTCAGAGAGTTGCGTGTGCCTTCGGAATAGTTTTGTGCAGGTAAAACTGAAATGTTTTCTCTGACCCTGAGATTTCCAGCACAGTTTAACTGTATTTCACCACCTTCTGTGGCACGTGGGTCCCAAGGAGAAAAGTACCAGTGTTAGGTGAGAACTTTCTATCACCCTGTGAAGAAGGCAGAGAATACACAGAGGTGGTGATACACAGGGGTTACTCACAGGTGCTGAAGGGAGAGATGCTGGCACTGGAAGAAGTAGGGGCAGTCTCTGAGCTGGCCATTATCCAGGGCATGAGTTGGGACACGGGGTTCTGCTTTGCAGGAGTGACAGAGCCCGCTGGATCACGGCGCTGGGCCAGGACAGCGACGGGCACCACACGGACAGGACCAGTAAGTCACAAGTGCTGGGACTCGTGCCTGCTCTGCAGGGCAAGCACACTGCCCGCAGTGGGGCTGGTGGGGGAAGGTGTAAAGTGGAGATTTTTAAATCAGTGGTGATGGGTTGCAACAAAAGCCCCTGCCCTGGACTGCTTTAACTGAGCCTGGCTCACTCCTTCCCCAGCGCTGGCTCAGGTGGAGATCATCAGAACGTACACAGCCAAGCAGGCTGATGAGCTCTCTCTCCAAGTCGCTGATGTCGTTTTGGTTTATCAAAAAGTGAATGATGGTGAGTGAGGATTTTGCTGTCAGTAACCATTTGTCATGTCTGCAGGGGGACCCAGCTACAAAAACTTGTTTCCTATTAGCACAGGGCTGCAGTGAGTAAAAATTCAGCTCCCAAGGAAAACGTGAGCATTTGGGTTCAGGTTTCTAAAGGAAGCAGCAGATGCAACCAGCTGTAGAACATGGCTGCTGGCCAGTTTTGGCATGGGAGGGGTCCACAAATAGGAAATTGAATTTGTCTAAAACCAGGGGGCTCAGACATTCTAGCGAGTGCCAGGGTTGTCCAAGAAAAACAGCCCCAGTGTGTCGTGCCATGGCCTGGACTCCTGCTACAGCTCTGGCCCAGGGCGGTTGCTGAGGTTTGCCACAGGATCAAGTATCCCAAGATCACTGTGATTCCTGCCCAGACCTGCCCACAGCTGCACTGATAGCACCAAGTGCTGGCTCAGGGATGCAGGACAGTCAGTACTTGAGGGACTAAACTCTTAACTTGCTGTTGCTCAATTACCTGTGAAATCAGAGATCCTGTCACTCGTGCTCCATTATTGTACTGCAGCATTACTTCAAACTATATTTGAATGACAGAAGAGAGTGAAATTGTGCCATACTTTGCACAAACTATTTTTTACCTAGTCTGGCTGGATTAAAAACATCTGCCAAAGCTGTCCTAGACTGGTACTTGATTCCCAGTGAAGGCAAATGCAGCGTGTACCTCAGTGCCAGTGCCAGGGTGGGGTCAGCTGCAGAGGTGTCACTTTGTCCCTTCCCTGCAGGCTGGCACGAGGGGGAGCGGCTGCGGGACGGCCAGAGGGGCTGGTTCCCCTCGGAGTGTGCCAAGGAGATCACCTGCAGGGCCACCCTGGACAAGAACATGGAGCGCATGGGGCGCCTGCTGGGGCTGGAAACCAACGTGTAGCCACGTCCTCGGCCTGGCTGGGACAGGGGACAGCAGAGCCACAGCCCAGCAGCACCAGAGCCTGGCAGCTGCCCCCGAGGCCTGGCCCCAGCAGAGCAGCAGCACCTCGCAGCCGTGTCTCGGGCAGCTCCTGCAGCTCCTGCCTCGCTGCCTCCTTACGCTCTTGCTCCATCTGCTCTCGAGCATCTGAAGCTGTTTGCACAGCAGAACTCTGTAGGGGCCTGGCCCCCTGCCCCGGCGCTGGCAGCAGTGTGGGTGTCCTGCTCCAGAGCCTGTGCTACAGGAGCCTTCCCCTCGTGCCAGCAGCCGTGTGGCACCTGAACCCGAGTGAGCAGCTGGACTCTGTAAAGGCTGAGCTACCTCTCCAGGAATGGCCCCGGCCTGGCACCACCAGAGCTGCCCAGGGCCCTGCAGCTGTGCCTCCCTGAGGCTGCCCAGACTGGCTCCAACTTCTGCCGTGGGCAAAGGATTTCTGAAAGCCAGAAACGGGTACCACCCTCTGCACGGTGCTGCTGCTCCACCTCAGCACAGGTATTTTACTGCAGAGTAAGTGCTGGAAGTGGGGGCAGTTGTTTCTGAGGTCTTGCACTTCACTCAGTGCTTCAGAACATGAATGCACTCACTGCTCTGGGAACAAACGCACTCAAGGCTGAGCAGAGTCCAGGGCAGGTGTCTGGAGAGAGGTGTGAGTGTGTATGATAAAAACCCTCCCTTTTAAGGACCAGCTGCTGCCTCAGCAGTGTAGAAATGAGGGGACAACTTGTAGTACCAAGGCTTTCTCCCTGTTACCTTCCCCAGCCTCTGCTGGTTTTTATCCTGCAGGATGCTGATTTGAGTGGTGTGTGAATTGGGTGTTTGTAAAGAAGTATGGCTCTAATAATTTACACTAGGAAGGCAGTAATTTTGTACAAAAATACTTACCTGGACAGTGTGACAGTGGTTATACAGCCTTACAAATTAATTTATAAGTGGACTGATAAGATAGTAATGAGAGAAACTGTAAATGAACAAAGTCTTATTTAACATAGTAAAAACACTGCTACTGTTTTAACAAATTTTACTGTATAGTGGATGTTTATCACATAACTGAATGTATAAATCCAGGCATTAATTTTATTCAGATTTTTTTAATACACTGTATATATTTTTCATACCTAGTTTTTCCAAAAATGCTGTAATGTTTTATAAAGACATTTTTCATTTTTCCTATTGTTGGACACAGTTCTTCAGGAATTAAAAGACTTCTATGATTTTATAGGACAACAATCAATAAAGTGCTTTTAAATCCTTACTAAAAAAAGTTTTGATTTTGTTTTAAATGCCATAAAGCTGCCCATTGATAATGTCATTTTTGTCAGAGAAAGTAAATCTCTTCAGTTAACACTGGCCTTGTAGCTTTTCCTGTTCTGTAAAGATAAATAGCACCCTCCTGTGTCCTGCCTCATCTGTCAGAGATCCCATTTACCCGTTGGACTTGGAGCAATGGCCTGGGACAGAATCTCATTGCTGAGACACCTTTAAGAGGGAGATGGGAAAAGTCTTCAGTTCCCTCTGCTTCTCGTAGTTTGGCACAGTTCAGCTGGAAGGGATCTACAGCCCCGTGCAGTGCAACCCCCTCAGGGCTGACCCGGTGTTAAATCCTGTTCCTGGGTGTTCTTAACACCCTCGGAGCTGGGGCATCACCACCTCTCCAGGGCCTGTTCCAGGCTCTGCCCATTCCCCAGTGAAGCTCTGCTGCCTTGTGTCCAGTCCAAACTCAGCTTTAACTGTTAACTCACAGCCTCCTGTCCCTGGAGCCCAGGGCAGGGAGCTCAGCCACTCCACACACTTTGATTAGCATAAAAAAGGTCATTTTAACACTGACTTCTCTATTAGCACTGCTATTGCAAAGGAAATAATCTGAAAACTCAAGGCCTCCATCAGCCCCTGTGCACTTTGAACACAGCCAGACACACACTCTCCTTTTTCAGGGGAGGTGGGCTTTGCTTTACACCAGCACCTCCTTTCTAATTAAAAGCCCAGCAGTGACAGAAGTGAGCTGGGAGTTTGTTACTGTGACAGCAGCTCTCATTTCTGCAGGGCATGAAATGTGTGTCCCCTTCCTTCTACAACTTCCCTGATCAGGAAGCAAGTTGCCAATAAAAGGCTCTCAGTTGCCCAAACGAAATCTCCAAGTGAGCTGAGGTCCTCTGTGTGCCTGGTGGCTCCACAGGGGCACCTGTTCAGAAATCCTGTGCCCACCTGAGCTGAACCTGCCCGGCATCTCCGCAGTGGCTGCACACCTAAGAACAGTTTTTGGGAATGTCTTTGCTGCTGTATACCAGCCCTGCAACATGCCAAACACATCATCTGCATCTGAACTTCAACAAAAGCTGTAATGCAGTGTTGGTTTTGACTTCCATGGCAAAGAGTACATTTGTTTCCACCATGCAAAGCTAATTTGCTGAAAACAAAAGTGAAAAAAAAAAGGACAACTTTAGTCCCCCTACACATGCTCAGAATGCACCATCTGCTCAGCATCACACCCATGCACATACCTTAAATCCTGGATCAACAAAATATATTCACAAAAGTTCTTGGCTTTCCCAGGTATATTATGTTTCTAAAGTAGGACACATAGGCCAATCTAAGTGGATAGAACAGAAGTGTTGGAAATAAACAGTAAATCTTGGCACCAAGGTTGAGGAACTCCAAGGCTTTATCTCTGTGATCTGCAAATGATTTTCAACAGCTGTATCAAAACTTCATCTTTCAGTCAAACTAAGATAACATGCAGAATTTACTACATCACTGAATTGCTACATTCCATAACCCAGAGTTCTAGAAGGTGCTGGAAACTAAGACAGAAGCAGGCCTCATTAACTGCAACATTGACCACTCTCTGTCTCGGGCTGGCCATTTAAAAACTAAGTTACAAACCTTCCATCAGCATTACCTCTTCAACATCTTACTAACCTGATGCTGTGGTTTCAGCCTGGTTTGCAGCTCATCCCCACCATGGGATGGGGGAGAGACCCAGGGGCAAAGTGAGAGAAGTCATGGGCTGGGATAGTTTAAAACAACAGCTGCATGTGCAAGCAAAGCAAACCAAGGAATTGATTCCCCACTTCCCAAAGGCAGGTGGATGTTCAGCCAGCCCCGGGACAGACGGGCTCCATGCACAGAATGGGGACCTGAGAGGACAAATGACATCATCCCAAACACCCCCTCCTTCCCTGCTTTGTCCTGAGCACATGGCCTGGCCATCCCTGGGGGCAGTGGGGCTCAGCTGTGCTGGCTGTGGCCCCAGCCCCTGCACACCCCTGGCCCCCTTGCTGGCAAGGCCAGAACCACCTCAGACCTGGGCTCGCTCAGCCAAAGCTGGAGTAACACCAATCACAGCACAAATCCAACAGTGCACACACTAGCATGGAAAAGGAACTCTAATGCAGCACCCCTAACATCTGGCACCTTTCTGTATGTTAGCCTGTGTGCTTTAAGCACTGTGAGAAAGTACAGCAATATCACTATTTACACTTCAGTCACCTCCTAGCATCTGTGACCCCCTGAGCGTTTCTTCTGAGGGTGCTGACCCTGAGCCTCCACCATGTGGGGTTTGGGGGAACTCAACTTCAACCAAAACTGCCATTCTTACCCTGGCTCCATCTCCCTTTGCCTTCGTTTTGCATTAATTATTTAAAAATTAGCCATAATTTCTTCTAAGTACTGCAAAGACCATGAAAAAGGAGAATGCTGCAGGGTATTCTCCTCCTCCTCATGTAGAACACCTGAAGGTGAAGCAGTCAATTGGTGGTGGGGAGGGAGGTTAAACGATGTGTTTTGTGCAGCTGGCAGTGGCAGCGAGGAGCCTGGCACGCTCCATCCCTTGTTAACCCAAGGCAAAGCACAGGCCAGCCAGTACTCCAACTTGTTTCACCTGAGCTGTTCTGCTTTCCTCAGAATAAAGCATAAACCCTCCTGAACCTGATGATTAAGGTCATTTTTGCAAAGGAAAAAAAACCAACAAAACACCAAAGAAGGGAGAAAAGTTATATTTCCAGGCCTTTTTTCTCAAGGATAAACCTCAAAATCCTTAACAAACTTTGTTATTCAAATAACCTTCCATAGCTGGAGATCATTCAAAACAGAACATTCAAAACATTGAGAATAGTTGAAATAAGACTTGCAAAAAAAGACTCTGAATGGAATACTATAACCCATACATGAACTTCTTAAAAAAAAAAAAACCTTGAATGCAATGAAATAGTAACACATAATCCAACATGAATTTCATCTAACCATGCTTTCTGCAGTCTGCAATTTCAGTCAGTAGTGATGATGGATGGGGACAGAAAGCAAAGGAAGATTAATTGAATGGGATGAAGTGCAGAAAAGGAGAAGAATTTCTGAAGACTGTTTCCTCCCACCATAAAAATTCAACAAGTGTTTTCAAGTTTGGTTAAATTAAGCTGTAATTACCTTCTGTGGAAGTGCTGGTGAGCAGACTGCTGCACAGCTGGAATAACACAGCAAGTACAATTACTCACCACACCTCATTAAAAGAAAAAAAAATAAAACAGTTTAGGTATTACTAAGCAGTATTTTAGCAGGTTTTTTTAAATATCTGTTACCTGATGGGTAAAAAACCCCAAGAAAACAGCTACAGCAGGACAAGAACCTTACACCATCCAAGAGCTGCCTTTCTGTCCCTCCTCACAAAGCGACACCGAGCACAGAACACATGCACGTACACAAACTGCCAACTAGCTCCGAGTAACTGCTCCTCAGGATGAGGAAATCACCAGCTTACCCTACAGAAGTTGTTCCTCTAGCTAAAGAAAGGCCATAAAAAAGAAGGAGGCTGGGCTGGCTGGGCGGAGGTGTCAGCTGTAGCGCTCGCCCTGGAAGCGCGGCGCGAAGTTCCTGACGCCCTCGTTCTCCTGCGTGGTGATTAAGTCTATAATAGCTGTCAGCACTGCTGTGTCCCTGCATTTAACATCGTTCCAGTCCACGGGATGAGGGTTTTCTATTTTTTCTTGTAGAAGATCATCAAGTTCTTTTCTCAGTTTCTGGAAAGCGTTGTAATAAAGGAAAAGAAGGAAAAAGGAAGGAGATGGGTAGTTAGAGCTACACACAGCATCAACAGAGAGGTTCCAGTGCCTGCCCTCTGTTCTCCCAACTTTTACCCCTGCTCTTCTCCCCTCAGTTCATTTCCACATTGCTATTTTCAGGATCAAACACTGTCCCTCAAAACCCAGTCTCTTTGATGAGGAATGACCATCTCTGGATGTGATGCCTCTAAGAGCCCACACAGCACTTAGCTAACTACCTCAGGATTAAAAAGACCAGTTTAAAATAAAAATAAAATTTCAAGAAGAGTCAGGTATGATTTCTGGGATCTAGCACTAAACAGTGTGGGTGTGGGAATGGAACCCACTCCTGTTAACTGAGGAGCCCCACTCTCATGTTTCCATACCCATGTGGATATCTCCTGTACTGACCAAGTCATCCTACAGCATCTGTGCAAAATCAGATCTCTTTTGCTCACTTTGTGTGCTAGAACTGCTTGCTGGGAGTGCATTTCAAACATCATCTCCCTGAGTGATAAATCAACAGGCCCACAGGAATATCAAACCCAGAAATCCCTAAGCAGGACCAGTGTTACACTGAGCCTTCCAGGTAGATTATTTTGAACCAGTTACCTTGACCAAGTTAGCTATTTTTTCTGGAGACTGGAAAACAATCCACTCATCCACAGCGATGGTGTCCTGGTCCTTATCCTTCTGAATGGATATATCCCCTCCAAAGAACAAGAGGCAGTATGGAGACACCTCTGTACAATCGTACAGGTAAATCTGCACAACAACAGAATTGTCCAGTCACCCTCAAAATACCTCAAGTGCCACCAGTAATCCTTAATGAGACTCCTACAGAATTCCAGAAGATCCCTACTCAGTTACTCACAAATTCTGAAGAAATGCATGATGCAACTCAGTTCAACAAAAGTTACATGAAATCACATTGCACAAGGGCAAAAATGGTCCCAAGTCTTTCAGTCTTTCACACAGTGGTGAAATCAAATGAGATGCTCCATCACAATGAGAGGAAAAAATGTCAGCATATTGAGAAGTGTTAAGAAAAAAAAATAAACTAAAACAATTTACACCTGGTACTACCAGACATTGAAGAAACCCAAAAACCCCAAGAACTAAACCAAGAAGTTCCTTATTTGTGGTACAATACCCCAGTATCACAAAGGATTTCATCTGATGGTGTGTACAAGGACTGGCCTAGGACAGGAAGGCCCCAGAACAAAGGCTGTTCACGTCCCCTCTGAACCCTGATCCAGCCTCATTCAGGAGGGGATAATAAAACAAATGAACCCCACAAGCACAGCTCCAACTCACACTGCTGGTCCTCATCTTCAAATGGTACACGAGCCAGTTATAATGGAACTCGGTTTCCTCCACATTCACTGATTTGGGGTGGATATTAACTGATCCATCTGTCTTGGTGCAAACTTTCACCCTTCAAAGAAAAAAAAAAAAACAACAAAAGAAAGAGTCTGATAATGCAGGAAGTGATAAAACAACAGGCCAGGATCCCCGGGGTCTCTTTTCCCAAATAACCAGAAGTGACAGTGTTTGAACTGCTGCTCTAGAACCCCTTTAGAGCAGTGCTACTGAGATGTTGTAACATTACCCACGGCATGATAAGGTCACACAAGTTACTTCAGGTGTTAGCAGGAATCCAGATGTTAAGAAATCAACAATCCCACCCTTCTCAGAGGAAGCAATGCACAACCACAACTCAAACTCTAAAGTGAGATTCATTCATGCACTCAAGCCACTGCATCACTGTGCCAAATTATGCCACGTAGAAAACACCTTGAATACAAACCAACGTTAAACCAAAGCCTCACATTTTTCTCTTTTTGCTGAAGCTGGGCCGGATCTTTGCCACTTTGGGATAGAGGCCAGCACAGATGACTGCTTTGAGCAGCTTCTCATTACCTGCAGGAGACAGCACAGTAAGTGAGGCAGTTCTGCAAGCTGAGATTTCAGCTGGGATAAATTCTTCCTTTCCCCCCACGGTTACCTGAGTTGGTGTTAGATTTGGGATCCTTGGGGTTTCTACTATTCACAAATCCAGCTGCAAGGAGATGCTCAGCAAACTGCCCTTTCATGTTATGCAGCATCTAGGAAACAAGGAAAATTGCCCCAGAATGATGCTGTGCCAAAGGCTCCTCCTCTTCCCCACACACAGGATCCTGTCTGAACCTGGCAGGGTGTTGTTACCTGCATGGTATTTGAGGACAGGAAATACTCCCAGCAATAGTCCTTCTCATTCCTGAGACCACAGCTCCGAGCCTCTTCCCAGCCCTAGGAATGAAAACCGGAGTCGCGAGGCGCTCGCAAGTGAACGCTACAAACTTAAGGACAGCCAAACCTGGGGGTCAACAAACAGTCACGTGTTCCCTGCCAGGGAGAAAGTAAATCCTTTGATCTCTCTGTACATGTGCACACACCACAGTGCAGAAAAACCCAGCTTCACAATGTGCTGAATCACAACCTTCCTTTCTCCCTGGCGGGCAGTGATACCTGGCTGTGTTTTGCCAGTAATTAACTTTGTTAATTACCCTTTGTTCTAATTAACAAAGTTAAAGTTCTGGGCAGTAACTGCATTTTCCAGGCCATTTATTTCCTCCTCTCCTCACCACAACACAATACAGCACAACATCCAACCCTTCTGAAGTTGGCTTCAGCCTCTTGTAGAGGCCAGAAGGACAAGAATGAACAACTTCAGCAAGGTAACTATAATACTACATTTCCTTTGTCTTTTTCAGACTTGTCCACCAGAAATCAGGTTACTGAGCCTGGAGACAAGATTATGCAACACCAGAAGGGTGAAAATCAGTTTGGTTTTATGTTTCTGTAGAAGCCAAACAAGAAAGCCTACAGAACATAAACTGATCAGCTTTTTCCTTAGGATCATCTATATTACTCAAATTAAAATTCTAGAAGGAAAAAAACCACATGAAAACATGCTTACAGTGAAAGCATTCACCACAGTCAGATGGTCGCTTTTCGAGTTCTTTGACAGCTCCTTTCTTCTTGCATCTGCGATCTTCTCTTTGCCCTAAAAATTAGAACCTACATAATACCTAGACTGACATGACAGTTCTCTTCTCCAAATTCAGGTACATCTGTACATCTGTACATGTAACACATGAAAATGACAGTTATTTCAAATATTCCACAGGAAAAACTCTAATTCATAGTATGTGAAGGCAGTCTCACTAGTAAAAATGTAATTCTTGTGACATTAATGAAAGTGCTCTTGAACTGTAACACCTCACTGAGTCCCAGCATCCTCCTGAGATTCTTAAATTCCCAGATGTAACTGTCATCTGTGAGACTTTACCAGAGGGATGACAAAAGGGTCCTTGAAGCTGAGGCTGGCTGCAATGGTCAGCACGGGGTCCAGGCAGCAGAACAAGGCTCCAAACAGGATCATCTTCCCAATGTGTGGCTCCACGGGCAGCCGGGCCAGGTGCACACCCAGGGGAGTCAGCTCCTCCTGCCTGTCCAGAGCATTCTGCCAGGGCAAGGGCAGAAAGGAAACAACAAACACGTCATGTGAAACGGGGAGGATTTCCCTGGAAAAGCCACTGGTACACAGGTATCACCCACTAATATCCAAACCAGATGTTTCTATTTATGGCCACACTCATTTGTGCAAATATCACCAGAGCAAGGAGTCAGCAGAACAAACGTGCCACGAGCCTCTCCTTCCCCAGCACCCAAGGGAACAATGATACAAGGTGCTTCTCCCACTGCCTCATTTGTCTCCAACTCCTCACTCACCCACCTGCAACAGCAAGGTGGGGAGGCAGCAGGGGTACAGAGGAGGGAGTTAAATCAACACCCGCAAGGAAATTAGGTGCAGGGTCATTTTGGAGTCGTTTACAAAGTTTGAAGTCATTTACAAAGTCCCTCAGAACCACTGTGCAGAGCCCCTAAGCATCAAGGATTGTGTGGAGTGCCCCCTCTGTGCAGTGAGGGTCCATCGAGGCTCTGCACAAAGGGCAGGGGGCTGCAATGCCCAGAGCTGTGCAGTCACACCTGCCTGGCAGCACCCACAGCACCACGGCTCTGAACAGATGAAGCCACACTTTACCAGCTCCATGAGGTGATTTATGGCCAACATCACAGCATCACGAGATGGGGGGTCCATCAGTTTGCTCAGAAAATAGGCAATTCCACCAAGCCTCAGGATCTGAAAGAAAAACCACAACAAAAGCCTACAGCAACTGGAGAAAGACACTTGTCTAAAACTGGTCAGCAGTAATCACACTCATGGAAACAGTGTGAGTGATTCACAGCCCGAGTTAGAATCTCTTTAGTTAAGAACTAAGGACAAAGAAATGTATTAGGGCTGGAATTTGCAGCAGAAGGATCTATTCTTCATTCACTTCACATGCACATGGCAATCCTTCTGCTTTCATAAGGATTCAATGCAAACTGCCAAAAAGGGAAATTCACACCAGTTCTAAAACTACTTTGTAGTAAAATTCTTTTAAGAGATTATATAAATTGACTCACTGGCATTCTCACTGAAGCTTCTCTGATTGAATGACATGTGATACTCGGGGGACAGCACAGCCCAAATTTTTGTTAGTCGAGTTCACCTTTTATTGATACCAGACAATTCTGTTTCCCCTGGGTTTGATGCACCCAGACACAAGTTTGCATTTACAAAGTTGCTGCAATTATTGGCTAAATACACTGCATTTCTGGTGTAACAGAATTTTGGATTAACAACCCTAGGCTCACAGTTGCATTAACTTATTCTCTCAACCACTTACCCCAATGGAAAAGTAGCTAATAAATATATTTGAAGATTCCTCCACTTACCTTGATTTGCAAGCAGAGTTCTTCCAAGGGTGTCCTCAGGATCTCTGGTAACTGATAATCATCCAGAAGGCTGGCACGCAGTCCGTTGTACAGATGGTAACAGTGGCCTGGCTGAACTCTGCAATGATTTAAAGAAACTATTCCTTTGGGTTTGGTCATTTGTTGGGGTTTTATTTTCCCAATGAAACTGTGACATTATGGTTCTGTTTCTTACAAAGAGCTTCCCAAAACTCCTCAAGGAATTAGAACTGAAGTGTATTCAATTGTAAAAGCCACTTCAGTCTTCTGAAGACCCATCAGCAGGAAAGAGGCACAGAGAACACAGAAATTAATTTTTACACCATTGCCACTTTACTGTATCAGCCTCATAAATCAGGTCTGAGGGCCGTGACAAAAATTACAACAAAATGCAGGACATTCTGCTACAGGAGGGAAACTCTGGAGTTAAACACAGCACAAGTCAATTCAGCTTCCTAGGAAGGCAAGGAAATCATTCTCTGCCCAGAACAGGAGCCAGCAGTGCCAGCACATGCAAACAATAAAGAACCTTCAGCACTGTTGGAAACTCAACATCCCCAAACTTCCCTCAGCACCCCACTGCTCCCACCTTCCTGCTCGACCCTTCCTCTGCTTGGCATTGGCTTTGCTGACCCACTCTGCTGCCATGGTGCTGATGTTGTTCTGGGTGTCAAAGTGAGTCTCCTTTATTTTCCCCCCATCTATAACGAACACGACGTCATCAATTGTGATGCTGTAGGAAAAAAAAAGAGGAAGAAAAAGCAACTTTTCACCTTTGCCAGTGTGACCTAGGATTGGGTTTGGCCTCTCTTTATTTCCTCCCAGAGTAAGCAATTTAAAAAATCTGCCTTTGGGATTTCATTAAGAACTATGCTACTGAACAGTTCAAGTAAGGGCTGATTTATTCTCCTTGGTCTGGCAGAAGTCCCCACTTGGATTCTGAACAGAGGACAGCAGCTCAGATTATCCTGTATAAATCATTCAAGCAATTGTTTAGTATTCCTGCAGTTTAACTGTTCAAAACAACGTAGCTGGTTGAATTGTTTAGAACAATTCTAGGAAAACTCTGTTTAGTCTATAAATATTTCTAAAGATAAAGTGTTACAAGCTAATGGCACAAACACAGAAACATATTTTTGGGAACATCATACAGGTTTACACTTTAAATTATCACTTCCATTTCTTTAGTTAAACACACAGCTTTCCTGGCTCTGGGCAGCCAGGCACTTACCTGGTTTCTGCAATGTTGGTTGCAATCACAATTTTCCTCACTCCTGGTGGGGTCTTCTTGAACACCTGTAATTATCCAAGGCTCGTTTATGTCTTTGCCAAAACCAAACATGTGCTTCATTTTTTTTTTTTTGTAGTTGTGAAATATTGCAATAAAAGAGAAGCATACCTGAGTCTGGTTAACAGTAGGCATCAGTGAATGCAAAGGTATGATAATAAACCTATCTGAAAGTTAAAAATCAGTAGAAGATATGGTGTAAGCACAGAAACGTCCAATTTTACAGGAAAATCTATTAAATCAACTATGCAGAACAGAGAAAATAGGCTGCAAGTCAAGCTACTGCTTCTTGCTCTGAGATCACAGGTATCATAACAGCAAATCACAGGTATCGTAACAGGTATCATAACAGCAAATTCTAAAGTAAAAAGGTATAAAGGCCTTTTTTATGATGTGATAACATGACGAGTTAAGACAATATATGAAGTTATGTATAGTAATTCTGACTTCCTCTTTAAATTCTGAAGTTATTAAATAATTGGTCAAGTTTAATACACAAACTGACACTCAATCTTTCAATGAACTGGAATTCTGCACAACCACACTGCAAGTCACTACCTGAACAGCCAAGTGCCCAGCTCAGACAGCTAAGACAGGTGAGACAGGCGAGAGGGAAATATGGGAGATGCAGAAGGACAAGTTAAAGTGAGTCAGACAGGCACAGAGTACTTGAGAGTCTGTAAGAAATTCTCAACTCAACAGGATTTAAGGGAACTATCAGCAAAGCAGGGGAAGCTGCTCAAGGATGAAGCGCAGAGGAAGCGCACACAGAATGGAGTTTAGTTTTGGATGGGAGCTCTCCCAGCTGCAGGAAAGGACAAGAGGAAGAAGATGCAGGTCAGGCTGTTTTTCAGATTGTCACTCCCACACTGAGAAAAAGGAGCTGTTGTTAGCAGAAGAAAGGGTATCACAGACACACAAAAACTGCTGAACACTTTGGAGAGGAGACAAGGAAAACAATGAATCCAGCACAACTGCAGCAACCCCATGCAAAAGGAGTCTGCCCCCAACGGCACTGCCAGAAGTCCCACGGAGAGTTTGGGTTTTACCTGACTTAAACATGACTTGAGACATCAAGAGCTCATGCAAAGTGCTGATGTTATCCCAGCCTGGCAGAAACACCAGAATTGCACCATCCTACAGGGAAAAGAGGCAGTGAAGGGAAGAGAGATCAGAACACATCACACACTGCACAGAGAGCCAGCTCCTTGCACACTGATATACGGTGGGCATGTGAGATCTGAAACCTCACTGACCCAGCCTGGTACAGTCTGTCAAGGGTTTTTTTTCTATAAAAGAGCTACCTCCATGTATTTATCTGAATGTAAGAGTAATTCAAAACTGTCCAATTACTTAGAAGAGCAAACAAAAGTTTCTCTTGTTTCTGTGTGACCAGCCAAAGTCATTGCCAGCTCTGGCACTGCCCCCAGCTCAGTCCCACTGTACCTCCTCTTCCAGCACAATGTGTCTGATCAGTGCTGCTATAAGGTCCAGGTCCACCTTGTCATCATCCATCATTTCCAGGGCACTGATTGTACTTGCTGAATACCTGCAGCAGGGAAAGCACAGACATGCAAAGCCAGGGCTCCTGCTCCTCCTGCCTGGCTCCGAGTGAGCCACCCAGCCATGAACCCACCTGCAATCAGCTCAGTACTTTGAGCAATTCCTGCACCTCCAAAGTACTCTCCACATTTAGTTCAGTGTGATTGTTGTCAGTTCAGAACAGCTGAAGAATTACCATGTCATGACTGAACCTTTCTGAAGCACCTGCACGACCTCTCTCCTTCTCATCGATGAGCCAGGGACTGGTAGGTAATTTAGGTAATGAACTGAAATTTAACTTGAACAACTCAGAGGCAAAGGGAGCTAATCCTGCTGTCTCTAAAGCACCTCACTAGCTGCCAGCCAACTGTACAGGCAATTCACCACCATTTTCCACAGCAGCCACTGCCCCACTGTTACTAAAGCCCAGCAACACAATACAGCACTAATTTATGGTGGTCACTTCAGAGCTGCCTGAAAACTGAAAGCAGAAGAGAAACTTGGGCCCAACCTGTCCTGCAGCTGCCTTAGGTAGCCTGGCCACTGCTGCCTGTAGATCTCCTCCTTCTCCTCCTTCTCTGGCCTGCTCATGTGGCCCTGCATGAAGCCCTTCCTCCAGTGCAGCCGGCGGTCCGTCTTTTCTGGGGTGTACCTTTGCACAGGAGGAGTAAACACAATTCCATTTGAAACTGAGGGAATTTAGAGCAGCTGCAAAGTTTTCCACACCATGGACAATATGGTGTGCTTTAGCTAGATCATCTGCAAGAATCTTCAGTTTCTCTTCCGACAGAAATCTTACAAAAGCAAGGACCAACCAAGCATGAGAACATGAAGGAAAAAAAAAAAAGTGAAGAGCAAGAAACACTAGTTTGATTTAGAGACCTGAAAATTCATCACAGCAACAGAGAAACTGTTCTCCTCCTCAAGCCAATATTCCCAGGTAACTGAGTGCCACCTGTAATTACTGTACAAGGCCCCCTTAGGAGGTTTTCTGTTGAAAAATACAGGCAATTCTTCTTTATGCCAAGTTGAGCACACATACACTAAGCTAAGCCCCCCCAAACACTCTCTGAAATGATGTTCAGAAAAGACACTTGCCTCAACTTCTCAATGACATCTTCGAGCAGATATTCCACCACTGGGAAAGTGAACCCAGGGATGTGAATCATTGGGCAATGGTCTGTGGAGGGAGGCAGAACTCGGTTTTAAAACTACTGATGAAATACTGCACTGGAAGAATAGAAGCAATAAACATTCCTCACTAGTTCTGCAATACAGCTGCTGTGTCTACAGGACATTTCCAATTGTCAAATTCACCCCCAAATAAGGCTGCTGAATAAAAAAAGGACAGGCAGCAGGCAGTATTCTGCACACCAGTTCAGCTGGTTCCAGCCACTGGAAAAAGCTGGGAGACTGAACAACTCAAAGTTCAATCTGCTTGCCCCCTCACAGCAAGAATGCTGAAACATGGTAAATATTTACTAAGAAAGCACTCTGTGGATTGTGTTTCCATAATATGTCTGAAAAGCAAAACCAGAAGCAATATCAGGTCACAATAATGAGATAAAACGGAGAGAAACAGCATCTCCAGCAGCTGGCACATATTTGTAAAACTGAAGTAATTTCTTCTCTTGATACAAATCAATTCTATAATTCGAGAACTGCACTATACTATAGAAGCCTAAATTACTTAAGAAGAACACTTCTAGGAAGCATTTCACCTACCAAAGTACTCGGAAAACTTCTCTGCATTTAAAGTAGCACTCATCAGTATGACCTTCAGATCCAGCCGAACATTCAGGAGATCTTTAATAATGCTCATTAAAACATCTGATTGAAGATTTCTTTCATGGATTTCATCAAGAACTACGTGACTGATGCTGGACAAGTGCCTAAAATAGAAGGGGAAGAAATTGAACTTTTGCTTTTAGAAAAAAATAAAAAGCAGAGCCATGACTGTTTGGAACTGCTCTTACTCATTTCATAATTGCATTCAGTGTCTCATTAAACAGGAGCTCTTACTTATCTGACTGGAGCCACTGCAGGACAATTCCCGTGGTACAGTACAAAATTGAACCTTGCTTCCTCGGCAGGCGACTGAAAGAGACAAATAAGGAACGCCTCAGTTTTCCTCTGTATTTAACAAAATGCTTTAAAGCCTTAAACCCCAGCTGCAGGTGCCATTGCAGACATGATGCAGAGGTGCCTCACTCTGCCTCCCTCACTCACAGCACAAGGGCAGGAACAAGGAATTAGGCCACTGTTGCATCACTTTTGTGGCTGGGGAATGGAGCAGGGAGAGGCCCTGACTTCCCAGGCACCCTTTGCCATCTCCTGCACACTGAGGTGCTGCCCCCAGCTCCTGCCACAGGGCACAGCACTGTCAGCAAAGAGAAATAGCAGAGAGACTGTATGAACCCCAGTTAAAATGCTGGGAGGGCTCAGCTCTCCTCTCTCACCAGCAGTTTTGCTCCAACAAAAGGGTTCCTTTACGTGCTGGTACCACTTCAGATTTTTAAATTACTACAAATGTAAAAGCTTTTGCTCTGCAAGCCCCTGTCACTGCACCTATTACACAGTCCCATGGAATCAGTCCATAAATATGTGTAGCAAATGCACAGCTTTCCACAGAAATATGGTTTGGAGCATTCTCCCCTTTAGCATTTTCACTTTTCCTTGAAATTCATTGATTAAGGACATCAGTTTTATTTCTGCCTACAGCAGAACCTTTTACTAGAGCTGAAAACAGGACTAACTAGACAAAGTCTAACTTAGATTAGCCATTGTTACATGGGGCATAAAACACAGTAAATGCACTCAAACATTTTCCTAAAATTCAAAAAAACCTCATTCCTTCCTTGCAGGAATCCCCTCAGGGGAAAATATCAGCAGGAAATCAGTAATTTCTTTTTAGAACTACTTTTCAAATTGTCTCCTTTGGATCACAACCGGCCCTTGCCACGGAGCCGCTCACCTCTGCAGGCGGATCTGGTACCCCGTGCTCCTGCCATTGCCACAGCTCTCTGCCCTCTCAGCAGCCACTCTCTCAGCCACCTGAGGGGGACAAGGAACATCAGGCTCATCTGTGACTGAGCTGCTCACCAGTAGGAACACTTGGCACTGAGATGTTCATAGAGAAATGCCCTGAAGAGCCCCTTTTCTCCTCCCCTGAGAGCAGCAACAAGACTCTAGAGGAACACAGCCACTCGGGCAGTTCCCCTTTGAGCAGGGTGAGCTGGGCCATCTGACACTGAACCATCAAAGAGAGTAACTACTGAGCATTTGAAAGCCAGATTCTTTCCTGCTCATTAACACACCTGACACAGCATTAGGTGCCAGCTGCACTGCCCAAATCCATTAAAACCACAGACAGAACCCACGACTGAAGTCAGGGAAGCACGAGGCTGCGGTGCCAGCACTCCACGCCGAACTGTGACTAGCCAGGCGGCGCGCGTTGGCAGAACCGGCACTCGCAGCAGCCTGGGGCACAGCCCAGGGCAGGCACTCACGGAGATGGCGCTGATCCTGCGCGGCTGCGTGCACACGACGCGGCACGTGGAGCCCAGCCCGCGCTCGATGTGATCGTCCAGGATGAACTGCGTCACCTGCGTGGTCTTCCCGCAGCCCGTCTCGCCGCTGATCACCGTCACGCGGCTGCCGTTGATCAGCCTCACGAGCTCCTGCCCGCGCAAAGACACAGCAGTCACCGCGCTGCTGCTGCTGCTAACAGGTCCTGGGGGATTTTGGGAATTCTCCGCTCCTGTGGGATGAGCTCTGAGCAAAGTATCGACAGCTGAAGAAACGCTCGGCTGCTTCTTGTAATGCTACCAAAGAAGTTTAGCTTAGACCTCACAGAAGCCACTTCTGCACATCTGCACTTCCCATGTGTAGGGTTTAAAGCACACCCAACCTCAACACTAGCTTTAAACACTTCAGATCTGCACAGAAGCCACTTCTGCACATCTGCACTTCCCATGTGTAGGGTTTAAAGCATACCCAACCTCAACACTAGCTTTAGACACTTCAGATCCTGTACGAAAACAACATAGAAGAATGTTCTAAAATGGAAGCCTGAAATACATTTTTAACCCTTCCTGCTTGGCTCCTGTAGATCTTTGGAGGCTGAACACAAGAGCTTGCCCTGTTGGACTCCAAGCCTGCACAAACTAAAGGTTTTCAGCACAATGTTTTAACATTCCTTGTACCAACAGGCACAGTTTCCCAGCCTCGTCCTCCCCACCCCAAGGACTGTTGAGGGGAGTGTGACTATTTTAAGTAACAAATGCTAACAGAAAGGACATTACAGCACAGGGACTGCAGGAAGGAGCTCACTAATCACCCACTGAGCCTGCAAAAGCAAACAGATCAGAATACTCCATTTCTACTGCATGCAGGGGATATCAGCCTAAGAATTAAAACAATTAATAACAGCCCCTCCTGTCACTGACCTTATCCTGTGACTGGGAAACTAATGGCACTGAGGGCCAGCAGTGCAGCCACTAAGTCTGTAGTTAAAGCTAAAAAGGCTTAATTGGCATTATACTCAATTCTAAAGTGGCTAATTGTTCAGCAAAGGGCACAGTTTTATACACAGAAGAAAGCACAACAATCTGAGTAAGCAGGAACTTTCCAGAAGTTTAACTGGCAGAAAAAGAAGACCTAACATTAAATGTATGCAGCAGCCATGAATTCCCATGACATTCCCATGATATTCCCATGAGAACGCTGTACTGAGCCCCACACCACAATCAGTGAGCCCCTGGTACTGTCTGGAAAGGAGCAGTACTGAACTGTCAGAACCTGGGAGGCTTCTGCCCTTCCTGAAGGCCACGAGGGATTGCTGCCAGTCACAGGCACAACTGCTCTGCCCCGTTTTGGAGCACTGCACCACAGAGGCTCTGTCACTGCACACTCACCTCTCTCATCCCGTACGAGGGGAGCTTCTCTCGGAACCTCTGGGGAAAAAGAAAAGATGTTTCTCTTTAAACACCTTTTCAGCACTGAGGCAATAGAATGGATTTCACCTCTAACCAGGGCTAAACTGCAAAATAATTGCAAACTGCTCAGCAACGCTTGTTTAAGCACAGGCCCGTGGGAAATAACTTTAATTCCAGGTGTTGTTACAGTTTCGTTCAATTTAGAAAAACAATTTCAGCCCAGCAATTCAGCACATGATGAGGTAGGAATATACAGGTGCAAGAGCAGGGCCTGGTATGGAACAGAGAACTGGTGCTCAGGGTAAGACAATTTTCTATGCGAGGCTGCTCAAAACAAACCTCTGTTTTCAAGAGGCCACTCCTTCAGAGCCCAGTGTTGTGCTTTCATTTCAGATATAACTGCAGGGACACAATCCATAAAAGAGAAAGAGAAACCCACCCAATAAAACAACATGTCAGCCTCAAATTTCAGATTATAAGTATTTCTAAAATTTGTCATTTCTGATTTTTAATCACTGTTCTATCAATAGATATGAATTTTATGAATTCTAAAGATAATTTTAGCAAAAGTTACATTATGACAACTTTCTAGTAAATTACAAGATCTCACATTTTGAGGTTAGCTTAATTTAAAAAAAAAATCCAATTAGAAGTTTTTAACTTAACACAGGGAAAAGTACCTGCATTTCAATATATCTGGGATCAGATCTCTTCTTCATTAAGTCTTCTTTAAGTTGCTCATCTAAATCAGCATCTTGCTCGGTTTTTTCACAGAGGAATTCCACATCCAAATCCAGGGATGTTTTTTTCCAGGCTGGTGTCTGTCTTACAGGAGCTTTCTCAGCATCTGGTTTCACTTTGGCAGGCTGCTCTGGAGCAGGGCTGGAATCACAGAACAAGAACTTCAGATTCCCCCAGCTGTGCCTGGCCACATGCAGAGTGCAGGTAATTACAGCCAGCAGTTAATGAACCAACAGTCCATGGGAACACAGAACCAGGGAAGGGTTTGGGTTGGAAGGACCTTAAATCCCACCCAGTGCCAGCCCTGCCATGGCAGGGACACCTTCCACTGTCCCAGGCTGATCCAAGCCCTGTCCAGCCTGGCCTTGGGCACTGCCAGGGATCCAGGGGCAGCCACAGCTGCTCTGGGTCTGTCACTGCAGTGAAAATCATTAAACCAAATAAAGTCTCAAACTACCAAAACCCTGACCTCAGCATCTAAAGAACAACACGTTCTTTTGTACCAAACGAAGCCACAAAGCAACAAAACATCAGCAGAGAACTGCTGCTTGATCCACTGCCCCATAACTGGATCCCTCAGCCAGAAGGAGCCCCAATCCCTTCATTTCAGCACACCAGCCAATCCAGCTACTCCTGCAAATCCTTAACGACTCCAGAACAGACCCTGCGAAAATGTTCCAAGACTGCACAGTAACTGCAAACAGGAACCAAAACCCACCTCTGGAAGAGTAATTCCAGAGGCCAAGGGAGCTGAAAAATCCCTTATATCTACTCTAATAGGCCTAGAGATGAGTTAGAGCTTTTATGAGCTTAAGCATAAATTTAACACCCCAAACTCAGCAATAATGAAAGAGTTTTACAGCAATGACTACAACCATTTCAGTATGACAATACATGTGGAGAAACTGGAGGATATTTGTTGAGCCAGCGGACTCAATAAAGGTAAATCACTTCTGACACATCTTCCTGCCAGCTTATGGGAAGTTTGTGCAATTCAAAATAAACAAAAGAACTGGCAATTATATCTCTTTACCCTTCTTCATCCCCGGACCACCAGGACATGGCTTCTTGCTCTTTGTCGTTCTTAGTCTGGACAGAATTCAGCAGCTGCACGATTTGCTCTTCCCTGCGCTCGTCCATGCGCACCACGGCTCTCTAGGGCAGAAAGCACAGCGTCCATCAGCGCGGAGCCCCAAAACCACCTCGGCGGCCCTCACAAGGCCTTCTGCTACGGCCAGAGGCTCTTCGGCACGGCCCGGCACCTCCGCTCCTGCCCGCGCAGTGCCACAGGCACGCAGCCTGCCCCAGACCGCCTCCCCGCGTCCCTCACCTGCTGCCGGTCGGCGTCCCGGTTCTTCTGGCCCTGCCTGCGGGCGTACCACAGCCCGATCTCGCGGCCCTTCAGGTGCCCGGGGTGCCGTCCCCGCCCGCCGGGCCCGCCCGCCGCGGAGGGGGCGGCGGAGGCGGCGCCGCCATCGCCGCCACGGCCCCGGCCCCGGCCCCGGCCGCGGCCCCAGTCGCGGCGCTGCTCGTAGCTCATGGCCGCGGCTGCCGGCGCGGCTCAGCCCGGCCCGGCGCGGCTCAGCCCGGCCCGGCGCGGCCCCGCCTCATCCGCCCGCACCGCCCGCCTCATCCGCCGCCGCACTTCCTCCCGCCCGCCCGCCCCGCGGCGCGCTGGGCCCGGGTTCGAATCCCGCGATGGACCCGGGTTCGAGTCCCGGCCCCACGGGAAACTCGGGTTCGAGTCCCGCCCGACCGAACCCACCCGCCGGGCTCCGGATTCGAGTCCCGCCCGACCGAACCCACCCGCAAACCCGGGTTCGAGTCCCGCCCGACCGAACCCACCCGCCGGACCCGGGTTCGAGTCCTGCCCGACCGAACCCACCCGCCGGACCCGGGTTCGAGTCCGGTCTGACCGAACCCACCCGTCAAACCCGGGTTCGAGTCCTGCCCGACCGAACCCACCCGCCAAACCCGGGTTCGAGTCCTGCCCGATCGAACCCACCCGTCAAACCCGGGTTCGAGTCCTGCCCGACCGAACCCACCCGCCGGACCCGGGTTCGAGTCCGGTCCGACCGAACCCACCCGCCAAACCCGGGTTCGCGTCTCGCCGGGCCCGGGTTCGAGTCCTCACCCTGACCCGCCCCCCTGGACCCGGGTTCGAATCCCCGACCGGCAGAATGTGTGTGTGTGGCAGAATGGGGAATTTGTATCGTCTTCTTAATGTTTGATCTTCGTATACTTTCAGGCCTAATCAACAAGAAGAGAGATTTAATCCGTAAATCACAGAGCAGCCAATGAGCTTTAAGTGATGTCCAGGTGTTAGAAAAGCATTTCCAGTATCGTGTCGGTTTCGATGTTGACAAGGACTGCAAGTGAATCAAAACTGCTGTAACTTCCCTCATGTGGAGCTGCTCCCTCGCTTCCACAGGCAGACAGGCCACCCAGTGCCAACAAACACCAAAGCTGGGGTTTCACATTTTATTTAGGATTCCCTTTAGACACGCGCGTGCCTCAAATAAATAGCTATAGAAATAAATAACTTAAAATCCACTATGGAAAGCTGTAAAGCACTTGAGTATTTGTTATCCCCTTGATACATCACTAACAGTTTGAATTGATTCAACAGTGCACCCAAATAACATTTGCACGATAGGAAGAAAAAAAAACAAAAACCAGCTGACACTGTGTTTGCTCGGGTAACTCGGGCCAGGGGCAGCACTGTCTGCCAGAGCAGTTGCGGCGTGCGGATTAAACGCCTTTTCTAGCTGTCGCCCTGCTCCTCCCGCTCTCGGTAGGCTTTGTTCAGCAGCTGTATCTCCTCCTGGTAGCCAGCCCTGGCCGCCAGCTGCTGCTGGCTGTTGCGCCGGTGAGCCTCCACGGTGTCCGGGATGGAGATGCTGAGGTCGCAGCCGGGGCTGTGCGAGGGGATGAGCAGCGAGTAAGAGGCGCTTTCCCCCAGCTCGCAGCACACGAACCTGTTCTCCTTGCGCGAGTAGCGCAGCGAGGGCGAGCGTGCCTGCGCCGAGGACTGGCTGATGCTGCTGATGATGGACACGGTGTCCAGGGCCTCTTCGTTGTCGCAGATCTCCAGCACCTCCACGTGAATCTTCACGCTCGTGTCGGCAAACGCGCCCCGAGGCTCGCCCGCGCTCGGCTCGTGCCCGACGCTTTTGGAGCGGTACACCTCGATTTTCTTGGCCACCGGCGTTATCTTCTGCCCCTCGGAGCTCACCTCGTAGGTGGACAAGGAGAGCGTTTTGCCGGTGGGGGCCTGCAGGGACACGGTGCCCTGGAAGGCGCGGAGAGGCACGGCCAGCGCCGCGCCCGTGCGCTGCAGGGGAACAACACCGTTAGAGCTGAGATTGCCAAAGAACCGGCACGAATCGGCCAAAAAAACTAGCGCAAATAGGTAAAAAAATCCAGCACAAATAGGTAAAAAATCCAGCACAAATCGGCAAAAAAAACTAGCGCAAATAGGTAAAAAATTCCAGCACAAATTGGCAAAAAAAACTAGCGCAAATAGGTAAAAAATTCCAGCACAAATCGGCAAAAAAAACTAGCGCAAATAGGTAAAAAAATCCAGCACAAATAGGTAAAAAATCCAGCACAAATCGGCAAAAAAAAACTAGCGCAAATAGGTAAAAAATTCCAACATAAATAGGTAAAAAAATCCAGCACAAATCGGCCAAAAAAACCAGCACAAACCGGCCAAAAAAACCCCAGCATAAATCGGCCAAAAAACCAGCACAAATCGGCCAAAAAAACCAGCACAAATAGGTAAAAAAATCCAGCACAAATAGGTAAAAAAATCCAGCATAAATCGGCCAAAAAAACTAGCGCAAATAGGTAAAAAAACCTAGCACAAATAGGTCAAATTGGACAAATTGGCTAAAAAAACCCAGCATAAATTGGCCAAAAAAAAACTGGACAAATCGGCCAAAAAAACTAGCGCAAATAGGTAAAAAAATCCAGCACAAATAGGTAAAAAAATCCAGCATAAATCGGCCAAAAAAACTAGCGCAAATAGGTAAAAAAATCCAGCACAAATAGGTAAAAAAATCCAGCATAAACCGGCCAAAAAAACTAGCGCAAATCGGTAAAAAAATCCAGCACAAATTGGCCAAAAAAAACCCAGCATAAATTGGCCAAAAAACCAGCACAAATAGGTAAAAAAATCCAGCACAAATCGGCCAGAAAAACTGGCACAAATCGGCCAAAAAAATCCAGCATAAATCGGCCAAAAAACCAGCACAAAACGGCCAAAAATCCAGCACAAATCAGCCACGTATGCCCCGTTGTTAACTCCTCTTACTGCCTGCTCCTTGCAGAATTTCACACACCTGGTATTTATGACTTGAAAGAGTAGCAAGAAGTTTTTTTGTGTTACTGTACACCTTAGTGTATGAAGTCCCAAGTGGCTGTGACTCACTGTGAAATCTACAGACTATGAAAACCAGACTTTAAATAAAAGCTGATTCCTTCAGTGCAAGGTTATGTCCCGTTTAATCAAACTCTGATTTGCCAGACTGAACATGAGGCACCTGGAGGGAGAATGAGCAATCTCCATTTACTGGAATGAGCACTCCAGGTCTGGAGAATGAGACATTTCCCAATCACTTTCTGAAACTGCCTCTTTCTGAAAGTCTTCTCAAGCTTTCTCTTGAGAAATCAGTATTTACTGTTGAAGTGAAAAAGATCCATCAAGCCTCCTATGTCACTGCCCAGGCAGTAACCAGGGAGACACTGAATGCTGTCATTTCCCACTTGAACAGTTCCAGTGGAAATGTTCAATTCCAGACACCTTTACCTGCTTCTAACGTACAGAATCCATTTGTCAGTGGAAACCACAATGCTGTGCTCTGGGGAGCACTGTGGATACAAGTGCTGGGACTAAATCCATGGTTATGGGGCCCAAGGGAGGGATAAATGCATTTATCCTGGGTTTAGGTACAGCCAAGTAGCACTGATTATTACTGGAATTACTTTCAGTATAAATTATTATTAATGAGAACAGAAAGTGACCTTTATCTTGTCCATTTTTTGCTTTTCATGACACATCCATGGCAGTAAATAGGAATCCACCAGCAAACCAGACTCTACTGGCACATCCTGTGAAGTATTTTGCCTCCCACGGTTCCCTGCAGTTCAGTCTTTGCCTTCAGCTCCCGGCCCTTCCCTCGCCAAGTTCCACTGTTTGTGGAGAGGATTCCCCACGTCAGGGCATCCCCCATGCAGCCCCTGCCCCCAGTGCCTGGAGAATGTTCTGCCTGTTGGAATCTGGGACAGGGATTTGACTGGAGAACTCCACGTACCAGCACAGGCATTTTTAAAAAGCAACGACCAAAAAATCCCAGTGAAAGAAATCACAACTGCCCTTTGTTCCTTACGGGATGCTGGTGCATTCCGAGCAGAGACATCTCCGCGGAATCGACCAGGCAAATCCCCTGCAATGATTCATTATTTAATTATACATCCACCTTCCAGAGTTCACAGAAGACAGGGAACAGCTGTGGTCGCCACGAGGCAAAGCCTCCCCACCATCCCTGGGGGTCGGGAGCAGGTTCCCTGTCCTGCTCCCGCTGCCGGAGCGGGGTCTGGGCTGGCCTCCCCAGGGAGGATATTGTCCAAAGGAAGGCTTGGGTGTCCACAGCAGCTGCAGCAGGCTCTGGCAGACAGATTTCCATTTGGAAATGGTCAAAGCAGCAGCTGGGGGCTGAGTGGGACACGGGGACACCAGCCCAGCTGGTTCTGCAGTGTCTGGGGACAGCCTCCAGCACAAGGCCCTTTGTAGGCTCTCCCTCACAATCCCTGGTTCCCCAGGCCCTGGAATTGGCAGCCAGGTGTGCCAGCAGTGTCCCAGGGAAGCACAGGTGCCCTGGGCTCTGCTCCTCCTGCCTGGGACAGGGCTCTGCACGGGGGTACACAGCCTGTGCCGTGTGCGTGTGGCTCTGCTGGGCCATGCTGCCTTCCCAGACACAAAACCAGCACTCCAAAACACCTCTGAGCAGTTTGCATTCCTAATTACTTTGGTCAAACACAGCTTGAGATGAAAAGGTCTATTTTTAGAATGTTTCCAGTAAGGACCCTGGCTTTTTCTTTCCAGAGACAATGAGTTTTCTGTTTGTTTTAAAATAGAGGCTTAGTCTTCTACTTCCCTAAGAGTGCAAATTAGCTGCAGTGAAATTAATTACTGCAATGATTTGCCTTTTTCTGAAGCTGCCTGCAGTAAATGCAGAGCCAAGGGGGTATGACAGGGAGAGGCAAGCTCCCCTCAGGTGGCCTGAGCCCAGCACTCGCCGCTGGCCTGCCCGATGCAGGCAGACCTGCATTTGTATTTATCAGTAGCAGGAGATGCAACAGAGCACCCGAGGTGAGGACACCGTGGAGGGAAGGGCTGTGGGAGCTCTGTCCAGCCTTGCCCTCCTGGGCAATGTTTCCCCTCTCACCATCCCTCTGCAGCTCCAGAGGGCCAGTGGAGGTGGAAGTGCAGCAGGGAGCACCACAGAGTACACGTGCCTCTGGGAGCAGGGTGAGAGGAGGAAGGTGAGATGTTACACTGATTTTCCCAGCCACGGGAACCTCTTTGGAAATCAGGAACAAGTTCCAAGCACAAGTTCAGGGAAAGCCCCGTTGGGAAGAGCTCAGCACATCAGCAGGGGTGCAGGTGGTGCAGATTCCCACCAGCCAGTGGGAAGCAATGAGAACCTCTAAGGCCATTCCTAACTCAGCTTCTGTGCTGTGCCTGGTGTTCAAGGGGCTGCTCACAACCTTCCTGCAGCGAGTGAGATGCTGTGTATTTCTCATGTTAAATACTCCTGCCTGTGCTGGCTGCTGCTCAGTGAAGCCACTTGCACAGCCTCCCCCTCTCTTTCCTTGCAGGGCACATTAATAGGTCCTGTGCAGTCTCTTCAAAGAGTTTCCTTGAGGCAGATGAGGTAGAGAAAAATAATCAGCAAGCCTGGAACAAACTGCCAGCCTGGGAGATTTCTGTTGCCTGAGGGCACTGAAGCATAGACAAAATAAAACATGACATATTTACACTCAATCTCTTTAGGAAGGGAGATACACGGGTATTTTATGAGATGTTAAAGGTATTTTTCAAAAATGCAGCTGAGCAGGAGTTAGAAATGACAAGCACAATTTTCTCTCTCCCTCTCGATTACAGCCATCCTATCATATATTCAATAAACCCTGCTGCCTCATTCTCTCATGCCACTTTTGTTCCAGAGAAAACACTTTGATGGAGCAACTCTTTACTCACAGAACAGACAATGAAGAGACAACCAGCTCCACAGTCATTACTGTCACCCCAAGGAAGTGCCACTCTCCAAGCCCTCTGCTTCCCGAGGGAGCCAAAGGCATCCCGGGTCCTGTCTGGAACCTGCTCTTCAAACAGCTCCACCAAACCCGCTGATCCCACATCCGTGGGGATGGCTGCTCTCCCTCCTACGGTCAGTTCTTACAGCTTCTCCTCTTGACGAGAAAATCAGCAGCACTCCAAAGAGAGCCCCTGTGTTTATGGGCTCTCAGAAGAACCCCTGCATTTCCTGCAGAAGGATGTGGCCAATCAGTGCCAGGTGGAGTCTCCTTCTTTAACACAAGTGGGAAATGCAGAGTGATGAGAACAGAGTGACTTTTCTCAGACTTTGGGACTTCCAGAGAGGATGAATAAAGGAGATGGTTTTCAGCTTGTTAATGTACGGCCCAAACTGATCTTTCATCTACCATGAACCTGAGCAATGCATTAAGGTTATTTTTACAAGGCTTGCAGGGGATTCACGCTCTGCCCTTCCCCAGCTGCAAAGCAAATGCCAGCTGTGAACTCTGGCAGCCCCTGCTGAACGTCAGAACCAGGCAGAGCTGTGACTGCAAAGCCTGGAACTTTTACCCCATAGGAGCTTTAGTGCCTGGCACTGGCTTATTCCTGGGAAGGTGTCAGGGGTGGATGAGCTGTGATTCTTTGGAGTGCAAGAGGGGAAGAGTATGTCCAAAAGTGCCATTCAAGGCCCCAGGGCACATGAAACACCCCCAGGCAGTCACTGCCAGCTGCTCACAAAGAGCTGCTCACACCTGCTGCAGTCCCAAGGCTGCAGCTGAACTGGCACCAGGGGACATGGGGAAAATAATTTTTTATTTTTTTAAAATATCATCTGGAAACTCCTGCAAGGAGAGCCGCAGTTATAAACCTGATACAGTGATTTTATGAACCAAGCTGTACATGGCACATGAGGCCTTGGCAAGAACTGGTAGATTAAAACCAGGCTGAGTCATCACTCCCTTTTGCCCCCAAAGGCAGGAATTCATCTCTGCACAATGCAATAGAGTGAGCATTGGTTTTTTATGAAAGGGATGATCAGTCACATTTGAAATATCAGCCCAACTCCTACTGTGACTCAGATGATAAACTTGTGTTTATCAGATGGAGAGAGAAGCCCATATTTGAGCACACAACTCATCTTATCATCTCCTGTGCGTGTGCAGAGCCCAGCACGAGCTGATCTGGCCCTGAAGTCACCCTGCTCGGACCAGGAGGTTGGATTAGGTGACTTCCAGAGAGCCCTTCCTACACGAAGCCTTCCAGAGCTCCTGTCCCACAGACTTCATGTGGGCTCTTACCCCACTCCCACCTACTGCAATGCCCAACAGCCACTGAATTCCACAGTGGGATTCTCTGGAAAATGTCATCTTTTGGAGAGAAACTTCCTATTCATTAAGATAAAGTAAGATAATTCATACTTACTTCTTACCATATACAAATCATGCAGGTGCACACAAAATAAGAAAACCCCATTATTAAGAAGACAAGTGAGAAATTATTGCAGGATCAACACCTGCAAACAGGTCTGTGGTTAGTAAACATTACACAATGCCATGTGTGAGTTTTACTGAAAAAAATGGGACTAATGGAAGTATCAACGTCAGTCAAAATCATTCCTGTTTCATAAGGAAACTCCTACTATGAGAAGAGAATAAACTCCTGCTTTACCTGCCGAGGGTTCCTCTCGGATTTACTCCGGCACCACTCCCGGTCCGAGAGGCCGTGTGCGTGGCTCTCCTCGTGGGACAGCCTCCACTCTGGGCCTGCAGGGAATGCTGAGGGGCCAGCGCTGGTGCCCTGCTGGCCCTGGCAGGGCCCTGGGCTAGCGGCAGGGCTGCCCCGGGAGCCGCTCCCCCGTGCCCTGCTCCCGCTGGCACTGCCCCTGCCAGGCTCCCCGCAGGCAGAGCTCGCCAGCCCGCGGCAGGACGAGGGCTTGCCGTGGCTGCTGGGGTGGGCAGGGTTCTCCAGGGATATCCTGTAGATTCCACAGCCTTGCTGGAACGACAGGTTGAACTCAAAACTGCTGCGCTTGGCTGAGCAGGAAGGAAAGAAGCTGTGTTAGGAGCTGAGACCAAAAAGAAAAAGGAGATCACAAACACAATGCAGATGACATGCTGAAACATGGAATAAATTATCCAGCTCCTGCTGGAAACAGGCACTTTTCCCTGCATTGAATAAATGAATTGTTGAGAAGAAGGACTTCTGAGAAGGAACTGCCAGGTAGATGAGCTGCAGTCGTTCTCTCTGGGAAAGTGGCTACAAGGGCAGCAGGGGCAGCACAAGCCATTCTGCACCTGGATGATGTGTTTAAAGCAAGTGAAAGCCATGCACTGAGGATGGCTTTTCTCTAAGATTCAGGAGTTCTTTCTCCCTGAACAAGCAGGGAATGTCAGGAATTCATCCATTGGTGGTACAAGATTTTCACTCCAGAGAATGGGAAACAACTCCCACATCCTCACAAATATTTAGCCCTTAACATTTGCAGTTGAGACCACATGATCCCTGTGAGCCTCTTCCACCTGACCCACTCTGTTCCTCCAGCTATCTTTACACAAAGCCCAAGGCAAAACAAGGCTCTAGAAGATGCCAAGAAGGTTGCCAGGGAAGGTCTGGCAACCTCTGTCACACCAAGGCAACCCTTCCACACTTACTTTTGGCATCTTGTGAAGACACTGCATAGGAGTTCCTCCTGCAATTGATGATGCAGCCGCAGGGCAGGTGGAGCCAGTGCTGTGACAGGACAAACAGCGGGGTGACCGTGGCAGCCAGCGCGGTCAGCAGGAAGCTCAGTGTCTCAAAAGAAAGGCTCTGCAGCCCAGTGATGTACTGGACAGCCATCTGAATCTGAAAGGCAGAGCATTTTGAAATTCAAATCACTTCGGGCACATGAGATGCTTCCAGGAACAAGGAGAACATCTCGCTATGAATGTGACACCACTGTAAGACACAGACTGGCATTAGTGTTTGCTGAGGACAGCAGTAGTGGCTCTAACAGACAGCGCAGGAAACACGCTGACTGCTCTCCTCTCATGCTGCATTTCTCAGAAAAACCCTCACTGAAGCTAAATATAGAGGCTGAGCACCACTGAACAGCTCCTAAATCCAGCCAGTCCCGTGTGGTACCGAGGAGCCCCAGCCTCGCACAGCCAAGGGCAGGGGTACCCAAGGGAAGGGGTACCTGAGGGCAGGGGTACCCAAGGGAAGGGGTACCTGAGGGCAGGGGTACCCGAGGGCAGGGGTACCCAAGGGCAGGGGTACCAAGGGCAGGGGTACCCGAGGGCAGGGGTACCCACACCCAAGGGCAGGGGTACCCAAGGGCAGGGGTACCCAAGGGCAGGGGTACCATGGGCAGGGGTACCCGAGGGCAGGGGTACCCGAGGACAGGGGTACCTGAGGGTCGGGGTACCCAAGGGCAGGGGTACCAAGGGCAGGGGTACCCGAGGGCAGGGGTACCTGAGGGCAGGGGTACCCAAGGGCAGGGGTACCATGGGCAGGGGTACCAAGGGCAGGGGTACCTGCCCACGAGCCATGCTCCCTGTTCCCAGCAGATCCTTTCTCAGGTCCCTGTTCCCAAACACACACACGTGCCCACGGCAGCACTCCCTCCCAGCCCAGCACTGCAGGGTTTACAAAGGTGCACCCAAACTGCGTTTTTCTACCAAACTCCTATTTTTTTTTAACCCAAAGGATGTGTCTCAGAAGATAGGATGGAGGGGCTCTTAGTTCCCAGCCCCAGAATGCTGAGCAAACCCTGTCCCACAGCTGGCAGTACCCAAGGGAGACCTCACTGCCCCTGGTGTTCACGTGGCATGAATGGTGTGATGGCAGAGTGGAGAGCGATGAGCCGGGCTCTGCCAAACCCACGGGGCACCAGTTAAGCTCATGCAGTGACACAGACCTGCTGGAGAGGACTTCTGCTGGCACAACTACGCTACGAGGAGCAACTGCAATGGCCACTGTTCATCTGTTTCAATCCATGGCCCACGGGTGACGTCCCACTGAAATGTAAGTGAGCATTGGAAAGTGAAGCCATCTGAGAATTTACCATCATTGGCAGCCAGAGAAGGACTTTGGTCAGTGCCAGGATCAGCGAGAACCGTTTCTGGGCAAAGCCCACCGTGAAGCTCCTGCTCTGTGTGCTGCTCTCAGCCACACCCTTCCCAAAAACTGCCTCTGAGTTTTGGAAAGGCTCCCGGGTTTTATCCCCAGGGTCCAGCAGCGGCAGTGGAGGGGCAGCAGCACCGCAGCCCCATGGTGTCCCGGGGGAGATGGAGCCTCCAGAGCCCTGCAGGTGCTCGGTGTGCAGCAGCTGGGGCTCACCTGAGCACAGCAGCTGCAGCGTGAGGGGAACAGCCAGCACTGCCAGGAGGGAGAAGCACAGCGAGTACACAACGAGCACAAAGAGGACGTAGGAGCTGCCACAGTCGGCAAAGCAGCCCCAGGACGTGGGGATGTAGCTGCCCCAGCCACAGAGAGGCAAGATGCACATCAGCAGACTGACGGTCCAGATGGTGAGGATGGCCCACACCACACTCACACGGCGCTCGGAGGAGCTGCAGCTCGGTGGCCCGGTCGTGTCGAGGGTGTAGAAGTTGTAAGAAACTATAAGAGACCCTTTCAGGCTGCTAGAAATGCCCTGGAATAAATACATAAACGCTGAGGTGCTGCACAGAGGCTGGGGGAGGACTTCGCTTGACCACTGCATGAGCATGAAAATAATCACTGGCACGATGCTGATCAGATCATCTGCTGCCCAAGAGGTCACAATCATCGAAACCGGGGTTTTGTTCTGCAGTTTCAGCAGGGAAACGAGTGAATAAATGCTGCCCAGAAGGGCTGGGAGTGCAATGGCAAAAGTCAAGCAGAACAGAAGGACATTCCAAGTTCTCTGCTCACTGGGCTTGTCCATAATGCTGTGATTGTCAGTCAAGAAGCTCGTCCCATTGAGTGACAAATTACCAGGAGTTACCGACATTGTCCTGGGCATTTTTTCCTTTGCCTTCTCACTGATTCTGCAAGTTTTCACCAGCTGAAACCAGAACTGTCAGCTCCACATCACAAGTTTCTTTGTTCTCCTAGACTCTCTTCTGTGGCATCTGATGAAGAAATATTCAGGTGGCAGCACCCCTAATGACCAAACTCATGCTCTCAAAAAGCCAGGCAACAATGAAGCGACAAAGGTGCTGGAAAAAAAAAAAAAAATGGAATTCTTCAAAACCGTTCCCGTGCTGTCGGGTGGTGAATTCGGGCTGCTCAGGTGCCCACACGGCATTCCCCCTGCCGGACGGCAGGCACTGGGGCTGGAGGCGGGCAGGGCACAGCCGTGCCCGGGCTGTGGCGAGCACCAGGAGCGGCTGCTGGCCCCGGGCTGCTGCCGGAGCCGCAGCAGGGAGGAGCCGCGCCGGCAGGATGGCAGCGGGGATGCTGCCAGCCCGGAGCAGGGTCCCCGCTAAGCCACACCTCCGCTGCGAGCGCTGATGTCAGCCCAGGATGTCATTCCCGGCAGTGCCCAGCTGCTCCGGGGCTCGCACACCGGCTGCAACGCTCGCGTTCCCTGGCTCCGGGCAGGATGAGCGGGATGCGGGACGGGCTCTGCCCTCCGGGCAGCATCCCCGCTCCCTCTCGGGCACACGGATGCTCCCGGACACCTTTCGGGGACAGCAGGGAGCTGTGTGAGCGAGGCAGCCCGCTGGCATCTGCCCGTGGCCGCTCAGCTCAGCCTGGGCTCTGAAAACTTTCGCTCCTCGCCCGACCCCAAGCCGAGCCTCTCCAGGAGCTGGAAAACTGCTCCGCCGTACCCTCATGGGCAGCCTGCCCCGAGGGCAGAGAGCAAGGAGCTTCCTGCAGGGTGCCCCAGGATCTTCCTCCTCACCCACGTCCTGCCCCTGCTCGCTTTCCTCCTCTGCCCCTCCGCAGCTCTCTGGCTCTGCGGGCAGGGCAGTCCATCCTGTGCTCCCGTTTGTGTGTGCCAGGAAATGTTCATCTTGGGAAGAAAGCTGCTTTTGATTGCCTTGCCCATTCAAGCCGGGTGATTTAACAGTCCAGTTTGTCTTCTCACACAGTGTATCTATGATCTGAACTGCACCTTGCTACCTTCTGTGGCAGCTTTTATCATAACGTACACTGTGGTCAGATTCCCTCCAGTTATCTATCACTGCCCCCCGTGTCCCGAATTTTCTAAAGAAACAGGGAGAAAGGGATAACACAGCTCTGCCAAGGAGGCACAGGTGATGCTGGTGCAGAAGCCGGGAGACAGGAGGAGGCAGCTCTGTGTGTGTCCTTGGCAGGACTGTGCCAGGAGGCAGGGAGCTGGAGACTCCTTAGTGCCTGCTTTTCCTTCTCTGCCATCAGCCCCCTGCATGGTGGGAGGTCCCTACACCACAACTGCCCTTCACTGTACCTGGATTTATTCCTTATCCTGCTGTGAATTCTCCTCGCTCAGGAATGGTCCCAAAGAGAAGATCCATTGAGATGGGACCTCCCCTCTGGCCTCGCTTCACACAGAGCCCAGCAGGCTGGGAGTGCAGCTCACGGAGCAGCATGAGGTGAGTGATTCTGGGCTTGCTGTGTCGCTGCAGCAGCAGTAGAACACCTGCAACCCAGAGTGCCAGTGAGGTCACACCCGTCACTGAGCAAAGCCAGCCATGCCACGCTGCTCGGGAGCCTCTCCTGCTTTGGAGGCTCCCAAGTGTCTGTGGCACATTGGAGAAAAAGCCAACGTTGTGCAGTCTGCAACACCACACCACCATGGGAAACTGCACGGGGAGGGTTAAACGTAGAATCCAAACTGATCAAGAAACAGCTATCTTTTTCTGAAGGGAGGGAATAAAAAAAGAAGATGGCATATGCTTGGAGTGACCCAGCTGTGACCCCATCTGGAAGCAGCAGAAAATCAGCTGTGTAGATGGGACTTTCTCCAATAATGATAAAATTAATGGCTGCAAGAGCCATGTGTAAAACTGCACATTTCCCTGCCTGCTGTACTCCCAAGAGCTCTGCCATGAGTTGTCTCAGCCCTTCATTGCTCCATCTTTACTTCCCCATCACCTTCTCTCCCACTCAGCTCCAAGGAAGGCAGAGGGAGCAGATTGGGAAATTCAGCCCCAGGAGCTGTGATCAAACTGAGTTTTAATGACAGATTGAAAGCTCTGGAACCAAATTCTGCCCCTAGAGGACCAGGAACTTGTGTAAGAACAGTGCTGGTTAGCGCTGCTCTTACCCACACCCTACTTTTGATGGGGAACCTTCAGCCCGGGCTCCAGGGCTGCCACCAGCTGTAGTTCCTTGGAATCTGTGCCTCGGGAAGTGCCCTGGCAGGGTCGGTGTCTCCCCTGTGCAGAGTCCCCAGTGTGTCTGAGGAAGGGATGCTCAGGGGATGAACACCTGACAAAGCTCTGCCTCCTGATTAGGAGGTGTCAGATTGGGAACGTGTGGAATACTGAAAGATCCATCCAGAAAGGAAGTGCAGAGCGATGCCACTGACATCAACTATTTATTAATGATTCCAGCCAAGAGAGAGAACTCATGAATATTTTAATGAGATTGTGAGGGAAAACCTCCCAAACACCATCAAATCACACTCAGCAAACAGCCTTTCAGCTGCAGTGGTGGTTCCAGCCTCTCTGATCTGTGCTTTCTCAGATTGTGGCAGGGACTGCAGAAGCCAGGCTCAGTGCCAGCACAGGCTGGACAGAGTGTGTCAGCAGGACACCAGGGACTATGGAAAGCCTTGCCATAAACACCTCCCTCCATCAGCCTAGATGGAAACCATGGCTCACTGCCTCGGAGATGAAGGTTTCAGAGAAAGATAAAAGAAATAATGCTTGAGAAGAAGCCAGAGTATTTTCAAACACTGAATCTTTTCAATTCATGTGTTTATCTTATTCCCTGGGGCTGATGACAAGCTGGACTCTGCGTTCACAGGGAAGTGGAGTCTCCATCAGTGTCACTGTTGTAAAACAGCCACCACTGGGACAGCCAGCCCTGCGCCCTGGGGACACCCCCGGCCCCTCATGTGAGCATCATGTGGGGACAGAGAGGGGCCCAAGAGCTCCTGCCCTGCAAAGTGCAGAGGCAGGGAGCAGCGGCTGCTCTGGCAGCAGTGCTCTGTGCTGCTCAGCACGGCGTGGCTGCTGCTCTGTTTTATTTCACCAAATACTCCCCAGAGCCAGGAGCAAGCATGGCTCCATTAGGCTGGGCTTACGCAGAGCCAGCCTGGCTTGTGCTGGGATTGCTGGGGAGGTGAGAGCTGAGGACCAGCAGCCCCTTACACAGCGTTTGCTTTGCACAACGGGCACTTATGGAATATGCTGAGAGGTGATTAGGATGCGATTCCTCATTTTGATTAAAATGCTGCTCCCTTCATGTTTCCTGAGCTTCACAAAACAGCCTGATTTGTATGCTTGCATAGTGTTTTTGTGAGTCTTTTTTACAAACTATATTTAACTTCACTGCTATGTGTGCAAAAATGGATGCAAAAATGCAGCTTTCTTTAGCTTACAGTTATTAACCTGAGAGATAATCTGTTAAGTCCAAGCCCAAAACGATGGCTTTATTTCTGGGCTGGGTGCTGGGGTGCTGGCATTATTTTCAATCACCAGGAACCCTTTTTCCCCAAGATTACATGCCCAGATGCTGCCAGATGCATTGGGCCTGGAAATGTTAGACCCTGAGCCTAAGTTAGATAACCCTATTTTCAGTATCCCATCAAAAGCCTTTACTACTAGAATTGTGAAGTTGTTAGGATCTGCAAAAAATTTCATAGTCTAGAGAAAATTGGAACTCATTTGGAGTAAGCTGCATTCAATGGCAAAATGGGCCTTTCTTTCTCACAAATGGCAGAAAATAAACCCTAGGGGATAGAAAAGAGATTTAATTCATAGGTAAAGGTGCAGTAATTTTGTTTTCCCAGCCATTTTACCAGTGCTTTTATTACAGATTTTGTATTATTCACTCCTGTGCCAGCACTCCACCAGGGCCTGACACCATCCAGTAGCACAGTGTTCTGAAATTGAGCTGGCTCCTGAATCAGATTCTGTTATTATTTTAATGTCTCATATATCACTGCCTCTGAAAGACCTGCCAGAAGCCTTTTCACAGTGAAGATATCACTGGTCTTTGAGCCCCTAACAGTGTCCTATCTGCTATCCTATTTTGAGACAGTAAATTTCCCATTTCTTTGACAATGCCCAGCCTCCCTTCAGTCCTCAATTTCAATTAAAAGAGAACAAAGATCTTAAGGCAGTGTTCTGGTATCACTCACTGGGTATCTCTAACCTTCAGCAGCAGGCACTGGGGAAACTGGGAGCTGGTGGAGCCTGGCACAGCTCTTTGCTCAATGAGAACACGTCTCTCCAACCCCCCAAATCTGTTCAAACAGAAGGCACTACTGAATTCTTCCTACAAGAATGTCTGCCAGTGCCAGGACCCCTCCACTCCATTTTGTCTGCTGATAAGAAAATTCATGGGAGTAACCGTGTGATTTCATTCACCACTCTTCAGTGAAATATTAATGAGCTTTTTTTTTACTCTCCTCTGCTTCCCAGAACTGTTCCACCCTTTATCTCCTGCCAGATTTGAATGAGAACAACAGCAAAGGTCACCATGACAATGGTAACTGTGAACTGCTTAAGCACAGGATGGATTTATCCCTGAGCATTGCCAAGGCCACTTACAGATGTGGTAGGAATCCTAAATGCCTGCTTATCTTCCACTGAAAACATTTCAATCAAACAGCAAATCATGATCATGATCAGTACCCTGTGGGTACCTTGGGCACTTGATGCAGGTGCAGCACTGCAGCCACGAGCAGACAATAAATATTGGTCTGTATCAACGTTAGGAAGACATTTAAGAGAAAAGACATTGAAGTAGAAAAAAGAAACAAAATGACTAAGCCAAATTCCAGTGGAAATTATATCAGAATCCAAAAAAAAAAAAAACAACGAGTCAGTGGCTCCCCAAAGGCACAGAAAATGGCACACGTTGTCCCAGCACAACGGCAAGTTGCAAAACAAGCTGCAGGTGAAACAACAGCAGGAACATCTGCAGTGCAAGGAGCAAACCCTTCAGGCTCAGGGCTAAGAGCAAAGCCTTCCCTGCTGGAAGAGCAGCGATCCCTCCCGAGTGGTGAATGGCCAGCAGCCGCGTCAGCGCGGCCTCCAGGGAGTGGGAAATTCACTGCCCCCAGAGCTGCCCTCCAAGGACTGCACACGGGGAGGGAGCTGCTGCCCAGCCCTGCTCCCCACCACCCTCAGCCTGCTCCCCTCCACCTCCCTGCCCAGCAAAACCTACGGCAGGAAAATTCCATTTTCCACAACGTGCTAAGAAAAACTGCAAGAAAGATCCTTCACTCATTCGCTGTGCTCCCAGGAGAAAACCCACCCTGCCTTTATAAACTGCATCCTCCAAGCTCGACAATAAAGTGATTGTCCTTACATCGTGGAGAGGAAACAATGAAGTCATTTCCATGGATATTTCCTTCTTTCCTCACTGCTCACATGCGGGAGGGGAGCAGGCAAGGGAGTCTCTCCCTACATCACCACAACGCCCCAAGGAGGGCGTGGATTAGGGGAGGAACAATACAGGGGGAGATTTTTACTTCTTCTTAACTCCCTCCACACTCATTTTCCCATAATGGATCGTTTTTCCTGATCTGTTTCCAGATCAGATGCACTCAGTGGCAGAGCTGCCATGGGCACAGGAGGGCACTGCCACGAGGGGACAGACACTGATGCCAGTGACAGGGGCTGCCTGGAGCCACAGCTTCTGTATGGCATCCCCTGGAACAGGAAACTGCCCTCAGAAATCAGCATTCCCACCTCAGGCCACTGCATGAGAAGTTTTAAAGATCTTCTGCCACCTCTGGCAGCCACAGCCTCCTGCCGAATGCGGGGAGGCCTCAGAGCACCTTCCCAACCTTTCCCTGTCAATCACAACCAGCAGAACGTTGTCTCCTGTACCATAACCCATTCAGAAAGCCCCAGAGCCCACTACAGCTCAAACTAGTGCTCAGAACAAGCTGACTGTTCTATATGGGACATTGTAGAACATAATGAACTTTCATTAATCATTCTCACTCTGAAATCTGCCTGAACATCTGTGCTTGTTGGGATTTCAAGTGGGATTGTTCAGACAAAATTACAGAAGAATTTGCAGTGTGTGAGAGGAGGTTCTGGTATGATCAAAGGAAGAAAATCAAAGCTTTACAGGGTCTCACATGAGACATTGAAGAATCTGAACTTTCATTCTGCCCACATGCACCTCATTTGCTGTTTTTATGACTGCCCAGTTCATGGCTCCTTGTTTTCACCTGTGTAAAATTTCTCTGAGTTCAGAAAGCGAGGCTGATGTCACAGGTTCAGGGCAGCCTGGCACGTCTAAAGGTTAAAGAGAACAATTAAAGAAACATTGATCTCATCACAAACAGTCACCTCTGCCAAAAGCTGGGATCAGTGAGGGCTGGGGAGACAGGACTGTGCTACACTTCTGCCTTGTTCAGTCCTGATGGATCGAGTTCAGTCCTTCCTGACAATCCTGAGCAGCTTTTGTTCTATTTTTACCTCCTCAAACATAGGATAATGTCCCTGAAAGCAGAGTGAGAACATCAAAACTACTTCTGGAGCCAAAGTTCACCCCCTAGAATCAGGGAACTCAATCTCTGACAAAGCTCCCAGAACATGCAGCAGTGCCAGAAATAGTTCCCAGACCTGTGTCTTGCTCTGCTAAAGCCTGGAGCAATCACTCTGAAATCTGCATCCTGTCAGGAGATATCGCACTGCTAAAAGATTGCAGGCAAGTGGAGCCAACATTCCTGCAGCCAAGGAAAGGCTTCCTCTCAGGAAAACAGCTGGAGATAGTCTTGAACTAATTACAACAGAATTTATAGAGGAAGAGGCTTTGAGATTTTCCAAAGTAGGGAAATCCTTACTACTTAACTGAATTTATTTAGGAAACAATAAATAAAACCCCAAAAATTAAGGACAAAGCAAGTTGTAATTGGGACTACAGAAGGATTTTCCCTTCTGAAATTGCAGCCTTGAACTCCTGTGGAGCTGCTCTTGGTGCATGACCTGGTCCCAGGCTCTGGCACTGCGGGGCTCTCCCAGGGGAGGGACACAGGAGAATGGACATCCAGGAAAGTGGATCAGGTGTGACAAGAACCACCACAAGGCATTTCCCCCTTTGTTTGGATTCCTGTCCCAGTTTGGTGGCTGACGAGCATCAGGTTATTGCAGCATCTGTCCTTGTCTTTATGCATTGCAGGACCCCTGGCACAAAATAGGGGTCCTGTCAATTTTCCAACTTGCATTTCTGGTTGGTTTTTTTCATCTCGTTTAATTACCTGTAAATTTATACTGGTGATACAGCTTATCCACTCTAAATGTCTCTGTTCTTGCTCAGCTGCTTTGAGCAGAAAGCCCGGCACCAGAAATATGCAAGATAACTGCATGTACAAAGAAAAATAAATACATATGAGTCACAAAAAGCACAGCTCTTGCCCACGTGCCTGCACTAAAAGAGCCAAGGTCTGCCTTCAGTCACCCCTTCAAAGGGATGAAGAAATGACAGCTGAGGTTCAGACACACCACCACTGGAGATGATGGAGTTCACGTCCATTTTCATGATGAAGTGGTAAAATATGGATGTTCCGTGAAGAAGCTTCACTCCAAAGGCCTGGAGTGCAGGACTGGCTGAAAAACGACGAGTAGGAACTGAGCTACAAAAGCTGCTCCCATCGGCTGGCTGGCCCAAGCAGGCTGCCATTCCCACCCACGCCAATCCAGGGACATGGAAAGAGCGAGCGTCACCTGGAGCTGCGGCAGCCCTCGATGGGCGCGCACAGAACCTCACCTGCCAGCCGTGAGCAGCTGCAGGGGCCGCGGGAGGAAGGGAGGCGCTGGCAGCAGAGCCCCAGGCTGCACTCCGCAGCTCGGTCAGTGACTGACTCGCTGCCACACGCTGCCCAGCCCGACAGAGCACGGGCACGTTCCCTCTGCCGGCTCCTCAACAAATCCGGGCCACTCCTCTGCGGGCCGAGCTGCGAGCCCTGCTGATTGCCATTAAACCCCAGGGAATGACCGAAGAGCTTCCTCCGGAACTGGTGCAGGTGGCAGCACGGCTAATGGCAAGTGGCTTCAGTCACTTCACCACACACTTCTCACGCTCAGCTTCATGGAATGAAATAAAAATGACATTCTGGCACAGTGGAATGCCTTCTTTCTCAGTGTCTGCTCAGTTCGAGCATTTCCTCTGTGTATTTTCCCGAGGGGGTGTTTGATCATGACTTTCCTGCACATTTTCCTGCTCTTCAGCAGTGAATCAGCAGCTGGAATGCCACAGAAGGGGAGCAGCAATCACAGCAAAGACCACTGGTGTTTTAAAGAACTGCTGCTAAATATACACGGTGCGAAAACCTGCTTTGAACCAAAGAAACTGCACTAAGGACAGACCAGCTCCTCTGGGTTTTAGGCACCCATTTTTTCAAGATATGCCCCCAGTGTCCACGACAGGACCCAGAGAAAGGGCCTGGAAGCATACAAGTGTTTCTCATAAAATCATTTTCATCTGTACGTGTAAATGGAAAATTTCATGGAGTGAATATGCTTTCTATAACAATTAAGTTCATACTATGACTGAGAGCAGAAAAACACAAGCAAATAGGAAAAAAAAAGATATAACATCAAAGCAAAAACCTACATATTCCATACAAGTGCATTGATGTCAGCTTGAAATATAAATGGGGAAATCTACTGTGCAAATTGCTTTTGAAGCCTTGGAGAGGCCCCTAAATGTCAACATTAAAGGGAATTTTACGGAGAATCAGGTTCTTTCCCTGTGAATAAGGGGAAACTTATTTTGGAGGTAAGAACTCTGCTCTGTCCATTATTGTTATTATTTTAATAATAATTATTATTAATCAGCCTCTGGCAGCTTTGCTGGAAGCACGTGGAATGCCCAGTGCCTTCAGCACCGAGTCCTCAAAGGTTTTGTGGCTTTCCTAAGAGTCCAGACTAGGCTTGTGCTCCGTGGAAAATGGGCAGTTTTATTATTACTTTATTTATAAAACTACAGGCAGTTTTAGCCCAAGCAACACACCGAGTGAGAAACGAGCAGAACTGTGCTGGTCCCTTCTGCAGGATGCGGCGCTAAAACCACCGGGGGAACCGGGGGAAACAGCACAAAAGGCACGGCAGGGTTTTGTCCCGGCGCAGTTGGTGCCGCTCGGGGGCTCTGCCCCGTCCAGCGCCTGCAGGCAGTGCCGGGAGCGGGCAGGGAGCTCCGGGCGCGGCCGGTGGAGCCCGGCCGGGGCAGCCGCCGCTGCTCGCGGCTCCGGAGAGGCTTTCCTGCAGCAGAGGGAGCTGCAGCCCCGCGTTCCCACCGCCTTCCCACCCTGCCGGCCCCGGCAGGCGGGCGGGGAGCCGGGACATCCCGGCACAGCCCCCGGTGCCGGGCCAGCTGAGCCGGGCCAGGCACAGCGCCGTGCCTCTGAGCCGAAGGAGGCTCTAGGAGGGTAAAAGCCGGGTTTTCCCTCGCTCGGGGCGCTCCTGGTCCGGCAGTGAGCCGGGGGTACCCTCGGGGTCCCAGGGCAGCGCTGCCAGGGGACACCGCACTGGCAAAACGTGGAGAAAGCGGCCACCGATTTACTGGCAAACATCTCCAGCGGCACCTTCCTAATTCCCGCTTTCTGTAGCTCTCCCTTCTGGGACAGATTTCTGCCCCCCGTGTCGCAGCCCAGGAGCCCCGATCAGCCCAGCCCCGAGCCCGCAGCGGGGACAGCGGCCGCTGCCCGGGGGCGCCGGACACGGGCACGGGCACCGACAGGGACAGGGACACGGGCACGGGCACGGGCACGGGCACGGGCACGGGCACGGGCACGGGCACCGACAGGGACAGGGACACGGACACGGGCACGGACACGGACACGGACACGGACACGGACACGGACACGGACACGGACAGGGACACGGACACGGACACGGACACGGACACGGACATGGACACGGGCACGGGCACCGACAGGGACAGGGACACGGACACGGACACTGACACGGACACGGACACGGACAGGGACACGGACACGGACACGGACACGGACACGGACAGGGACACGGACACGGACACGGACACGGACACGGACACGGACAGGGACACGGACACGGACACGGACACGGACAGGGACACGGACACGGGCACGGGCACTGACAGGGACACGGACACGGACACAGACACGGACAGGGACACGGACACGGACACGGACACGGACACGGACACGGACAGGGACATAGACACGGACATGGACACGGGCATGGGCACGGACACGGACACGGACAGGGACACGGACACGGGCACGGGCACTGACAGGGACACTGACAAAGACACAGGCACGGACACGGACACGGACACTGACAGGGACACGGACACAGACACAAACACGGACACTGAGAAGGACACGGACACTGACAGGGACACTGACAGGGACACGGACACAGACACAAACACGGACACTGACTGGGACACGGACACTGACAAGGACACTGACTGGGACACGGGCACAGACACAAACACGGACACTGACAGGGACACTGACAGGGACACGGGCACGCAGCTCACGGAGCCGGAACGTGTCAGGACGGCCCCTGCTTCACTAGGGCTGCTTCCAAGGGCGGCTGCTCTGCCCTGTGAGACCTTCTGTGGTGGCCAAACGTGAGTGAGTGCAAAGGCAGGAACTTGAACACCGCTCTCAGCACCTGGCTCCAGCTGTTCTCCCGCGGGTCACCCCGAGGGGTTTTGCCACCACCACGTGTGGTTTGCACAATCCTGTACACTCGGTGTCTTCCCTGATACTTTGATGACATTCAGGCAGGACCTGAACTTTACCCCAACTGAATATTCAAAGTAACAAAAATCAAACTTATACAGGATTGGTATAGGGCGAGCAAATGATCTAATTCCTCAGAGCCTCATTATACAAAGTTAGGTAAAGGGAAAATACCTAAGAATGGAATGGGAAAATTAAGGACTGCACACAGATGCTGAAGAGTTTAATCAAAGTTGTTTTTTTTTCATGTTCTTATAGGAAGGATGAGTACCTGGAAGATACAGCACCTATACGTTCCCTTTCAGTAAAAGGGAAGGTATACCCTTCCCTTTATCAGTAAAAATGTGACACTCATCCCCAGATAAGGAGATCATTTACTGAGGTTCCAGTTCAGCCCTGAGAACCAAGAGGAAAGGCCGAGTTCCTTGCTATCCCCTGTGTATCAGTGTGTGACACACCTGCTGTGACACGTTTTCTTGGATTGTGGGTTCTGTCGAGTAATGGGTCTCATGATGTTTTCCCTTGGCCCGTTTCTGAAGCAGAGCTTTGAACTGCAGCACCTGAAGTGGAGCACTGACCTGTGCTTTCATCAGTGAGCCACTTTCTGTCTCCCTAACCTGCCCACAGATCAGTACTTCAGGGATCTCTGGAGTTAAAACATTTTCTCTCAGTTCTGCTGCTGCTTGTGAATTGGCCTGAGTGGGTTTGCAGGGCTGGGAGAGCAAAGTTTGGCTGGAGGAGTGTTTCCTTTTGTTCCATCGTGGCATTCCTACTGATCCCCCACAGCAAGAGCAAAACAAAACCAGTTTGTGAAGTCGATTCTTAAAAAACCCTCTCAGCCAAGTCAGAGATGCCTGTATTGTGCAAGGCCTGGGGGCAGCTGGGGGGGTTCAGCCATATAAAAAAGTGTTTGTTTTCAATGCACTCCCCTTTGTTTCAGGAGAACAATGTCCTGAAGGATCTCCCTTCCCTCCCAGGGCCCAGGGCTCTGACCAGGGGCAGCAGCCTCTCGGGGCAGGGGATGGATGCACATCCCAAGGCAGGTGTGCCAGAGATGCCCCTGAGCCCTCTCGTGTCTTCCTCAGCACAGCTGCCAGAAGCTCTTCCCCCCGGTCGGGAACCCAGAACAGAAGGTGTTTTGTGGCAAAATCAAGTATGAACAAGAACTGAAATAAGCCAAAGACTTCTTTAAAATCCACATTTCCTGTGTGCTTCTTGTCTGTTGCACAGCACATCATCATTTTATACTGCGGGGAAAGGACTCAGCAGAAGCAGTAACACAGACAAAGGCCTTCATAAGTAAGAAAAAACCCTCTTTTTAAAATACCTCTGCCCTCTGGAGAGCTGGAGTACCTGCCACTGGAGTTCAGTCAGCATTTTTCTTGTCTAAACTCCACATGACGAACTCACATAGCCCTTAATGACTCAGTGTGGTTATTATTTTTAACAGGGAATATTACAGTCTCTCACCTACTTTTAGGCCACTGTGTTATCTTTTTTATATTTCATTACTGAAACAAGCAATCATTTGTAATAAAACATTGTAAATTTCTGTATGTGCTTCTACCTAGTCCTAAAAGAATGCTACAGCATTGACAAGGGCTTGAAGAGATTTAAAAGGATGATAAAAGATTCAAAGACTCTGCATCTTTGATCTCAAATGATATTCTAAGCTGTGTTATTAAATTAAGTCTAATTTAAATGTCAAATATATGAAATGCTCTAATTGGAGCAAGGTTAATGTATAGATTGAAAGCATCTCCTAGAACTTCTCTTTTAAACTGTGCATTCTGTGCTAAGTAATTAAAGTTCACCCAGACTCTGAGGCAATAATAGATAATCCCTCCTCATTTGCAGTAATCCCCACCCAGTGAAGTTCTCTGAATTCTTGGTTGAGCATCAGTGGTTCATGGGCACTTCCAGGGGCTCCTGGAGTTGTTCCTGTCAAGTATTCCCATTTTTCAGCAGTGTTTGCTGTAAAAAGGCAATCCCTGAGAGCTTTTGGGAATTTTTGGGAACACTTAAAACCTCCCTACTTGTACTTGCTCCAAGTCCTTCTCTCTTGTGTGTTTCTCACGTGGGAATTTATTTACACTAAAATTTGCTGTTTCAGGAGAAGCAGCACACAGAGAATTGTATCCCCCTGTGCAGATGGGAGCAGCTGGAGCTGAAACCAGCACAGGAGACTCAGAAAAGGCTGCTGAGCAGAAACCCTGCAAGCAGAAGTAAAGAGCACGGGCAGAACGTGGGGGAGAGGAGCTGCACAGCCCTGATTCCAGGCAGGAGCCAGCTTATTGAACTCCTCTCCCTAAGGGCATGGCCCAGTGCCCCTCCATGTCTCACTGCCCCCAGCAAGGGGAAAGGATAAAAGCAGGAGAGTGACACTTTAGGAGAAAAGACCTCTCGAAGCCCTTTCCCACTGCTGTCACAACAGGAGGGGCTGCAGGATGAAGGCTGCAGAAGGTGAGGTCAGCATGATCAGACACTGGAGTGAGTTTTCCCAGAAGAGCAGCCTTGGAAAAAGGAACTCGGGCAAATTTCCATGTGGAAATCAATTCAGACATAAACGCTCTGGCTGGACAGTGTCACCCAGCTCCCTGCATTCATTCCCACAGCCCTTAAGGGTACCTGCAGGAGGCCCTAAAGGCCAGCTGACAGGATTGCAGTCCCTCTCTTCCACAGACCTTTGCTGCACCCGCCAGAAGGTAGGACTGAGTTCTCTTTTTGGCCCCTCCAAAGCCAGATTCTACCTGCCTTTCATCTGAGTGTCAAGCCCTGGTGTGTGAAGAATAAAAGCAACGTAAACCACCTGGTCAATATTCCCTGAAATCCCCCACACTGCTCCAGAGTGTCTCAGAAGTTACAGGGACTTGTGCAGTCTGGCTCAGGCAGAGCAGACCTCTGTCTGTGGTGCATGCACACTGCAGGAGTTTTCATGACAGATTATCACTCATTTTTTCTCACAGAACTCCGTGGGAGTCTGACTGAATCAGACATGAACAAGGGCTGAATCAAAACCTCAGGACCTGGTTCACTGGACACTTAAGATGCAGAGTTAATCCCAGAGTGAAAAAAGTCAGTTTTCAGTGGAAGCTCACAGGACTGACTCACTGGAGTAGCTTTTCTCACCTTCCTGATATTTCTAGAACTTGGTCTTTCAAGCCTGTCTGTAACACAGCTCAGGTTCTGGTCATCTTTCACAGGGCAGAATTGACTCTGTTTGCCCCTTCTCTCTAGCTGTCTGGACACAGCAGCTGGGATATTACAAGCTCAGATAGGCAACTTCTGTGTACAGCAGCATTAATGAAGATCTGTGGTTCTGTATCTTTATCATCCCTGGCTAGCAGAACTTACAGGCATTAATTCCTTCCTGGCTGTGAGGAAGAGAAAGCTCTGTAATCCTTTTATTATAATTCAATAATCCATCATTCTTTTAGCACTGCCCCACTGCTGTTGCCAACGAACACTTCTAAGTGGGAATATTGCCATCTGGAACAGCTGGATGTGCATTTCTCTACCGGGGATAGGGAAGACAAGAATTGTGAGGGATCTCTTTTCTTCCCCCCCCCATGACCATCTTGGCTACCTGAGTTTTTTCTCCACTGGGAATGAGAGCAGTGCTAGTCAGCCTTCCTCATTTTGAGCTGTCCACTGACAAAGACTGGAAAATTGTAGATGACAATCGTGTGTTATTTGCTGTTCTCTCACATTCTGACCAGCTTCAAAGGGGGCACGCAGGAGGCTCGACGACCTCAGCCAGCCCTGCCCACAGCCCAGCACAGACCGTGTCTCTGAGCTGCTTTCTGCTGGGATCCCAGCTCAGTGCTCGAGTCCAGCCCACCTGGAACAGCCACAAACCTGCACTGTGCCCCTCTGGCTCCCCTCCTGGGCAGGCAGCCCTTGCAAAGGAAACCCTCTGGCAAGGCTGGAGCTACCCCACACCGTGCCAGGAGCAGTGCAGGGCCCCCCCAGCACCCATGGGCAAGGCTGGAGCTACCCCACACCGTGCCAGGAGCAGTGCAGGGCCCCCCCAGCACCCATGGGCAAGGCTGGAGTTACCCCACACCGTGCCAGGAGCAGTGCAGGGCCCCCCCAGCACCCTCTGGCAAGGCTGGAGCTACCCCACACCGTGCCAGGAGCAGTGCAGGGCCCCCCCAGCACCCATGGGCAAGGCTGGAGCTACCCCACACCGTGCCAGGAGCAGTGCAGGGCCCCCCCAGCACCCATGGGCAAGGCTGGAGCTACCCCACACCGTGCCAGGAGCAGTGCAGGGCCCCCCCAGCACCCTCTGGCAAAGCTGGAGTTACCCCACACCGTGCCAGGAGCAGTGCAGGGCCCCCCCAGCACCCACCCATGCCAGGCACAGCTCTGCACAGGGCTCAGGCTCAGGGAAGGCCACTCAGGCTGCAGCCTGACCCACTTACGTGGCACTGCCTTGGATTTAAGATGCCACGCCGCTGCAAAGTAATTCTCCCCCGGCCAGAGAATCCTCCAGGAATGTGTACACACGTGGGAGCTGGAGCAGGAGAATGTGCCTGGTCTGAACACAGGCTGACCTGTGAGTTCTGGCTGGTGACAGCGTGCCAGGATTGGCTGTCCCCGGGCAGAGCTGCCACCCTGACGCTGCCAGCGTGTCCCTGGCATGGGCACAGCAGCCCTGCGTGCTCACAAACCCCGTGTGTCACAGCACGGGCTGCTCAAGGTTTCACTCACACATTAACCAAGGCAATTTCAGCTCGATTTGGTCTTAACCTGTTCCAGGAAGCGTTGAGAACAAGCAATAAGGACTTAAGGGCTCTACGCAGAGATTCCTCCCAGACTCAGCTCCAGCTGAGGCATGTGGGCTGAACTGGGAGGGAAACACTCACCAAAGCACAGTTCAAGTCTTCAGGGCTGGGAAATCATCATTTCTTTAGCATCAGCTTCTCTCCACTGTTTTCTAGAAGGAGGAAGAAGGGGGAAAAAAAAAAGTAGAAGTTTGGGAATAGTTAATTTGCAGTGAGCCCTGCTTAGGCAAGTGCTTCTCCACCAACTCTTCTTTTAAATATTTCTGATAATGGGATGCAGACACTTACACCTGTGAATTACAGAGGTAATTTGCACCCACTTAGAGCTCCGTTTTGGGGAGGTATAAAAATACCCCAATAACAGGAATCCGGTCCATTCCTATAACCGTTATTAGAAATGAAACTAGAAATTATTTTAGCTTCACTAATAACAGGAAAATCAGGCAGAAATGTGCCTTTGAACATTCTGTGACAATCTTGTCTGCCACTAAATACATGAACAGCATTCCTGCAAAAGTTCTCCTTGCTTTTCCATCCTCCTGCCCCCTTCAGCCACCCCCTTCACAAGGATGGAATGATGCTGGAAGAAAGCAAAGTGTCCCAAGATTGCTCCAAGACATCTCAATGCCCAAGTTCACTGAATTGCCTCAAGCATGGGCCTGGTGACAGAGGCTGCATCCCTGCAGTCCTGATCCCCCAGGGATGTCAGATCCATTCTGCATGCTCCCCTCCACAGTGAGCCTGGCTGCACACTGGCCCACAGACCTGGGATGTTAGGGATCCAGGGAGAAAGCATTCAAAGGAAAGGGACTAAACAGTGGGCTCCAGCACAAAAAGGCATTTGTGTCCATCCCACCTGGGGACATTCTGTGTGTAAATCCTTTCTGATACAAATCCTGCATAAACAGACATCATTTAAACCCTGTAAGTGAGCAAGCTCAAACTTTTCATAAAGAACTGCCAAGAGAAAAAAAATATCTTTTTCTTTTCCCCAGGGATTCCTCCACATACACTGGAACAACACTAAGATATTTTGGGAATGCTGCTCCCCCTGTAAAATTGACTCTAGATTCTCCATGACAGGTAATTGTGGCAGGTAACAGAGCAGATGACCTGAGATTGTCCAAACAGATTAAAGTGAGCAGGAAAATGAAGGGGTTTGAAGGCAAGCCATTTGGATCATCCCTCTCTGCAGTTACAGCTGTCATACTCCACATGACAGCTACAACTTCAATTTCTTTCAGCTTGATTTGATCCTTGTGTGACAGTCCATCAAATTCAGGAGTCAATCCCAGAACTGTATCATAAGTTCCCCTAAAATTCACAGAAATCACACTGCTTCTAATTCTGTTAAAATAAATGGCCTGAAATTAAAACTCTCCCCAGCCTTTGATGATTGTTTTCAGTGAGAGCACAGCACCTCCCTAAGCAAATGTGCAGCTGAAAACTGTGACAGTGCAAGAGCAAGACCAGCACAGAACCCACCAGTGGCTCCAGGAGCCCTTCCAGCGTAGGACTGGAGCAAAGCCTGTGCTGCAGGAGGGTGCAGGAGCAGTTCACCCCATCCTGGGCTGCTTGGCAGGGCAGCTGTGGCCCCCTGAGCCCCCGTGCTGGCTGCTGAGCCCACCAGGGCTGGCAGGGCTGGAACATCAGCTCCCTGAGGAGCAGCCACGGGTGTCACCTCTGACTGTGAAGCTCTTGCTGGTGAGCACTCACAAGGAACACGCTTCACCTTCCCAGCCGTGGGAACACATCCCTGATTCTGACGTGCACTGGTGTGTACAGGATTGGTTTAGTGGCTCCATCCCAATCTCCCTCCAGAAAATGGGCAAGGAGTGCAGAGAGGCCACACAACCTCCAGCCCAACCCTGCTGGCACCAGCACCTCTGCCAGCTCAGGGCCACCCACGTGTCCCCAGGTCCAGCACAGGAACCTGGGTCAAATACAGATTCACAGGACGAGGAAAACCAAGAAAACTTCTCCCTTAGCACTCCTCACCAAGGATCCATGGGCTTAGTGTGGGGCAGCTTACAAATCCTGGGAGAAGACCTGAGCTGTCTCCTGGGAAGAGCTACAGGCTCAGCTGGCTCCTGGTGGATGCCTAAACCTCCCCACACAGAACTATTCCAGGCATCCCGAGTCATTTCCTCTGTTTACTGTGCCCAGGTCTTTCCTTCTGCCAGGTGAAGGCTGCTGGGGGTTCCGAGGGTGTCCTGGCAGAGCCCCCAACCCTGGCAGAGCCCCCATCCCTGGTACAGCCCCAACCCTGGCACAGCCCCCATCCCTGGCTGTAGCAGAGACAGTGGGAAAAGTCAGGAATGAGACTGTGTTTATGCTCTGGGACTGTAGCAAAGCCCAAAGGTGCAGTGGAGACTTGGTTCCACAAATCCACAGTGCCTTCACGGCCAGGCTGAGCTCAGGCTGCCCAAAATCTCAGCAGCTCAGCCTGCACTCCTTCCAAGAACAACTGGGAGAGCACGGAGCAGCGGGGGCAGATGAGAGGTGTCGAAGCAGGGATGGAGCTCCTGAGGCCAGGGTCCCTGGGAATGCAAGCACACATTCCCAAAGCAGTGCCCTGGCCGTGCTGGGACACACTGAGCCCCTGAAGAGCACCCTGACACCTGGGTGAGCTCCTGGCACAAGGAACAGGCTTCTCCTTCACCTGGGGCACAGTTTGTGAATAAACCCTTCCTCCGTACCCTGAGCAGCCTGGGGCTGTCACTCATGACACAATAGCAGTGCCTCGACTTAATCACAGCCTTTCCATCAGCTGCTGCTTCGGGGGCTCCCACAAACCCACCCCTTTTCCTGGTGCTCCAGCCTCACCCCTCCTGGGATTTCTGCCTTCACTTGTTTACACCTGACCTTCCAAAATGAATCACGAATCAAGCAAATCCGTTCATGTTACTGGACCATGCTGAGCGTAAAGTAAAGGCACTAAAGGAATCAAACTTAATTTTAACCCAATGCAAACAAATCTAAATTAAGAACTTTGATTATTGAAAAGCAGATGGGACAGTGAGGCCTTACATGACCACTGCTGCAATGCCTGATTTATAAAAAGGAAAAAACTATTTCATCAAAATCCATTCTTCATAGTAATGGACATATGAGATAACTAAGGCCCATTAAACCAAGTTATTCTCTTTAAATGTTCATTGCAGTGATAGAAACTACAATAAATACAGTGTCTTACTGCAGGATAAAAAAATACACTTAATTTTAACCTTTTCTTTGTTCAGGGGTACATCAAATGCATCAACTTCATCAGCCACAATTCTATATGGTGGAAGTTGGGAGTTTGATGCAAATCAGGATTAATTCTCTTGGCAATAGCAGAGGACCCCCACTTCACTGCCAGGGTGCCACTGCCTGGTCAGAGGCGTGCTGAGACAGCCCGAGTCACACAGGGCATTATGCACCAGGGAAATGAAACATTCAGAGCTTCCTTTCCCAGCCTGGCTGTGGCTCCTCATTCACTCAGCAGCAATGATCTCCCAGGATTCTCCTAGAGGAGGAAATGGGTTGAACTGATGAGGTATTTTTAATGTGTGTTGACAAAGGTCCAGAGTGAATGTACAGTTACATTAGTTAAATTGGGACTGCTCTGCTCAGCCTCACTAGGAATGCCTTCCTCTTTTATTATTTAAAGCTTCTGGGTTTTTTTAGCATTTCCTTATATAGAAAGAAGAAATACATCAGATGTAAATCCAGTGGGAAAATATTCCTGCATTTTCTGTAAAATCACATTGAAGAAGCCATGGGAATTTGTTTAATTTTCGCACTACCTTTCCACAATTTGTACACAGTCCTTTCGCTTTTCTTTTCCTAATTCCACATAGGATGCAAAGAAAGAGGAAAGGAAAAGTACATTTTTGTACTGAGCTCGAACAGAGTATCCCTGCAGGGCGAGGATAAGGATCAGGGACACCATTCCAGCCCCTGTGGCCTCACTCCCCAGGTGACAAGCAGAGGAGAACAGAGGAGAACAGACCGAGATCCTCCCCAGTGATAAAGTGTCTGTTGTCACCGAAGAGGACAGCCCCCCATGGGTGTTGTGGCTGGCACAGGAAGCAGTGAAGCAGTGGCCTGTCAGGTCTCTGAGCTGGTGAGCTGAGTCACTTTGGATGCCACCAGGTGCTCCCCTAGGCAAGGGGGGACCACACAGACCCAGACTCTCCTGTACAGCAAATCTGCCTGCACTGTTATTGTACCCACAGGTGAACCTGGCAGGGAGAAATGCTGATGTGTGACTCCAGTGCAGAAGGCTGAATGATTTCTTTATCATAACTATACTATAATACATTAATATTTGTATTATTAATGCACCATTAATGTTCTATTTAAAGGAGATACTAAAACTACAAACCTACTTTTCTAACTCTCTCACAACTCGTGCCCATCTCTGAGAGTCCAGCCACAGGTGGGTTGGATTGGGTTGGATTGGATTGGATTGGATTGGATTGGATTGGACTGGATTGGGTTGGATTGGATTGGATTGGATTGGATTGGATTGGATTGGGTTGGATTGGACTGGATTGGGTTGGATTGGATTGGATTGGATTGGATTGGGTTGGATTGGGTTGGATTGGATTGGATTGGATTGGATTGGGTTGGATTGGGTTGGGTTGGATTGGATTGGATTGGATTGGACTGGATTGGATTGGATTGGATTGGATTGGATTGGATTGGATTGGATTGGACTGGATTGGATTGGATTGGATTGGATTGGATTGGATTGGATTGGATTGGATTGGGTTGGATTGGGTTGGATTGGATTGGGTTGGGTTGGATTGGGTTGGGTTGGATTGGCCACCAGCCCCAAACAATCCTCACCAGCATCCAACCAAGCAATCACCCCAGGTAAACAATTCCCCAAACACATTCCACATGGGAAAAACAAGGAGCAGAAATAGAAATTGTTTTCTCTTTCTTCCCTCTGTGCTCCTCTATGAAAAAATCCTGAGAGAAGAATGCGCCTGCCACACACTGTCATTCCTGGAATCCTTCCACAGGGAATTTCCTTCCTTTCCTTCTCCTCTGCGGGCAGAATTCAGCGCTGAGTGACTTGATCAGACTGTGATTGCTTTCTGCATGTGAGCAATGTGTGTTCACGCCCACCCAGACCTGCTTGGCATGTTGGCTAAGCTGCACGTGGTGCCCCTCAATTCTAAAATATTCAGGTGTCATTTCTGGTGAACAACAGCACTGTGGGGACTTTTTAGGGAGACCCCAATCCATATGGCAACTGGGCTTAAAATTATCTATAGGTGCAAGTTCCCTGGTGAAAGAATGCATCAGTCTTGTATTACAAACAGCCCGAACATAAACAGATTTTACTGTTATTGCTTTAGATAAAATCTTTCACCCCTTCCAAGGTTTTATATCATTTCACACTTATAGGAAAAAGTCCCAAAAGCTTTCAAATGGGATTCAGCCACAGCTGCTCTATCATAAATCTAGAGAATTAAAACGTGCAGTGAGACAGTTTGGCTAAACAACCTCTTAATTTCCTTCACGTGAAGCAGCTTGTATAAACAGGAACAGCAGCAGGGATGGGAGCTTGCTCAGGACGTGGAAGTGGAGAGAAAGGGAGACCAAAACATGAGGAAAAGCAGCACTGGAGGAGGCTGAAGGAGAGGAGCCAAGGAGAGTTAGCCAAGTCTGTGGAGTCAGAGAGCACGGGAGGGAAGGAGAGAGGGCGGGAAGGGGAACATTCACCTCAGCCATAGGTGGTGGGACCACCAGCCCCCAGCTATGAAAAGCCCCCTGGAGCCACTGGAGATCCCACTGGCAGTGGGAAGACAGAGCAGCATAACCTGGCATCACCTGTGGGGCTCCGGGAAGAATTTAGATTTTGCAATCTGAGAACAGATTTAGAAATTGCCTTGCAGTCTTCCCAAATCGATCCCTCCATGATTTAAATATTTCTCTCCCCGAGTCCTGATGGAATTCCTCCATTTCTGACTCGATCCATGCAGGCACGCTGCCAGCCCAAGGTGGGTACTGGCTGTAAGTGACTGCTCAGTGTATTGCAGATTTTAGCAGCCACACCAATGAGCTTTCCATGAACAGCAAATTCGGGATTAATACCAACCCCAATGTAACATGTACACACCCGGCATGCAAACTGTTCTCACTCTTGTACAACCAGCTAAGCTGGCAACTGGCCATTCTTATACAAATACTGAATACCAGAAGAAAGAAAAAGAAGCAAGAATCCTACAGGTTTTACTTCTCACTTAATTAATCAGAACCATATAACAAAGATACTGTGGTTCATTACAGAGAAAAAAAAAATGCTATTCCTGATGGAAAACATGTTTTTTCCTGATACCAGCAACCAAACGGCTGCTAAACTCTGAGCTGTGGAAGAAACCTGGGCAGAGTTTTCCTTCCTCTCCCTTGCTCCAGCTAACATGGACATTAGGTTTGCACTGCCAAGGTGTTTAATCCCACGGAGCACAGCCCCTGGGCTGGAGGGAGCAGCCCTACTCTCAGCTGGACCCCGTTGCTCTTTGTGGCCCAGCAGTGAGACTGGAGCTGTTCCACAGCCACCCAGCCCTGGGACACGGGGCTCTCCAGCTGCACTGGCTCTTCCAAGGGACAGCTTCTTGGAGCTTTGAAAGAGCCCGTTTTATTTTAGCATCTGCACGAGTTCTTCCCTGTCAGATCAAAGACAGAGATTGTATCAGCCTGTGCAGGTATGATTCCAGGATTGCTCCTGCTCTCATTTCAGACCTGGCCTCCATATCCCAGCACTGCCGTAGCTGGTGCATGTGGCTGGAAGCTGAGAAGTCAGTTGTGTGTTTTCCTTCTCCACAATGTCTCAAAGGCTTGGGAACAGAATGTGTCCCTCCTGCTGAAACACACTCCACCTATCAGCACCGCTTTAAGGGCCTCTACCTTCCTCTGTCAGTTCACAGAAGTGCCTGCCAAGCTCTGCTTTGGGATGGGGCTGGAGCAGCCCCGGGGGTGGCCCTGCTTTCCCTGAGGCAGAGCTCAGCCACCCTCACCCACTGCAAGGCACAGCACTGGGGGAGTGCTGGAGCAAACTGGGAACCCACAGGAGCCACCCCTGTCTGCCAGCCCCGACAGACCCTGGGAACAGCTGGGGGGATTAGAGGCTGCCAGAGCCCACGGAGCTATGGCCACAGCACCACCCCTCTGTGCGTGTGCCATCAGGAATAATGGGACATGTGGGTTTGCACTGACCCCTTCCTTCTCCACACTCCTGCTATTCCACAGCCAAGTCCTGCCAGCGTCATTGCCAAGCTGGTCAAGGGCAGCAGGAAAGGCCAAAGAGTGGAGACCTTGGGCGTGGGCTGTGGCTCAGCTGCAGGGTGAGCCTGCTGGATGCTGCAGTGTGGTGTGGCACTGGGGACAGGAGCTGCAACAGCAACACCAATAACAGGGCTGAGAGCACAGAGCAATGGCCTAACTTTGGTCCCAGAATTACTGAGCAGGACACCCAGGCTGACATGACCCCCAGCCAGGACGGTCTGTCCCTGCCTTTCCTCCCACTCACGTGTCTGCAGGTCAGGTTCCCTCTCTCTCACAGAGATCTTTTGGACCTGTCCCACGTGGCTGAGGTGTCACCACTCAAAGTGCAGTTCCAGAAGGCCCAGGGTCCATTACCCACTGCTGAACTCAGTCCAAAGCAGGTGTCCAGCCTTACACTCCCGTTTCCAGGTGTGCACAGTGAACCAGCCCAGCCTGGAGCAGGGGGTGGGAGCAGCTTCCCAGGCTGTGCTCCAGACACGAGCTGGGACGGGCTCTGCTGCTGTTTTCAGACAAGCCAAGAAACCACAAACACCTCTGCTGGTTCTGAGACCGACTGCCCTCCGACGCCAGAGTGGGAATCCCTGGGAGCCCTCAGTGCTTTGGGAATGTGTGCTTGCATTCCCAGGGACCCTGGCCTCAGGAGCTCCATCCCTGCTTCGACACCTCTCATCTGCCCCCGCTGCTCCGTGCTCTCCCAGTGTTCTTAGGAGTGCAGGCTGAGCTGCTGAGATTTTGGGCAGCCTGAGCTCAGCCTGGCCGTGAAGGCACTGTGGATTTGTGGAACCAAGTCTCCACTGCACCTTTGGGCTTTGCTACAGTCCCAGAGCATAAACACAGTCTCATTCCTGACTTTTCCCACTGTCTCTGCTACAGCCCCACAGCAACCATGAGCTGCAGAGCCAATTCCTAAGAAAGGCTGCTTTAAGATAATACAAAATAAAAGACTCCCTCATTTTAAAGCAGAAGCACAAGGCCCCAAGCAAAAACATGCACACAATTAAGTTGATTTGTGCATGGAAATACAGTGAGCACACAAAAATGCAGCATATTTCTGTGTTGCCTTGGGCTTCTGACTTTATGGAAATTCACTCCAATATATTAAACCCTATTTGTCCTTTGAAAAACAAACCCCCATTATTAACCAAAGTGCCCAAACTGCATAAATATGATTGTCCCATGCTAGCTGGATTGCCTGTTTTAAAAAATCCCAAACTAACCGTTCATATCCACTTTATTAATATAACTGTCTTTTCAGCAGAAAACATGAAAAAGACAATGGCAGAGTTTCTAACATTGACATGTACATTAATCAGCAAGTCACCAAGCAATGTTCATAATCCAGACAGGCTTTGCTTTCCAGACCAAACTGAGCACAAAATAGAGACCCATATTGAGTGAGAAATCTCACTCCTGGGCTGAATTAAATGCAAAATGCCTGTTAGCAGGTTGGTTCTTAAAATGAACAAAGTGCACTTCCTGATGGAACAAGATGTTTCCGAATGAGAATCTGGGAAAGTCTCTTTCCTCAGGGGTCAGTCCCTGTGACTTCACACAGTTGTGTCTCAGGGCTGTATTTTGTGGGCATATTGGTTCTACCAGACCAATAGCTGCTGTTTCAAAAAAGAGTCATAAAACTTTCAAAACTGAAGGAGTGGGGGGACTGAGACAGACAAAATCCTGCAACCCAGAGGATTTTTGAAGCATTGGATCCTGGTTCATTCTCCCACTCCTTCTGACTCCAAAGGAGTTTTATCACTGACCTTGGCAGGTTATGCCAACGCTGAACACTCAGGACTACAAACCCTGCAAGGTTCACTCACAGAACCTCTGCTCACTTCAGCTGGGAAGGACTTATCAAAACACACCCTTCTGTAGAAATGGGACATCTGGATAACTGGTGCTGATTCTATTTCATACCTCATCCGCCTGACCAGTTTCTTTTCAATTTGCATATATAATCAGGTGTAAGAAAACACCTGTTTTACCAATCCAGGCAGTGGCATGACAGAATGTGACCCACAGCACGTATTTGCTGAGAGGTCTGTAGCACTGATGTGTGTCCTTGTGTAAGGAGACTGCAGGGATCAAACCCTTTTCCTGCTATGATGGTGTTTACTGAGACCAAAGCACAAAGAGCAGATGAACTCCAAGATCATCAGAATCAACTCCTGACAAACAATAATGAGATTCAAATCGAACACTGTTAAACATAAATTAGAGCAGAGTGAAATACTAATATTGAATTAGCAGCAAGATTCTTGGGGTTTTATTTAAACACTCGGTGAAAGTCGTAAGTTGTGATACCATATTTAATTGAAATATATTTCTGTCAGCTGGACACAGTAAAAAGTTGACAATGTTGTGTTTGAAAGGGATAAAGTGTGTGTTTGGTGATAGCTCAAGGAAATGAATACTTTCATGTTAGAGTTGTGAGCACCTCCATCCAAGGTGAAACTTTGCTACCAGCACCTATCCCAGGCCCGTCAGGACAGGCGTTCAGAGGTTCTGCCCCACTGGGGAGGTTTGCTGGCCACTGCAGCTTAGAACAAGACATCCAGCCACAGATTTCTTTCCAGCTGGAAACGTTTCCCAGTCTCTCCCAGCGGAGTCCAGCACAGAAGAGCTGTGTGGTCCACAGATGGCCACCAGTGACACGCCCGTGAGCTCACGGCCAGGTGATAAAACCAACCCAGCCCCATGAGAGCTCCCGTGGAGCTCACCCCCCTCACAGGGAGGAAGACCAACAAGGACTTGGGTTTCAAATACTAAGAGCACAAAAATACCCCAGTGAGCTGAAACCTCAGTGCCAATTTGATGACGATGCTGGCAGTGGGAAGGGCTCCAGGAGAGCTTCCAGCACAGATGCTCGGGGTGCTGAAGCACCGTCCCAGCTCCTGAGGAGAGCAGCCAGAGGAGTGCTGGATGGACCCAGCACTTCCCCTCATCCACGGAGCTCTGGGAGCTCTGGGCTCTGCACGAGCACAGAGCAGAGGTGCCTGGGCACGGCCTGGGCACCACAGGGAGGGAGGGTTTGGTCCCCTGACGTCCCTGGTCAGCAGTGCTCCAGCACCAGCTGCAGCTGCTCCCTGCTGCACGGGGAGGGAATAAGGTTTCCTTATTGCTCAACAAAAGCTGCTCTGTTGGGACGCTGTGGTTGGGGTTTGTGGTGCTCCTGCTGCCAAACACCTGCATTTATTCAGACACAAGTGCAAAAGAGTCGTGGTTTGTGAGCTGTGTTTCTGTTGTCAGACACCGAGCCCAACAAGGCACCCAGTGAAAACTGCCTGGAAACTGCTCCAGCGCTGGGTTCTGGTGTTCTCACACCCTGTGCACCAAGAGTGAGTAGGTGAGTAACAACAGCAGCCCCTTGAGCTCAGTGTTGGGCAATTCTGCAGCAGCAAAAGTACTGCAGAATGTTTGGGGGATAATCAGACCCTTCATTCAGTTCTGCTTTTTCTTTTGTATTTTTAATATCAGTTCTGATTTGCTTCCTCTTATCTGCATAGTGAGATTTTCCCCTTGGTTCTATTTGAAGTGGTGTGTTTTATTTATTTTGTTATTATTACAGATAACCTAATCAATATGTGTATTTTAAGGACAACTTCATCTGACTTGCTCTGTTTGTTTAGGCTGAATTTATCTTATCGGCTGAGAAACTACCAGGAGATTTTCAGAGTGCAGAGCTGTGCCTGTGCCCGCAGAGCAGGGCTGTAATGAGAAGATCTGCATACAAAACCTCAGCAGTGCCTTCTCAAGGCCTTGCACACCAAAACATTGTGTTGGCTGTGGCAGTGGAGGCTGAGCTCAGCAGGCAGCCTGGACCCTGAGCTTCTGTCTCCTGCAGAGCTGCTGGGCTGGCAGCTGTGCTGCAGGTCACCCATCCAGGAGCAGGGAACCCCCGAGGGCTGTACCCCAGCCCTGACCCCAAACACGGAGCACACACAGCCAGGGGGACAAAGCTGGTGCAAGAACAGCCCTTTCAACAGCCCCGGTGCCCCTGGGCAGTGGCCAGTGGCCGTGGCACGGTGGCACATGGACGTGTGGCACCTGCCAGGCGTGCCACAGCCACGGGGGGACTCAAATCAAGAGGCCACAGCACATAAACAGATACAACTGAGAGCTGGCAAGAGCTGCTCTGCTCCATCACTCTGTTCCTACAGCATGTGAAGTCAGAAGGTAACTCCAGCCTGCAGCTGCCTTAGATTAGCCCTGAAAGGATTCTCTTACAAAGGCACTGGCAGGGCCATTTCATCGCTGCCATAAACCAAATTTGTACGAGCAAGCCCAGGGCTCTTAACCTGGATTTATTACCCTGCTACCAACTCCACAAACCATCTACAACCACTTGAGTGGCTGGATTAAAGTCAGCTGTGTGGGAAAGAATGTGAGTCTGTCAACTTCAGTGAAAGCATGTCCACCTTGCACTGATCCTGCCTCTGACTCCAGGGAACTAACTGGAGCTTGACTCGGGACACACACACAGCCGATGGAACAGTTCCAGCTGTATTTTGGAAAACTGGATGACTCAGCTCTTTCTCTCCTGGTCTTTTTCATCTCTTCAGAGTTTCCTTGGTTCTCCTCAGGAGCTGAGTTTACACATCCTTCCCACAGAACCTGCAGGCTGGTCCCAGCTTCTCTTTACAGCAGCATTTTCTTCAGCTGGCACAGTCCACTACCCGGGAACTCGGGAGCAGTTTGCCCCTAAGGATGCTCCCTCCTGCCTGAAAGATCAGGCTGCTGTGATGCCTGACAGCTTTCATTCTCTCTGTGTTATCAGAGCAAACCCAGCCCTGCTCCTTTCCAGAGGGCCCTGGGCTCCATGGATGGTGCCAGCTCTGGCTATCACGATTGGAATTGTTCTCTGTGCCTGTTGTGCTGCACCAGGATTTTGCTTAACCTCTGTATAACATAGTCAGTATTTCTTTCCTTCCCGCACCGTGTCCTAAAATAACACTTTTTTAAGCCAAATCCCTGTCATTCTGGGGAAAAGTGTGTATGGAAAATTATTATGTTGGGAACATGTATTTAAACAGCTGCCAAAAGTACACAATTTTAAAATAGTAAGAGCAAAGCAGAGCACTGTGGGGTCTGGCCAGAAGAAATCTTCACTCCAAAAAGCTTATTTCACATACACAATAATTTCTCCAAATAAATAATGCTAATAATGTTTATGGGATGAGACAGATCTTTTCTGAATGCCAGCACAAAATTTAAATTAACTGACAAGAGGCATAATTTACCTTGAGTTCTCTTCATTAGGCACCCCTGGCAGCTTTCCTGAACTGGGAGGAATAACAATTAACTTCAGATGGAAATATGAAATCTAAATTACAGTTGCTAAACGTAAGAAGAGTAAGGAGAAGATTCTATTATAATAAGATATATTCAAATTACATACACAGCACCTTTAATTTGGGAGAGTGGGCTCGTTAGGAATGACAGAAATGCGGATAGAGTATGAAGTTCAGTGTTTCTTTGTATTCCTCAAACAAGCAACACAAGACTGCACCTTGTTTTCTCTCAGTGTTTATATACAGAAAATCCCAACCAGCTTCTCAGCTGATACAGGTACAACCTATCACACATTCTACTGGGCCTATTTCCACCCTAAATCTTCCCAAGATTACTGCAGGGGACACCAGGAACTGTGCTTGAAACTCCAAGAGAGCAACAACTTCTTCAGTTTCTCACCCCTCCATCTATGATGAGGACCCCAAAGGCACAGGAGTGAACTCCTGGGTTTGTATTCCTTGACTTCTTTCAGCTGGGGAGCTGCACACACACCTCCTGTCCCAAACCACCCTCCTGCTTAAACATTTATTAGGGTTTTATTCGGGGATGGAGCTCCCAGCCAGGACGTGCTTGAAGCCCTGCCTTTAATGGGCCTCACCCCAGACTTGCTTTGAAGCCTTTAAGGGGCCTGGGGCACTTCGTGTCCCTCTTCTGCGAAGTGACTTGGAATGTTACCACCCAAGGGCGTCCTGGAGCTGGCAGCTGTATTCCTGTGGCAGTGCTCCATGTTCCACAGCATCCCTTTAATCCCAGGCATTGTTCTCAGACAATTTCAAATATCTTCCATTACATCCAGACAATGACATGTCACTGCTCCCTCACATATGGGCAGCTCACATTGAGTTATGAGAATTTCATTTCTGCAGCTCACACGGGAAGTGGAATAAATTAAATAAAAATTCCTGGTAAGAACAGCAGCTGACTGATACAGAACCAGTCCTCATAAAACCCATTATTCTGGTACAGTTAAGGGGAAGAAAGAATTTATAAGACAGACTAGGTTTCTTCCAAAAGCACGTAAATAATTTATGAATTCAAGTTCTAATGGAAAGCAGGTGGGATGTGTACTATAAATGGCTGCAGCTCTAAAAAACTGAAATGCTCACTGAATATACCTTGGTAGGTAACCACAGAGCACTCTTCTTTACAAACCCCAGAATTGGTAATCTTTGTTTTGGCAGAGGATAATTCTAGCATGCAAAATTGCATCATCTTAAATACCACCTGGAAACAAATGGTGGAAGTATGTGCTGTGTTAGAAACTGCTGTAACATGTCATTCTTGTCCTGCTTCTTCTCACTGTAAACCAGCAAAGAGCCCAGGTGAGAACACCTGGGGCCAACCCACAGCATGGCAGAAGCACAGGCAGAGGGACCCAGAGCAGCTTCAGACACGTCCCACTGAACAGGAGGCCAGCAGTGAACCCTACCAGAGCGATGTTTTCACACTTAGAAACAAACGCTACTTTCAGTATCTGCGGCCACTCAGCCTCCAGGGACCCCAGGGGTGTGGTAAGCACATTTCTCTCTCTCTCAAGATTTTTTATTGAGGTGCACAGAGAGAAATGAAAGAGAAAACAATTTCTATTTCTGCTCCATGTTTTTCTCTTGTGGAATGTGTTTAGAGAATTGTTTACCTGGAGTGAGCTCTTGGTTGGATCATGGTGGATTGTTTGAGCCTGAGAGCCAATCGGATCCACCTGTGTCTGGGCTCTGGAGAACAGGGTCACGAGTTGTGAGTTAGTTAGATATGATAGTTAGAGAAAGTAGCATGTAGTATTTAGTATCCTCTTTTATATAGCATATTAATGTATTATAACATAATTATAATAAAGCAATCATTCAGCCTTCTGAAATAGAGTTAGACATCATCATTCTTCCCACTGGGTTTGCCGACGTCAACAACACAGGGGTGTCTCTGCCACCTCCCCACCCTCAGGGGGGGCTCAGCTCATCCTCAGTGCCCTTCCCAGTTCCACCAGTTACAGTGGGGAAAGGCTCTTCTGGCAAGAGGGAAGTTCAGTGTTTCAAACAAAGGGTAACTGGGACTCTCTTTCCAAAAGCTCCCTGCTCCCATCCTTATCTTCCTTGGGCTGCCGCCCGGGAAGGCTGTTCATGTTTAAAAGTGCCAGGAGCTCCTTTTAACACTGGGTTTTTAAGTTATTCCCAAAGATTGTCTGATTATGCCAGGGAAGCTGTGAGTTCACAGCAGGGTGTTCATCAGTTTGCCATGGAAGCAGAGACACAGGCCCAGAGCAGGTCAGAGCTGAACCAAAGGCAGAGGCAGCTGCAGCTGTAACCAAAGCAGATGTTGTGACTGACACTTCTGGGAGGGAGGTGAGTTGTAATAAACACATTCACTCACTTTCTTCTAGCAAAACCAGGGCATGGCAAGGCACTGGTGTCACCTCCTCAGCTGCTTTATTCAATCCCCTGGCACCCAAACCCTTTAAATTTAGCAGGTGGTCCAGCCAGGTGAACCTTAGAACTTCAGAACAAGCTTCTTCAGAACTTTTGAAATTTCAGAGCTTTTAAATCTTCTGAGTTTGAGCTCAGAGAAAAGGAAAACCACCACTGACTGTCCCCTGCTCCTGAGCCCTACCACCAGTACAGAAATGTCACATTAGCCTGGATCTGTCTTCCCTCTTCACCATGTTCTAAGCTTTCTGTGTATCTCAGCTAAAAATAAACACAAGAACTTCAGGTGCATCTTATTTTAAGGCTGATACAGAAAAAAACTTAATTATTATTATGTTTGAAAATCTGATTGTGCTTCTCCACCACAAGACGAGAAGAAAATTAAAAATAAAGTATCACTTGTCAGTATCTTTGTACTGGGAACTCTGAATGCATCTTAACAAAGCTGTGAACTTCTTCACAGATTCAAACTTCTAATCTCCTAAAATGCTGCAAGCAGAATGGTTCATTTTTTAATCCTCCAAAAATTTGGATTATTCCCTCTAATCTTCACTAAATCATACAAAAGATAATGAAAAATTGTTTTGTTTTAATCACTCTTAGCAAAATCATCCGAGAAATGCCATCCTTTAATCTCCTCAGAAGTGCCATCAAGACGACTGCATCAGCAAAGATTTGGTCCTGGCCAGGGGGAAGCCACAGCCAAGCCACCGTGGTGATGGAATGTTCCAGTGCTGATCTGACTCCAGCAAAGGTGTTCCAGGGAGTCCAGATTCATCAGAAAAACCCCAGCAGTCACATTTCAGTCTTGTCTCACACACCCTTCCAATTTTAATCTCATTTTATGAAAGATACAGTACTTTTTCATGTATCAGCCCAGCAGTGTTTCTTAAGAAACCAAAATCTGTATCAGCCACGGTGTAAAAAAGCAACCTGTGAGATAAAAGGTAAAATACCTTTTCTTTACTGCTACCATATCAGCTGTGAAGATTATCCAGGATATCTGACATCAAGTGATCCAAGATGCAGCAAAGTGTTCCAGGAGTGTTTCAGAGCACAGGATGCACAAGACCTGGGAAGACACAGGAATAAATATTTATAAACACTCTTGTGAATTTTGTTTTGGCTCAGCCATCAGAGCAGAACATTATTTACATAATAAAAACAAGCTCCTATCTGCAAACAAAAACTAATAATCAGGGTGATAATATATGCTGAGGGCAGAGGATTTTTGTCTCAGGTAAAACAAATTAAACTCATAAACATGAGAGCACCCAGTCCATGAAAAAGGAGGAATAGTGCCACACATCATGCAGTGTGAGCTGTGCCCAGAGCTGAGGAGCAGTTGTAAATGATGCATAAGCAAAGACAGTATTTACCTAAAACTGTCAAGAAAAGCCTGAATAAAAGATAAGGTCAAAACAACCTCTCTATGAAGAAATTGTAAACTGTAGATGGAAAGAGCTGAAATTTCACAGTGTGAGCAGTCAGCTGATGCTACATTTGGAATGTTAAAGGGCACAGTGCAGGTACCCCAGGGAAACACTGCTCTGGGAGCTCAGGTGAGCAGGGGAGCTGCAGGCAGGTGTGGAAATCCCTCCTCACTCTCACACAGGAGCTCAGGTGAGCAGGGGAGCTGCTGGCAGGTGTGGAAATTCCTCTGCACACAGGAGCTCAGGTGAGCAGGGGAGCTGCTGGCACAGGTGTGGAGATCCCTCCTCACTCTTACACGGGAGCTCAGGTGAGCGGGAGGAGCTGCAGGCAGGTGTGGAAATCCCTCCTCGCTCTCACACAGGAGCTCAGGTGAGCAGGGGAGCTGCAGGCAGGTGTGGAGATCCCTTTTCACACAGGAGCTCAGGTGAGCAGGGGAGCTGCAGGCAGGTGTGGAAATCCCTCCTCACACAGGAGCTCAGGTGAGCAGGGGAGCTGCAGGCAGGTGTGGAGATCCCTCCTCACACAGGAGCTCAGGTGAGCAGGGGAGCTGCAGGCAGGTGTGGGGATCCCTCCTCGCTGTCCCGCAGCTCACCACGAGGTGAGGCACAGCCCGGGCCGGTGGGCTCGGAGGCAGAGCCCCGCACGGGGCAAAGGCGGATTTCGCCCTCCTGGGGACCGAGCCCGGGCAGAGCCCGGGGAGGCGGTGCCGGGCCCGGAGGAGGAACGCGCGTCCCACGGCGTGTCCCAGCAGTGAGCGAGTGCCACCAGAGCGAGTGCCACCAGAGCGAGTGCCAGCAGCAGCGAGTGTCAGCAGAGCGAGTGCCACCAGAGCGAGTGCCAGCAGCAGCGAGTGTCAGCAGAGCGAGTGCCAGCAGCAGCGAGTGTCACCAGAGCGAGTGTCAGCAGAGTGAGTGCCACCAGAGTGAGTGCCACCAGCAGCGAGTGCCACTAGAGCGAGTGCCAGCAGAGCGAGTGCCAGCAGAGCGAGTGCCAGCAGCAGTGAGTGCCAGCAGCAGTGAGTGCCACCAGAGCGAGTGTCAGCAGAGCGAGTGCCAGCAGCAGCGAGTGCCACCAGAGCGAGTGCCACCAGAGTGAGTGCCACCAGAGTGAGTGCCACCAGCAGCGAGTGCCACTAGAGCGAGTGCCAGCAGAGCGAGTGCCAGCAGAGCGAGTGCCAGCAGCAGTGAGTGCCACCAGCAGCGAGTGCCACCAGAGCGAGTGCCACCAGAGTGAGTGCCACCAGAGTGAGTGCCACCAGCAGCGAGTGCCACCAGAGCGAGTGCCACCAGAGCGAGTGCCAGCAGCAGCGAGTGTCAGCAGAGCGAGTGCCACCAGAGCGAGTGCCACCAGCAGTGAGTGCCAGCAGAGCGAGTGCCACCAGAGCGAGTGCCACCAGAGCGAGTGCCACCAGAGTGAGTGCCAGCAGCAGTGAGTGCCACCAGAGCGAGTGTCAGCAGAGCGAGTGCCACCAGCAGTGAGTGCCACCAGCAGTGAGTGCCAGCAGCAGCGAGTGCCACCAGAGCGAGTGCCACCAGAGTGAGTGCCACCAGCAGTGAGTGCCACCAGCAGCGAGTGCCACCAGAGCGAGTGCCACCAGAGTGAGTGCCACCAGCAGCGAGTGCCACTAGAGCGAGTGCCAGCAGAGCGAGTGCCAGCAGCAGCGAGTGCCAGCAGAGCGAGTGCCAGCAGCAGCGAGTGCCACCAGCAGTGAGTGCCACCAGAGCGAGTGCCACCAGCAGTGAGTGCCACCAGAGCGAGTGCCACCAGAGCGAGTGTCACCAGCAGTGAGTGCCACCAGCAGTGAGTGCCAGCAGAGCGAGTGCCACCAGCAGTGAGTGCCACCAGCAGTGAGTGCCACCAGAGCGAGTGCCACCAGAGCGAGTGTCACCAGCAGTGAGTGCCACCAGCAGCGAGTGCCACCAGAGCGAGTGCCAGCAGCAGTGAGTGCCACCAGAGCGAGTGCCACCAGCAGTGAGTGCCACCAGCAGTGAGTGCCACCAGAGCGAGTGCCACCAGCAGTGAGTGCCAGCAGCAGCGAGTGCCACCAGCAGTGAGTGCCACCAGCAGCGAGTGCCACCAGAGCGAGTGCCACCAGCAGCGAGTGCCAGCAGCAGTGAGTGCCACCAGAGCGAGTGCCACCAGAGTGAGTGCCACCAGAGTGAGTGCCACCAGCAGTGAGTGCCAGCAGCAGTGAGTGCCACCAGAGTGAGTGCCAGCAGCAGTGAGTGCCACCAGAGCGAGTGCCACCAGCAGTGAGTGCCAGCAGCAGTGAGTGCCACCAGAGCGAGTGCCACCAGCAGTGAGTGCCACCAGCAGTGAGTGCCACCAGCAGTGAGTGCCAGCAGCAGTGAGTGCCACCAGAGTGAGTGCCAGCAGCAGTGAGTGCCACCAGCAGTGAGTGCCACCAGCAGTGAGTGCCACCAGAGCGAGTGCCACCAGCAGTGAGTGCCAGCAGCAGCGAGTGCCACCAGCAGTGAGTGCCACCAGAGCGAGTGCCACCAGCAGTGAGTGCCAGCAGCAGTGAGTGCCACCAGCAGTGAGTGCCAGCAGCAGTGAGTGCCAGCAGCAGTGAGTGCCACCAGCAGTGAGTGCCACCAGCAGGGCTCTGCCTTCCAGCGGGACACGCTCCCAAAGAGCTGCCCCGGACAGGGGGCACAGAACGCTCCCAAGGGGGCATTTCTACAAGGAGAGACTTCAGAGCATTCACAGTGCTGTGAAATCACACACACGGGGCAAAGAGAACGGGAGTGAGACACGCTCACTGCCCTGGGTGGGGGTGGGCAGTGTTTTATAGCCATTGTTTTGCACCATTCCCTCACCTAAATCACGAACAGTGCTGTCAGCAATAATTCTTTAAAGTATGAAAATAAAGAAAATAATTCTGCTAGTTCTGAGCATTTCTGAGTATTTTCCAGAGGAAGTCTTGCTGGACTGAAGGTCAAACTGTAACTATAACAGTAGTCTAAGACAAGAAAAACTTAAAAGTCTATGAAAACATGTGGAAATTACATCAATGCATGACTGTATTTCATAAGAATCCTCACAGAACAAATACTACTGTTTCCAGTGCTCAGAAGTGAAGAATCCATGCCACAATTTTCACACAAAAAGAAATTAAAGCAAGTGTACTTTTTAGACCTTCGTGCACGGTAGGTAAGCGTTACTGTCCCCTACAAAAATGAACTCCGGGATTTGCTCTTCCACAGCAGCTCTGCTTGGCACAAGCAGTGTCCACCACGCTCTCCCCCACCGGCGAGGAGCTCTAACCTAAGCCAGCTGAGCTGTTTCTCCATCCATCCGTTGGATTTTGCCGCGGCTGTCGCTGTCCTCCCGCAGCCCCGGCTGCCTGCTCGGAACTCTTCAGCCCTTTTTACCTCTGCAGCAGCTCACGGCTTTTTCAAAAGCCAATTCACTGAGGAAAGAGGAAGGGACACTTTGTGCTTGATGTTCAAACTGAAAATTTGTTTTCCAGAAGCTCCCCAGGTTGATAGTTTTGGTTGGATTTTAAGAGCTCACAGCGTGACACACTGAACTGTGGGCTCCTGCTGCTGCTGCCACTCACAGAAACCCAAACTCTGCTTCGAGTCGGAGAGCAAGGGTAGAAATGAAATCCAGTGTAATGCCAAGGGCGTTCATGGAATTTCCCTGCCCACAGGTGACAGAGCTACTCCGAGGCTGTGTAAGAGCAGCAATAAAAGCTCACTGTAGCCCTTGATACACATAAAACACAAACTACTTAAGGCCAAGGAAGACTCCAGCACTTGTCTTTTATCCCACTCCTCCCAAGGTCAGCATTTTTAGAAGCACATGTTTTTAGTGCTCAGGATACCATCAGAGAAGTTATGCTGTAATAGGTACAGAAACAGCTGAATTTATAGTCTTGTATTTAAACAAGACTTAAACTCACCGTAACTCCAAAACTTTTCACAGGAGCAAATCAATTTGACATGAATGAGTGCCCTTGGGCTGCTGCAGTCAGGAGATATGGGTACGGACCCAAACCACTCAGAGAGATCCTGATACACATTACACTTACCAAAAAAATCTGAATTTGAGTTTAGAGCCCAATTTCACAAGTCAAAGCCATTGCTGATCCAAAACCAGACTTGCGTGGGTCAAATTTCCAGAAAGTTCTACACTCCCTTTGCTGCACAGGTAAGCAGAGAAGTTTTAATCACTGTGGTCTTTTTACAGGGTAATTATTGAACAGAGAGAAGAAAGTTAATTATGGTTTGGGTTTCTTTAACCTGGAAGAAAAACCAGCAATTTTGTGCTACTATGAGAAAACTGCCCAGTTGTTTTCTGCCTTTTCTTATCCTCCACCCTGCCCAAGCTCAGAGCAGCGAGACATGGGGTAGGGGGAGGAAGGTATTTTTAGGTTAGATGTAATTTTCCCTTCCTCTCTGGAAAGTAAACAACGACAAAAGTGCTTGTCTCAGTTATGAGTAAAAAATAAAATAAAAAAATAAACTAGGACTTCATAATAAAATCACCTGGCATTTAGCAGACACTGATCTTCCCAAAACACACAGAAAATGTGACGCCACAGAACCTTGTAAGTGACAAACAAGTATGATGGAGGAAAGCAAAGACTTCATAGTTTTTCCAAGCACAATTACATAGTCCAAGATCAGAAAGCAGCAGCAGTCACATATACCTACAGTACAATGCATACACAGAGCCTGGCTAATGTGTGTTTTAATATTTAATATTTTAATTTACATATCAAATATGTAAATGTGCATTCTCAGAGAAAACACACATCATACATTCTAAGCCAGACGTGTTACCAAGATAATGTTAAACATCTATTTCTGCATTTCAAATGATGAAATCTTTGAAAGTTCTCCTTGTTCTTTACAAAATAAGTAGTTTTCTAATTCTCATCCCTCAGTTCTATGCGTATTTCGAGACATCCTAGTTCCAAGTTCCCTGCCAAAATCTGTGGTGTCTTTGAAACTTCTTAAGGAATGTAATAGGTCTGGAAACTCTTAGTCGGCTACCAAATCCCCCTGTAAATCCTGGCAAATTCCCAGACTGCCCATTCTCACAGGGATACATGGCCTAATTACAAGCCCATTAAACACTGCGAGTTCAGGGGTCTGCTTTAACCCTGCAATTATTTGATCCTCCTCACAGTAAAAGCTTCAGCGAAACAGACACGGGCAAAACGAGACGGAGCCAGGAGGGGAGGCAGGAGCAGGATCAGAGCAGGCAAACTGAAATCCTCAGGCAAGTGAACAGCACTGGAAGAGGACCAAGCAGGGAGGGAAATAACCCTCTGGGAAGGGGAAGACTTCCAGCTGCAGGGGGAAGAGAGCACTGCTGGCACCGTGTGAGGGCTGCCCAGCCAGGGCACGGAGCTGGCAATGCCAGGGCACGGAGCTGGCAATGCCAGGGCATGGAGCTGGCAATGCCAGGGCACGGAGCTAGCAATGCCAGGGCACCTCTCTGGTGCCGAAGGAACGGGAGCAGCTCTCTCTGGCTTGGCAAGGAGCAGGGATCCCTGCGGAGCTGCACCTGGCTCAGGTGTGCTCATGCCTTGGCAGCAGAATGCAATGTATTCGTTTGCTCTGGCAATGAGCTTGTCTGTGAGAACGCTCCGACGTCTGCAGCTGAACTCACAAGGCACCAGCACCTACCCCAGGGCACTTCCCAGGGCACGGCCACCTCCTGGCTCTTCATGTCACCCACGGAGCTCCCAGGAGCTCTGACACAGGCCCAGGGGAAGGCAGGGCAAGTTCTCACCGAGACAAACCCTGAGATTTGTTCTCCCATATTCACACATACAGCACATTTGCCCTCTCATATTTTAAGACAGAAAATCTAACGTAAACCACTAGGAAAACCTCTTGGTTTTCTCTCCCAGATCCTTCTGTCTCAGCGTGGCCTAAGGATGGCTTGGACCAGGACAACTCTCCCAGTGTTCTGACAGCCCAGAGTCAGCACTTTTTCCTCTCCATTTTCCATACTGTACTTGTACCATACAAGCCTTGTACTTTGAGATTAAAAAAAAGACCAGAAAGAGACATTTAAGTCATGGACTTGATTCAAATGCTCTCATGGACAGGGCTGTGGAGCCAGCTAATCTGTGACATTGAAACACAACCTATTTTTCTTGCCGACTATTTGCTTATGTCATTTGGGTGGTGAAAAGAAACTCTCATCCAGGACGCCAGCAGCAAGAAAGAACAGAAAAATGGGACTTATTTGCCACTAGGCCAGGCAAGGTGTCACTACCCACTGCTTTGTCAAGTTATGGCCGATTGTTTTCCAGTGACCTAGACTACTAACAAATATTTTGAATCTGTCATCCTAAATTTAAACGTTTCTTTCCTCTCTTTTGAATACCTCCCAGCCTTGACAATCTTCTTGACTGTGCCTGCACTCCAGACTCCAGCAGCCAGCCCGTGGTGCTGTGTTTATCAGCCTGTGGTGCTGAGGGTGTTTATCAGCCTCGCAGCCCACCAGGGGCTCGCTGTTGTAACAGACTGTGACACCAAAAACAGTCACAGCCCTTGGCAGGGCTAACCTGATTAGTGCCTGTAGCAGGCTGGACATTCTTGCAGCCTGCTGAGGGAGCACACACTTGAGGACCTGTCCTTCAGAGAGCTCCTGTCTCCTGCTGAGGTGGGGTGAGCTGCAGCCCCTGCCCCTCAGCACCACCCAGCCCCTGCCAGGGCACACCAACACGTGGGCACTGCCAGCTGCAGCATTCCCGGGGCTCCCGTGTGGCCTGGGGGCTCCAGCCCCCTGCAGCCCCTCAGCCCCAGTGTTTTGGAGTCCCAGGTGTGTTGGATTCCCAGTGCTCTGGAGCCTCTGTTGTGAGAGAGCTGCCTGGAGACACGGCAGGGTGTTCACTCCCTGCGTTCTGTGTGTCCGTAGCAGTTCCTGCTCCAGTTTTTGCTGGAGCAAAGGCCTCTCTGTGCTTGTGCTCTTTTTTTTTTTTCCCAGAGCTGTGGTTTTGAAGTTAACCAGGAAAGTGTGACTGAGCCTTCACAACTGTATTAGCACCGCACAGGAAGCCTGTGGTTAACGGACCTCAATTCTCTCCTCTCTTTTTCCTCTGTGCTTACACCATTATCAGTTTTCACGCCATCTGCATATGGCACACGCAGTTTGACATCCCCTGGTTTTTACCCTCTTCCACAAAATCACCCACTGTTGTCCCAGGAGCATTTAACACATGGCAGGGCTGCAGATTCAGGACCCCGAAGAGCCTGATAGCCAGAGCTAACTGCAGCAATGTGTGTGGCTCCTAGGCAAGCTCAAAGCCAGCCAAAACAAAACAAAACAAACACCAAGAATCAAACAAACAAACAACAAGGGGGAGGGGGAATAAAAAAAAAAAAAAAAAAGCTTTTCAGCCTTTTCAGCCAAGTGTTTTATCAGGCTTGCAAACACCTGCAAATCACTTGCACTGCACAGCCTGCCGCCTAACAAAGACAAAGCTTTGTAATACGATACAATTAGACCTGAATAATTTAGGCATTGAAACAAATATTTTGAGACCAAGACTGTTTGCTTTCCTGAATGAGAAATTACCCAGGCTTGGATTCATTAGAAACCTACTGAGAAGCAAAACCAGAACCAAATGAGGAAATACTCAGTGTGGTAAGACTTTACCACCTAAATTCTCACAGTCCAGCTGCACTGAACATGCACGGGGCTAAGGAGGGAAGGCAGGAGGTTCCCCATTCTCCTCTCCTCTAGCAGAGGACATGATGGGGAAGGGATCAGCAGGGTTGAGGCGGGTGGTCAGACTCACACAGGCAGCATTCACGTTGTTTGTTCCTTGAACCCTGGCTTTGCTGCTCTGAAAAGTGTGCTTTTCCTAAAGGAAATACATACAAGTGTCAATAATGCTGTTTCACAGTCGTGTAAGTGAGTCCTGATGTCACCCAGAGGTGAAATGGGGAATGAGGTCATGCTGTGGCCATTTGGACCAACAGGAGAACACAACATTGAACGGGTCACTGGCTTTTCTTGACTCCATGAGAAATTCCAGTTGAGCTGTTGGGATACAGTTCGTTTTTCTGAAGGCTGGACAGTGAATCCATTTCTGTGTGTTGTTCTGAACTACTTGTGGGCCCAGATTTTGGAGCAGCTTCCTCCCCTAGCCAGATTTTTAAGGGATACTACTGCTAAGTATTGCTATCTCTTCTCAAATCAGCAGCGAGCAGAAATCTTTGTTTTTCAAGGACACGGATTTACCAACAGTGTGCTTTTCCATATTAACTCCCTGTTTTTCATTTTCTGACTCTAAATGGTATGTTGAGTGTTATTTGGCTCTATAAATTTACTGTGTATTTGTTTCAACCTGGTTGTTGTCCACCAGAAGTCCAGAGAAGTCTGTGGGCAGCAGTGCCAGACCCCTCCAAACTCGTGCCTAAAGGATGAAGCTGCAGACTCTTCCTCCTGCTCCTCCCTGCAAGCAGCAAGATCAGAGCAGCACACCTCAGCAAGGTGCTAAGGAAAAACTATTTACTCTTATCTCTAAATTGGAGGATGCCATTGTTTCTTTCAATTGTGGGGTGAACCTTCTGTTGTTGGTGCGCCTTTTTGTTTCTTATCTTGGTGAAATCCCAGTCCTAGCAGAGGGAGGTGAGTAAGAGGGAAGCAAACACATAGTGTTAAACCAGAATCATGACAAGGGTCACCTGCTCCTTGGGTCATCCTGGCACTGGGGGCTTGCCCTGAGGAATCTGCAGGGCATGTCCATTAGCAGAATGAAGCTATAGGTCTGTCATCCCGATAATGACAGGGCTGGAAAAGCCCTCTGAGACTATCCACCCCCCCACACTGCCAAGGCCACACTGACCGTGTCCCCAGGTGCCACAGCCACACAACTTTTAAATCCCTCCAGGGATGGGGACTCCACCACTGCCCTGGGCAGCTGTGCCAGGGCTGGACGAGCATTTCTGGGAAGAAATTCTCTCTAATATGCAAACTAACCCTCTCCTGGCAGAACTTCAGTCCATTTCCTTTTGTCCTATCACTTGTTATCTGGGAGAAGAAGAGACCCCACCTCACTGCTGTCTCCCGCTGCAAACCCTCTGGGATTGCTGCCACAGCAGCACTGATAACACTGTCCTTAAGAAGCAGATCACACTGTTGACTCGCTGGGAGTTTTCCCTAGGCAAGGCCCAAGCAGGAATCTCAGTGCTTGACTCACAGATCACAGCTCCCACAGCCTGTGCCACCGGCGTCTGCTCTCTCTCCAAGCACGAGGTTCTACAAGAGAGGAAACGCTCTCACTGCCTGCCAGGTATGTTAGTCCTCTTTGGGCTGCTTACAGATTGCCAGACCAGTTTCTTCCTTTTCTCTCTCTTTGTGGTTAATTAGGCAGTTCTACTTTTTTTTTTTTTTTTTCTTTTTTTTTGTTCACCTAAAATTTTTGAAACAAGTCCTTTTTTTTTTTTTTTGCCATTTTAGTTCAGTCTGTTCACACATCAGCCTGCACTTCCCAAGCTTTGTTGCAGTGAAGGCTGTGCAATAGGCACCTGGTCACAAAATCACATGTATTTTTAATGCCTCCTCCATTCTTACATTGCTTGGTGAAATTTGCTATTATTTAAAGAATTGGGTAATGACAGGAGTGACCTGCAGGAGCACATGGCTTGTCCCAGGAATCGGACTGGAACTCTGTAAGAATTACTGCAGGAAAGGGTGAACGTGAGATATTCATAATAATTTGAACACTGATCCTGAAAGGATATAATCAGTATTTTCCATGCAGTAATTTTGTTCTCTAGAACTTTTGATTTTTTTTCTTGCCCATTTTTGACACTCCTATTGCTTTTGTGGTGAATAAAACCTCCTTCTTCAGAATTTCATTTTGCAAAAGTGCTTCATTTGTACAGCTAATGCTCATCTTCCCCTCTTGATTGCATCTGCCCTGCAGATCGCTCACTGGGCAGTTCCATAAAGAAATGGGGATTCAGTTTCCACCTTTCTTGGTAGGAGGAAGTTACCCCTCTCAAGCCACAGACATTTTAGTGTGTGTAGCTGGTAATAAAATATTTCAGAAATTCCTGCCATGTCTGCCTCAGAGGTAATAAACCTCTAAAGGAACGCAGCAGAAACCAGCGTGGTGTCTGCTTTGAATGAGAGGAATGACTGCAACTCACATTGCTGCTGCTGATGTTCGTCAGTCTCCTAGTAAAAATGAAACTTAATGAAAATGAAACTTTGTAAGAATGAAACAAATATCTTTTGATACTCAGGTGCCTGAGAAATCTTTTGACAGAGCTCAGAGCTGCCTCTCCGTGCAAGAAGTCACAGCTATCTCCCTCCCGAGGAGAAATCCCTCGGTGAATGAGGATGTAAGATCTTGCAGAGCGTGTGCGACTGCATGAATTTGACAAAGGCGATGAGTGTGCATGGAAGCAGGCACCGAGCCGCAGACATGCAGCCGCTACCCTTCCCCGTGCATCCCCTCCCTCCTTCTCCTGAGCCGCCTGGGGAGCAATGAGAAGCCGGGCAGGTGCAGGGGCCGCTCCACCGGACACGGCGCTCCCGCCCGGCCCCGCCGCTGCCCCGGCGCCGGGGGAGGCTTGGCGAGGTGCACAGCGCGCCCCGCCGGGGCGGGGGGGCTTGTTTGTTTGTTTCCTGCCCCATCCCATTCTTATGATCGCGAAGAGGAAGAAGCCTTCAGGTCAGCCGGAGAACTGCTCGCCCGGCGGACAAGGGCTCCTTTGATCGGCGGCGGCGAGCGGCGGGCGCGGGCAGCGGGGAGCGCCCGGGCTCTGATGTCCCGGCGATGCGGGCGCCCCGCGGCCCCGCCGCTGCCCACGGGCGCTGAGCCCCGCCGGCGGCTGCCCGGCACAGCCCCGCCAGCCTAAGCCGAGCCCGAGCCCCAGCCCCAGCCCCAGCCTCAGCCCCAGCCCCAGCCTAAGCCGAGCCCGAGCCCCAGCCCCAGCCCCAGCCTCAGCCTAAGCCGAGCCCGAGCCCCAGCCCCAGCCCCAGCCCAAGACCCAGCCCCAGCCCGAGTCCGAGCCCCAGCCCCAGCCTAAGCCGAGCCCCAGCCCCAGCCCCAGCCCCAGCCCGAGTCCGAGCCCCAGCCCCAGCCTAAGCCGAGCCCCAGCCCCAGCCCCAGCCCCAGCCCCAGCCCCAGCCCGAGTCCGAGCCCCAGCCCCGGCCGGCGCCGCCTCCCCGCGGGCCCCGCGGGCGCGGACCCGCCGGCTCGGGGCGTCCCCGCCGCCTCCGCCCGGCGCCGCCCGGGGATGTGCGAGGCGGCCCCGCGGCCGGAGCCCTGCGAGCACCAGCGGGTGAGTGCGGGACGGGGCTGCGGGAGCGGGGCGGCACGGACGGACGGACGGACGGACGGACGGGGGCCCGCGCGGCCCCCTAAGCCGGGAGCTGCCAGCCGGCAGCGGTGCTCCCTGAGCCGGGACGCTGGGTCTGGGACCAGCTCACCCTCGGGGGGCCGCGAGCCGGGCTCGGCCGAGGGTCGCACCCCGGGAGCAGCGCCCCGAGCCACCCTCGGGGGGCCGGGACCGGCCCGGGCAGTGGCAGCGGCAGAGCCGAGCGCCCTCCCCGCCCAGGGCGGCCCGGCCCGGCCTTAGGCGCCTCCCCGGGGGCCGGAGCCGCGCTCGGAGGGCTCCTGGGATATGCCGGGCTCCGGGACTGAGCTGGGCTCTGGGGATGTGCAGGGCTCCGGGGCTGTGCTGAGCTCCGGGGATGTGCCCGGCTCCGGGGATGTGCGGGGCTCCGGGGATGTTCGGGGCTCCGGGGATGTGCGGGGCTCCGGGGATGTCTCGGGCTCCGGGGATGTGCTGAGCTCCGGGGCTGTGCCCGGCTCCGGGGATGTGCCCGGCTCCGGGGATGTGCAGGGCTCCGGGGATGTGCCCCGCTCCGGGGATGTGCCGGGCTCCGGGGATGTTCGGGGCTCCGGGGCTGTGCCCGGCTCCGGGGCTGTGCCCGGCTCCGGGGATGTGCAGGGCTCCGGGGATGTGCCCCGCTCCGGGGATGTGCCGGGCTCCGGGGATGTTCGGGGCTCCGGGGCTGTGCCCGGCTCCGGGGCTGTGCCCGGCTCCGGGGATGTGCCCCGCTCCGGGGATGTTCGGGGCTCCGGGGATGTGCCCCGCTCCGGGGATGTTCGGGGCTCCGGGGATGTGCCCCGCTCCGGGGATGTTCGGGGCTCCGAGGCTGTGCCCCGCTCCGGGGATGTGCCCGACTCCCTGCGGCGGAAAAGCTGCAGCCCCCGCAGGGAGCCCGGCGATGCCCCGTGGCACTGCCCGGCTGGCACGGGACAGGCTGCACAACTTAATGAAAACATAGTAAAGTATTCCCGTGATGTACTACATTTTCTGTGGAAGCGACGCTGGGAACCAAGTAAGCCATACACCGATTTTAACAAACCCATCCCAAAACCAAAAGCTAATGCATTCATTAACTCCTTGTGCCATCTAGATCAGGATCGGTCGAAACAGCTTCAGCTCTCTGTGGTGTCTAAGCTTCAGTAGGCACAGCAGAGGGGATCACATAAGAAAACCACAATACCGAGGCTTGTATCTGCTTAAATTATTCCTACAGTTTTGCCGTGCTTGCAAAGGTAGCAGCTTCTACCTGGTGGTCGTAATGCAGATGGGTTCAACTCTCTAAATAACTCGAAGTAAAAATTAGTCAGCTGCCTTTCTGCTCCTGCAGGAACAGAAAGATTAGCTCGCTTGAAAAAACTTAGATGATTGCAAAGAACATATTTACACATGAAAGGTGCAGCGTTTCCTGCTGCTCTACGGAACTGTATTTTCAGTGCTCAAAGTCACCACCAGAGTCAGGAGATAAGCATCACTGCTTCAATGAGGCTCCAAGTACTCAGAGGATCCTGGAGACTCGGCAGTATTTAGTCCATACAAAGAACATTTTTTCTTGCTGCTTAATATGACTGGAAGTGAGAAGGGAATAATGATTAATTTGCTTTTTTATTATCTATGAACTTCTAGCTCATAGTTAATGCAGGGCAGATTTCTCACTCCTCTGCACGTTTCAGTGGGATTTCAGTCCTGTGCCTCAGAGACCACTGGGTCATTTGACCAAAAATCCTGTTCTTCAGAGACAAACAGCAGCTCATGAGGCACGTGAAAGTAGTCCTGCTGGTCCCTGTAGGTGCAGAAAGACAAAGGCTGGGCAGACCTCAGGATTCCAGCCTCCTGAGCCATGGAAGAGCCGCAGTTCTGGCGCTGCCAGCCACTTCCTGCAGCTTGATGTCCCAGGAGTAGTGACAGAAGGGCAGATGAGACACGCAGAAATAAAATGTTCTCTCGTTTATGTAGAGGAACAGTGTGAGAATGTCCAGTGAGTCACTGAGACAGGTGCTGGTAAAGCCATGGAACACGAAATCTCTCTTACTTACATCTGTAGTACAGGGTTATTTGACAACTTTAGTTTATTAATAAACATACACTTTAGGAACCTGCTTTTGCAGCAGAGGAGCCTCATTCTAGGGGAGGTGGACATCAGAGGAAGGAAGAGATTATTGGAAACTAAAGAATGTGAATCAGGCAGAAAACTAAGGAAAAGAATCAGGCAGGAGGTCCAGTGGAAAAAACAAAGACTGGAGGTCTGAGAGTTTGCAGCAGTTTGAGGAGAGGTTGAGTTGGGATGAACACAAGGCAGCAATACAGCTAAGCCAGTTTAAAATAATGAAGGTCCAAGTCTTAGACTTGACTGGATGCAGAGCCTGAGAAGGGTCCCTCACTTATGGGACTCATGGGGAGAGGGTATAAGGAAGGTTGACCTTTGTGTGAGGGATCTGGTGAATGTAGTGTTCCCATTATTTATCCCAGTGAAATTCTCATATTCTTTCCCATTGAATGGAAGGGGTGTGTACTGCCTGTGGATGTAAAAGAGCCCCAGGAAACGCTAGCAGGGATTTTCATTGTGAAATACTGAGCAATACCTGTGTGTAGGGATTGGAATCTCAGTTGGAGGAGGAAAGTCTGGCCCTGGATAAGTAGGAGCAGGTGAAGGGAGAGCACAGAGCTGCCACCAGCAGCACTGCAAAGGTGGCCCAGCTACCTCTGAAGGGCAGCAGAGAGAGGATCTCCAAACCTGCTGCAAGAGCTGCACGAGTGAGCGTGAGCTCGCTGCGCGGCGTTGCGTGACTCCTGTGTGCAGTGCTCTAACCTCCAAGGACAGGCCTGCTCGCAGCTCTTTAAAAATTGCTGTGAAGCCTCACTGTCTTCAGTGTCACTTTGACAGGCTCCCAGCAGAGCCTGTTTGTTTTTTTTTTTTTTTCTATTTTTAGAGCCAGCTGTAAAGCTGTAGTCAAGAACTGCTTACATAATATTTTAGAAGTGACAGCGCAGCACAATGGCATATTTTGACCTTTGGCATTAGATAAGTAATTGGCAGGTTAAGTTAATTTTTATTCAAGCAAAGAGACTTGGTTTTTACTGCTCGTGAACTCCTGTACCTTCACACAAGATTAAACCTCACGGGGTACATTTTAAAAATAGGTTTTGGTTTGCTGGCCCTCCTTTTCTGGAAGGAAGCTCCTCCACGTGAAGGAATTCCACTCTTCTGCTCTCCATCCATGACACGAAGTGTGTGGTACGTGTGTGTGAGACTGTTTTGAGTGTGTGTGAGTGTGTGTGTGTGCATGGGCCTGGCAGAGGCCAGGACTCTTCATTTCCTGGCTGACAGCCCAGTGGTATTGCAAATAATTGGCAAACTCACCTAGGAATCACCTTTGTTGCCATGCAGTTGAGGAGCTGGTTTCGAGCCGGTGACTCAGGGTAAGCGCTCAGTGAATATTCCCTTTTCCATTCCAGACGCTGGGTTATGGGCAAGTCGGAAAGCCAGATGGATATAACTGAAATGAACACTCCAAAACCAAAGAAGAAACTGGGATGGAGTGGCCTGGAAATAGGGCTGGCCGTGGTGGTGGTGCTGCTGGCCATCGTGGCCGTCACCATGATCGCCCTGTACGCCACGTACGACGGTGAGAACGCGGGGCCGGCGGCGGGCACGGGCACTGGGGAAGGGGCTGGCATGCTGGCTGAAATGCAAAGCTGAAATGGAAACCTGAAATGGAAACCTGAAATGGAAACCTGAAATGCAAAGCTGCACCCACATGCCTTGTTGCTGGGAAATCTCAGAAACTGCGTCTTTCCAACCGGGGCTCGGTAAATCCGTTTGTTCACGCGAAGTCGTGGTAAACACAAACCATCTGCATGTTCTGGCTTAGGAGTACTTCTGTTTGTAATTAATGCCTCAGTAAGCAGAGATCCCAACAAACGACAACATTGCTGAAGAAAACCAAACTCCAGGGCTTCCTTTGTGTTCCTGAAGATGTATGAAAATCCTGTTTTTTCCTTTTCCAGGCTGTTGCAGCAAGGACTCTCAGTGAGTGTAGTCATCCTGAGAGGTTTTGTGCTTCAGCACCCAGAGAAAAATAATTTCATTCAGGGGGAAATACATTGGTAATTTTTGGAAAAGATAATACAGAGAAGCTAAAATTTCCATCTAGGGTCAAACTAGAATTTTTCCCTATATTGGGAATTAAGTGCCTTTTAAAATTTTGAAATACTTAATAGTTTTGTTTAAGCTTTTAACTGAAGTATAGTTCAATTATGGGATTGGAAAATACCATTATGGGGGAAAAAATGTTTTATTTTCAAAGTCTCAAAAGGAAATATTTTCATATTCCTGAATCCTGTATTTTGTTCAGAAGACTTCAGAGTGAATGTCTCAGAATTTTCATATAATTCCTTGAAAATCCTTTTGTCTTTGTAAAGTACTGCCAAATTCAAACTGGCTTTGTCATTCTCTCCAGTCCTTGAGCTATTTTTCTCTAAATTGCTTCTTTGTTATAAAAATAGTATTTTGCCCACCTCCAATTGATGGGACATTTCCCTCTGATGACTACAAAAATTCCACATGATGAGTGACTAGCACTGAATGACCCTAAAGGGTTGAAGAAGATGATATTTTTAGAGCCTGATCCTATAAATATTCCCTTACTGACTGTAAGGTGTCCATTCATATTAACTTACTGTACACTGCAATTAAATTGACCATCAATGGAAATATTTACAGTAGGTTTTATTATATTGACAGTGAGTAAAGAATTAAGAATATGATTGTGTTCTCTTTTAGATGGGGTTTGCAAGACACCAGACTGTATCAAATCAGGTAAGAATGAAAAATACATATGTTTTAAATTAATTTATGTGGTTTTAAACACAATCACTACCACGGAATTCTCCCATCTAACTGCAGACAAGTATGGCACGTGGAAGCGTGGGTCTGTTACCCCACATGATTTTCTTAGCATAGCTCTTCTGCAAAAGTAAACCCTTGAGCTATGATACTGTCAATGTCACAAAGGCATCCTCCATGTGATTCTGCACAGCCTGACAAGCCATTCCTCCTTCAGTAACGAGTGCAGTTGCTAAAGAATCCCAGGTGCACAGCACCCTGGAGGCTCCCAAAAGGTGCTGCTTCCCAGACACCATTTAGACTTGCAGATGCAGCAGAAACAGCCCAGGAAAGTCACTGTACTGGTTCCCTTACTTCCATGGGACTGCTGGCTCCAGGTCTTGTTTCAGCAGCTTGGTGGGTGCTCACACCTCAGGCCTGCAGGGAAAGCTCCTCATCCCAGGAGCTGCAGATTGCATGGGCCAGACAGAAGGTTCATTTCAGGTGGCCACCACTGCCTTTCATTGCACCTCCAAGGTGTTCTTCTCCCAGCACCAAAGCTCATGCTGTGCTTTGGAAAATGATCCACTTATTAGTTCCCCAGCAGATTGTTTTTAATCTCTGATGATGCTCGTTTTCAGCTGAATACACATTGCTGCAAGGGAGTTCAGGCAGACTGTGTGATGATGAATGAACTCCAAAAGGAAATGCAGGAAAAGTTTGGAGAAATGAGCCACAGTGTAGCAAAAAGTGCTTAAAGTAACTAATCAGAACAATTTTGCTCTTTTATGCTTCTGTTAAATGCTTTAACAGCATTTAACCACTGGAAAGGGATAAAGTGAAGATACTGACAGAATTGATTGTTCATTTGAGAGAAGAGCTGCAAATAAATGACCAGAAGAAAAAAAAAAAGAAGTAGTAAAATAAATAATGAACAAATAATGAAGAAAAAATGTAATGTGAATTCATTGGTTATACCCAGGGTAAATCCCAGTAACTGCATGGCACTGTTAGCATGGATTTGTGAGGCCACTGCAGTGCAGCACAGGAAGATACAATACAATTTGTGCCTTTGAGCATTTTTTGGATAAGCTGACACACTCTGATGACTTCCCTGAGGTCAGGCAGCACAGCCTGATGGAACAGGGGATTTTGGTCTCTGTTTCTTACCTAGGTAAGCATATTGTTTTGCTCCTGAATCCTCCCCAGGTCACTGGTTGCTTTGCCAGCTTATATTACTTTATTTGTAAGCTATTAAAGCAACAACTGACAATCAGGAGTGCTACAATAAGATTAATCATTAGAAGTAATTGATATGAAATTCTGCATTCTTGGTGCCAGGTAGGAACTGAGTAAACAAGTGCCAGCAGGAACAAAGCCAAACACTGGTTTGTCACAGCAACACTGAGCACTGATGCAGAGTGCACTGTGTATTACCTGTATTTGTGTAGGTATAAATTCACCTGGATTAGAGATAAAATAATAAAATATTCCTAACATAATCACATTCCCTTGATTACAATATATCTGTGGTATCAGCCAAATAATGAATGGTTATCTTGGGGCTCAGGTGTGCAAAGAAGGCTCTTGAGGAGAGTTTTCTGCATGGTCAGACTTACTGTATGTACTTCACAGGCAGCCCAAATGAAAGACCACAGTTCCCACAGCTGGGCTCTTTCTGGTACTTTTGCAGAATTTAGGCTTTAAGTTCTGATAAAAGTTGGATAGGTGATAGTGGCTGGCCTGGACCTCGGAGCAGGAGAGATGAGAGAGATGATTATTTCTGTGTGGCACGAGCAGGCCCAGAGCATTACCCAGGTGCACTACCCAACTGCACAGTTCAAGCCAGGTTTGATATTACCCTGCTAATGATTCTCAGGTTCAAGCAAGACGTGGATTTCTCCTGGCTCTTGTCGTGAGGTTTCTCCCAAAGTGACAAGTCAGTGGATAAGGGCCATCTTTTCTTGGTGTCAGAGATGTTTCTGTCCTACTGTTACTGTTTGGCAGGGCTGGGGTGTCCACTCCTGCTGCTGGACTGACACATGCCAAGGTCATCCAAGGGATGGTGATGCCCTTCAGGTGCTGCCCCAGTCTGGCAGAGAGATTCAGAGAGATACCCTTAAAGCAGGAGATGTTAGGAACAGCTACAGCTTTCCTCTTTCACAGCAAATAGGTGGAGTTAGGACAGGAATAAACTCCAGCATTGAAAACACTCCCCTTCCCCTAACTGAAACAGGGCAAAACAGACAGAAACCAGCACCAGAGCTTCCACAATCCCAGAGCTCTTGGGGCTGCAGCAAGTGTCACACTTAGTGAAAACATGACTGAATTTCCCAGTCTCTGGCTGTTGGTGTGACCCTGTGTCCCTTCAAATAGAAGTCACCCTGAGGCCATGGGCTTCAGAAGGGAAACCATCAGCTAGGAGGCTTTGCATCTATTTCCACAGGGGGTTTTATGCTACAGAAGCAGTCTGAGGTTGAAAATGCACCTGTCCATGGCTATTTCCATCTTGCAGGCGCTGGAACATTGTAAAACCATCAGATGTTGGCCTAGAATGTAACACTCCTAAGCCAACAGAAAAATGGGGGCAGGCAAATCAACACAAACACCACAGACTGTCTCTCCATTTCCACCAGCACAAGAGACATGGAAAATATTGAAAGTACTGGAAAAATAACTATAAATATTTGACTTGCCCATGTGGAGGAATGAACACTTGAAATCACAAGCCTCATAATTTACTAAAAATAATGTCAGAAAAATGGGAAGAACACTCTGGGAAATTCAGAGGTATCCCTAGCTCCTGCCTGACTCCCGAGATCTCTCTTTTTGGTGAGAGACTCTGTTCTGGCATGCTGGTGGTAGAAGCAGTCTGGGTGGAATGGGAATAGTTATAGGGAGAAGCCCAGAGGGTTTATGGACAGCAGCTGGGAAGCTGCCATCACGGGATTGGATTTCACTGAGAATCCCTGTCACGACTGGCCAGTCTTGGACAAGCCACTCCAGGCAGTCAAAAGGATAGCAAGAGGCAGTATCAGTTCTAGAGTAAAATGTGGAGCAGGTCTGATAGTGAGTGTAGCTTCCAGAAGGCATTAACAGAAAAACCTTTCCTGTCAAGAACTGAAATAGTCCAACAAAGTCAGTATTTTATTGAAATAGACAGGATTCAGTTGAGTCTAAATCATACTTAATTACCAAAATTACACTGCAGTGGATACTGAACCTCTATGTCTTGTGTTTTTAATGTCCCTTCTCACCATGTTTCAGTACAAAGAAGGGCAAGAGAAGGGTAAATGAAACAATCCTACATTTTATTTAGAGCTGAGTGACCGCTCAGTTCTCAGGGAGCAGGAACATCTGTCAGTTTACCACCAGCAAACACAGCCAGCTGGAAAGTGTGGCAGCTGTGGTGAGCACAGGAGCAGAAATTCCCTGTCCACCGAGGAGAACTCTGCTTGCTCTAGAACATTCCAGCCAGCTTGAGCCTGCTCTAAACTGAACACATCGATGACTTCCCCTCTGAGAGGAAGCAAGGGCAGTGCAGAGCGTGTGCAAAGTGTCCGTGCAAAGTGTCTGTGTGTGCAAAGTGTGTGTGTGCAAAGTCTGTGTGAGCAAAGTGTGTGTGTGCAAAGTGTGTGTGCAAAGTGTCTGTGTGCAAAGTGTCCGTGTGTGCAAAGTCTGTGTGTGCAAAGTGTGTGTGCAAAGTGTGTGTGCAAAGTGTCTGTGTGTGCAAAGTGTGTGTGTGCAAAGTGTGTGTGTGCAAAGTGTGTGTGCAAAGTGTCCGTGTGTGCAAAGTCTGTGTGTGCAAAGTGTGTGTGTGCAAAGTGTGTGTGCGCAAAGTGTCCGTGTGTGCAAAGTCTGTGTGTGCAAAGAGTCCGTGTGTGCAGTGTCTGTGTGTGCAAAGTGTCTGTGTGTGCAAAGTGTCCGTGTGAGCAGTGTCCGTGTGTGCAAAGCCCGTGTGTGCAAAGCCCGTGAGTGCAAAGCCCGTGTGTGCAGTGTCTGTGCGTGCAAAGCCCGTGTGTGCAAAGCCCGTGTGTGCAGTGTCCGTGTGTGCAGTGTCTGTGAGTGCAAAGCCCGTGTGTGCAGTGTCTGTGCGTGCAAAGCCCGTGTGTGCAAAGCCCGTGCGTGCAGTGTCTGTGTGTGCAGTGTCTGTGCGTGCAAAGGCCGTGTGTGCAAAGCCCGTGTGTGCAGTGTCCGTGTGTGCAGTGTCTGTGTGTGCAGTGTCTGTGTGTGCAAAGCCCGTGTGTGCAGTGTCTGTGTGTGCAGTGTCTGTGTGTGCAGTGTCTGTGTGTGCAAAGCCCGTGTGTGCAAAGCCCGTGTGTGCAATGCCCGTGTGTGCAAAGCCCGTGTGTGCAAAGCCCGTGTGTGCAAAGCCCGTGTGTGCAGTGTCTGTGTGTGCAAAGCCCGTGCGTGCAAAGCCCGTGTGTGCAAAGCCCGTGTGTGCAGTGTCTGTGTGTGCAGTGTCTGTGTGTGCAATGCCCGTGCGTGCAAAGGCCGTGTGTGCAAAGCCCGTGTGTGCAAAGCCCGTGTGTGCAAAGCCCGTGTGTGCAATGCCCGTGCGTGCAAAGCCCGTGTGTGCAAAGCCCGTGTGTGCAAAGCCCGTGCGTGCAAAGCCCGTGTGTGCAAAGGCCGTGTGTGCAAAGCCCGTGTGTGCAAAGCCCGTGTGTGCCGCAGCCGCGCGGATCCTGCAGAACATGGACCCCCGCGCCCGGCCCTGCCAGGATTTCTACCAGTTCGCCTGCGGGGGGTGGCTCAAGAGGAACGTCATCCCCGAGACCAGCTCCCGTTACAGCAACTTTGACATTTTGAGAGACGAACTAGAAGTCGTTTTAAAAGGTCAGTGGAGTTTGGGGGACTAAGTAAAGTTTCCTCTTTGCCTTCTGTGTTATCCTAAGTTGTGGTTTTCTAGCAAAGCTTAAAATCCTAACAGACATTTCAGGGGTTTGTGTTTGGTTCAGGACAAATCTGCCCCGAAGTGCTTGCTCGGAGGAGGCTCTGGGTGTGCTGCTGTGTCTGACACCGGAGCAGAGCTGAGCAGACCTGCCCTTGCTGCTCTCTGCACATCAGACCAGCTGCACTCCCCACCCGGAGCTGCTCCAGCGGCAGCACCAGGCAGGTGAAGGAGGAGGAGGAGGGAGAGGTCTGTCTGTGTCCACATCAGCTGAGATGCTGGCAGCTGCTCTCTGCCAGCCCACGTCCTGCATATCTGTGTCCCAGCAGAAAGCCCCAAGAGCAGACAAGCTATTTTCCTGCCTGTCATATCAACAGTATCAAATTCTTCACCTTCCCTTTTCTCAGGTGAACACAGCAGAGTCCAAGAAGGCAGCGTGTACTCATGTAACACTCTGCAAACCATTCTCTCCTGGCTAAATATGCTTTTATTTACTTTGCCTATCTCCTGGTTTTGCCAGCTCTGTTTTCACTCAATTGCCTGGTTGCTTAAAACCTGTCCCTGAGAAGTCAGAGCATCTGTGCTTCAGCCAGGGTGACCTGCAGACACTCTACTGACTCTGTTACGTTCCACAGCCCAACTCGGACTGCAGCCACTGCAGGGCACGTCACCTGCAGAGCTTTTCCCCTCAGCTGCTGAAAGGCAGAGCCTCCCTGGGGCTGGGCACGGAGCTCTCCTGGCCCAGCCCTGCTCCCCAGAGCCTGCCAGGACAGAGCAGGAATGACCACGACTCGCTGTGTGTGTTTCAGATGTCCTCAACGCCCCCAGCACCAACGACATCCCAGCAGTGCAGAAGGCAAAAACTCTCTACAGGTCCTGCATCAATGAAAGTAAGTGTCCCCACTGCCACCTCACACCACCCTACAGGATACCTGCAGCACCCAAAGGGCCCCGCCTCAGGAGCTACACGGCTGTCCTGCTCTGTGCATCATTTTCCAGCTTTGTGTCCTTTGTGAACACTGAAATGTGTCTGTTCTACAGAGTCCAGTCAGAATGTCAGCAGTAAAACTGGTATTCTACCTCCTGCTTTACTACCTTAGGTATTTTAGGTAACTCTTCAGTTACTAATTTGCTGCAGATTATATAAACTCAAATCCTTTCAGTTAATTCTTTTGTAGAAATTAGCAGGGATGAGGTGAAAGCTACCTGGCTCTGCCGCTAGGACAAAGAGCAGTTTGCAGTGCTCCCTAAATCATATTTTTATAGTTTCTCTAATAGCATGAATACTTTTCAAAACTGTTATTTCAAGCTATCTGCAGAGAGAGGAAAAAAAAATTACTACTTCAATGTCATGGTCTCAAGGATCTGCATATGCTGTTTGTGACTGGAACATTTTTACATTAAATGTTAAAGCACAGTCATACATCAGAGCAAACTGCTGCTGTGGTGATGGAGGGAACACAGTTCTCAGCTTCCCTGTTCTGAACTCATTATAATATATATTGTAATATATAGCATTTGTGGGGTTTAAAATGTCATGGTAACTCATTTTATTTTTTCCAAAAGCTGCCATTGATATCCGAGGTGGAAGGCCTCTAATTAGTTTATTGCCAAATGTGTCTGAGTGGCCTGTAGCAACAACTAACTGGGATGCTTCCTATGGTAAGATAACCTGTGCTTATTCCCTTTTAGTTAAAATATCTAAATTATTTAATTTATTGCTTACTAAAAATAGAGACTGACTCTACCTTCCATTTCCTTAGGTACGACTTGGACAGCTGAGACAGCTATTGCACAGCTCAACTCCAGATATGGAAAAAAGGTCCTTATTAATTTTTTTGTTGGCACAGACGATAAAAATTCCACAGCACATATCATTCACGTAAGTCTGCCTGGGTGCCATGGCCTTGTTGATCATAAAAGCACAGCAAATAACTGGAAGCACAGGCATAAATGTTAACAAGGAGAAACATCAGTGATCTGAATTTGACCTGAGCACTTTGTAGATGAGTTTGTGAATTAATGTCGTTTTCAGCTGAAACTCTGGGTTTCACAGCTCCCCGTCTGTTCTCCAAGCTGACATCTTTGTTCTGTGCACTCACTCTCTGTTACTGCCAGTGAGACGGGAATGACAGACACAGAAAGGTCATCTCTGAAACCCGAACATCCCGGATGGGCAGGAGAAGGTCTGGTGACTGCTGGGATGCAGCAGCTGGAGGAGCAAAGGCCGATCTCTCCTGTCAGTGGGTGGATGGAGCCGTGGGCACCTCCCGTGCAGGGATTTCAGAGATGCAGGAGCTGCCTGGCTTGTCTCTGGGCTGTTCTGTCATCTGTGGTTCACCCGTTTTCACACTGGCTACCCGTGCCTTGCAGCGTTCAGCAACAGGAGAAGAAAAAGATTGAAAAGAAAAACAAAAAGTTTAACGAGAATGAAATAGTGAAAGGTGGGCAGCAGGATGAGAGAGGAAGGCCCCCGTGGCCAGAAAGTGATTTGGCCAGGGAAGCATCAGCACCTGTAGTTACCAAAAGAACAGTACAATGCTCTGCCACTTCCCCTTAAGCACGTCTCAGTTTTTGTTTGCATTTACAGATCGACCAGCCGGGGCTGGGTCTGCCTTCTCGGGACTACTACGAGTGCACCGGTGCATACGGAGAGGTGAGGGGGAGCTGGCACTCCACTGGGACACTTCTGGGGGTTTGGCCTCTGTTTTCAAGGCAGCCACTTGACTTTTTAAGACCTTTTGGAAGGAGATAAGCAGGAAACAATTTAGCTTTGTTATGGAGCTTCACAGCTGGATCAAGAGCTATCCCCTGACTGTCAGAGTTGTATTTAAACAGAATGCAAGTGGTCAGGACCAGCCCTGTTCTCTCACTGCAAAAAGGAGGTCACTTCTGAGCTGTGACCGACTGGCAGCAACTGGCAAATGCTGCAGGTGAACTACTTCTACCAGGAATAGGCTTGGAAAGAAAAACAGAACATTCAGAACCAGAGACACTTTGCTGCATAAAAGATCTGAAAAGATCACAGTCTCCTACATCAACTGCTGAACACAAACACAGCAGCAAAAGGATGTGATACCACAGAAATGGCTCAGATACCTGAAACCTCGTATGGTCTCATTTAATTCTTGTTTACTCATTACTTCTGTGGTCTCATTAACCTGTTAGCACTGACACTGTATGCCTGTTGCTAATCTTGGATGTGCTTTAAGTCCTTGAGAGCTGATGGGTGTCTGTGCTGAAGTCATGGAGTGAAACTGCTACCACAGTGACCTTTAATTAACCACATTCCTTCTGTGTAATTAAATGCAGAAGCAATGAGAAAGTGTACAGGCCGCTTGGGCTTTGTAGGTATTTTGCTGATGTGCCAACAGTTAATAGAGATTACCTTTAATTGCAGATCACATGCTCATTAAGACAATCATTGCCATCTGAACTGCCCAGCTCCATGTGAGATGGCCTTTAGGAGCTGACTCACATTGCACAATCTGCTCCTTCCATGTGCTGTGAGCCAGCTCCTGTGCTCTGACCTACCTGAGTGTCAGCTCTGCACTGCTGGAAGCACTGCTGAAAACCAGCTTTAGCACTGGCAGGCAGCTTCCCAGGTTCCCAGTGTCCTCCCAAGCACGACTGCTCCACAGGAGAGCTGTTCCCTCCCAGCCCTGCTCTTGCCTCTGCTTCCTGCTCTTATTCTGCTCCAGGAGCTGCACGCAGCAAAATCATCTCTGCCCCCAGCAGCACTTCCCACCCCAGAGCTACAGGTGGAACCTGCCAACAGGACAATTTTTAAATCTTTTTCTCTGGTAAGGTACAGGATGGCTCTGCTCAGACAGGAGTGATTCCCATGTCTTAAGTTTCCACTGAAATTGCTGAGACTATTTATACAGTCCAGATGACATTAGCTGACTTAGTTCTTTGCTACCTGACTTAAGAGCTGCACTTAGGAGAAAAATAAAGTCACTGACTGGTACCTAAAAATCTCTCTTAACTTTCTGGTCTGAGGTAATAGCCACATTGAACTTTATGATGGTTGTTACAGTGCTGGCGTGCACTGTCTTTGGTGGCTTGTTGGAGCTGTCAGTGGTTCCATGGGGCTCTCTGAAATGATCTCTGTTGTAAGTGGCACTGGGAGCTGAGCCCTCTGGGCTGCCCAGCCCTGTCCCTGCTGGCAGCTGCCCAGCCCTGTGGTGCCACAGCCCCAGCTGGGCACAGCCTGGCCCCGCTGGTGCCCAGGAGGGCACAGGGAATGACCTCCTTAAGGAGGTGTGCCCCCTGCCTCAGGAGCTGAACCTACCAAAACACTTCTATCAATAAACCTGATGGCATGCACACCTTATTAATCCTAGGTTTAATCACTGGTTACATTTAGTAGGTTACATTGCCTAAACCAGATTTGTTATTTGATAGCTGATCCAGCACCATGTATGTTTTTTTTTTTTTATTTGCATTGAAAAGGAATATTGAAAACAGCATTTCTGTTGATAGAAAAATGAGTGTGACTTACCAATGAGGAATTAGAATTACAAATAATAATGGAATTACAATAAAACAGAGGTTCCATAAAATATAATGACACCTTAAGATATTTGGCTGTGTGACATTGCAGAGAATTTGCTGCTGTATTTGCATCTTATCATTACTGACCTCTTTAATGTTAGATTTCATATAAATTGTCCATAGTATACCTGACTTTGCATACAGCAACATGAGTTCTAACTGTTCCAAGAAGAACTGGAGGAGGTTCACAGCTCCTGGGAGTGCTTTTCCCACAAAGCCAATTCCCTCGTTTTATGTTCCTGGGAACACAGCTCTTTGGAAATGGTATTTTTGGAAGTTGTAATTAAAGTGAGCTAGAAAAAACATGGGTGATGGTTTAAATATGGACACACAAATGCCTCATTCTGAATAATGAAAACAGTGCAGCCATTGGGAGCATTCAGCTTTGAACAGTGCTCCAGTTACCCAGCAGAGCTCCATGAGGGAATGCTCACAGTTAATTTATAGTTGTGACCTAACAGTATTTCCAATAAAATTGACCTGTTTAAATAAGGAATGAAGAACTGTAGTTCATAAAAATGATGAAATCTTGAAGATAATCAAGGTATGCTCTACTTGGAAGAGTTTTGTCTTTAAACTGTTCCTGTTTTTTCTTGCAGGCATGTTCTGCCTATGTTGATTTCATGATTTCTGTAGCTAAACTAATCCTACAAGAAAGGAATATTTCTGTCAATGAGAGTGAGATTTCTGCACAAATGAGAAGAGTTATGGACCTGGAGAAAGAGATTGCCAATGTAAGGAAAACATCTTTAAACTATCCTTTAAATAACTGACTTTTTTCATAATACCTAAGAGAGCTGACTGTGAAGTGAGTGGTTAACTTCCTTGCCAATGCAGTTTTGTGGGAGTAGAAATGCATGGAGCCTGTTACACCTGAAGGAACAGCTGTGTCCTGGGAGGAGACAGGGAAAGTATTTGAGGCAGCTGTTTTCCAAACACCAAAATGTTTTATCCTGATCAGCTCACAGAAGCCCTGCAAGAGCAGAGAGAGACAGACTTGGGATTTGGTTAATGTGGTTTAGAGCGTGAGTTTTGGGAGATGCTTTGGGGTCTCTCCTCCCTTTGTCCTGTTTCCCTGTGGGCTGTTTGGATCCCAGAGCAGCAGATTCCCAGCCCTGGGCCTGCTGTGAACACAAAGTCATGTTTGTGCTGCACAAGCTGCTCCACAATGCTGATTGTTCCAAGGGCATTTTTTTACCAAACACTGTTCTCCCTTAAAAGAAAAGGACAAAGGAAAAATAATACCATGAATTTGACTTTGGAGGAATAGCAAGGGTTTGAATGAGCATGGAGAAAACCAAAGGCATTTATGAGCAAACACTGACTTAATATTATTAACCATTGCAGCAGGACCTGAAGCTGAGGATGACCATGAAACAGGCTGAATACATATTTTATAGCTTCAGCTATTTTTGAAGATACACTGATAGTAAGGTCACACACTTGGGAGAACCATTTATATAAACTAAAACCATCTGATTTTGATTTTCTTCATTTTTGTGAGAAACACACCTCTGGGCTTGGATCAGAGATGGGCAATTATTGTCAAAAAGGGAATTCACTGGAGAAAGGCTTTAAAGAGGACCTGCAATGTCCCTGCAGCAGTTGCTGCTGGTGGAGTTCAGCTGGTGCTGGGGAAGCTGCCACTGCCTGGGATTTTAACCTTTCATCCAAAACTCAGTATCAGCCTGAATGTGACTGAAGAGAGCTGGCATTGTGCTCTTGGGAATTTGTTTCAAAAACACAGAGAAAACCCACTGAATGCACAATAGAATAGGAAAGAGGAAGCAGAAGAGAAGGATAAAAGGAGGCTTGGCATAACTGATTTTTCTAAGCACTTTAAGAGGGTAAGACCTGCTGCTGTGGATGCAGATGTTGAGCTCAGCAGTGCGAAGTGCCAGAGCCCAGAGCAGCCCAGAGCTGTGTGAGCTGGGGCTGTGCCTCCCCAGCAGCACCGTGGGTCACAGAGAACACACAGGGCAGCAGAGCACCCTGGTCAGAACCAAAACTCCTGGGAGTTTTGTGTGCTCAGTGTACCCAGTAACGTCCTCCTGATTAACTCTGACAGGCAACAACGAAATCTGAAGACAGAAATGATCCACTTCTGCTGTACAATAAAATGACCTTGGCACAACTCCAAAACAACTTCTCACTGGAAATCAATAAGAAGGTGAGTGATCAATAACCTGGTGTTTTAACCTCTAATTTACCACTGATGGGATTAAACAATGAAGCCTGGATTTTTTTTTTTTTTCTGTTAAAGACATGACATATTTGCAACTGAGCAGGATCCCTGACGTGCACAGTCTTACCTGCTCTTCTGATGACACTGAACTGTATGCACATTCTGTACCCAACACTTCTCCTAACCTGAAGGCACATCTTCCCATTTGCCTCAACATAAAAAGACAGAAAAGTACAAAGGAAAAAAATTTCCAGTGGGAGGTGTCTCGGCCCATGGCAGGGGGTTGGAAATAGATGATCCTCAAGATCCCTTCCAACCCAACCCATCCTGTGATTCTCTGATCCTGTTCCTTGTCCTCATGGGTTCAGGCCCAGGACAGAAGTCCAGCTGTAGCCACCAGCTGGTTCAGGGATGTTTAGTGGACTACCCAGCCCCACTCTGTTTATCCAGAGCTGCAGATTCAGAACAAAAGTCCAGTTTGCCCAACAGTGCCTCTGTAATTATTGCTCCCAAGGCAAGCAGAAAGGAGCCCAGGCTGCCAGGCTGGGAAATAGGACAGCTCTCCACATCCCTCCCCCTGCAGCTGCCCCGGGAGGTGTCAGCTCTGCTCCCACCCTGAGCCATGTGCTGTTTGTGCAGGGCAGCCTTTAGCTCATGGCACCAGAGTGCAGCTGAAAGCCAGCCCAGGCTTTGCTAACACAGCTCTGTCTCCTCAGGAACATAATGTGGTCCTGAACATGGGTAGTTTTTATTCTCATGACTTTTATTGAGGTTTCTGAGGCCAGTAAGGTGCAATGAAACACTGTTATTCCTGGCACTTTTTCATATTCACTGCAATTTTATTGACTTTAATTCTCTGACAGTTCCCTCCTGCCTGGTTTAATTGGTTTCATAATTCACCATCTCCCACAGGTGTAGTTGGTTACCATTACAGTCATCCTGTCACAAAACAACAACTCCTGTCACAGAATGGCATTGCCCTGGTTATTATTAGTTCCTGGGGGGTGCTGCAGATCAGCACTAATTTAAATTTATTCCAAAATGCTCAAAAGACACTTGATGGGAGTTGGTAGTGTTGTAATGTCTAAGGATAGAACAGCAATTATTCCCAAGATTAGCCTGAAGTTTGCTGCTTCTCTCCCAGATCTGCAGTGACTGTTCCTGAAAGCTTATCTTCTCTCCTCAGCTACTTCCACTTGTCTGATGGAAGACATTACCTCCTCCAACAAACCTTCCCAAAGATACAGGCAGGGAAAAATCACCAACACTTTTTAAAGTAATTGGCAGAACAGAAACTTTAAAAATTAAAAGAAAAAAAAAAAAAGTGTTAGTTTGAGATCAAAGCAATTTCTCTACCCTTTCTGCCAAATACCCCCCAATGTTAACAACAATTTAGAGCTATAAGTGATCTCAGGCCAGCTAGTATTACAATGACCCCATTTATAAGTAGTGCAAATATTAGGGAAACTAAAGGCAGAGCAGATGTGTCATGCAAACATATTTAAACTGTTTATGATCGAACCATATCGTAATGCATATTGATTTTCCAGGTGTTCAACTGGTCAGGATTCATAAATGCCATCATGTCAACTGTGCAGATCAACGTTGACAACACGGAACATGTCATTGTTTATGACCCTGACTACCTTCTCAAGCTCAGGTCTATTCTGGTAAAATACAGTCCCAGGTAGGTGTGTTCAGTATGGTATCTGCATTCTCTTTCCAGAAAACTTAAAAAGCCTCAAAACATCACCAGCTCATTATCGTTGTTTTGTTGAACAGAGACCTCCAGAATTACATGGCCTGGCGGTTTGTGATGGATCTTGTCAACAGCCTCAGCCGGGACTACAAGGACACGAGGAACGCTTTCCGTAAGGTGCAGAAATTCATCTCTCCCTAAGTTTTAATGACGCCTTTTGTGAGCCACAGAAGACAGGTTTTGGATGTAGGTGTAGTATATAAATATTTAATGTATTTGGGATTTTGCACACAAAAGCCAGATGTGTTTGCTGAGGCTCTGCTGGAGTGTATCTATAATTTATGGGATTTATGCCTGATAGCTGAGTGGATTTGAAAGCACTGCTCTGGTACTTGGTCTCTTGTTTTTCTGAATCTAAATGAATCCCCATTTTAGTACCAGAACAGTCACACTTATTTGCAAGGGATTCCAGCTCTGACTGACTCGTTAGAAACCCTTCACCATCCAAAGGAATATATTGGCAAACATCGTGGCCCCAGTCTTGGTTTTGAGTCACTCGATCCTGCTGATAGCTTCTGAGGAAACGCTGAGCAATTTCAGCAAGTGCACATGGAAGCTCTTTGTGCTTCCACAGCAGAAACCTCTGGCTCTGTAAGAGCCTTTCCAGTGATCCTCCCGTTAGAGAGCGAGTCCAGCGATGTGCCCTGGGCAGGGGCATGAACCGGGTACGTGCGTGGAGGTGGGGGAGGCTGCCCTGACAGCCCTGTTTGCCCTGCTGTGTGTCCCACAGGCCCTTTATGGCACCACCTCCGAGACTGCCGTGTGGCGCCGCTGCGCCAACTACGTCAACGGGAACATGGAGAGCGCCGTGGGCCGGCTCTACGTGGAGGAGGCCTTTGCTGGGGACAGCAAACACGTGGTAAAGCCCCCAGCCGCCTCCGCCTGGGCGCTGCCAAAGTGGCATCGGTCACCCCCGTGCGCGCCCCGACACAGCTCTGGCTGCGCTTTTTGCTGCGGCCTCACCGAAGCGGGTTTGGCTTTCAGGTTTTTACCCAAGCGTCAGTGGCGGTTTTTACAGAGGTTCAAAAATGCAGGCTTTTATCGGGGTACGGTGCGAAATGTGAGGCTTGCAGGTGCACAGAGGGAGGGAGGAAGCCCCTGCAGGTCCCAGTGCCCCCCATCCCAGGAGCTGCACTCGCTGGCACCAGCAGCCACTGCTGTGCTTGGAGAGTGACACCAATGCACATCCTGCCAGCACTGGGCACAGGAGCTTGAGAAGGTAGTCAGGGTCATAAACAATGACATGTTCCGTGTTGTCAACGTTGATCTGCACAGTTGACATGATGGCATTTCTGGTTATTGGTTCACCTTCAGCCACGCAGAAAGTTCCTGAAAATGGACCTGAAGTGAAGCCTTAGTTGACTGCCATCACCACTGGAATCCTGGTGTGAAACAGCCCATTTTTGGGGTTGGCATGAACACAACGATTCCCTCAGATGCACAACATCCAGCGGGGCAATGTCTATCAGGTTTTGGTAACCTGAATGACTGAACTGCATTGCCCACCACCTTGCTCTGTGGGTTTGTAACGTTCTGATGTTTTTTCCAGGTTGAAGAAATGATTGCAGATATACGTGATGTTTTTATAAAAACCTTAGATGAACTTCCCTGGATGGATGCAGTGACCAAAAAGAGAGCAGAACAAAAAGTAAGTTCTGTCTGAGATATTGGTAATGTGTAGTTCTATAAAAATCGGTATTTCAGTTGTTTGTCCTGACAAAATAAGCAGTAAGTTCTGTCACTGTATTATAATACAAACACATTTAGAGTTATGCTCATATAGGCACAGCAGTTTAGGATTCCAAGGGACAGGGCCTCTGGAGATAGGCACACAAAATAGGAAGAATCCCTATACAAGATTAGGACCTTTCAGGCAAATCAGTGATTAAGGAGCTAGATAATTTATATCTACAGGAAAACAATACTGAAAACAAGAAGGAATGATTTCTGGTGATTTGATCAGCTATTAGGAGGAACAGGATAAAACCCAAAAACTTGTGCTTTCAATGAATAAAAAATTTCAACAAAATCTATATATAATTAACATCCTGCGGTTTCTGCAGTGGCTTCCATATCACCTTTCTTATATAATTTATCATTTAAGAACATGGCTGGATTGACTATGGATATCAAATTCCCTTGTCCCTAGGCAACAGCAATTAGAGAGAGGATTGGTTATCCCGATGAGATCGTGACAGATAACGAGAAGCTCAACAGTGAGTACCAGGAGGTAAGTTTGCACAATTGGCAGGGGGATTAGAAAAGGGGTTTCAGAGAAGAAAAGGGTCATTTGCTTTCCTTGCCCCACCGAGCCCAGCCGCAGGGGGAAGGGTGTGACCAGCCAGCCTGCTGGGGCTGGCCCAGCTCGGGAGGTGACACACAGCTGTGACAGGAGATGTGACACACAGCTGTGACAGGAGATGTGACACACAGCTGTGACCAGGACCAGCCCAGCTCAGGAGGTGACACACAGCTGTGACAGGAGATGTGACACACAGCTGTGACCAGGACCAGCCCAGCTCAGGAGGTGACACACAGCTGTGACAGGAGATGTGACACACAGCTGTGACCAGGACCAGCCCAGCTCAGGAGGTGACACACAGCTGTGACAGGAGATGTGACACACAGCTGTGACAGGAGATGTGACACACAGCTGTGACCAGGACCAGCCCAGCTCAGGAGGTGACACACAGCTGTGACAGGAGATGTGACACACAGCTGTGACCAGGACCAGCCCAGAAGGTGACATGCAGATGTGACAGGAGATGTGACACACAGCTGTGACCAGGACCAGCCCAGCTCAGGAGGTGACACACAGCTGTGACAGGAGATGTGACACACAGCTGTGACCAGGACCAGCTCAGGAGGTGACACACAGCTGTGACAGGAGATGTGACACACAGCTGTGACAGGAGTTGTGACACACAGCTGTGACCAGGACCAGCTCAGGAGGTGACACACAGCCGTGACAGGAGATGTGACACACAGCTGTGACAGGAGATGTGACACACAGCTGTGACCAGGACCAGCCCAGCTCAGGAGGTGACACACAGCTGTGACAGGAGATGTGACACACAGCTGTGACAGGAGATGTGACACACAGCTGTGACCAGGACCAGCCCAGCTCAGGAGGTGACACACAGCTGTGACAGGAGATGTGACACACAGCTGTGACCAGGACCAGCTCAGGAGGTGACACACAGCTGTGACAGGAGATGTGACACACAGCTGTGACAGGAGATGTGACACACAGCTGTGACAGGCTCTGGTGGCATTCCAAGGACATGTCCACGTTCTCTTGGATTGTGTGAGGGCGAGCATGGAGCCAGTGGTGTTCAGTGCAGCGTTCCACCTGGCACAGCCTGGCCCAGCACTGGTGCAGTGCAGGAGCTGACTCCTGTTTTGTCTGAGGTGGAACTGCCCCTTACCAAACTGGCAGCTGCTGGTTTGCAGCAGGCAGCTCCAGAGGTTAAGGGCTGCACCAACAATTGCTGAGCTCCACTCAAAGTATGTCTAGAAAGAGAGAATGAAGAGCTCTGGAAAAAGTAAGCAGCTGCCAACATAGATCCAGCTACAATATCAACTCTGTGATGTAGCAGAACTCTTCAAACCAAGGTCTAATTGTAGATCAAAAAATATTCTTAGAAATGTGTTGCTTAGCACATCCTGCTTCAGACTAGATTTTCCTGGTCCATGCCAGTCAGTAACACCACCACTAACTCCTCTTCTCCCTTTCTTTTTAGTTGAACTACAAAGAAGAAGAATACTTTGAAAACATTATTCAAAATTTAGTATTTACCCAGAAGAAAAGGTTGAAAAAGCTTAGAGAAAAGGTGGACAAAGAGGAGTAAGTATTTAATAATACTCTGTCTAGTCTTTTATCCAGTTCTCACAGGAGAAGGTACCTTCCAACTTCAAATACTCTGTGATTCTGTGACACGGTTTCTAGGCTTATTCTAGCAATCATTAACTTTGCCATTAACAATTGAAATGCTAACGTTTATTCTTCTGGTGTTACCAGGTGGATAAGTGGAGCTGCTGTTGTCAATGCTTTTTACTCAGCAAGCAGGAATCAGATAGGTAAGGTTTATTTATTTATTGATGCCTGGATTATCTATTTTTTATATATGTATGTACTTTTAAAATCAGGAAGTGAAACGATCTTGACATAAAAAATTTGAGTATAAAGATTCCTAATGTCAGCCTACCCAAAACCAACCATGGAAATAAAAATCCCTGTCCATTCTGGCTAAAGATGAAAACCACATGGAGGCCCCAAGGTTTCTCATCTTGTGAGCAATCCCAGCTCCCTTCACAGTGCTGCAAGACTCACAAGAGTCATGAAACATTTCACAACATTAATTATGCTTCTCGATATTTCTGTCACATCCATTCTGCAAATAGTGCTTGAATTTTAGTCATCCAAATGTCACAGACTGCAGTGTCCTTTCTAGGCCATCAGTGAGGTACTGTGATCCACCTGAAATTCCTGAAAACAAGTCCAGAAAAATGGAAAAACCTTGTCCTGCAGGGCTCTGCACAAAAATGCAACAAGATTATTTCTTGATGTGAGCATTATGCTCTTGACTGAACAGTTAACACAAAAACTTCCAGAAGGCTTTTGTTGAAAATAGCTTTGTTCAGTAATTTGTAGGAAAGGAATCATGATGTGGAAGACTGAAACTGGTGACTGGCAGTTGATGTGAGTCATAAATTCTTACCTCATCCTTCAACTATGGCATGCACAGGATAATTAAAGCAGTCTGATCTTTAGAGTGATGTCTGAATTAGCTTAGAACTAGACTTTAAAAAAACCCTCTTAAGGAGCAGTTCTGTGCATGGTGTGTAGGGAACCTGGAGCTCTCTTACTCCCTCTGGGTACGGTCTGACCTGCAGGGCTCCATCAGCAGCTCAGACCACGAGGAACCCGCTCAGCTTCCGAAGGCAGCCAGGCAGTGTTCCCCCAGGAGGAGGCTGCACAGCCCCGTCCCCGTCCCGGGGCAGAGCTTCCACGGGCAGCAGCTCCAGGGGTCGCTCCTCACGCTGCTGATAGCACCCGTGCTTGCTGATAACAGGGCAGAACAGTGGGGCATTCATTCCACAGCAAACCAGCCCTGCACCCACGGCAGACCTGGCTGATTCCTAACCTGTCTGCTGCTTTCCCCACGGTTTTCCTGAAAGAAAATCCTAGAACTGAACTGGATTTACACTGAAATGCAAGAAGTATCAACCTACTTTCTTTTGCTGCGTGAGAACTGCCACCCAGTTCCTTCTGTCTGTTTAAGTTGTGTAGAGTTACATCCACCTTCTTCCCAGGGAGATTAAAACTTCATATTGCAGCGGCAGCAGGGAGATGGGAAAAGGCCTTCATGAGATACTAAGTGGAACTGAATATTTTATAGTATTTTATTACTCTTACTGTATTAAAAAGATCAGAATTGCAACATGGTTTCTTTTTAAATGAATTGTTTTGTAGAAGAAACCTAGAAAAATGAGCAGAGAAGTGGGTAAATGGAACTGCTTTGTTCCAGTTCTTTTATTGACAGCTTGGCCTATTTTTATTGATTCTAGTGGGAGTTACTTGTATTTTCAAGGGAAGAATAAATTCCTGTCTGAGAGTGATTTGTGATGGAATGATCAAATAGTCTATTCTTCTTGGGGGACACCCTCCCACTTCTCACAATGTTGTGAGGTTTGTTCAGTGATGAGACTGAAGTCTGTGAATGCTAAGTGATGTAAATTGGAGCAAACTGCTTTTTCCTGCAGAGCAAAAGAATAACAAAGCAGAAGCTGGTCATGATTTTGGAAGTGTCTGAAGAGGGGAGTGGTCCTGCTGCTCTGTTGCTCCTGTCCCACAGCATTCCCACGTGTCAGTCACTTGCTGCTGGGAGATTCGAGGGAGCAGGGTGGTTTTGGTTGAAGCTCCTAAAAGTGGTCTGGCCCCACTGCACCCGCAGGATAATGGGGCAGGGCCTTAACTGTGCTGTGGCTTCTTTTTCAGTCTTCCCTGCGGGCATTTTGCAGCCCCCTTTCTTCAGTGCCTCGCAGCCCAAATCCCTGAACTACGGCGGCATAGGAATGGTCATCGGGCACGAGATCACGCACGGCTTTGACGACAACGGTGAGGCTCTGAGCTGCTGCTGACAGCACGCCCCGTGCACAGGCTGTTTGACATGCTTTGCTGCCTAATCCTTCCGGGGAGCACGTGAGAGGGAGATGCATTTCCGTGTGGAAGATGAAGTGTGGATTTCTGAGGCATTACAGTATTGCTCTCCCAAGAGCACAACCCGAAGTCTCGCTCGCTCCCCCCCTCACTGCACCAAACCCTCTGTTCCCGTACAAATAATTCTGTTTGACATACTTAACATCATTACAGGCAGGAATTTTAATGAGAACGGAGACCTTGTGGACTGGTGGACTGAAGAATCGGCACGGAATTTCAAGGAGCTGTCCCAGTGCATGGTGTACCAGTATGGGAACTTCTCGTGGGACCTGGCAGGTGGACAGAACGTAGGTCCTGTTTGTGGAGCTCCCCAGGCTGCTTTGGTGGGACAGCACTGCTTGCAGTGCTACATGGAAGGCACAAGCAGTTATTTCTCTCAGTTCCACTGGCTGGCTTTTTACAGCCTGACAATATATTCCATCACACAGGATAGGGAAAAGATAAAACTCCCAGCCCTGAGGTTTTCCCAAAACATGTGTTGAAGTGTGGGAACTCAGAGAGAGGCCAGTAAAAACAGAGAAGAGAATTTCAACATATTTTGCTGCCCTTTTATTCACACATTAAATTCAATCAAAGGACGATTCTAGATTTTGCAGCTTTGACTATCATAAATCAGTATGTTGGACTGAAGGTTAAAATATGGGTTTTTTTAAAAAATAAAATTAGAGATTTCCCATTATCAAAGCTTCATCATCTTTTTGGTGCTATTTGACTGACTTAGGAATACCTGCTAAATAGAGATCTCCTATGTATTTGGCTACCAAGAAGCTACTGAACTTGCCTACTATACAGAAGAATAACTTCTAGCAGGTTTGCTGATGTCTGTTAACAGACAATTTCAGCAGTTTGGAGTTTGAATTTTAACTTTTTCTACAGACTGCATTCTGTCCACTTCCTCTAACTGGAACCGTGGTAAGAAACTGAGGATTAAAGACAAGGAGGAAAGAAGAAGGATAAATGAGCAATGACTAAGTAGCAGAAAATCTGGGTAAAAGATACAGAGCCTAGAAAGTTGCCTGGAGGGGAAGGAAGAGGATTAGAAAAACAATAGTATCTCAAAACATGGATTTTGAGACAAGGGACATAAAGACTTTTCAGAGATTTTAACATAATCTTCTGCTAAACCTTCAGATTTTAAGGTAATTCTTGCCTTTAGAAACTGGAAAATGCACAAAGTATTACAGGTCCTGGATGAGTTGGTTTTTTTTTTTCAGAAACCAATACTTTTCCTTTTTTACAGCTGAGTGGAATCAACACACTAGGAGAAAACATTGCTGATAATGGGGGTGTGAGACAAGCATACAAGGTAAGAAATATCCATTTTTCTATTTTAGCCGAAACTGTCAGAGATTAAGAAAATCAGTTTCAGAGCCTTGGAAGAAGAAACAATTTCTGTGCTAGGGACAGGACCAGACCTACTGTGCCATCAAGGCCTGGATTAAATCTACTGATGAAATCTACTGGCCAGCTGTGGTATTTCTCTCATCCTGTTAATCATGTCAGGCTACAGATTACCTGTTCCTAGGGAACTCTTTTTCATTTTTTTCCCCTTTGTGAATAAGGAATGTGTGGAATGGAAACATTCACTGGCTCCCACTTGGACCATGACCTAAAGAAAGTGCTGATACCAGGAGCTGTCTGCCTCTGGCTGTCTTTTCACCAGGTTTTTCATGCCAGGAAGGAGGGGCAGAATGACTTTCTTCTGACCCATAAACATAAACACTTTGCTTTTCATCTTGCACAGGTGACTTGGGCCCCCTGTACTGGTGTCCCAAGCCACTGGACTCTCTGCACTAAGCCTTCCATGGCAGCTGGATGCTTTTTGGCTTTGCTTTCCTTCTCTTCCTCAAACAGCTGCTGGACTCCCTAGACTGGCCACTGTTGAGAGTGACAGACACAGGTTCTTTTTGGACATGGTCTGGAAGAGAGTGGCAAGTCAGCCTCTCTGTCAGCTTTTCTTGTTATTCACAAATCTGATGGTTGCAAGCCTCAAGGTGATCCTCCTTCCCTGAGCACCTTCTGTGGCAAAATACTCAACACTTACAACTGAGTGCTGTCACTGTCACAGAGAGCTCTGGGATGCATGGGGCAACTCACACTTCTCCAAGCTCCCACTGGAAATGGACATGTTTGAGGGCAAAGACAATTATTAATGAGAGTTTAAGGAATGATTTGGAGGCCTAAAAGAGGCATCAGGCTTATTAGATGAGTCTGATCTTTGGTTACTGGAATACTTGTGCAAAGTACAAAGCCATGAAAGGGGATACGCTTTCCGAAAGGAATGGGAGTAGCCAGAAAAATTAGGTCAGAAGTATTAAAAATTATTATGACATCATATAAACAGTAAAAAAGGTCCAAAAGGAATCTTGAGAGGTCAGTATCCCACCGGCCTCCCCATGCAGGTAGAATCAAGCCCTTCTGCATCCTTGCAAGCTCCCAAGGAGCATTCCCGCTGCCTCCTCGCGGCACTCCCAGTGCCCACGGCTCTGCCTCCAGCCCTGCAAGCACAACAATCTGCTCCTTTCTCTCCTGTGACCTTTCACATATTTGAAGACTTACATGCTTCAAGGCCCAGACTTCTCTCCTTTAGACTAAACAAACCCAATTCTTTCGATCTTTCCTCATAGGTCATGTTTGCTGGACCTCTGCTCATTCTTGCTGCTTTCTTCTGGACTCTCTCCAGTTGGTCCACATCTTTCTTGAAGGGCAGTGCCCAAAACTGGACAGAGCACTCCAGCTGAGCCCTGGCCAGCGCCGAGTGGAGTAGAAGGATTACTTCATGTATTTCGTATAAGCCACTCCTGTTTACACGTCCCAGTACAACACCGGCCTTCTTTGCAGTGCAGTGGCACTGTTGGCTCTCGTTCAGCTGTTATCCATGGAAACTTCCAGAGCCTTTTCCATGGACCCCCTATCTGCTCATTCCTCAGCTGTGCTTGGGCCGTTGATTGGCTTCACTCATGCGTTGCTTTGGCACTGACTTCAGGCAGAACATTTCTCCAGGTCTTTCATCAGTGATGATACACTAACAACACATTGTTTGATACGTTTCCATAAGAAACATGAAAGCAGCTGTTCTTACTATGGCAAGGCTTTAAAGCCTCTGCAATTCACTTTAAAAAAACCAAACCCCAAAAAACCCACAGTGGAAAAAAATCTCTTTTTCATAGTGCAGTATTTAATAATTGATACTAAGTATTAAGAAATGGTCCTGTTGTCTTCTGCTTCAAGGCGGCACATGTGGGATGGATGGCCAAGGGAGGCAATGATTAATTATGTCAAAGAATTCCTCCTTTTCATCATTTCATTTCGACTGGAAAAATGCTGAAAGTGGTAACATTTCTACTCACTTCATTCTACAGGCTTATGAAAACTTTGTGAGAAAGCACGGAAAAGAAAAACTTCTTCCTGGTCTCGACATGAACCACAAACAGCTGTTTTTTCTGAACTTCGCACAGGTATCCTTTACTTCTTTCCTGAGGGCTTTGAAAACCACTTGGCAGTACAGTTTAACAGCAAGTCAGAACAGGCTGACTGCCGTGGGCTAACTGAGAGCTGGCAGAGCTGCAGGGCTGAGCAGTGTTCACTGCAAAGCACTGAAAATAAAGTCTTGTTAGGTGATTTTTATCTTCCCTAAAGAAATTAATTCAGCCACTTATAAGCCTGGTAGGAAGTGCCTTGTGCCCAAGTGCCTTTGTCTGAGGACAGTGACGTGCTTTTTTTAACAAAATACACCCTTTTGTCTCTGTGTTCTAGTGTGGAAATTATTCTCATGAACATTCGGTGTTTCACAGTTAAATGACAGCAGGTCTCTTCCTGTAAAATCTCAGGCCAATGATGCTTTTCTTTGTTACCCGTGCAGGTGTGGTGTGGAACGTACAGACCAGAATATGCAGTGAACTCCATCAAGACAGACGTGCACAGCCCAGGCAGATTCAGGTCAGCAGAGCCAACAAGCCCCGTGCAGTGCTGAGGGGTAGCACCTCTGACACACGGCTGCTTGTGGGGGAACTGAAGTGACCCTGCCCTTCCCGGGGGAGCTTTAACACCTCTACAGGCAGAGCACACTGGGGCTGCTTAGGAGAGACAGACAGGCTGGGCTGTCCCTGTCCCTGTCCCTTCCAGCCCAGCACTGCCCAAACAGGCAAAGCCCTTCCCAGGCAGCTCCACAGGCAAAGGAAGGATGTGGGATTGCTGTCTCATCCCTGAGAAGATCCAGCTTAGTTCTGTCCACCCTACGGAGCAGCTTTGAACAGTCTCCAGCACAGGACACACACAGCATCACCTGGCTGTCACTGTGTGACTGTCACTGCAGAGTCCCAGTGACTGTGTCTGGAATCCAGGGCTCATCCACAAGTCCCTGGCTCCTGCAATAGCCCCTGATAGGGCTCTTGTACACCAACAGCACGGATGAACTTTCATCCTCCACTGAAGTCACGGGCAGAACGAGTGGGAGATCACTGCCCCTCACTCTTAACAAGCCCATGTGCTGTGTACAATAGCAGATGTGCATTTTGTGTCTGGTGTGCTCAGCCAGCCTTCCCAAGATCAGCTGGGCTCAATTCAGTAGAGCCATGCAGGAAATGTAGCTGCTCAGGGTGCAAGCCTTTGAGCCAGTCTAGGATCTTTTCTTTTTATCTGAAGTCAGAGCAGCCTATTCATCAGCAGAGTACCAATGTGCTCTAATAAACCTGTTTGGTCCAATGCCACGGTATCAGTGGTAGTGCAGCCATCACAGCATCTGCTGGAAGGCTGAGTCATCTCCAGGCTCCATGTCCACAATAGCCAAGTCCTGTGCTGATACAATCCACTACATTAATTCCAGTAGCTTTCTTTCAACGGCTTTTCACCAAATCTTGTTTATCCCACACACTCAGCTATTTAGTGAAAGCAGGGACTGTTCCCTCACTGTTCTCGCCTGGTTTCAGTGCGGGTGGGTTGTGCTATCTGGGATCTCTCCCAGAGGCAGTTTGTGCACCAGCTCCTACAGTCATTCCTGTCTGGTCTCAGTGCTAATGAGGCTCCAGAGGCTCTTCAGAACCTCAGCACATCTGATTTGGACGAGGTACAAGGCCTTTGAAGCTGACTAGTTCAGCATCTCAGCACAACAAGCTGTGTTTGTGTGTACCCTGGATACCTTACGTCGTGCTGTGCTGTCTGCACCTCCGCAGGACAGGCTGTAAACTCTATGTGCAAGGATAAAAGTGTTCATGAGAAACCAGACAACATTCTCAGAAGGGGCAGTCATTTACAGGATGAGGCCCCCTAAGAGCTCTAAACCAGAAAACATTTCATGAGACATACCCACAACATTAACACCTAATAACATACTGCACAAGTGTCACAAAGGTTCCCAAGGTGCCTTTTTTGATTATTAACTGGGGAGTGCAATGAGGCTTTTCAACACCTGCTACACTGACTGTGGGCTGCTTCTCCTTACAAGTGGGACAGGCAGCTCCTCATAGAAATTGTTAATTGCAGAGCATCCCATTTTAGCAGTTCTTGTTCACTGGAGCAGTGAAGCACAGCTAGATCACCAAAATGCATGAGGTTTTTGATAACCCTTTTCCCGTGCCATCATCTCCTGTTCCACTGCTGGCTCCCAAGACCAGGGAGTCACTTTTGGCCTTCTAGAACAACTGAAGTATTGCAGGTGTCAGTGCTGAACTTCACCTCAACTTCTGTGGGCACACCCTGGTTCTAATGATGAACATAATTCTCAGAATAATCATGAATTACTCAAGGAAACAGTTCTTTAAAGAACTTCTGGGCCACAATCAGTGTCCATCAGTATCTGTATTTGACCTGTTTCCCTGCAGAGGTATGTGCTGCTCTATTCCCGATCCTGAAGGAACAAGTGAGTCTTAGCAGATCTATTCACACATGTTCACAATTACATGTAGAAAATCAGCCTTAGCTGGAGTGGCCTCATACTCACTTCCCATGTTGAGTTGAAAGCCATTGTTTGTGTGAGACTTTTTGCCAGAAAACTCATTCACTGGAAAATCTGTGCAAAACGCCCAGAGGAGCAGCATGATCTCAGTTAAAACCTGGTTGGTGTAAAAACGTAAATGAACATTCACTGACAAGTTACCACCACAGCCCTTGACCTCGGGGTCTTGTTTTCCCTTCACCAAGAAACTTGTCAGCAAAACGTAGCTGAAAAAACCCTCAGTGCAAACTACTGACAAGCAAGAAATCTGTTCTAGGTGAGAGAACTGGCTTGTGAGAGCCAGCCATGAGGAGGGGACAGGTCCTGTGTTTTTGGGGTTGCAACAGGGGCAAGACCAGCTGAAGAAGAAAACACAGCCAGCCCTTGAGGTGGAATGAAGCAACAGTCAGAGCTCAGCAACAGGGCGTTCCCCACTCTACAGTGAGGTGACACAACAAAACAAGTTACAAAATATGGGTCACGTTGTTTGTTTCCAGCCGAGGCGGGCAGCAATGACAGCGTGTTGCTTTGTTTTAAAGGGTCCTGGGGTCACTGCAGAACTCCCCAGAGTTTTCAGAAGCCTTTTCATGCACCACGAGAGACAACATGGATCCCGCCAAGAAGTGCCGCGTTTGGTGACGGACTGCAAACCTCACACCTCGAGGAGCTTTCCAGGAAAAGAGGCCTTTCCAGCGGATTTTGAGAAGGGGAGGAGGGAAGAAAGCTGAGCGGGACGTGCTGGAGGCACGGCTGTAACCCTTGGTAAACACGCGAAGCCCGGACCGTCACGCGCCGCAGCGGCGCTGGGCTGCCGGGCTGCTTCTCCCCGGAGCCCCCCAGGACCGAACTCCCCGGGCAGTTCTGGCATTCATTTTTAAACAGCTGTAACCCACCATCTCCCCCCGGTCAGGGAATGCAGGTTGCTGATCGGGGGGGAGGAAGGAAGGACTCGGGAACACACATCTTAGCCGTCATAGCACGACAGAGGGACGACAGCTTATTTCCCACTGCCAGACTTTGTACCCTCTGCTGGCACGGGAAATCTCTTCTACCAAATGTTTTCATTTTTACTTGAAACCATTTATACAAGAGGAGTCCAAAGACCTGCTGTACTTCAGTAACTTCTCACTAATTACTCCAGCGTGTATTACCTGAAGTCCCTATTTACAATAGTTAATTTACAGCTTTCCAGCCCAGCTGAAATCATAGGTAATTTATTAATTTCTGTACCTATAACCTGTAAGATTGTGATCAAAGACCCTTTCACCATTTTCTAAGCTTTATCTTGCTTTCTCTAAAGTCGCTCTTTTTTAAAGTTTCTAGTAATGTATAAATCATAGTTTTTATATTTAAATCTTGAGCTACACTTTTGACTTGAAGTATTGTAACATATTTTATCAGTGGCTGCATAGAACTGGGAAATTGGACTAAAGCATGGTATCGGGCAATAAGATAAAGCCTACAAACCTGATTTCTCCAATGGAGGACACAAACATTGGAGTTTTCAGGCTGACTGTCAGTGCTTAGGCTCAGATCCTGCACATAACTTGTACTTGTTCTGATCAATGTCAGTCCTCACATCAAGAAAGCTGCACAGCTGATTGCAAGAGTCTGAAGGAGCTTTAAGTAAGAGGGTAAAAGGCTTTAAATCTGCAATGATATGTATTAAACATCCTCATGCAGATTGCAAAGGAACTTACTGCTTTGTTTATCAAAGCAATGACATTTCCAAACCAAGTACCAGATACCTCAGATGACTGCTACAATAGGTCTATTTAAAAACCTATGTCCTTTTAGCTTTCTGTCATCTGATCAAAACATTTTGATAATAAACTGAATTTATGAGCCAAATGCAGTGCGTGTTCTTCATAGGAATTATGAAAACACAGATTCTCTGCAAACAGATGTCTGTGCTTGCCCCTGAGCCCCACAGGTCAGAAAACGCTGACCACAACAAACAAATCCCTCTCACAGCTCCCAGGATCGCCCTTGGCAGAGCGAGCCTCTCGCAGAGAGGGGAAACCCAGAGCGCCTCTGTTTTCACACAGAAACCAACATTTCACACAGGGACCAACACTCCGCACAGCTCTGCACAGAACAAGGGCCAAAAAAAGCCTCCAGCGCCCGGAGGGAGCTGGAACGGGGCTGGAGACGGGGAGTGGGGCCAGGCGGGCCCTGCACAGGTGGGGAGCGCCCTCACCTGCGCTGTGCCCCCGGCTCCGCTGGCCCTGGGGGCCCACCCGCCGCCCACCCCGCCCGGGCTGCTGCCTGAGCCGGGGCTTTTACCTGAGCCGGGCTTTTACCTGAGCCGGGGCTTTTACCTGAGCTGGGGCTCCTGCCTGAGCCGGGGCTTTTACCTGAACCGGGGCTTTTACCTGAGCTGGGGCTCCTGCCTGAGCCGGGGCTTTTACCTGAGCCGGGGCTTTTACCTGAGCCGGGGCTCCTGCCCGAGCCGGGATCCTACCTGAGCTGGGCTCTTACCTGAGCTGGGCTCCTGCCTGAACCAGCTCTTACCTGAGCTGGGCTCTTACCTGAGCCGGGCTTTTACCTGAGCCGGGCTCCTGCCTGAACCAGGGCTTTTACCTGAGCCGGGCTCTTACCTGAGCCGGGCTTTTACCTGAGCCGGGGCTTTTACCTGAGCCGGGGCTTTTACCTGAGCTGGGGCTTTTACCTGAACCGGGGCTTTTACCTGAGCTGGGGCTCCTGCCTGAGCCGGGGCTTTTACCTGAACCGGGGCTTTTACCTGAGCTGGGGCTTTTACCTGAGCTGGGGCTCCTGCCTGAGCCGGGGCTTTTACCTGAGCCGGGGCTTTTACCTGAGCTGGGGCTCCTGCCTGAGCCGGGGCTTTTACCTGAGCCGGGGCTTTTACCTGAGCCAGGCTCCTGCCTGAGCCGGGGCTCTTACCTGAGCCGGGCTCCTGCCTGAGCCGGGCTCTTACCTGAGCCGGGCTCCTGCCTGAGCCGGGCTCTTACCTGAGCCGGGCTCCTGCCTGAGCCGGGCTCTTACCTGAGCCGAGCTCCTGCCTGAGCCGGGCTCCTGCGTGAACCGTGAGGGGCTCCAGGTGCCCGCAGGTCCGGGCTCGGGGCTCCAGGTGCCCGCAGGTCCGGGCTCGGGGCTCACAGCGGAGCGCGGCCGGGGCTCCGAGGGCCGGGGGCTCCTGAGGGCGGGGGCAGGTGAGGCAGCCCCCCCTGCAGAGCGCACCTGGCGCGCCCCCGCCCCACCGGCACCGGCACCGGGACCCGCCGCGCTTTGTTCCCTTTGCACTCCTACCCAGAGCAAGGCGGGGCCCTCAGCCCCGAGGGAGGTTTGGGGGCATAATGGGGTCACAGGTAAGCCCAGGTGTGTGAGGCGCTCCGGGAACAGCCAGGAGCAGGTAAATCTCTTCCCTGGGCTGGTGTCAGCCACTGGGGCAGGAGAGACGCAGCAGGTGGGCAAAGCACCCTGGAGCCACTTGACGTGGGACTGGGAACATCCCACCCAAACTCTGGTTCACAGGCAGGTGTTATCCCTGTCCCACCCAAACTCTGGTTCACAGGCAGGTGTTATCCCTGTCCCTGTCCCACCCAAACTCTGGTTCACAGGCAGGTGTTATCCCTGTCCCACCCAAACTCTGGTTCACAGGCAGGTGTTATCCCTGTCCCACCCAAACTCTGGTTCACAGGCAGGTGTTATCCCTGTCCCTGTCCCACCCAAACTCTGGTTCACAGGCAGGTGTTATCCCTGTCCCTGTCCCACCCAAACTCTGGTTCACAGGCAGGTGTTATCCCCACAGCTCAGCTCTGCACCAGTCATGCTCTGTGTACACCAACACCCTTAAATGGGATTACAAGCACTGAAAGAATATAAACATGCGCCTGGAAGTTTCCAGGATGCCACGTGCAACATCCCGGGACAGAGGGACAGACACTCCTCTCTACTTGATCTACTCCAAGAGCTGTTCAGGGGAAACAGGGAAAGCCAGGCAGAGGCTGTGGGGCAAGCTTGGCATCCTACTGTAACAAAATTGGGGTGGCCTGACACTGAGGTTATCACCTCGCTTTAATAGTGTAGCGCCAGCATTTTGCAAAAAATCTGAGCGTGCATGGTTTTTCCCCCTCAATCACCAGCACCTCTCTGAGAGAAAAGAACCTAGCTCTCAAACACTCCTTTTATTTTTCAGGAATGAAAAACCCCAAACCTTTTGCTACCCCTTTTGCCCCCGCACGTAAGGAGAGCTTCAACGCTGTACAGCTGCACCACGAGCAGACACCAGAGTGGGTTGTCTGAAGGTGGTTACAGAAGGTCACTGCAGAGTGCTCAGTGATCTTCCAACAGCGTGGGGGATGCATATTTTCTTGGAATAATCCTCTCTTTATTACCCCATAAAACTGGCAGAAACTTCTTCTTTGTATACAGCAAGTCAGCTCGATGATATTGACGCCAGCCCAGAGAGTTATTTTGGCTTGCTCTGCCAAATCAGATCTCAAAAATCAGGTAAAGCTAAACCAGATTGTAGTGTTTACATTTTATCTCTGTAACATTTTAATTGGAAACATTCAATTTCCAGCGTTGCGAGACACCCAAAGGGCTGTTTGGACCTTTCAGAACTATTTCCCTCTGTGCCTGGTAAATGAAGTGAGTTGTAAAAACACAGACGTGGTCACTGTGGAGTCACAGCTGGATCAGTCCGGGTGGGCTCAGACCCCGAGGAATTGAAGGTGAGACCCTGAGGTGTCTGCTCAGGGTGGGCTCTGGGCTCAGGCAGCCCCTTGCAGGGAGAGGGGGATGTTCCCACCTGCAGGCACTCCCCGAGGTGCTGCTCAGGTGCTCGCAGGACACAGCAGCCGTGCAGGCATCGAGAATCTCCGGGGTTTAGCCCCTCTCTTTCAGGACATCTGATCAGACTGGATCCCCCTCAGTTCATTCCCAGCTGAAGAAACCCGGTGTTAAGACAATTCCCAAATGGAATATCACACTTCAGTGCTCCTGCTGACTGCTGGCGTGGCCCAGGAATGTTTGTGGCTGCACTATGGCCAAATCTATTTGTGTTTCCATTCCTAAAGCTCAACAGACAGTGCCCACAGATGGAGACAGGATGTCTAACTGATGTGCCTTCCTCACATTCTCAAAATTATACGAATTATGTGAGCAGGAGTATAAAAATTAGTTTTTTTCTCTATTTAACCCCATCAGGGGTTGCTAAGAGTTTTTTCACATTCCCCTAAACATACATCTTGCCGTGATCTTCCAGACATGCCTCTCACAGTAAATTCTCTGCTTTAACTGGGGGTTGAATTATTAATGATTTCATCTTCTCAGAACTACAGTTCTCCAGTAGAAAAATCTTCATGCTCAAGAGCCCAGAGCTGTCACTGAAAATGCAGTGATCAGATGCTCAGTTGTGATTTAAACGGCAAAGTCACTGGAAGTTCACATGGCTCACTATTGACTGGGGGAATATAATTATCTCCAATGCTAATTAAAAAGGCAAACCCCCAGTACAAGACACGGAGGGCCCCTGGTGAGCCTGGGATTCAGCCACACTCAGCTGTACAACCCCCCCAGCCCTCAGCAAGCCTGGCCTTCTCTTTTCCAAGGACATGCAAATGTTTCTGTTTCATAACAACAGAGTCCAAGAGATGTTCCCCAGAATAAGGCTAAAAATTGCCCAGGCCCCATAAGAAATTAACCCTTGCCTGTTTCTACCAAGCTTGAAGTGCCTTAGCGGGTAGTAGCTGTTTTAAAAGTTTGCTGGTCAGCAAGCAGGCAGGTATCTGAGCTACCACAAGATTCCAAAAACCACTCCCTAAATTGCAAATAATCTGAGAACAGGGAAATTGGTTTGGTGACTCTTCCTAATGGATAAAAAGTGTGCACAACATTTACATTGTTGATATTAAAAATAACTCATTTTATACGTGTTTTAGTAATTAGAAATTGAAACTGAACTTCTGTGTTCTTCTCATCCAACATCACTGTAGGTTCTTCTGACCTGTAAGACACAGAAATTGCATTTAAAAGGGTGGCAGTGACAAGTAGGGCAGGGGAGGCTGCTGTGTGACACTGTCCTCACTGGAGGGCTGTGTGTGTGACACTGCTGTCACTGCATGGCTGTGTGACACTGCTGTCACTGCAGGGCTGTGTGTGTGACACTGCTGTCACTGCAGGGCTGTGTGTGACACTGCTGTCACTGCAGGGAGCTGTGTGTGTCACTGCTGTCACTGCAGGGCTGTGTGACACTGCTGTCACTGCAGGGCTGTGTGTGACACTGTCCTCACTGCAGAGCTGTGTGTGTGACACTGCTGTCACTGCAGGGCTGTGTGTGTGACACTGCTGTCACTGCAGGGAGCTGTGTGTGTCACACTGCTGTCACTGCAGGGCTGTGTGACACTGCTGTCACTGCAGGGCTCTGTGTCACACTGCTGTCACTGCAGAGCTGTGTGTGTGACACTGCTGTCACTGCAGGGCTCTGTGTGACACTGCTGTCACTGCAGGGCTGTGTGACACTGCTGTCACTGCAGGGCTGTGTGTGTGACACTGCTGTCACTGCAGGGCTGTGTGTGTCACACTGCTGTCACTGCAGAGCTCTGTGTGTGACACTGCTGTCACTGCAGGGCTGTGTGTGTCACACTGCTGTCACTGCAGGGCTCTGTGTCACACTGCTGTCACTGCAGAGCTGTGTGTGACACTGCTGTCACTGCAGGGCTGTGTGTGTGACACTGCTGTCACTGCAGGGCTGTGTGACACTGCTGTCACTGCAGGGAGCTGTGTGTGTCACACTGCTGTCACTGCAGGGCTCTGTGTGTGTCACTGCTGTCACTGCAGAGCTGTGTGTGTGTCACTGCTGTCACTGCAGGGCTCTGTGTGTGACACTGCTGTCACTGCAGGGCTCTGTGTCACACTGCTGTCACTGCAGAGCTGTGTGTGACACTGCTGTCACTGCAGGGCTGTGTGTGTGACACTGCTGTCACTGCAGGGCTGTGTGACACTGCTGTCACTGCAGGGAGCTGTGTGTGTCACACTGCTGTCACTGCAGGGCTCTGTGTGTGTCACTGCTGTCACTGCAGAGCTGTGTGTGTGTCACTGCTGTCACTGCAGGGCTGTGTGACACTGCTGTCACTGCAGGGAGCTGTGTGTGACACTGCTGTCACTGCAGAGCTGTGTGTGTGTCACTGCTGTCACTGCAGGGCTGTGTGACACTGCTGTCACTGCAGGGCTGTGTGACACTGCTGTCACTGCAGAGCTCTGTGTGTGACACTGCTGTCACTGCAGGGCTGTGTGTGTGACACTGCTGTCACTGCAGGGCTGTGTGTGTCACACTGCTGTCACTGCAGAGCTGTGTGTGTGACACTGTCCTCACTGCAGGGCTGTGTGTGTGACACTGCTGTCACTGCAGGGCTGTGTGTGACACTGCTGTTACTGCAGGGCTGTGTGTGTGACACTGCTGTCACTGCAGGGCTGTGTGTGACACTGCTGTCACTGCAGGGCTCTGTGTGACACTGCTGTCACTGCAGGGCTGTGTGTGTGACACTGCTGTCACTGCAGGGCTGTGTGTGTGACACTGCTGTCACTGCAGGGCTGTGTGTGACACTGCTGTCACTGCAGGGAGCTGTGTGTGTCACACTGCTGTCACTGCAGGGCTGTGTGTGTGACACTGCTGTCACTGCAGGGCTGTGTGTGACACTGCTGTCACTGCAGGGCTGTGTGTGTGACACTGCTGTCACTGCAGGGCTGTGTGTGACACTGCTGTCACTGCAGGGAGCTGTGTGTGTCACACTGCTGTCACTGCAGGGCTGTGTGTGTGACACTGCTGTCACTGCAGGGCTGTGTGTGACACTGCTGTCACTGCAGGGCTGTGTGTGTGACACTGCTGTCACTGCAGAGCTGTGTGTGACACTGTCCTCACTGCAGGGCTGTGTGTGACACTGCTGTCACTGCAGGGCTCTGTGTGTGTCACTGCTGTCACTGCAGGGCTGTGTGTGTGACACTGTCCTCACTGCAGGGCTCTGTGTGTGACACTGCTGTCACTGCAGGGCTGTGTGTGTGACACTGCTGTCACTGCAGGGCTGTGTGTGACACTGCTGTCACTGCAGGGCTGTGTGTGTGACACTGCTGTCACTGCAGAGCTGTGTGTGACACTGTCCTCACTGCAGGGCTGTGTGTGACACTGCTGTCACTGCAGGGCTCTGTGTGTGTCACTGCTGTCACTGCAGGGCTGTGTGTGTGACACTGTCCTCACTGCAGGGCTCTGTGTGTGTCACTGCTGTCACTGCAGGGCTGTGTGTGACACTGCTGTCACTGCAGGGCTGTGTGACACTGCTGTCACTGCAGGGCTGTGTGACACTGCTGTCACTGCAGGGCTGTGTGACACTGCTGTCACTGCAGGGCTGTGTGTGACACTGCTGTCACTGCAGGGCTGTGTGTGTGACACTGCTGTCACTGCAGGGAGCTGTGTGTGACACTGCTGTCACTGCAGGGCTGTGTGTGTGACACTGCTGTCACTGCAGGGCTCTGTGTGTGTCACTGCTGTCACTGCAGGGCTGTGTGTGTGTGACACTGCTGTCACTGCAGGGCTCTCTGTGACACCATCACTTACCCAGGGCGCTGTGTGGCACTGCCACCCCTTCCTGGTCAGGAGAAGACAATGTACACCACGAGGGCACAGCCCAGGATCCAGCCCAGTGCCAGCAGCACGGGGACAAGCAGGCGGGACAGCGGGGCCCGGGCTGGCACAGAAAACAGGGTCAGTGGCACTGACAGGGACCTGCTGCACCAATCCCACCAAGGCCAGGGGTGCAGGTGGCCACGTCCCAGCGTGCTGAGCCATGGCTCAGCTGCTCAGCAGGCTTAGGCCAGGCTCAGAGGAGCCCAGGGCAGGCCTAGGCCAGGCTCAGAGGAGCCCAGGGCAGGCTTAGGCCAGGCTCAGAGGAGCCCAGGGCAGGCCTAGGCCAGGCTCAGAGGAGCCCAGGGCAGGCCTAGGCCAGGCTCAGAGGAGCCCAGGGCAGGCCTAGGCCAGGCTCAGAGGAGCCCAGGGCAGGCTTAGGCCAGGCTCAGAGGAACCCAGGGCAGGCCTAGGCCAGGCTCAGAGGAGCCCAGGGCAGGCTTAGGCCAGGCTCAGAGGAGCCCAGGCTCTCTGTGCAGCACACGGGAAGCAGGACTGGCTTTACATCTCCATACAACATCAGAATTTTCAGGACGCTTCTGCCAGTTTCCTGCAAGCAGCACACACTTGCCAGAAAGCAGAATATTGAGTTCCTATTACTTACCAATATATTACACCTCTTACAGCACATCTTTACACAGCTAATAGAAATACAGGTTTTACAGAAATTATGTAAAACTAACCACAACACCTTGCACAGCTGAGATCAAGCAGGCAGACTCAGAGGGATGCTTACTAATTTTAGGATTGCCACATTGTTCTTCTAAAGCTCTGCACAGCACACCTGCCTCGCCAAGACACTGCACAGTGTGTCTGCCAGAGGGACACAAGACCTGCGCGTGCTGCCATGAAAATATTAAAAGCATTAAAAATTCCTGCCCTGAAACTGGGTGTCCCTTTGGCCCAGGGGAGCCCCTCTCCTGTTTCATTTAGAGCCCTTTGCTGCAGTGACACAGGTGAAGCTGCTGGGATCGTTTCCCTGCACTTTCTCTGAAGGTCTGATCACAAAGGCAGGGCTGGGTCCTGCCGGGGGGCACAGGGGGGTTTGTGAGAGCTCTGCTGATGCTGCTGGCTCTGGGGCTCTGTTAGGGGAGCTCCAGTTTAAACCAGTGTCAGGGTAATTCCTGGGGCTATCAATGAAAACTCAAATAAATAGCGTTCAGTGTCCTTTCGTAGCTCAGCAGAAACTCACTCTAGATACCAGAGTCAGTGGTGCACAAAAAACAGGAAATAAGTCTTTAAAAACTTTGAATGTAGCTATGAAGATGTATTAAAAAGTTCCCTTTACAAGTGTTACCTGAGTAACTGTGCACTCAGCACAGTTGTAAATTTACCACAGCTACAGTTGTAAATTGAAGTGAAATAAATAAAAAATTACAATAGATATAAAATGCATTTTAATAAACTGCCTTTTCTCCTTGGAGAGGGTGAAGTGTGCTTACAATGGAAAGGTCATTACTAAAACTTAATTTTGCTCTGCCACTTGAGCTTTGTGGGGTTAAAATCAAAATTATTCTGTGTTCACTTGGCACCACACTTGGAGCTCAGCTCCACACAGTATAACAAAAATGCTGTCAAACATAACTCATTTTACACACTGTCCTATTGTGTCAGCTAACCTGGAATGACAACTACAAAACATAAAGAAAACAAAACTGGTAGGATTCAAAAATACAGGAGGAACCCAAGCTGTTAATAGAATTAGCTTTTAAAGAGAATTAAACCTTCTTACTGAGAAGTAAATTATATATAGTGTATCAGACAAGAATACAGGTAGCTGAGTGTATTCACACTGCATTGCTCAGATCTATTAATTTCAGTACATTATTACATTCACATTTAATTGTGCCTCTTACCTGGTTCTGCCATTCCCCCTCTGCTAGTTTAATGGCAGGTTAAGGTTTGCCTCTGCAGTTGCTCTGAGAGCCCTGGGATGCTTTAAATAGAGCAATATTTGGAATGTGCTGCAGCTGCCTGGCTCACTGGTGCCAGGGGTTGGCTATAAGCATTCAATTGTCTAAAAAGGCAGGAATTCAGGGGTCCAAGGTTACCTCTGCCTGTTCCTCCAGCTGCACCTCTGCTGCAGAGCAACCTGACTGCAGAGGGGTCAGCTTCTTGAAGAGGGAGGGAAACAAGGGTGAAAAGTGCTTGATGGTCTCTTTATAGCCCCCCATGGTAAATGCAGGTAACCCTCATGAGCACCCCTGTATGTCCAGCATGGCAGGGATCTGCTGTGCTCTGAGCCCCCCACTCTTCTCCCATCCCTCTCCTGTGGAAACCCAGCAAGCCCTGCTCAGGATTCCTGTGCAGGGAGCCCTGTAGTTACCAGCTCTCTGCTCAGCAGCACCAGCTCTCTGCTACCTGCAGGAGAAGGAAGTCCCAAGGAAGGGCTGCTTTGCAGGGATCCCTGTCCTGCATCACACCTACAACACAGCTGGGAGGGACAGCCCTTCCCCAGGCATCCCCTCAGGAAGGGGACTGCACTACTGCTTCTCCAAAATGGGAGCAATCTTACATAAACCTCAGGCCAATGTAGCACTTTATCATGCCATGCACTGTTCAGCCCATCACAGCATTTTGAGACACGAGAATAAACCATCAGCTTCCCTTTCTTTGTCTGGCTTTGCCATAAAGCAAATCCTTTTGGGATAAGATCCAATTTGTTGTGAAAAGAAATATGACTCTGTGTAAAATATTTATTGAAAAAAAAAAAAATCTCTGATACAATAACTTCATTGGCTGCACAGCTGTTCCTGTAAGAATCCTGTCTGGCTTGGTTCTGCTAATTATATCTATCCATCTGATCTCATAGAAATAATTTCCAGCAGGAATCATGTATTCCTGACAAGACCATCTGACCTTCAGGGACTGGGATCCTTCCAGGCCCAGTTGCCACAAGCAAGGGCAGCGAGTCATTGCTGCTCACACCGGTTTGGGTAGTGCTCCCCAGCGAGTGCTGTCCTGCACGTCCACAGCTGGACTCAAAGGAGATCAAAGTTGTAACTGCAGCAAAGAACACATTAACAATGCAGACATTATTTTAAACAACACATCTTCTGTTGGGAACTGAGGAATGAACTGCAGACATCAATTCTACAATAGACCTCAGTCCAACAGCCCAAAAAAAAAAAAAAAAAAAAAGCAGAGGGACAGTTTCAAAACATAAGAACAAGGAGAGGACACAAGGCTTAAGAAAATACTCAGAATGATCTGTGGCAAAACGCAGCTACTGCTTTTCTGCTGAAGAACAATCCACAAGAACAACAATTCCCTCACTGCTATTTGTGTTCCCAATTACGTGGTCTTGGTTTATGTTTTTCCCCCTCTGTGCTGGGACAATACTCAATACCCAGAGCTACACTTGGATGGGCAGTTGGGCTCAGAAATGGGATTCCTTTTTAGCCTCCAGCTCACTCAGGTGCTCAAACAGATTGGTGTCAGGGCAACTTTTGGAGCAGCCTCCAGGACTTCATTCCCATTAACTGCTCGAGGCTGGGAATCACTTCAAATGCTTGAAATGCCTGCAGTGCTTTAAGGGAGCTCGGACCAACATTAGGAGAGGGAACAGGGTAAGGCAGCAGGGCTGCAAGGCTTTCTGTGAGAGAAGCAATTTTAAGGGGAAAATCCTTTTAGTGCCTGGTGTTTGGGCAGGAACTGTCAGAACCTCACTGACCTCCCCCCACCTTGCAAAGCAAATTGGCCATTTTTAGTGTTAAAATACCCAATATGTTTAGAGCACACCCCAGTCTTCATCACTGCATCAGTAGCCAGAGGTCAAATACACAATGTCACATTTCTGTCTTTGTTGCTGTATTTTTAACCTCTGGGAATCTGAACCCATATGCAGGAGGCTGGCAAAGAAATGTTTTGTTTTACAAATTCTAAATGATCCCTGTGAATAACTGCAGCCTGCGCTGCTTTAGAGGAGATTAGAAGGACAGACTAACTTATCTTCACAAAGGGAATGCTCCAAGTAATAAAATCTTTATAGCTTTGTAATACTGGTATTAATTTTTAAATCATGTTTCTTTCAATTGATTTTTTTTTCCTTTAAGAAAAAAACCTGATTTATTAGCGAATCAAAAGCCAAGTTTATGTGCCTTGAATTATTTTATGACTTTCCCATACTCTCTTGTGACCTGCAGATTAACATATGAGAATATCAGATTATTGCATTCGCAAAATAGGTTTATGTGTGGAAAATTTGTCTAATGAAACGCATTTTATTAGTCACACCAGTCTTAGCATTTGAAAGCTCCATGAAAAATTGCTAGACCTTACTTCTACTCACATTTACATCATGAAAATAAAGGCTGATTTATTTAATAACCGTGCAAGCGAAGACCTGAAAAAATCCACGTATTAAGGGACTAAATAATTCATTCCACATGCTGCTTCCTAGGGCTCTGGGTCTGCACAGCATTTGTGCTGGCAGAGAGAAGCATCCCCCAGCCGAGTGCTGAGATACCTGCAAAAAGCAGCAGACACGACGGGGAAGCAGCAGCCCGGTGCAGAGATCAGAGCAGCAGCGATAACGAGGTGGGGTTTGCCTTTGCACAGCTCCCGTTCCTGGCAGCTGAGGATGGAAATTCCTCCAGGGCTGGCACGGGCACGGCCCCACCTCCCTGAGGGCTCACTCACCAGGGCAGCTCCTGGAGCCCTGGGGCCCTGCAGGGCTGGAGGTGGCTGCCAGGTGAGGAGCAGCACCAGGGGAGAGCCGGGCACAGCCCAGGGCACAGCCCAGGGCACAGCCCAGGATGGCAGCAGCTGAACACGGAGCCCAGTGTCCCACAGGTCATCAGAGCAGAGCCAGTCGTCCCCCCGAGCTGAAGGGGCACTGAGCCCCCCCAGGGGACAGCTCAGCCACCAAACTGCCCAGCTCAGGGTCAGCCACGGGCCAGCTTTCAGGTTCTTCACAGAAAGACTCCAGCCATTGCTCCCCGTGCTGTGATGATTGTTCTGGAAGGGACCCCAGCCCACCTCACACTGTAAATACCCAGGGCTCATGATTTGAGAAACGACAGCTTTCTGGAGGATGGGAGTTATGATTTATACATTACTGCAACCTGTTGCTGTGGCTTTTACTGTCGACTTGGCATTTTCTTCAGACCTGAAAGGCATTTAATGTGTCACTTGGATTTGCACTGAATCCTAACTCCTGGACCAAGTTAGAACCCCAGGCTTACCACGCTGCATTTTCCATCTGATTTTTCTGCTGTGACAGAACAATGAAGTTAATAATTACTTCATTCTGTTTCTTTGGATGAGAAAAAAAATAACCTGCAGTGCACTCTGTGTGCAGCAAAGAGTCTGAGGAGGGCTCCGTGGTGCAGGCACAGGAGGTGGCTTTGGCCCCGGCCAGGAGCCAGAGTCACCTCTTGCACAGCTCCATGGTGCTGGCACAGAGCTGGGAGGAGCCCCAGGGCACCCCCAGAACACACAGGGCCCCCAAAGTGCCCTGCAGCCAAGTGACCACCACCCCTCACCTGCCACTGTGGGCTCGGTGGGCAGGGACCCTGCAGAGGGGGGCTGAGGAGGGGAGGCAGCAGAGCAGGAGGCAGGAGCCACCTGGGGCACTCCAGCAAGGGTTTTACCAGCGTGCTCTGGCTGATGCTGGGCACAGGGGTGGGAACAGCCAGACTGGATCACGGTTTTGGCTGCTCCTTTGTTCAAACTCCTGAAAAACAAGGGGCTCAGCTGGGATGTGTGTCCCAGCCCTTGGTTCAGCCCCACGTTTCCTGGTGGAAAACAACTGACCAGAGTGAAGATGCTGCACTCACAAACAACCACTGGCCTGTATCATTCAGCTCATGTGCTGGCCAAAGTCAGACACGGGCTGGAAACATCTTTATTTGATCTTACTGTGTCCTCTGAAAGAACACTGGCTTGTGCCAGCAAGGAACACAATGGCAAAACACAAACTGGCTGAAGAAAAAAGCGTGTGTTCATCATCATAATCTGTGAAAGACTTTCTAAAATGCCATGTTTGTCTAAGATTTATTTCTTGACTTGACCATTCCAGTTGACCATAAATACTGGATTAAATGGAGCAAGCTAATTTCAATGTCCTCTTTAGAGCAAAATGAAGGATTCCTTCAGAATCTTATTCTACATTTTCATAGAATAAGGGAATGGTTGATGTTGGAAAAGACATTTAAGATCACCAAGTCCAACCATCAGCCCAGCACCATCATGTATTAAAAAACTACAGCTCAAGTGGGTAGAAGGCAGCCCTAAAGTCACCTTCTCCAGCAGAGACACCTGCAGATATCCTTATCTGCTCAGATGACGACTCCCTGCTCTTAAAAACAGGGAGAAGCAAGGCTGGGACAAAATTCAAGAGCAGAAGAAAACCTCTGATAAATCCAAGGCATACCCAGGTGCAGGGACCCCCCCAATGTGTCCCAGCAGTTCCTGGGAGTGCCAGGGAGCTCCACACACTCCAGACTCACCCCAGGAATGCCAGCTGGATCCCCGGGACCTCGGTGCCAGCCTGGCACTGTGCTCCTGGAGGAGCTGCCTCACTTCCACTCATCTTGCAGACAACCAGCCAGGTCATCTTCTCTTTCCTTTTCCAGGTGATTCTGGCTTCAGCTTCTCTGATTCCATACCCCCATGGAGATGTTCCCTCCTTTAGCAGTCCATCTGCCTGAAGGAGAACATGAGAAGGATCCTTTTCCTTGCTTTTCCTACAGCTTATATATTCCTTTTTAAATGAACCCTCTGTGCTGGGAAAAATGCACTTTTAAATTTACCGTGGCAAATCAGTTAATTCAAAAAAAGCTTTGCAAGCCTTGAAAAGCCGTGAAGATATTACCAAGTTTTAGGTGACCAGAAATAAAGTTCTCAAAAGCAATAAAAATGGACCATTTCATGCACAAATTAAAGACAATCTTATTTGTAAGAAGGGAGCAGTTTTAGGAGGAAGATGACTGCGATCACGGAGTCCTTGGAGAAAAGGTGTGTGAAGAACAGCAGCTCCAAACTGGTGCTGCAGTTCCCTCTTGTGACAACCAGAGCAAATTCCTATTTGCAGGGAACCAGGAGGTTCAGTCAGCAGAGCCACTGCAGCTCTGTGCACACAAAGAGGTGTTGCCTGGGGATTCCAAACTAACTGAACCTGCTGGTTTCGGAACATTCCTCACAGAAGATGCATTCACTCTTTTGGGGCTTTGGAAAAGGAGTTTCCCCACCCTGGGGTGCCTTTGCCCCTGTGCACATTAATCCCCCAACAGCCAGAGGAAATGAAGGACCTGAAGCCCCTTCCTCAGCCTGAGGCCCCTCTGGCACTGGCAAGGATGCTCAAGGTGACAGCCATGGGCACTCTGCCTGCTGCTCAGATGCCCTGAGTAACCAAGGGCAGGATTTGCAGGCAGGAACAGAGACTTGGCTGCTTGCTCAGCAGGAGCTCTCCCTGCCCTCCTCATGTCTCCCGGTCCTTTCACTGCATTTCACCCCAAACTGAGCCCCCAGAATTGCCTGGGTTTAGCTTTTGGAAGCCAGTTCTTGGTTTGGGAGGGACCTTAAAGCCGACCTTGTTCCACCCCTGCCGTGGGCAGGGACACCTTCCACAGACCAGGATGCTCCAAGCCCTGTCCAACCCTGGCAGGGAGTGTCACAGTGCCAGCTGTGCCCTGCTCACAGCACCAGCACTGCTCTCTGGTTAAACACCTGCAGTGTCACAGTGCCAGCTGTGCCCTGCTCACAGCACCAGCACTGCTCTCTGGTTAAACACCTGGAGTGTCACAGTGCCAGCTGTGCCCTGCTCTCAGCACTGCTCTCTGGTTAAACACCTGGAGTGTCACAGTGCCAGCTGTGCCCTGCTCTCAGCACTGCTCTCTGGTTAAACACCCCCAGGAGTGTCACAGTGCCAGCTGTGCCCTGCTCACAGCACCAGCACTGCTCTCTGGTTAAACACCTGGAGTGTCACCAGTGTCACCTGGAGTGCCAGCTGTGCCCTGCTCTCAGCACTGCTCTCTGGTTAAACACCTGCAGGAGTGTCACAGTGCCAGCTGTGCCCTGCTCACAGCGCTGCTCTCTGGTTAAACACCTGCAGGAGTGTCACAGTGCCAGCTGTGCCCTGCTCACAGCGCTGCTCTCTGGTTAAACACCTGCAGGAGTGTCACAGTGCCAGCTGTGCCCTGCTCACAGCGCTGCTCTCTGGTTAAACACCTGCAGGAGTGTCACAGTGCCAGCTGTGCCCTGCTCTCAGCACTGCTCTCTGGTTAAACACCAGGAGTGTCACAGTGCCAGCTGTGCCCTGCTCTCAGCACTGCTCTCTGGTTAAACACCTGCAGTGTCACAGTGCCAGCTGTGCCCTGCTCTCAGCACTGCTCTCTGGCTCCTGGCACACTCTGGGTACCCCCAGACCCTGCCCCGGCTCCGGCCGTGTCCCTGCCCAGCTCAGAGGGAGTGGCCGGGTGCCCGCGGCTCCTCCGGGCGCTCCGCAGTGGGAATCCCCCCGGGAAGCTCCTCAGTGGGAATCCCCCCGGGAAGCTCCACAGTGGGAATCCCCCCGGGAAGCTCCTCAGTGGGAATCCCCCCGGGAAGCTCCGCAGTGGGAATCCCCCCGGGAAGCTTCAGTGGGAATCTCCCCGGGAAGCTCCGCAGTGGGAATCTCCCCGGGAAGCTCGGCAGTGGGAATCTCCCCGGGAAGCTCCGCAGTGGGAATCTCCCCGGGAAGCTCCTCAGTGGGAATCCCCCCGGGAAGCTCCACAGTGGGAATCCCCCCGGGAAGCTCCACAGTGGGAATCTCCCCGGGAAGCTCGGCAGTGGGAATCCCCCCGGGAAGCTCGGCAGTGGGAATCTCCCCGGGAAGCTCCGCAGTGGGAATCTCCCCGGGAAGCTCGGCAGTGGGAATCCCCCCGGGAAGCTCGGCAGTGGGAATCCCCCCGGGAAGCTCCGCAGTGGGAATCCCCCCGGGAAGCTCCGCAGTGGGAATCCCCCCGGGAAGCTCGGCAGTGGGAATCCCCCCGGGAAGCTCCGCAGTGGGAATCCCCCCGGGAAGCTCCGCAGTGGGAATCTCCCCGGGAAGCTCCGCAGTGGGAATCCCCCCGGGAAGCTCCGCAGTGGGAATCTCCCCGGGAAGCTCCACAGTGGGAATCTCCCCGGGAAGCTCGGCAGTGGGAATCCCCCCGGGAAGCTCCGCAGTGGGAATCTCCCCGGGAAGCTCCGCAGTGGGAATCCCTCCGGGAAGCTCGGCAGTGGGAATCTCCCCGGGAAGCTCCGCAGTGGGAATCCCCCCGGGAAGCTCCGCTGCCCCAGGCAGGGCCGGCTGCCGGCAGGCGGCGATCCCTGCCCGCAGTGCCGGCCGGCCGCTGGGGAAAAAGTCTTCTGAGTGGTTAAAAAACCAAAAAGCAATGAAGCATTTCTAGAATGAATTACACTACGTGATGTTTACATAGGATAAACAGTATTTTGTCTTGGATTTCTGGATGCAAGCCCCAGGTAGAAAACACTGAGGCAGCTCTCCCCTTCCCTCGGCCACCTCAATGATACCTCAGAGCCACCAGGAAATTATTTAAAATCAGCACCACGTGAGAGAAGGGAGCTCCTCCTGCAACAGCCCTGCCCTGGAAAACATTTCCATGACCCACATTTCTGTTACCCCACCTCTCCACCCCCTTCCCTTGTTTTTAGGGAGCAATGTCTGAACTCACCCATCTTTCCTCAAAAATCAGCGTGTTCTGCAATGCTCCTCAAATGACAAGAGAGGTCACCAGTGACATTTCCCCAAATTGGTGTTATATTTTGAAGAAGAATAATGGGTTTATAAAATCCTCCTTCAAAAGATAAAAGGCCACTGATGCCTTTTCCAGGCCCTTCCCCACACACAGAAATTTATCACTTTAATTACTCCACTTTTAAGTTAATTGCTGCAAAAATACTGAAATTCTTATTTCAGTAAAAGGCTTTCCTCAGAGTCAGTTTATTCTGGGTTCATTTAAATTAATCTGAAATAAGCTCTCTTTAAACCTCATCAAGAGCATGTTATCTTTTGTAAGGGCTTAAGAGCTTTAGAGTCATGCTGCCAGTAAAAGCACAGGCAGAAAAGCCTGAAGGCTGGGGGAAAAAAGATAGTTTTGAAGATTTTTATAGGGATATAATCTCTAAAGTTATACTTTTGATAAGTTATCTTGAGGTTTGGATTTAAAGCAAAAAATGGAGGAAAATCACCCTCCTGGGGTGTGATAATCTCTGCTGGATCATCTTATCAGCAGATAGCAAGATCTTCTTGTTTTCTAAATGTGTGTCAGAACTTTTCATGGATTTTTACCTGAGCACCAGCCCTTGCTACTTCAGCAGGTGCTGTGAACTGCCATCGAGTTTTCTAGGCCACAAAAACCCCCAAAAATACTGAAGTCAAAATATTCCATGTGTTACATGAGCAGTTACCATCATCATCAACCAGCAGCCATAGTTTAGAATATACAAAAACCCCAAAAGAAGCACAAGAATCACTTACTGCCCCTCTCCAGAGAAACTGATGCTGCTGGTAACTGATACAAATATATTCAGTGAATATTACTATTATTATTATCTGATACATTCCCTCGTGCAAATAGAGGATTCTAAAACCCCAAGGCTTATTTTTGTTTGAGCAGACACATGGGAAGGAAAGTAAAACAACAGTTTAATTTCCAAATAGTTTGGGATTTTTCAGACATTCCCTAAATGACTTTTTTCCCTTAGGAGTCATTTCTGAACAAGCAACATAAAGTTTAAATGCTGTCAAATGCCAAAGGATGTTTTCTCCTAAATGAATGCTAATTAAATGAGTAGCAAAGGTAATTACATTGACCTTAAATTCTGGATGTATTAAGCGACATTCAAATGGAGTTAATATTCAGTGTCATGTCTTTCTGTACTGATACATTAGCATATAATCCTCAGTGGTGCACAGGTTTTCAGTTAAGGATCTGTACTGTCCTGACCATGTCCTGGATCTCTGTGTGTGCAGCTCCTTGAGCCACTGCCAGTGCCACTGCCAGTGCCAGGTGCCCTCATCCCACAGGGACAGCCTTGCAGGGCAGTGCAGGATTTGGTGCCGTGGCTCTGTCCTCCTAAAATAAGCTCAGCTGAGTTAAATTTGATCCCAGAGAACTTCATTTAAAACGGTGTCCTTCACACAGCTTTAGGTCATCCCTTCTGTGACTCCTTCCAGGAATTTGGAGCTGTCCCAAGGATGCCACCCTTGTCCTTCCAGCAGCTCCACACAGCCAGGAAAGGGCAGCAGGAACCTGGGAAAGAGCATCAGGAGCTGGAGGGACAGGACACAGGGCATGGCTTCCCACTGCCAGAGGCAGGGTTACATGGGATATGGGGAAGGAATCGTTCCCTGCTCTCCTTGGGGGAAGAACAAGGGCAGCACAAACCTCAGCATTCACATTTAGTCAAACCAGGTCACAACCTCCAACGTGCCAACGCTCACGGCAGTGACAGCATCAAAAAACCTGCTGAAAATCGAGTAAAACAGTCATAAAAGGCCATTCTTTGGCCTTTGTCCTGTGCCTGACAACTGTCCCCTGCCAGCTAGAGAGAGGGGGGTTTGTGACAGCTCCTCCCAAAGCAGCCTGTGCTTCACGTGGAAACAATTCCCAGCCTCTGGCATTTCCAATTCCCAGCCTCTGGCATTTTGGGCAGCACAGCTGAGCAGTGCTGCTCCCTCCCCTCACTGCCAGGGCACCTGGGGCTCTCTGGGGACTGCTGACTGACAGCGTGTCCAGTTCCAGGTCTGTTGATGTCCAGGCTAATTTTAGTTGATTTATTTTTAATGTGCTGTCTGTACTGCACATACTGCTGCAAGATCCCTGCACTGCATTTCCCAGTGCAGTGCTCGCCCCTGTGCCACTGCCCCTTGCCCCCAGCCACTCCAGAAGCATGAAGTTAGGCATACATTATATATTATATGTTATATATTATACACTGGTGCACACAGGAGTCACTAAGATCACAGCTTTGGTCTCTTCGTGCTCTGCCCTGGGCTCTGACACTGGAATGATGACATAAAAAAAACCTACACAATGGAGATATTTCAAAGTATTATCCTCTAGCCTCCCCAGAGCAGTCAATATGTTTTAAAATGTCAATAAATTAATTTTCTCCTACAAAAAGTTTTGGATGGTTCTCTCCAGGCTGGTCAATAATACTGACAGAAGGAGCTGGTTTGGAGCTCTTCACTGACTTTGACAAACATTACAGGAGAGCCTGGGCCTTAAACAACAACATTTTCTATCCCCTCTGACAAATGACTGATTTCCTTGCTTTTCTGGCTGTGAGGAAAGCTCTCCCTGCCATCCAGGTACATCCACCAAGCTCCTCCCAGCATTATCTCACCACAGCACAACACTCAACCCAGGGACACCAATGATCCCATCACTTAAACGTCCCCATCTTTAAATGCTGCACCTGGAAATGCATTTTAAAATTTAGCAGGAGATAATATTAACAAATTCCCAGTATTGCACTTATCCCTTATTTAAAAGGCTTAAGATATATCCCTTTCTCCTTGTATAAACCAATTCATGTTACATAATGTGTGTGGATTTACTTTGCCCCAGTTCCAGCTGGCAATATATTGCAAAGCCAAGGCTGTACAATTGCAATTTGGCAGAAAACAGGTCAGGGTTCTATTACACATCAAAACTCAAACTCTTCTGAATGTTTCAAATTAAAAAGGCAAATATAAATAACCTTTCTGTCAGAATGATCCTCTTCCTTCACCTTGCTCATAAATTTGTACTGGGGACACTATTTATTGGTTTTTTGCTGCTTTTCCACATCTGTAGGTGCAGTTTGTTGTGACAGATCCTGGGAAAAGCGAGGCTGGGAGTGCATGGACACGGGAGGGGACACCTGCACCTGGCCACTGCTGCCCTGCCCAGCCACGGGAAGGGCTCAGCTCCACTCCTGCAGGGAAAGGGCAGCTCCAGGAAGGAGCAGGGAGGCAAAGAATGATGTGGGAAAGACCTCACAGGTGGTGGGCTGAAGGTGTGGTCATCCTGGCAGGCACTGGGATGTGACCCAGCCAGGAGGGACACTGGGCTGTGACCCAGCCAGGAGGGACACTGAGCTGTGCCCCAGGGCATGGGAGGGACACTGGGCTGTGACCCACACCACTAAAGGGACATTGGGCTGTGACCCAGGGCACTGCAGGGACACTGAGCTGTGACCCAGGGCACTGCAGGGACACTGGGCTGTGACCCAGGGCACTAAAGGGACATTGGGCTGTGACCCAGGGCACTGCAGGGACACTGGGCTGTGACCCAGGGCACTAAAGGGACATTGGGCTGTGACCCACACCACTAAAGGGACACTGGGCTGTGACCCAGGGCACTAAAGGGACACTGGGCTGTGACCCAGGGCACTGCAGGGACACTGGGCTGTGACCCACACCACTAAAGGGACACTGGGATGTGACCCACACCACTAAAGGGACACTGGGCTGTGACCCAGGCACTGCAGGGACACTGGGCTGTGACCCACACCACTAAAGGGACACTGGGATGTGACCCACACCACTAAAGGGACACTGGGCTGTGACCCAGGCACTGCAGGGACACTGGGCTGTGACCCACACCACTAAAGGGACACTGGGCTGTGACCCACACCACTAAAGGGACACTGGGCTGTGCCCCAGGCACTGCAGGGACACTGGGCTGTGACCCAGCCACGAGGGACACTGGGGTGTGCCCCAGGGCACTAAAGGGACACTGGGCTGTGCCCCAGGCACGTGTGCCTCCCCAGGCTCATTAACAACGAGCTCATCTCTGGAGCAAAGATCTCCCTGGCAGCATCCCGAGGGACATTGCTGCCTCCCCGGTGCCATGTCCTTTGGCTGCTGCTCCCCTGCAGCCCCCAGCAAAGAGCCAGCAAATCCAGGGATCTGCAGCCTGTCCTTGCCTGGCACACGGGGTCAGTGCTGCCTGGGAGCTGCTGCTTTGGGCAGATTCACTTTGCCTTGTGCCACCCCACTGCCCAGCCTCTTCCTGGCCTGCCTTAATCCTCTCAACATTGTATTTTTAGCATAATTACAGCTGTTCTCTAATTTGCTGCTAACAGATGAGTCCAAGTTCATTGAAGCAGATACCAGAACCACAAAGAGCCTCTTTGACTCTCCAGTGCCAATTTTAACAAATATTAAGGAGTCTCTAGTAAGTCATGTTAGTACTGAAATTAAGCTGCATATTGGTTCTTTTGGGAAAAATATCTTCCTAACAATATAGATCTTGAACTAATTACAGATCTTAAGTTATGGGACTGTCTCCCAGCAAACACAACATCCCAGTATAAGCATGTCCCAGTGAAAGCTCCTCCTGCCTCTGAATTCTGCTTATTCCACCCTTTTACCTCTGTGATGTCACACTGTGTGCCTCAATTTCATGAACAGCAGTTGCTCCAGGAAAACAAACACAGATCATTTCCTTCCTTATCAAATCCCCTTCCCAACTTGTCCTGTGGGTTTTTAAACAGCCTGTTGCTGAATGATGCCTCTACACATGCTGACATTGGTACATCCTGAGCCTCACAGTGCTTCCCTGCCACACCTGCACATTGGTTTTTTAAGGAGAAAAACAGGACCATTTTGTATCCCCTCAATACATTGCAAAGCTGATCATCTAATCCTAAAGATTAATGAAAGCATGTAAAGCCTGGAAGCTGGCACTCCTGGCTCAGGGGCAGTTGTGGATGGCACCCCAGGGTGGGCACACGGGGTCTGGGGCAGGAAGGGAGCCAGGGCTGGGAGGGGACAGGGACACGGGGCAGCTGCAGGAGGAGGGCAGGGTGGAGGGCTGAGCACCAGCTGTGGCCACTCACTTGGTCTGCTTGGCTAACAGAGGAGTGCTTTGCTGCAAGGACACAGTGACAGACACGACCCCACGCTCACTGCCGGCTTTCAGGGCAAGGCAGGGATTTTTCAGCCTCTCCCCAGGGAGAAGAGGAAGGTGCAGCACCTCTGTCTGCGCGGCTGCCCATGCCCCGGGCAGCATGCCAAGGTAATTCCAGGTTCTGCCACGGCTCCTTGGCTTCAGAGAAAAGCATTCACAACCCCCCTCTGCCGTTAAAATGCCTGGAAGAGTAAGGGTGGCTCAAGCCTGTCTAAACAGTTGTCATTTATTAACTTATGTTTTATGGCACCAGCTCTACTGCTGCAAGGAATTAGTCATTTATTTAGTTCTGACAGTTCCTCTCCTGTCATTAAATTCAGTCTTCTGTATAATACAGAGAAAAGAAAACAATTCCCCCATAGCTACTCAAACTTTGTGTATAACAATTCTCTGAACACGATGATGATTGTGTGGGCTGAAATCTCACAGAACTGTGGTGCGACTCAGGATCGTTTCCAGATGACTTTAAAAATCCTATTAAAATTCATCCATATCCATTATTCGTGTCTCCTGACATGTGACAACTCATTGCACCAGAAATCAATGAATTTTCATTGCCACAAATGCATTTCCCAGCACATCTTTGCACAGGGCTTGTTCCCTTCTCCCTCCCTGCTGGGAGGGATTGCTGCCACACACAAGGAGCTGTGAACAGAGCTGCCACACACCAGCCCGACTTGCACATTCTTGGGCTTTTGTGATTCAGTAAAAGACACTTTGCTGCAGAATCCCCCATTTCCTGCTGGCACAGGGAAGGCTGCTGGGCATTCCCAGTCCGAGGAGTGAGGCTGCTGCTGGACAAGTTAAGCTAAGGACAGGAGGAGCAGGAATCCATGGGCTCTCCTTAAGGGATGGCTTTACTGCTGTTTCACAGCACTATCTGCTCCACATCCAAGAAGAATTCTCTCTTCAGTTTACTTCCCTCCACGGAGGGAAGCCAGGACTGCTGGAGGTGAGAGTTCCTGCTGGGAGCTGGGCCAGAGCAGCTCAGCTCCCTCAGGGATGTGACCTGCACACTGAAATCACTGACTCCACAGACCCCAGCTCTTGAGGGGACTCATCAGCCACAGACAGCAGTGAAACCGAGCTCCTGCTATGAATTACGGAAATAAAACACCACACATTTTTCTCTGCTGCCATATCCCAAGATTAAACTGCAATTCAACAAAGCAAATGCTGAGGAAATAAATTCTGCTCTCTGAACACGAGTGTAAGGAACTAAGGATGACAATAAAGTTGTTGATCATCTAACAAAACGAAGGCAGGACCATGTGTACATCTAGCAAAATAATTAGCTCAAGATGCAGGAATGCTAAACAAAGTCAGGCTTCACTGCACTGATCCATCAGAGTTTTTGCCTTACAGCTGGACCTGGCACAATGCAATCCTGTCACAGTGGGAACAATTAATCATGAGAAGTCAGATGATAGAGACTTTCCTAACCCTATCCAACAGTTTACAGATTCAAATATATATGACTAATGAGATATTTTCCATCATATTTTTCCACCTCCTCAGTTTCTGTCATTTCCAGGTACAGGTCCTCTTGCTTTTGTTTTATAGAGAAGGAAGAGATCTGTTGTACCTGCTCATTTTCTTGGCATGAAACCTCCATGTTCAGAGCAGGGGCTGTGGGAGAGGAGCTTTTGAATTACCCTTTGTTTTCAAATGAAGATCCACTCACGTTTATCCCACTGAACTTTAATTTGAAGTGTAATATTCTGCAGATGCTGCTCTGATTCTTTGTTCCAATTTCCCAAAAGCAAAAGGACTTGACAAGGGGCCAAAAGAAGCAGAAATGTCTGAGTGAGTTCCAGCTGCACCTCGAGAGCTCCTGCTCTGCTTTAGGAAGCTCCTGGTCTCCATGGTTACAGAGGAGTTGAAAAATAATGATCAAATCTGACCTTAAATGCTCCCATCCAGCACAAAAAAATAACCCTGCTCAGGATGCCCCACGCTGACAGCCCAGTGGAGCGTGACCCCACATCCTGCACACCCTGCCCCCGGGGCTGCTCCAGCCCTGGGCACCAGGTGCTGCTGGGCACTGCCCTAGCTGCTGCTGGGCACTCCATTTCTCCTGCTGGGCACTCCCTTTCTCCTGCTGGGCACTCCATTTCTCCTGCTGGGCACTCCATTTCTCCTGCTGGTCACTCAATTTCTCCTGCTGGACACTCCCTTGCCCCTGCTGGACACTCCATTTCTCCTGCTGGTCACTGCCCTTGCTCCCCTTGCCCCTGCTGGGCACTGCCTTGCTGCTGCTGGGCATTCCTTTGCTCCTGCTGGGCACTCCATTTCTCCTGCTGGGCACTCCATTTCTCCTGCTGGACACTCCCTTTCTCCTGCTGGACACTTCCTTGCCCCTGCTGGACACTCCATTTCTCCTGCTGGGCACTCCATTTCTCCTGCTGGGCACTCCATTTCTCCTGCTGGGCACTCCCTTGCCCCTGCTGGACACTCCATTTCTCCTGCTGGACACTGCCCTTGCCGCTGCTGGACACTCCATTTCTCCTGCTGGGCACTCCATTTCTCCTGCTGGACACTCCATTTCTCCTGCTGGGCACTGCCCTTGCTCTCCTTGGTCTGAGCCCCCAGAGCTGCCCAGGCCAGCCCCAGGGGACAGCCCCAGGGGACAGCCCAGTGCCATCAGCTGGGCCAGCAGTGGGAAGGCTCCAGTGTCTCTCTGTCAGGCCCAGCCCTGGAGCCCGAGCTGCTCCTCAGGCTGAGCACACAGAAGGGAAGGACAGCCCGGAGAGCAAAGCCACCCCGCAGCTCCTCCAGCACAGATGGCATTTGTTTCATATAAAAGGGCAAAGAACAAAGCCTCTGATTCACATTACACAACCCCGAAGAAACAAACTCCAAAGCCCAGAGCAAATCCCCAAACATCCCAGAGAACCCAATTCCCCCCTCACTGCTGTCCTGGAGCAGTGGCAGCTGTGATGGAGGCAGGGAAGGACTGACCCTGCACACCTGGGGTGACTCAAAGCTCATCTCTACTGCCACGGTTCAGCCCCTCTCTGGCTCCTCCTGCCCACACCTGGGGTGAGGATGAGCAAGAGATGAATGTCCCCAGGGTGGAGGGGCACTGACTTCATGTGTGCCACCAAGGAGAGCTCACTCATCTCTGGCTCCTAAAGATGCTGACTGCTTTAACAGGTATTTTTGTTTTGCTGCTGTCCCTGCTGATCAACAGGTGTAGTGAGTCTTGACAATATAATAAATTGACAAGTGAGAAGTGACATTCACCAGTGAAAAGTGACATATGCCAGGGATGCCACATGGAGAGGCCACAAGGGCAGCCCAGTGATAGAAAAAAAACAGCATTTTTTGTATATAGCATGGAATAGCAAAAAAAGGGGGAGCCAGGCATGAGAAATGGAGGAGAAAAATTCCAGACAAATTCTGACCCCAGAGGATATATGACTTCATTGAGTCCTACAAACCTGACACCCCTAGGTATCTCCAAACAGGTTTATTGAATAGACTGAGGTTTCAGCTGTCCCCTGGAAAGCACAGGATCCATTTCAGTCTGGAGGAGCTGTGTGTCATTCAGACACTGACAGGCGAGCACACACAGAGCACAGGGCAGCAGGGTGACACCACAGCTGTGACAAATCTGTTCTGCAGACACTCGGGGTCCCTGCCAGCGCTGGCAGCAGAGATGGGACAGTGGCAGCACCCGGGTGTGCAAGTCCCAGAGCTGGATCCACCCTCAGTGTCTGAGTGATTCATTAACCTCTAACGACTGTCTGTCTGTCTGTCTGTCTGTCTGGCAGCTATTTGGTTCTTGTGCCCAGCTCCAGCAGGTGTTTTCTGGCTCAGGGGGCCAAGTTAAACCCAAGGGGTTTGTGTCAAATCCTCCCCTGCTGCTGCTGCCACTCCCAGTCCATTCCTGCTGCCTCTGAGCCTTCCAGGCCCAGGTGTGCCCAGGTGTGCCCAGGTGTGCCCAGGTGTGCCCAGGTGTGCCAGGCCCACAGTTCAGCAGAGAGGCTGCACTTGCTGAAGAGATACATGATCTGGAGAGACTCCCAGCTTTTGCCAAACAAAGCTCTGTGTGTAATTCTGGGTAGCTCAGGAGCTGCCTGGATGGAAAAGCCTTTGGCAGGAGTGTCAGATCCATGTCAGGTGGGCAGTCCTGGGCTCCATCAGCCCCTGAGCTTCCCCATCATATTCTGGATTGGTCTTGGTAAGGTCTCCAGTGATCCCTGCTCCTTTTTTTTTTCTTCTTTTCTTCTTTCTGAAGCTTTTTAAGCTCCAGGAAAGGCTGCTGCCAATGCATTCAGCAAAGCCCTGTCAGCCAGTCTGCCTTGCTGTGAAATATTAGCAAACAAGCACTGATGGTAACACAGCCAAGTTTAACAAGATCTCCACTTATTATCCTGTCAATTTTGGTGGGAGAATATGGCATTGCTGTCAGATCCATCTGTTCAGTGCACAGCCCGTGTATAGAAATCACCTCGTCTCACACATGGGGAAAGATTGGGGAGAAATCTGAAGGTAAGAGTGAAAGATGAATTAAAGATCTGTTACTAAATAGTGAGAAGTCAATTAAGATAATTGACCATCTGAGAGCAGCCAGGGTTTGTTCTGGTGGAGGGGGTGAAAATTCTGTCTCTCTGGCCCCACACAAACAGGATTTGTTGCAGCCTGCACAGATCAAATGTTATCCACAGCTTGGATCACCACAAAGTGATATGGACAGGAGGCACAAGAGCATGGCTGGGAAAAGCCACAGAAGGAAAGCCTCTAAGAAGGTATCAATTTAAACATATTTTTTTTTTAAATCAACAAATTAACCTGATCACTGGTCACAAAAAGCATTGCTGGTGTAGTTGGAGTAACTTTCTTGGAAGAAGTAGAAATGGAATGGAAAAACTAACAAATGCTAGAGAAACTTCAAGGGACAAATATCTATCCCTAACAACATTCCATTATTGTTTATCCTGTTCCATCTAAGAGGTTGAAGGAAAGTTGCTGGGCAAGATAATAGCTGGTCAAATGATTTTCTCAGCAAAAGCAGGAGGCTGCCATTGGATTCTGCTGGGGGTGAAAACTGTGAGCTCTAAGGGTTCATGTTCCTGTCCCTCCTGCAGAGGAGATGCCTCAGGAAAAGTGTCTGGGCAATCCAAACTGGATATCACATTCCAATTCTCACCAATCAATCAGTAATGGTTTGACTAACTCTAAAACCATTTCAATAAAAAATGAACAGAAATGCTTTCAGCAACTGCAGCCTCTGGACTGCTGAGCCTGGGAAGGCTTTGGTGGATCAGCACTGCAGGACTGCCATCACTCCCCACAATTCTTCCACTTGGTAACAAATGAAAATGTATGGGATGTGAATGACCACCAACTCAGAATTTTGGCCTAATTTAGATTATTATATAGCTCAAACCAAACACATGGAGTTACTCCTTGTTTAAAGCTTCCCATCAGAGCAGCACAGGGCCTGCTGTGTGCATTCCTCCTGCTGAGCTTTCAGCATCTCCATTATGTGCAGCAGGAGGTGCTGCCAAAACCATCCCAGAGACAGGAACCATTTCCTCTGGCTCTGGACTGCATCCCTCTGCACCACTCCCAGCACAGACCTACAGCAGAGCAGGGCCTGCTGGCCTGGTGATGGATGGGCCCCAGTTACTGGCTAGAGAAACACCTCCATTGAGTCAAAACAAGGGCTTTTGTGCAAGGAAATCAAAGGGGCAATTCCTGCACATGTGTGCATCAGCCCTTCTCCCTCACTGCTGCTGTCAGTCCAGCAGCACTCCTGCTGCAAGGCTGGCCCAGCTCTGTGCCTGGAGCACAGACCAGAGGAGCTGGTGAGGATTTATCTTTCCAATTAAAAACTGCATTGATTGGTAAATCTCAATTTCTCTCATGAAGGCACACGGTGGCTTTGGGAAATGCCAAAAGATGAAATCCTCTGCAGTTTTCTCTCTCAGTTTGGGTGGGGAAGGATCCCACTGCAACCAGGGCCACATGGCCCCAGTGCTCCCACAGCTCCACGCTGCAGCTCCAACTCTCAGTCAGCCTTAGAGACCTAAGGAGCACCCAAATAAGAACAGTCCCCTTCCACACCCTCTGCACGCAGCCAGAGCCTGGAGCAGCTCCTCCAGAGGCCAAATCCATCCAGGAGCTTAAGCCATAGCAGGAAAGTGGGGTTCAGGCCAATATCACCACTGCTTATTTAAATTAATTCAAACAGCACATGCATCTTCACCCTTAGAAGGAGGGGCACATTCTAAATATTTAACATCATAGTTCCAAGACAAAACAAATACAAGAATATTAATTACCATCTTGCTCACTCAGCATCACCTCTGTTTGGAAATCAAATATGAAATAGTACAAGAAACCTGACACATGCTTTAAACCAAACTTCCATCCCTGGTGCCTTTGGAACAGCTTTAGATGGACCGAGCCTGGACAAGCAGACAAGGAACAGACCCCACCCCAGCACACACCTGGGGAAACTCCACCCACTGCACCAGTTACACTGGATTCAAACTGCCTCAAGCACCCAAATTTAGCACTCAGTTGTGTTCCCTCATCCTGCTGAACTCTGCACTGCAAGAGGATCCCCCTGGATGCAGCTGAATTTCCATGTTACTGAAAAAATGATACCAGCTCTGGAAATAAGAAAGTCAAATTAATATGGCTTGCAGCACTCTGCAACTCTCCATATTCTGTTCTCTGAGCAGTGTTCATTTGCAGAACTCCACTGAATTTAAAAGTATCACTTTAGACAAACACATCTTTAACTGAAATAAGATTTTGACTATTAATGTTTAAGATGTGAAACACTAAATTAAAGAATCCACTTTAAAGAGCTTGTAAGTTAAATGAGTGCTTGAAAACTCAGCACAAATTAATCATCTGCTTCCAGACATCTGTCACCTTAAAAATGTGCTTCCTCAAGTCTATTACTCCTTGAAATGGGATCACATAAATCCTGCCTGGCTGCACTGGTGAACTGCAGCCCCAGCTGCACTTTAATTCCCCATCCCAGCCATGCCTAGAGCAGGGGCTGGAGCAGAGCAGCAGAGCTGGAACCACTGCCACAGCCAGGCCTTGGGGAGCTCAGTGCCCCAGGGCAGGTCCTAACGGGGACCCTGCAAATCCCACGCGGTGCTGCAGCACTGTTTCGTTTTATCCCGGTTTCTGCAGGAATCTGCAGCTCCCCGTGCAGCCGCACAGAGCAGTGGGGCCAGCGAGGTGGCTCCTCAAGGAAGGAGGGCACAGCTACAGGGCTGCACCACACCCAAAGTTTTGGGCTGTCAGACACCAGAGTTCCCAGCCCTGGTGTCACTTGGTACTGCATTCCCTGTCTGCTGGGATTAGATCAGAGAATAGTGGGGTTTGGAAAGAGACCTGACTGGTTTGAATATAAAGGAACTATTTCTGTGTCATTATGAAGTCTAACATGGAAGTTGCCATTTCTTTTAAATGCTCCCACCAGGAAGAATGGGATTTATCTTTATTTACAAGTGCCCAGCCAAGCAACCAGTGAGATTCAGGCTGCTCAGAACCTTGAACTCCCTTTTCAGCATCCCTTTTCTGTGTTTTCACTGCACACACACACACAGAACCAGAGCAGCAAATCCACGTGGCTCCACCTGCAGAGAGGCTGCAGAGCTCCTCAGGCTGGAGCTGGACTCCAAATGCTGCTGGGACTGCAGCAGTGGCAGGGCAAGGCTCTGCTGCAGAGGGTTTTCATGTTGAAACCCCAGCTGTTCCTAAAGCAGGGACTAACAAAGCACGGCACCCAGCTGCTCTCTCTCCCTCCCTCCATGCCCCCCTCACACACAAACACAGCCGTGCCCTTCTGCCAGGCCAGCACTGGGAGCAGAGACAAGGCAAGGCCGGGTAACTCAGCTGAACCCCGACTGCAAACGCTCCTGGCTGCTCCACAGCCAGACTGAAGTCATGTGCAAAAGTAGGTATTTCCACTTCCACGGCTTTCTACACGCACAAAATCCCTCTACATGCACCTCAGCTAGGCCAGCCAGGCACTGTTCATTTTAATTTCTTTCTGTCTCAACCAACACAGGACTTAAAAAGATAATCTCTGGTAGAAATTCAATTTGTCTCTCCTCCTGCATGTCTAAGCAGATCTGTAATCAGTGTAATCACTGTGCCACTGCCTTGTGTGTGACTGAGGGTCCTGCACGATTTTCCCTGTTGCAAAAAGGAACAGCATTAAAATCTCATCAAAACAAATCCAAATGAGCATCAGTCCAAGAACAAAATTGACCCAACAGGCTCCTGGGTGAAAATCTGGCTCTTCTTTCACGAAATGTTTTATTCTTACATACCTTAATCTTATTTAAGATGCAAATGGGAAATTCAGGATGAAAGCCCTCCTACCAAAGCGTTGGAACAGGGGCTCCTGTGCAGGAGTGGGGGATGTGGAATGGCTCCTAACACCTGGAACATTCTGTACAACTGTTTAAAGCAGGGGCTGCTGATACTCCAGTAAGCAATCATAGAAATGTAACTGGACACTCTTCCTGGCTTTCAATTAGAAAATGTATAATTTCTCAAAAGTAATATTCCAAACCCATCTGTTCTCTGCAGATTCTTGAGCAGCTTAATTTATGCCTTCTTTCATGAATTAGCAAAGCAATTTAAGTCTGCTAACCCAGGATGTGAGCCACTAGCCTTTACTAAGCTGAAGTGATTGTTTATTCTGCATTGGTGCAGATTCTGCACCAAAAAAGTCTTCACTAGATGGATTTTCAATAAGCTGCAGCCTTCTTCAGACAGTTTAATTAATTTTGGGAGAGGACTAAAATTGAATGGCCATCTAGATGTCTGAAGTGCAGATTTCTGGTCTGTCTCATCCAGAAGTCTAAAAGCCCTGGCTCTGTACAATGCTGCTGGGATCCACACACAGCTGTTCCCAGAGTTTCACGGCTGAGCTCTAGAGGTGCCGAATTTCTGAACTCAGCATCCCTTCAGCTCATGATCCAGGGCACTGTCACCAGATGACACAAGGAAAAACGACACACCACAGCTTTGGTCACGATGAAGAGACTCATTTGTTTCCTCTGACTCCAATCTTTTATAGTTCTCCAAAGGTGCCAGTGGGTTGGAGGGTGAATGTGCCACCTCTCCAAGGACACTGGACAAACTACCTGTACATCAAATTTCTCTGCCTCTGTGAAAGAATGCAAAACAATAGGTTGTTTACAGAAAGTTGTGTGGGAAAGTTCTCTACAAGAATGTCAACTCAGAAGGGTTTAGAAAACTCTTGATAATCAGGGCGACAGGGCACAAAGCTGGAGAAGGAGGCATGTGCGGCTTTCCCGAAGCGCCCCGTTCCCATGGAGTTTTGGAGTCGCTGCACAGAGCAGCCACCCCCAGGCTGGACTTTCTGGGACCCCAAGTGGCTGCTGCAGCACCGATTCGCAGGGACACAAACATTTCTGACCCAGAGAGTCCCACACCTGCTCGGGGCTGGCACCACAATACTCACCAGCAACACCACATCACCTGGGCTCTGGAGGATCAGCAGGGTGCTTCAGGTACCCCAAGACACTTCACAGCAGGAACATCCCCACGGGAGCAGCTGGATTGGCAGCAGGTACCTTTGTTTGCATTGCTTCCACTCCATGAAAGAAAATTAAGCTTGTTCATTTAAACTAAAAACTGAAGAAATATTTTTTTTATATATATATATATTTAAAGGCTGATGTGTAATGTGTATTTGGCTTCAGCTGCACTACAGAAACCCTGCCCTGCTCCATTAGCCAAATGTCACTGTCACACAAAGAACTGTCCCCATCTGGATTAACTTCTAAAATTAAGAGTATAAGAGATTATGTGGTAAAACACTGCTGCAGTAATCTGTCCTAACTCCTGCAAGCACCATACAATTTTTCTAAATTCATTCCAATTAAAACAAGTTTTTTCACCTCCCACAATGGAGATCTTCTCATTTGCTTCCTTGCAAGGCACTTTTGGTATCCCTCAGTCACACCTCCCAGACTGCATCCTGGCTATGAGACAGAAACCCAGGTCCAAAGCTTAAGGGAGTAATCCAGTGTCTGGTTCTGGTCCTCCATGGAAAGATGCTTTTTGTTTAGAAAATCCACTGTTCCCTCCCAAGTGATACCACAGCCACTCTCCTGTGTTAGAGCCCGAGTGGAACAGACAAACTCAAATGTGGCTCGTGATCCAGAAGGGAGACCAGAGCTCAGCTGCCACCTCCAGCCAAGAACCACCCTGTGAAGTGAAGGATCTTCCCTCCTTGCATCTCCAGCCAAGACAGATGTGTGCAGTCACTAAGTGCTGCTGGATTCAGCACCAATCTATTTGAATAATTTTTTTTTTTCCAGAACACATGTAACCAAGTGCTTAAAAATCTATTTTAATGACATTTTCAAGAATAATAATAATACTCTGCAATACAAAAGAAAGAGGTAAAAGGTACGTCTTTGACATATCAGAAAAACTTACAGCAAAGGCAAAGAGTATCTTCCAACCAAAATAAAGCTATATTGTTCCCTACAGGGAAGCTTTAGGTGTCTGAGATTCCTTCACCCAATTCACTTTCAGCCTTCATAGAAAAAAGGTAAACAGTCAAAATAGTCACTCTACCATGTCAGTTTAAATATTCCACTGACTGTCAACAACTTAGCCATAAAATTACAAATATACAGAAAATGGACCTACTGTACCCAAGCTACTCACACAACCAACAGCAAAAATACATACAAAATAAGCAGAAATTGTTTTCATTCATAAAAGCAGAATTACTCCCACATTTCACTCTGTCTCAAATCAACACAGTAAACAAAAAGGAAGACAACTGTTGTCATACTTTGTAGAGAGGGCAGAAGACAAATCTACACAGGACTCACAAATCTGGACTAACCCTAATTCTACAAACCATTTGCTGCAGAATCACAGTTCATACATGAAAACATGTAAAATTTATAGTAACAATTCTGAACAAGTGATGCTAATGAAGGGTCGCTGCCTGTTGGGCAGAACAAGCCCCAGTCCAGCATTCCAGACACCACAGTGCTTTGGAGAATCCTCACAAGAGGCTAAAAGTGATCACCAAAAGTGTTTTTTTCCAAGCAGGAGGACAAGACACAAGGAAACCAGTATTGCCTTCAGTGCAACGTCAGGCTTTGGAGCACGGCATTGGAGACACAGAACGCTACAAATGCACACAGGCTCCGCCAGCACCCCTAAGGATGGACGGCGGCTCCTACTTCCCTCAGCTCTGACAGGAGGGGCACGTTAAATCACCCCTGACTCACGGGAACGAAACTGCGTTTTGAAACGCCCTAAGCGCTCCAAGCTGCGTTTTGAAACGCCCTAAGCGCTCCAAGCTGCGTTCTGAAGCGCTCCAAGCTCTCCAAGCTGCATTTTGAAGCACCCTAAGCACTCCAAGCTGCATTTTGAAACGCCCTAAGCGCTCCAAGCTGCGTTTTGAAGCACTCCAAGCTCTCCAAGCTGCGTTTTGAAGCACCCTAAGCACTCCAAGCTGCATTTTGAAACGCCCTAAGCTGCGTTTTGAAATGCCTTAAGCGCTCCAAGCTGCGTTTTGAAGCACCCCAAGCTGCGTTTTGAAGCACCCTAAGCGCTCCAAGCTGCATTTTGAAGCGCCCCAAGCGCTCCAAGCTGCGTTTTGAAGCACCCCAAGCTGCGTTTTGAAGCACCCTAAGCACTCCAAGCTGCGTTCTGAAGCGCTCCAAGCTGCGTTTTGAAGCACCCTAAGCACTCCAAGCTGCGTTTTGAAGCACCCTAAGCGCTCCAAGCTGCGTTCTGAAGCGCCCCAAGCGCTCCCAGCAGCTCCTGGCTGCCCCAGCCCGGGGCCGTGCGCGGCCTACAGCCTGAGCAGGAAATAGATCTCGGGCTGCTCCTGGGCGCCGGGCGGCAGCGGCAGCTCGCCGCAGCCGTGCTGCAGGGCGGAGCAGGCTCCCTCGGGCACGCCGCGGCGCTCCGCGGGGCAGCCGTGCAGGTAGCGGCCGATGTAGGAGCCGGTGGAGTGCCGGTTGGCGGCGGGCGGCGGCCCCGCGGCCTTGCTCCGCAGCACCACGGCGGGCGCGGCGCCGCACGGCCTGTGCTTGCCCGCCGCCTCCTGCCGCTCCCGGGCGCGGCTGGCGATGTTCCGCACCCGGCTCTGGCTGCGGGACGACAGCTTCCTCACCAGGGCCCGCGGGCAGTCCTCGTCCGGCTGCCTGGGGCACAGGGGCTCCCGGCCGTCCTCCTGCTCCGGGGACAGCAGCCTCCGCAGCTGCTCCGTCAGCGCGTCCGTGGAGTGCGGCCTCACGCCCTGCATGGCAGCCACCTTCCTGTCCCTCAGGCCCGAGGAGATGAAGCTCCTGCTGATGTACTGGTACTTACTCTCAAAGTTGCAGGAAATGTCCTCCGAGGTCAGGTCTCCCAGACTCTTGGACTTGCAGGGGCTGCTGTGCTGGATGGCCGGGTGCGGGGGGAACGGCAGAGCCCCCGGGAGCAGGGGGCAGGCTGAGCCGGCCTGGGCGGCACGCGCTGCAGCCTTGTGCTTCTCCGAGGGCTGCTGCCACAAAACCCCGGCGCTCTCGCAGGCGGGGAAAGCGAGCTGGCTCCCCGCAGCCCCGAAGGTCTCGGAGCAGAGCCAGGCGGCGGCACAGGGCGCGGCGGTGGAGCCGCTCCCAGAGGTCCTGTCACCACCGTGCCCGGGGTCCTGCTTCTGCCTCAGGCTCACAGGAGAAGCCAGCTGGCTCATGTCCTCCCGTCTGTACTCACAGGCGGTTACCAGGAGGTCCTGGCAGTCCCCGTCCACCTCCAGCAGGCTGCTGCTGTCCGAGTGCTCCCCAGGGACAGGGGGTCCCAGCGCCTCCTCAAAGATGCGGCTGTTGGAACCAAAAGAACTGGCAGACTCGGGGGCTTCCCAGCTTGGTCCAGATTTTGTAGCACAATTCCTTTGGGGATTTGCATTTAGCAAAGAGAGGGATGAAGAACAAGAGCCAGGCAAGTTACTTTCTAGATGATTTAATCTTTTCTTGCAAACTAATGCCCCGTGGCTCTTACATTCAGATGCTGGAGATGCCTTGTGGATAATTGTGTATGTGGAATACTCTGCATCCTCCAGGCTGGAGAACGTGGCTGTGTCCGGAGTGGAGAATAAAGAGGATTTGTTGGATTTTGTGGGAGTGAAGTTGTGCCTACAGGGGCTGCTCAGGTCTGCAGCAAACACGTGTGGAACTGCAGCCCCCACCCTGGGGGTCTGGCTGCTGCTGCCTTGGGGGCGGGAGACAGGGGGAACGGGAGTTTGGTCATCTGTGCCATCGAGCTGCCCGATGAGAGTGGACACGGCGCTGTCCAGCTCGCTCTCAGTCGAGAGAGAGACTTCATCAATGAGGTGAGAAATGTCACTGTCCTGCAGGGCCACCGTGGAGTGACAGTCAGGGCCCTCAGAGCACACGGCAGAAGAAAGGGAAAGAGGTGCTGCAGTGCTTTTCTTCATGTCACATTTGTGATTCTCCACCTCTGCGTTCTGAGAAAGAGAAGTCCCCATGAGACTGATCTTCCCTTCCTTAGATCCTTTTGCGTCATCTTCCTTTTTGCCATCTGCACAGTTTTTGTGGTGTAATTTTTCTGTGGGAAGTTCAGAGTCAGAGTCATGCATTAGGGGGACAGTTCCATCAGAAAGATTATTCTCCTGGTAATCCACAAGGTGATTTGGTCGAGCTACACCATTTGCAAAAACCAAATGTTCAGGTTGCTCCTGTGGAGGTGGTACTAAACAGTCAGCTGTAGAATCCCGCTGGTCATTCTCCTTCTTGAACTGAAATGCTACATTTAAAGCATTTGACTTTTGCTCCAAACGTGGAAAACCCAGTTCTTTCAAGCTTGTTTCCTTCTCATTTGTATTGTCATCGCTGTTGGCTAAATTAAATGAGAAACATATTAGTGGCATACAAGACTCTGCTCTGTCTACCAACAGCTATTTTGTCCTTAGACAGACAAATGGAGAACGCAAAACTAGGTACAGTTGTGACAGAACTTAATCATGGGGTTGTGCAGGTTTAGTACAAATTATCTGAGTGACATGAATAAATGGAAAAAATACAACTGCAGGCACTTCATTGAAATTTCCTTGGAATGTCTATTACATCAAGCAGGTGATGTAATATTTGTTGTAAGTAATGTTAATGAGGTACCACATCATAGCTTGCACGTGGCATTACCTTCAGCTGTGTTCCTAGTCACATTTGTACTATAAAGAAGCGTGGCAATAAAGACAGAACAAAACAGCTCTGTTAAAACACACAACACTTGAAAACAAGATGCATGCTTCAAGCTGAGTCAAAAGCATCAAGGAGATGGACTCCAGACTGGTTTATACATGTGGTTACTGCAAAGTGTTACAGTACAAGGATTTCGCTTGGATCTTCTACCAGCAAGCAGCATTCACAAGGGCAAGGGTTTGAATTCCTCGAAAAACACATATTGGATGTTTTCTCCACAAATCCTCTTGTCTTTCTATGCCAGATTTGAGCCTCGTGACTCACTCCTTTGGAGATTTAATGAAGCAGGGACTATAGAAGTAAACTTGGTGTAATAGATTCTGGCTTTAACGCTTGCTAGAAATCAGGTACTCTTGGAAGAAGCAAGGGGAGCCCTGAGCATTCACAAAAAGTAATTTTGGAAGCATCTTACCAGATGTGTTTTCCTCTCCCTTGGCCTCCTGGGCAGTGTCCTCTGCTGGGCAGGGCAGCTCTACCATGAGGAATCTGTCCACGGGCATGGACGCAGGACGCGCCTGCAAGCTGCGGTTCGGCCGCCGGACCACCCCCTCCTTGTCCTTCAGGTCTGTTGGCTCAGAGGCACTGTCCTTAATCTCGGCAGCCTCCAGGAAGCCCATCTTGCTCTTCTTCCTGCCCTTGGCCGGGGCGCTGGCCGTGCGCCGCAGGATGCGCTCGCCGATGGAGCGTTTGCGCACGTGGTGCCCGCCGGCCTCGGCGGTGCCCGCCTTGGGCGCCTTGGAGAACAGCCCTCGGAGCCCCATCAGCTGCTTGCTCTGCAGGGACAGCAACACCACAGCCTGGCCTGAGCTCACGCTCGCCCACAAGGCAAAGAGCTGCTCTCACAGTGCTTATGAGTGATGACGACAAAGTTCAAAACGCAGCAAAGCAAAAATTCACACCAAGCCACTCACAGCTACTCTGAGCAAGGAGCTCCCAGCACAGGTCTCCATGGATGCATGCATGCCTGCCTTTCTCCTCATTAGGATGGCAGCCTGCCACAGTTACCAGAGAGCTTTGCTCAGTCTCCTAATGGGACCTGACAAGGCTCTAGGAAGCGCTCGGCAGTGACAGGCTGCACATTAACGTGGAGTTTGCTATGCATGGGTTTCATCAAAGCAATATTCAGATGTTTCAGAGCCTGCATGGAGAATGGTTCCAGTTTGGCAGTTGCAGATCATGCGATTGGGAACCACTGGAAAGTCTGTGCCCAGCAAGTGCAAAGTGCATGCTCATGAGCTCTACCTTTGTGGCTCCTAGAAAGTGCATTATTGTGTAACTGGGATTGAGGATTAAAGGGCTCCACTGAAAGGCAAAAAGAAATGCAAATCCATTTGGCTAATGTTTTCAAGACTGCCACACAAGCAAATAAGGTAACAGTACATCAGCTGTAAACAGAACTACTCTACAGCAAACCATTTAAAGCTATTTCTTAGTGTAATTATGTGTCCCCCAGGAACTGAGCAGATCTCCTCACTCACAGATGCCAACTCAGCCTATGAGAAACAGCAGTGCAGCATCAGGGGAACAGACCCAGGGACAGAGATGGAATCCCAGTGGGTGTCCCCTCCTGCTCCTCTTGCCTCCCCTCTGGAGTTACACTGCTGGTTTTCTTGAGCATATTTGTTCTTACAAGGGCAGCAGCCAAACAGGCCCCTGCAGACCGTCCCCAAGGGATGTGATCTCACAGATATGCCCAGATGTGCACGTACCAATACGTGTGATCCCATCCCATGATCCCATGGGATCAGGGAGGAGAAAGGAAGCGGAGCTGGGAGAGGATCTGGACAAGAGCAAACCTCAGGCCTGGGCCCTTCTCTCTGCTGTTCTCTCTCTGTTCCCCGGAGCTTTCTGTGGGTGCTGCACAACTTTGGGTTCATGTTTGTCATGACATTCTCTGCACCCTCTCAGAAGGCACAAAGGCTGAGGGGCTGAGTGTCCTCTGCAACCTCAAACCTCACAAAGGTCAGCGTTTTGTGTTTATCTTCATTTCTTAAATCGCTGCTAAGGTGCCATTTTACTTTAGCATTCTGCTGAACATGGCCTTAATTTCTTTGTGCCGCTTATCTCCAGATGGAAACAGCTAAGGAAGGGCAGCTGAAAACACAGAAAAAGCACTGTGCTTTCACTTTCACTTTAAAGACACTAAAATTAGCAAACTTGCAGAAAAACAGAACCTATGCACTAAAACATAAAATTAAACTAGGTTAATTTAAATTAATTAAATTAGCTGCTAAAACCAGTTTGTCAAATATGTTCTGGTGCAGCTACAGTTCTCAAGAACTACTTCCAAAATAAGATTAGTTTAGCACATGGAAGAAATGTACCTCCTGTACCTAGACAAGAGAATTGTTAGGTGCTAACAGTAAGAACATCTGCAAGTATGTGCATAGCAAGGGTGGAGTCATGGTATGGTGAAGTTTCCTTGCTGATCTCCTGCGAGGAAACCCCACACACACTCTGAGCCTCCTGGGCACTCCAACACAAATCCTGGGAGGTTCTGGGGTACATTTAAATCCATTTTTATCAGAAGGAAGATGTACATTTCCAGCTGTACCTACCTTTCCATAGGTCTCATTAATGATTATATGAACAAATATGGAAGCTTCTGTCAGTCCTTCTAAATACACGTGGCGATAGCCTGGGGAAACAGAAGCAGAAATATTCCCACACAAACCTCCACCAAGAACCAGCAGTTTGCATTTTATGCCCAGCTAACAATGACTCCCTAGAAAGTGATGTATACACAGGAAGCCACCTGGTGTCTCTAGTAAACTTCTCTGGTGTCCCCACAGGTTTTCCGAGTTCATCCAAGTTCTAAAAAACACACCAGCAGTAATTTCCAAAAGCACAGACAACCAAACTCCTTTGAGGAATGGTCCATAAAGCACCCTAAGAGAACAGAAGATTTGTCCAAGCTTCACATGAAGTCACAGAGACAAAGATTTCTAAAATCTATCATCTCATGCTGGTAACGTTCTCCTTGAGTTTGAGGGTGGGTTTGCACGCCCAGGAGAACAGAGGGACTCACCAGGCACGAGGCTGCTGAAGGCCACAGTTCTCTGCCCCACAAAGTCTCTCCCGATGGGATCGTGGTCCCAGACAAGGAACCGCACCAGGGCAATTTCGGGCATGTGGATGGTGAAGGTGAGGGTCTCCTCCCACACAGGATTGAACCCTGCAGGACAAACAGGACACACTTTGGGAAACAAGTCCATAGCGAGTGCTTGCCTCAGTTCCAGGAGGCACAGGACACAAGCAGCAGTGACAATTCCATCATGTCAGTCATTAGACGTGGCAGATCTGCCTCTAGGATTGCTTTAAAAACAAAATGGGTCTGCCTGGGAGCTGGCAGGATACCCAGGCAAGCCCTGAGATAGATACAGATAGATTTGAACATCTGCACGAAGGAGATTAAAGAACAATTCAGTTAAAAAACAATGTGGGGAACAACTCCTGCCCTTCACCTCTAACTTGTTTATCTCCACACCAGAAATTCTGTCTGGGAAGCAGAAATAATTTGTTAAAATACAATAATTTGATTTCATCAGATAAGATGCTTTGCAATTCAGAGAGCAATAACAGACACTGATTCATTTATACTTATTTAATATTTTGCTCTAAGAAGAGGAAATCACTTAGATTATCTTACCATTGTCATCCACCACCCTGGTCTGATCTTTACAGCAGTCAACAGGCAACCCAATAATCTCCACCTCAACAAATGGATCTATTATCTGTTTTTCAAAAACACAATATTTTAAAAGGAAGCCAGTCATACAAATGAAGGTGAATTTTTAAAAAAATAATGGAGAGAGCTGATTTAAATTCACATGAGAATTCAAACCCCCTTTGATTGACATGAATTTTCAAGCAGCACTATCATGGGAATTGGCTCCATGAAGTCCATGTTGATGTGTGGTTTGCATCAAGAGCTATGGACAGCTGTGACTAATTTACATAGAAGCCACACTTTAAAATACAAAACAAATCACTTCTTAAACATCACGAGTAGAATACAGGCTGGGGGAAGTGTAGTACATAGTGACCAAAAGCTTGACAATATCTGAAATGTACTGGTGTATTTGAATGGGGAGAAGGTTTGAGTCACACACTGCCATGTCAGTGCAGGAGCTCCCCTGGGACCAAAGCATCTCACCTCTCCTCTGTCCCCCAGCATTGAGTCAGGAGGCTTGGGGAGCTGCTGCCCACTGATGATCTTCAGAATAAGCTGCTTCTTAGGACTGGCAGGAAGTGGATCAGCAGAGTAGGGGTTGAACGTGCCTGAAAGATGGCAAGAATGAGAGCGAAAGGAAAAAGATACACATAACAAATAGCACCCTCCAAGACACACACAGACAGACAAATTCAGTCAGAAATTAAAAACTATGAGTATGGAGCAGCTGTTTAGTAATTTTAAATTTCTCCTCCTCTCTCTTACAACCTTTTCTGAGTGGAGAAGTTCTTGGTTATGTGATTCCAAGGCAGAACTGGACCATGCCCTGGGTACTTGCTCCTGGGCCACTGCAGAGCTTGTTCTACTTTCCTGCAGCTGGTCATCTTAGGACCCCTTTTTCTTCTTTTAAACTCGTGTTTGTAAGGCAAAGACCTCAAAATATACATATATGTATATGATCACAGTAAGAGATTGCACACTGGTGCAAGTCTAAGAGCTATGAGAGCATGGAAATATGAAAGATTCTAGATTTGTTTGCATTTCCTTTCTTGTGCCTTTGCTGTGAAGGACACTTTGTGAAAGGCCTGGCAGCTACAGTGATAACTACACTGGACCCTTACCTTTGCACATCTGCTGAGGTTTGAGGACATAACCACAGTTGCCATTTACCCTGAATTTTGCTTCATTTAACTGCATCACACGTCCCTCAGACTGGTAGTTTAGAGCCACTGAAAGAGAGAAGTCGGGTGCCATTAATAAAGATATTACTAGGCACATACACACCCAAAGGGAAGGAAGTCTTTCACACAGCTCCTACCTAACTGGCAGCCCACATTCCAGTAAGGAACAGGGTTGAAGTTGCTGGAGTCGATCCGGTAGGCTGAGGGATAGACCCTGGTCAGCTGCCTCTGGTTGTAAAGCATGAACTGCTCAGCCTTCTGCTGCACTGCCTGGTGGGCTCTGGTCTCACTGAATGACAGCACGTTCCCTGTGGAGCCTGTGTGCCACGGTACAACCAACAGACAGGTGACAAACAACCCCAGGGCACGGGGCCTGAGCCCAGACCTCATTACCTGGGTGTTAACCAAGGGCAGTGTGAGATTTAGTCCAGTGTTCCAGGATAGATTGTCTTTTCTTACACAAATCATGCACCGTGGGTAACTGAAGGGCAGCAGCTCCCCCTTCCAGGAGGGTCTGTTGTCCTCCCCTCAAGTCTGCAGACTTGAAAGGAAAGCCAAGTGAGAGCTCCAGCTAAAGAGCCCAAGCTCAAGAGCTCCTGCTGGGGCCTTTCCTCCTGCAGACCCCCAGCTCTGGGGAACCTGCAGCAAAATCCTCTGCTGGCAGCAGGGGCAGAGGAGTCACTGCCAGGCAGGGAGTGCCCTGCTGGGCTCTGGCTTTGCCCTTGTGCCACCCTAACAGCAGCACTCAGCCCCCTCCTCTCACAAGTGACAGGGGACATGCCAGCCCTGTGCCACCCCAACAGCAGCACTCAGCCCCCTCCTCTCACAGGTGACAGGGGACGTGCCAGCCCTGTGCCACCCCCACAGCAGCACTGAGCCCCCTCCTCTCACAGGTGACAGGGGACGTGCCAGCCCTGTGCCACCCCCACAGCAGCACTGAGCCCCCTCCTCTCACAGGTGACAGGGGACGTGCCAGCCCTGTGCCACCCCCACAGCAGCACTGAGCCCCCTCCTCTCACAGGTGACAGGGGACGTGCCAGCCCTGTGCCACCCCAACAGCAGCACTCAGCCCCCTCCTCTCACGGGTGACAAGGGACATGCCAGCCCTGTGCCACCCTAACAGCAGCACTCAGCCCCCTCCTCTCACAAGTGACAGGGGACATGCCAGCCCTGTGCCACCCTAACAGCAGCACTCAGCCCCCTCCTCTCACGGGTGACAAGGGACATGCCAGCCCTGTGCCAGCCTAACAGCAGCACTCAGTCCCCTCCTCTCACAGGTGACAGGGGACGTGCCAGCCCTGTGCCAGCCCCGTACCATCATCCACGATGTCCTGGGCTGCCACGGAGTTGGTGTACACCACCAGGTCAGACAGGGCCCGGCACAGCTTCACTGTCTTCCTGCGGCGGGCAAGCCTGCTGGGTTAAAGCAGACAAAAACGGGCAGTTGCAGGATTGAAGGTGTGTTTCAATCCCCCTTTCTGTTCTTTTCAACAACAAGGAAATGAAGAATTGTGAGCAGGGAGCCCTGTGAGGCAAACTTCCTTGGAGAGGGTTCTGGGATGACTGCTCCTCTCTACCTCCCCAGCCCATCCACACAAACAACATTTTTCATTTAAAACATAATGAAATGGCTGCACCATGGCTGTTCTAGGCAAAACCAAGGAGCATTTCAGTGAGAGCAGACACATTCTCAGTGGCACTTTTTTGATAGCTTTTTTTCCCATTCTCAGATGCAATAAAGTTGCCTGGGCTGTGATGCACCTTCTTTAACCTGCCCATTTGCTGTGTTTGCAGCGGGTGAAATAGGGCTGGCATCTCTGCCTGAGCAGTGGTACTGTCACACTGCTCTGCAGTTAATTGCTGCGTGCAGCCTGTGACAGGCGACACAGCCAAAACACGGGGCTCACAGCAAACCCACCTGACAGCTGTCACGTGTCACAGACACATCACAGGTGACACACAGACACAGGGCACCTGCTGCGGGCACAGCCTCACACGCCGATGGCACGAACAGCCCTGCCCTTACCTGAGGGGCTCCAGCTCACCTGTGGGGCTGCCCCGGCTCCTTGCCCGGAGGCTGCTGCTGGCCATCCTCATCATCCGAGGCACCCTGGGCTTTGGCTGCTGCCTTGGCAGCTCTCTGTGGGGAAAGAGCCAGGCAGGGTCAGTCACTGGGGGCTCCCCCGTGACTCTGCTGGGGTTGGGCAGGAGGCTGAGCTGGGCTGTGCAGCCCCAGGGACACGAGTGACCCCTGGGGCTGGGCCAGCAGAGTTCCCTGCTGTGGAGGAGGAAAGGCAGCACAGAGCACACTGCGCCCCAAGGCAGGGATTCCAGCTGTGGCCACGAGCAGCTCTGTGTGCTGCCAGGCCTCAGGGGTTATTTCTGTGTGCTGCCAGCCCAGCCAGGCCTCAGGGGTTATTTCTGCCAAGGTCTGTCCAGCACAGGCCACTCTGTGCTCTGCACCTGCCCTGCTCCCTCCCAACACCAGAGGACAACACTGCTCCCCTGGCTCCAGGGCACTGCTCCTGCTGAAATCCCAGTGGATTGTGTCATATTTAACAAACAGCAACACACAGCAGGGTCTAAATATACAGAGCACTGCTTCTACCCACCTGTGCCTCCCCCCAGTTTAGAAAATTAAACATATTCATTAGTGAAGGTGTGAACAGAGTCTGGGCAAAATGTTCAAACATCATCTTCCTGCTCCATTTTGAGCCACATACAAATATTTAAGTGATTCTAAATTATTACACTATAAAGAAAATAGCTATGATAAAAAAGATTAAAACTTCAAAATCCCCTTTTTCCATAAGCACCTATGATTTAACAGTTTCCAATTTCAACATTACATCTTATGTAAGGCTAAACACAGCTTCAAGTGAGAGTTATTTAATTCCCTTCTCATCAAGAGGTAATTAATATAATTGAGAGCTCCTTATCCTTTTGCATCCGGCTCACTGAGCACAGATGTCTTTCCTCCTCTTGTCATACACCCATATTGGACATAATTCAGTTTGCTGTGTTTGCTGCTGACATGAAGTTGGCTATATTGGAAATCATTTGCATGGTTCACTTTGGAGACTGAAGGTCTGCACTGAGCATGTTCCATGCAGTTAACTTTCAGGAATTGCCAGCTTTAGTGTCTTTGTACCTCCCCAGTACTTTATTCATTTGGCACAAGAGCTGGTGTCCAAGACTGAGCACCAAGATGTTTCCTATTACCATCGAGTTGCATCTGGACAGTTTTCCTTATCTCCTGTTAATGGCCCATCAACGTCAGAGATAACACTCTCCAGGAGCCAGTTCTTTAACAGGTGATTAAGAACACACCTTGTGACTCAAAATAACATCAGCCCATTGTGAGCTGCTCCGCCCAGGGGGAGAAGCTAGGCATTCCCACCTGGATAAATCCAGGGATTTCTAGACAGAAAAGCAGCCTTTCCACAGGTTTCCAAGAAGACACAGCAACCACATCTGCCACTCCAATTTGGACTGCTACCAGCACGCTGGCCAAAGGGGTGTCAGGTTGTATTCTGACTTTGCCAGTGGTCTTCCTTTTGTATCATTGTGTGTATTTTTGTCTTTTGTTTTCCCTTTTCCCAATAAATTGTATTTCTGACTTGGAGTCTCTCACTGGTTTTGCTTTCAAACCAGAACAGCTGGGTAAAAATGTCATGTGTCAATATTGTTGGGTGGATAATTCTCTATCTGCAAAAATATCAATAATAACCAGTGCTCCCTGGCATCCCTTCAGCTGGAAAGGCATCGGGGGCAGTTACAGGATGTCTCTGTTGCCTCAGTCTACAATACAATCACTATTAAAAAAACAAATCTATAAATACCCTTATTTTTTTCACCAGAGATGAAATGAACGAGATTTCCAACGTGCTACATCCATTCAGATAACTAGCTGAAGTAATTAAATTATTGATAGAGCTTCCAGCCCTCAGCAGAACAGGCAGATTCCAGTGGCTGACATTCCTGTGACATGTCATTCCCAGCGTTTGTGTGGCCAGCAGCAAGCTCAGGGTGCCATGGGCAGTGCCCACTCTCAGGGACCACAGGTACCTGGAGTTCTTGCCCACCCTGAGGGGGGAACTGCACTGAGCTAAAGGTGCTGAAGGAAACATGAGCACTTTAACTGATGCAAGCTTGGAATTGAAGTGTAAATTTGAGACCTGGAACTGTCTGCTTAGGGGATTGTTGATGGCTCCTAGCTGGCTTCAGGGCAGATGGAGTGGTGGCTGATTAAGCTCTTTGAAATGTCTCTTAATCATAAAAAACTGCTCAGATTCTCAGTCCCAAAGCTCGGTGCAGCCCTCACCATGGAGGGCACAGAGCAGCAGAGTCTGGCAGGCTGGGGCAGAGGGCAGCTGGTGGCACAGGGACTGGCTGGGCTGCAGACCTGCCTCTCTGCTCAGTCACCCACTGCAGCTCTCACTGACTGCAGCAGGAAGGGAGCTGGCAGCTGCTGCAGCTCACGTTGAGGCTCAGGGCACCGTGGGAGTGTGGCAACAGGGGAGCCAGGTGCCAGGAGCACGTTTGTCAGGACATGGGAGCGGGAGGAAACGTGGGCACTGTCCCTTGTGGGGGCTGCTCTGTGCCCAGCTGTGAAATGAGAGCTCTCAGCTCCTGCCTGGGCCAGTGCAGACACCACTGAGCAGCAGCAGAGCAGGCAGTCCGACCCAGCAGCTGCACAAACATAACCAGGACATGAAAAGCAGGAGGAGATCAGGCAGGACACATCTGCACAGAGCCAGCACTTGGCCACAGCAGCCCCTGGGAGCAGGGACAGTCCCAGCATGGCCCTGACCAGGGTGGGACACAGCAAAACTGGGCCCTGACTGAACCAGGCACTGTCAGCTCTCTGCAAAACAAGATATGCCAAGACATTTGTCTCTGCTGCTCTTCTGCTGCTGCAAGTTTTATCAGAAAATCAGCAATTCCACAGCATGAGTAAAGGTGATCTTTTAGCCATGTGAGAAGTTTTTGGTCATCTTAAAGGTTCTCAACCTTCTGAACAGAATTAAGACACCAAGTGTAATCACACAGGCTCCCTCCTTGCTGTTCCATGCCCACCACACTTGTCTGGAGCAGTACAACATTGCCAGGGTCTCTGGAATGCTGCCAGTCCTAGAACAGCAACCTTAGCTCTCATTTCTTTTACTCACCTTATGTTTACCAAAGTTCCCCATTAATGATCGACCGTGAGACTTTTTTCCACCTTCTTTTGTGTCCAAGTTCTGTGCAGAAAAAGTGCAATAAAAGCATAACTAAATACCTTCAGAAATGTCTTTAAAGACTCTGCTACAGTCTCCAAAAGGCAGCATTTCAACCTCATACAAGTCTATGTCACCCTGGTTCACTATTAGGAAAGTAAAATTATTCCAAATGAGACAAAGTGAGCTAAAGTCTGATCTGTGAACAAACTGAAATCCAAAATCTCATTACAGGACCTCTCTGATTTCTTTGTACGCATCATAGTTTAGAACCATCTAACTGTAAAGAAAAATACTAACATTAGCACTCAAGACAACAACAAACCATGTAGAAAAAGCAGTCTAGCAAAACCAGGCAAATAACAACAAACCAAGACGTCTGAGTGTTCTTGAAAGCAGCCACAAAGGGAAAAGGGAGAGGAAAAAGAATCTCCTAGCAGATAAAAGTGGAATTCTCATAGGCAGCCTGCAGGCTGAGTTCCACATTCCCAGCCATGCCCCTAGACATCAGCTGGATAACTCCTGGCAGCATCTCACTTCTTCTGTCAGGAACACACAGCCCTTCATCTTCTGAAGAGCAAAACAAAACTGAAGAATATTCCCCCAGCATTTCAGCTGCGTGAGTGTTTCAGTGCTGTGAACTCCAGCTATTCCCTGTTCAGTGCTGAGCTGGAGTCACTTTGGGCTTCCATGATGATCAGGGCACTGGGGGCCCAGCAAAATCAAGAACCCGTGTTCAGAGATTTGCTCAGAGCTCAGGCTGGAAGTCTCTGTAACATGTAGAAAGAATCTTTAGCAGATTTTTACTTCTTTTAATAGCAATTATTTGGGAAAAATCAAAGGCAGACCAGTAATGAAGGAAAAAATAAATGACCAGTTAAAAAAACAGGAAAATATTCCAACTGCTCCCTTTCTGGTCCATCAATTGCACAGTAACTCCCAGAAAAGAGCTCTGTGACACTGGTTCCAGAGCAGGCACATCTCCACAGAAAATTCACTCTGTGTTTAATGAGCCTGGAGTTTGTATCCAGTTCCTGGCTCTCTCATCTGAAACAGTCTGCAACACATTGCACTGTCCAGTCCTCACAGGGGCTGTGAAGGGAGAGCCCACGTACCTGCTTCAGGTTCATGCTGAAACTCTGGTGAGTTGCCTTCAGCAGGGCTCTCACAGTGAAGCTGTCAGGATCCTCTTTGTCCCTGATCTGGGATTCTTTTAGCAGAGACTCCAGTTTTGTTCGTATAAAAGATTCCACCTGGTGCTGAGTTGCACCATTGCTCTGGAAGACACCAGGAAACCCAGTTCAAGTAGGTGTTTGTGGCCCTCCCATTACACTGAGGGTCACACAGTGCTCCCATTTCCTTCCCTCTGCAAGAAAAGACTCCTTGCACAATCCTGCCTGATTCTGCCCTTTCCACCTGTGGCTTTCCCTGCCATTTCCCTTCTCCTTTTCCCCTGAGTCCTCCCAGCTCAGCTCACAGTCCCCCTGCAGATCCCCCAGGACCTGGCCAAGGGCTCTCTCTGCCTCACAGCTGTCACAAGCCCCACCTTCTCTTTCAGAAGAGCAGGAATTCCCAGCTAATGCACTTACAGACATCCTAAGCCTTCAATTCCTGCTCCAAACAGTTAAAAAAGGAAGTGATTTCTGTTAACAGTCATCCAGACTGTACAGACTCAAACCAGTCTTTTACATAAGGCACTTAAAATAAAAATGAATCCTATAGAACAGCATGAACCTGACACAGGAATGAAAAATTTAGGAATGAAAAACTCTGCTAACAACTGTAAGTAGGACATGGGAGTGTGCATGTAAGAAATGCAGAGCTGTCACACTCTGGGAACTGACTGTGTGCACATACAAAGCAGGGCTTTAATTTGCAGTCGTCCTCAATTTCATCAGCACTGTCCTCTTCTGAAACCTCTCCTTCCTCAGCATCTGCTCCAAGGCTGCAGGGCAATTTCTTACCCTAAAATGAGGAAAAAACACCCCCAATAAAATCTGGTCAGTGTTAGTTAGCACACCCAGTCTGCTCTTCTTGCTTTACCATCTGCTCCTAAATAAATCACCTACTAAACTTCTGTGATATTGCTCCTGAGCACAGAAATGTTCTCAGCCTACCTGCTTCATCAGTGGGAGACAGGAATGACACACAAGATTTCTGCAGAAATGCAGAGGATTGATTTTTAGGCTGCATTTTGAAATTAATAATGCTGCTGCTAATGAGTAGGTCAAATTCACTTCATGCTGGTACCTTTACACTGGCTTAAATCCCCGAGTGTTACTAGAATGGCTCTTTATATACACTTACAGGATGAAAATTATGCCATTATTTGAAATTGTTTGGCTAGTGAATCAATACTGCCTTTCAAAGGAAAATGTATAAAAGGAGCAAAAACAATAGCAGAAAGATGAGAAGCCAGCTTACTTCTCAACAAGGTACCGATTCCTAAATCTGATTTTATCTTTTCCAACAGAGCTGCTCAAATTGAGCAGGGGATGGGAGACAGGGCTTTGTGCAGGGATCCTGTGATGCTCAAGATAGAATTTCTCATCCTGAAAACAGCTCAGCTCCACAGCAGTCTGCACCCACGGGGCTCCAGCAGTGAGAGCTGGAGGATCAGCTGAAATGACAACCTCAGGCATGCTGAAAATCCAGCTCAGAAGTCCAGGTAAGAGCCCCGAGCACCCAGCCTCTCCTGCCCTTAGTGCAGTGCTGTGGGATTTCTCACGGGAGTGATGTTCCACACGATTTCCTGTGGATCCCTGAACACCAGCCCCATGTGAGTGCACGGTTCATTCACCAGCAGCCACCCCAGAAAACTGATGCAGTGAAATGCAAAATCACAGCTGAGCACTCAAAGGGCTCCTAATTTAGGGTCAGCTCTGTACTGTGCACTGCAGCATGTTCAAACTAACATCAGACAAAGTGTGAATCCCTGCAGCCAGACTGATACCAAGGACAGGGGGAAAGCCAGAGCATCCTGAGAGTTCACACAGAAGTAATTGCCCCCCTGTGTCCAAGTAAATTAGACAATCTAATAGGGGAGAACTCTCTTAATCATCTTCCCAAAGGTCTGCCTTGTGCTTCTTCCCTGTTCTATCCATCCTGGCCTTTGGAATTCCTTTCAGAGCAAATCTGTTTGGAGTGAGAGGCTCACACAATTAATCCTGCACAGAGCTCCGGGGCCTCCTCCAGCTCCTCCTGAGCTGCTCTTCTCCCATAAACACAGCAGATGAACCATGAAGAGTTCCATCCCATGAACTACAGCTCCAAGCTGGGTGAGGGGAAAGGCAGGAAAGCTTCACTTTTCTATCACTCCAAAGTACTTTGTCCAAGGAAAGACTGTCAGATAATGTTTAGATGCTAAAGGGATATGAACTGGTCCTCCAAAGAAAATCTACAATAAATATCACAAGCTGACTTTTGCTGCATTCTGAACATGCCCAGCACTTTTGTTGCATTCTGAACATGCCCAGCAGCAAGTTACCTTCACTAGGATTTTCCCTTTTAAATCCTGAGGGCTGGGAAGCTGTCTGGGATCTCCAGTGCTCACAGATGACAAGTCCAGTTTGTCACCAAATATCTCCTTGAGGTACTGGGCAATCTTCTTTTGCTGTTGAATACTGCAGTGGTTTTCAATGGACAGGATCACTGGAAACCTGGAAACAAAGCCCCAGACACTCTCACAGCTGTGTGTGGAGAGACAACACCTGCACTCTTTCCACCCCACCTGGGAATGGAACAGCTGAGTTCTTCCACAGATTTGCCCCACTGTTTTCTAAACCCCTGGCAGCCCCAGGCTTCTATAACAAGAATCCCACACTAACCCCAACCAAATAATGACAACCACCTCCTTCAGTTTTGAAAGTACCACCTTGCACTCCTCATCAATAACACCAACCTTTTGGGCTTGGTTGGTTTTTTTCCCACAAATCCATTGTTGGGTGCTTTTTATTAAAGAAAAGGAGGTATTTTCCTTTTATTCTCCTTAAACTACTCAAAATTCTCTACACCCACTCATGATTTGAGACTACTCTGTGTGTGTGTGTGTTTGTGTGTGTGTGTGTGTTTATATATGGGTAAAGTCCACAGTTTTCATAATAAACTGTTATAAAGCATCGTGGCAAATGAAACAGATTCAGAACAATACCCCACACCTCAGTATTTCCTCACACTATACATGACAGCTTTTCAATTCTTCTGCTGAAATGAAGTATTTTCAGTAGGTAGAGAACATCACAGTATCGATTTTTCAGGAGAATTTCCCTGTGGATGTGAGTGGGAAGTTCTATTGAAAGGTAATCAGCAGTGTCAGACTGTCCAAAGCCTTACTGAGTTTAAGAGCACAAAAAGGTTCAACTTAGGCAGAACTCTCTCCCTCAATTGATGGAAGAGCTTGTGCAGCTGAATAATAAACACAACATGGGTGATAAACAGGGGAACAGAACCAACCCTGATGTGTTTAAAGGAATAGTTGCACTTCCTGGGCTTGATGGTTGTTTTCAGTGTGGGATTAACTACAGAAAACAGGTGCAGCTTCAAACCTGGCTCCACACTTACTCGTTTTTGATGAAGGCATATTTATTGATGGTTTCTGCCACGTCCCGGAAGAGGATTTTGGAAGTCAGGGTGTAGCCATGGTGCACCACTGGCTCCCCATCTGGGCCATCCCAGCAATCCACTGTTAAGACCAGAAAAGCCACACATTAGGAGATGCCCCCAGTCTCATCCTGCTGCCAGCAGAGCTCACCTGCTCAACCATGCAGGGGCCAGCGAGGTTCACTCCACCTCTTGGCACCTCTCATTCCATCTCCCCCAACCTGCCAGCTGAGCTCAGACTAACAGGACAGTCTTTTCCTAGGTCAGATGAAAATTCTGCATCCTAACTTTTTTTTCCCTTGTATTAATTTGAGGTTTTTTCCTCATATATAAAACTACAAAGGTCAAAATATTATTTTACATATTTCCCAAAGCTACCTTGGGAATGCAGTTTTTGCTTCTGAAGACAAACTATTTTAGAAGAATCTATCTTTTCCCACTCCCGATTTAACTTGCAGCTTTATAACTGACTGTATGAAGAGTAACATCAAATCCAGCACATGCAGAATGGAGCAGCATAAGAATGCTTTTCCTAATGAACGCCTGTACCCTGAGTTTGTACCAATCTTGTCACTGCTGCTGCCTCTACAGGCAGTTGAACTTCCCAAGGAGAAAGCTGCAGAGCTATTCCCTGGGCTCTGAAGTAGCTGCAATAGCTTTGAGGTCAAGCAAAGTAACACTGCTGAGTGTTCTTGGGAGCTGTTCTGCAGAAGGCAATCACCCAGTTTTCTCAGGTTCATTTTCTCTAATTAATTTTTAAATAGAGATTAACAATATTTTTTTTTTCAGATGACCTTTTGTAATGCTAGCCATAAAAAATTAATATTGCGTCTAACTTTGCCAAAAGACTTTACTTATTGCTGGAAAAGAAAAATACTAATACTAATATTAAAACACTAATGTTTTGCTACTATGTAAATCATGCAGAGCTTAAACTAGAATGCAGTGTGATCCCCACGTTTCCCCGTGGCAGGGGGCTGGAGCTGGATGATCTTTAGAACCCCTTCCAACCCCAGCCATTCTGTCATTCTCTGGTGCCTGTGACGCTTGCCCACGGTGATCGTTCCCAACAGAAAAATCCTGTTTGGAGTGGTCCGAAAGTGCTGCAGTGCCTGAGGCAGCCCAGCATCGCTGCTGGGAGCGTGGCCCTGAGCCCCTGGCTGGTGCAGCCCTGGTGCAGCCTGGTGCAGCCCCCCTTGCAGCCCCAGTGCAGCTCCCAGTGCGGCCCGTGCATCCCCCAGTGTGGCTCCCCATGCAGCCCCCTGCAGCCCCCTGTGCAGCCCCAGTGCAGCCCCCCCTTACAGCCCCAGTGCAGCCCCCCCATGCAGCCCCCCATGCAGCTCCCAGTAGGGCTCCCCATGCAGCCCCCTGTGCAGCCCCCCCTTACAGCCCCAGTGCAGCCCCCCCTGCAGCCCCATGCAGCCCCCCATGCAGCTCCCAGTGCAGCTCCCAGTGGGGCTCCTCATGCAGCCCCCTGCAGCCCCCTGTACAGCCGCTGTGCAGCCCCCCATGCATCCCCCAGTGCAGCCCCCATGCAGCCCCCCTTGCAGCCCCAGTGCAGCTCCCAGTGGGGCTCCCCATGCAGCCCCCTGCAGCCCCCTGTGCAGCCCCATGCAGCCCCCCCTGCAGCCCCCCATGCAGCTCCTCCTTGCAGCCCCAGTGCACCTCCCAGTGCAGCCCCCTGTGCAGCCCCCCATGCAGCCGCAATGCAGCTCCCAGTGCAGCTCCCAGTGGGGCTCCCCATGCAGCCCCCTGCAGCCCCCTGTGCAGCCCCATGCAGCCCCCCCTGCAGCCCCCCATGCAGCTCCTCCTTGCAGCCCCAGTGCACCTCCCAGTGCAGCCCCCTGTGCAGCCCCCCATGCAGCCGCAATGCAGCTCCCAGTGCAGCTCCCAGTGGGGCTCCCCATGCAGCCCCCTGCAGCCCCCCATGCATCCCCCAGTGCAGCCCCTGCAGCCCACCTTCGACGCAGCGGCAGCCGGCCTGCAGCACGCGCGCGTACATGTCGGCCCGCGACTGCGACAGCAGCTGGTCCCCGCTCAGGTAGGTGTTGTGGGACGAGGCGATGAAGTAGTGGCACAGGGGCTGCTGCATGTCCTGGTGCACCTCGCGGTGCAGCGGGTTGCACACCTCGCACGCCGGGCTGCGCATGAAGCTGGTGAAGCCTGCGGGCACAGGGACGCGTCAGCCGGGGCCGCGGGCGGGGAGAAGGCTCTGAACGCCCCCCAGAGCTGAGGGTCTGACGGTGGCCACGGACTCCGGGGCACAGTGGGGGCCAGAAGGAAATGCCTGTTTTTAACAGGGTTCCTGTTTTTTCAGTTTTTCACAGAGTTCCTGTGCTGTGAATGGCAGTGCCCTGAGCAGGGATGGGGCACGCGGGGCAGCAGCCACCCAAAGCAGAACCGTGGGTCAGCAGCCAAGTCACTGACCCATCATCTTCACTTCACAATTTTCTTTTTCCTGCAAGTTTAGTCAAGAAGATGGTGCTTCATTTATAACCCTCTAAATGAGAGGGGCGCTGAACAGAGAAAGTTTTAAAAAATACCTCCTTTAAGAATGAAACGTGTAAAATATTTGCAAAGGACAGTGCAAACAATACCAGCCCTGAAAGCAGCTCAGAGATAAAAGCAGCTGCAGCAGCAGGTTAAGAGGAGCAGAAATGCTTGCAGAAATATTGTTTAAGTGTCACAGCTCGTTTGTTTTACTTTCCTTTTTTCAGTTTGAGCGCAGTGCCCTGGGTCACATCAGAAGCTTGTTGAAGGGAGGCCATACCCAGGATTTAAATACCATGTGGAGGAAAATTCCTACTTCCCCCCTCCCCGAATCCCCATGTACATTAGGCTGCTCCACAGAAGCTTCCTTCTGGGCAAAGGAGCACACCATGGCTTTTAATCTATTTCATCTCAGCTCTGAGGCTGATTTGATACTAAATTGGATTCTGAATAAACATACAATTTACAATTGCTTTCACAAACAATGGGAATCAGGTATTAAAACCCAATGAAAATGCAACTGTCTGTACTTTATTTCACAGAAGCATAAAAGAATGGATTGTGCAGGATCCCAGATCCCCAGAGCCAAGGCAGAATGAACCCTTGGCTTTCATTACCTCACTGGGAGCAGGCTATAGATAAACTGCATGGAACAGGACAGTTTTGTAAGAGTGAGCAATGAATCCCCACAGCCTCAGGCATCCAGCCCCACTCCTGAGGGTGGCTGTGATGGATGGCTGAGAGCTGCTGCCTCACCACACCTACTCACATCTCCCCCCGGCTCACAAAACACACCCACACTCCCGGCTGCTGATCCAGGGCACAGCAAAAGCCTCACCAAAACACATCAAAGCACTTCCACTCCACTGCAGCGTGGCAAGGGAAAACTCACTCTGAAACCAAAACTTTTACCTTCAATCCCAAGAACATTTTGCTTCTTGTTTTCTTCTGACACTTCAAACTTCTGTATGATGTCCAGACAATATTCTGGTGTCACATTATTCATCTGCACAAAAACAACAGGGAGGTACACTCATTCTTAACGTCACCAGCATGTGGAAATCTACTTAACTTGGAGGAGACAAACAGGAGTGAAAGGTAGCCATCAATTAAAACCTATGTCATTTTAGTCTCAAGATTAAAATTAGCTGTTTAGCAGCCTTAATAGTTGTACTGGCCAATACTGCTGAAATGAGAACTATGACATTATGTTCTTTAATATAATCTTCTAAGACATGCAAAAAGATTTGGCAGGCTTGGATTTCATTTTCATGCGTTTTCCACTCCTATGATTTCATTACTTCCAAGGGAGTTCACTGTAATACACAGGCTAGGAGAGAAATAATTAAATTCTGAAATGAAAAACAGCAGCTTTTCTGAAACAAATAGGAATTTTGTCAACAGCTTCAGCTAGGCCACAGCTGAGGTTCTAACTGATTTGTCGGGCACTTACAAGTAGACACTTATCTTTCCTTCAGAACTGAAGGGAAGGAGTAGCTCCCATCACTCATCTCATCTTTCCCTACTGCCTTGAGATGTAGAAAACCAAAGGAAGAACGAGGACTGGGTGGATTTCATTTCTCCACTACCAACACCACAGGAAGACAATACTGGCACTCAAACCTCTGGCACCTGACTTGTGCCATCATCCTGTTCACTGTTTGTACTGTCCCAGCTAAGCCACCCATCCTAAAATGCTGCAGGAATTACACAGGATAATAAAAAAAGTAACAATTCAGTAGAAAAAATAACCAATTTTCCTTGCTCAGGTTGGTGTTTGATTGCAAACACTGCTCAGAGCAGGCCCTGTTCTGGTACAAGCTGGCTCAAATTAACTTTTCCATTATCCCCCGTGGCTCCTTGCTGGCCCAGTGTGGGGTTCTCATGTGCTTGAGGAATGGAAATGTCTAATCTAGTCCAAAGCTGCATCTGCCAGGGAAAAGTCCACACATTTGTGCTTTTTTTAATTGTATCTTGAGAGGTGATGACTTTGGCCACTCCCTTTTTTGTTACACTTTAAAGTACTCCACTAAAAATCATATGGAGTGTTCTCCTAAAGAGGGAGTTCTCCTAAAAAAGAAGCCAGTTTAGCAAGCTAACAAAAACCCCAACCCGCTTTTGTTCTGTCCTCAGGCTGCAGAGTATTTCATATCTTGCCAAACGAGTAGCAGATGGAGCAGAACAGACTGTCCACAGATTTCCAAGCATCCAGACAACAACAAAACCAAAATGCTGTTTGGGTGAGGGTACTGGGGAGCTGCCTCCTGGCTGGAGCACGATCAGCTTTTGGAGCAATGCTGCCCTGCCCCAGGGCGTTGCTGGCACTGGGAACATTCAGGGGAATCTCCCTGTCCTCCCAGTGCCCCGCACTGGGAAGGGGCACAGGGGTTCAAGGTGCCTCCAACGTGCCCAGACACCTCCAGGAGCTCCTGGCTTCACTCTTTATGGTTTGCTGCTGGAGCAATGCTGAGCAGAGCAGCTCCCCAGACAGCTGTGCCCACGCAGTGTTCTCAGGAGGGCACTCAGAGCACTGAGAGGATGCAGAATGCCAGACCTGACAGTCAGCTCGAGGTTCTGCTGCATCAGCAGGTCCACAGTGCCCTTTGCACCCCCAAAGGTGCACTCCCCAAAGGAGCTCCCCCACCTGTGCCACGTGTTCCTCTTCCTGCTCCAGGTCCCTGAGCACCCTCTCACACCACTATCCTGGGCACTTCAAAAATCATCCAAAGCAGCTCAAACTCTTTCTAGAAGCATTTCAAAAAACAATAAAAGCTCCAGAACTCCCTTCTGTCACCTCTGTGCTTTGCCCTCTGCCCCAAGTTAATATTTTCCATAAAATCCTTTCCCTACGCTTGAATGTAAGAGCATGGCCATAGACATGGATACAGATATTGCCCTACCTTCTGTTCCACCCTCAGAAACTGGGCCAGCTCCTCAGCAGTGAGATGATCCTTCTTGTCACTGTAGCTTAGGAGCAGCAGGTAGAGATCTCGACGCAAGGACATCATCTTGTAAAACACTGAGAATTCCTCAAAGTTCAGGGTTCCTTGGTTCTCATCTGTGTCTGCTTCCTAAGAGGTAATGACACTCAGGTAAACATGCTCAGCACAGGAGAAATCAGGGAATAAAACAGAGCAGGACTTGTGCACGCCAACAGAAATGCAGTAAATTCTAGTCTGCAAGACTGTTCAGACACAAATCCTAACAGACTAAAATACTTGCAAATTTATATCATCATCTCTGGGGTTTTTGGTGAAAATGGTTACTAAACTAAAGCCACAGATTCCCTGTGAAACTCTAATTTCCTTCTTTAATTTCGTATTTATTTCCCCCAGAAAGAGGCTCACCCTGGGCTTTATTCTGATCTCTTGCCCTCCTGTATGCCCTGCAGTTATCCTGGATTAAAACACAGCAAGAGGCATAACAATATCACCCAAAGCTCCCCCAACAACAGTCTGATATCTTAAAACATTCAGGACAATATCAGAGTCTTAAATGCACATTATTTCATCCACAGCACTCTCAGCCCCAGCAGCACTCTGCAGAGGGGACAACTCTGCAGCAGCACTGAGATTCCACCCAGCATCTCCAGGCTTGATTTGCTGTTTCTCCTCAGAGGTAGGAAGAGAAGAAAACAGTACTCAACACACACTAATACAAGCTTTTTTTCCTGTGAACATCTGCCTAAGAGGATTGCTTTGGATTTTCAAAACAAAGAATATATTCTGGAGAATGGCTGGCAGGCACTGTGTGGGTCTCCATGCAAAAAGGAGCTGCAAACTCCTATCACAGCAAGTCAGCTGAGAGGAAAGGAATTCTCAGCTAAATGGTGTTGAATGGGATTTTTAATCATTTTAGATCTATTACATAGCTTAAATGACATTTATAATCTGTGGGAACGAGTACAACCCAAATTAATCTCTGCAACACCACCCCACCAGTTTCCAGGTCTTTGGGAGTAACTCCAGACTCCAAAGATGTATCTCTAATGGGGATTTTATGCTATAGAAGATTCTTCAACTTTCCCATGTTATACAGCAAACCAGCTTTGAGCTGGTACCGGTTTAGAAAAGTGAAAATGACTTTTTTTGCTCTCCATTATGTCCTTGGCTTATCTTTCCTTTCCTACAGTAAACACAAGGACTGGTGGAAAATGGGAGCTGTTTTCAGACAACAGAAGTAAAAAATTGATTCTAAATCAATCAAATCTGAATGGCTAAATATGAGTAAGTTTTTAAAGAAAATCTAATTACTTGCATAAAGCCAGTTTCTATTAAATAATTTTCCATAAAGGAAATAAAAAATATTTTAGTAGCGACAGAGTAACTTCATTGTCCATCAATGCCAGCATTGAATAATTCAGTTCACAGAGCTGAAAGCAACAATGCAGCAGAAAGAGTAACATTGGTAACTCTTCTGTGTGCTTCATGTCATTTAAACAATGTTCTGATGTCTCTTTGTCTACAAAAAGGTAGGACTTTGCAAAAGCCTGTGAGGTGCTGTGTTTTTAGTCCCAAGCTGCAGAGCCTGCTCTGGATGTGCCCAGAAGTGGATCTCAAGTGGCCCCTGGTGCCCCAGGCACGGACCTGGAACATCTGCCGGACCTTCCTGCGGGGCAGGCTCACGTTCAGCTTGTGCATCAGCTGGTGGATCTCCTCGATGTTCAGCAGCCCGTCGCCGTTCTTGTCAGCCTCCTCGAAGGTCTGCTTCACCCAGCTGCCAGCGTGTCAAGGACAGGCACTCAGGGGATCTCCCCATGGACAAGGGAGGCAGGGCAGCTCCGGAAAGAGCCCTTTTTGCCCCTGCCCTCACTACAGCTCAGACAAATGCTTAAAACCAGAACTGGTTTATGGCAATTATTCACAGCTCAGTTCACAACTCCAGCCCCTCTGCACTCCCATTTCTGATGCTGGTTCCTCCTCTGAGAACGTGCTCCAAAGTTTTTAAATATTGCTGGGCTTACTCGGGGATCTTCTTCCACCTGTCCCTTCATTCTACCTAACTTCACTTCCCAACCAGCACCTTTCACCCCTCCTTGCACAAATATCCCTCTAACCTGCTGCTAAGTTCTTGGAGTGGGACAGGGCCATTCTGTGTGCAGTCTCCCAGCTGCCACACTGGATAAAGCAAACAGGACTTGCAGGGAGGTTTCACCAGGAGAGAAGATACAGCAGACAGGAGCAGCTCAGAAAAGTCATGGTTAAATATAGCAAGCTGAGGACAGGTGCAACAGAGCGTGCAATACAACCCCAATGGACCTGTGCCTGCTGTGATCAGAATCAAACACGGGAGATATAAATTAAAAATACCTGAAATATGTGTATTCTCCAGGAGTACCAGTGGAGATTTCCATGAGGCAGAAGAACAGACAGGTTACAATATTACTTAAGATGGCCTTGGAGTTTGGTTTTTGGGGGGAAGAGTGCTCTTTGTGTATAACATTTTAGTCATCACTGTTGTGAAAAAAACTGTTGTGAAGAAAAAGGCACATGAAGAAAATATTCAGAGGACATGAGGTTCACTCTGGCTGCTGGGCTACAACAAACATTTAAGGAGCTTTAAGGATTTCTGCTCCTGACAAACAATGGAGGCTGGGAAGGACACAGGCATCTGACTTACACAAGAGCAACAGAGATGGCCAGGAGTTACTGAGATATTGAGATAACTAGAAATAACTGGTCTGCCCCTTCAAAAAGGAATTCATTAACAAAATGCAAGCCTATCCCCTGACTCCCCTGCAGTTTGATCCAGTCCCCAAGGCATAGCCCATGGTTTATCACACACATAAGTGTCCATGTCAAACCCATTGCCCAGGTTTCCATTGCAATCAGTGGAAGGGTTTTGGTCACTTAACAGGAGGAGAAAGGACACGCTGTGCTGAAGAGACTGGAAAGCAAGGCAGGAATATGAACCAGGAGGAAGGCCTGGCTCCTCAAAGGATACTGGTCGTGCGTTCTCTGGCGCTTGGCGAGCGAGTCCTCGTCGCTGATCCCGGCCAGGAGGTACTTGAGCCCCGTGATCCAGGTGCGAGCCTCCTCGGGGTTGGACGTGATCAGGTCCAGGGTCTCCAGGTGGTTGCCATGGTAAATAGTGAAGCAGCAGCTGGGGTCGAAGCTGCCCTCGGCGTGGCGGTGGAAGATCTCTGACTGCCGGCCCTCGCTGACTTTGTAAATGGAGTCGATGACAACTGGGGGGAAAGGGAAACCAGAGGACACGCTGGGACAGCCAGCCAGCCTCTTCCTGCTTCTCATAATTCTGAGCCATTCAGGCTCAGAGGCATTAAACTTTTATTAATGTTACATCTTCACATCCCAAAGCCCTGTTGGACTGAAGGTTTCCCTGCCGTGGCTGTGCCACGTGCCAGCTGCCCCGGAGGCTCTGAGTGCTCCCCAGAACATCACAGGGCTGAGGCTACAGAAAGGGAGCAGGGGAGACAGACACCAAGTGTCTCCCATCAGCCCACGAGCACCTGTGTAGCTCTGTAAGTCACATTCTAATACTGAACTGCCCCAGAAATTAGAAGAAATATGAGGAGTTTACTTTTTGCCTTTTCGCTCTTCCGGGAGGGCCTCCATCGGATGCAGGTCCTGTGCTCGTCCAGGTAGAAGAGCCTGACCAGCCCCTTGGTTCCACTCTTCAGCTTCACCATCTGCGTCCCAGACTGCATCACACTCATGCATCTTTCAACTGTGGGGCAGAGCAGAATAAATTCCACTGAGCAGCCACCTCATCCACTAATGACATGACCAACAGAATCTGCCAGGCACACACCAGTTGTGACCTGAACCTCCAGTGACAGAAAGTGGGCAGTGCTGGGAGACTATTCCTTCTTCACTACCACCTTCTCCACACAGGAAAATAGAACAGCTCATCTGTCTGAACACCCTCACGACAAAATTGAGGCAAAGAAAACTTTTATCTATGTTGAAGGAAAACATTTTATAGTTGTTTCATGCTCATCTTATTTACATTTTTTTCCATTACTACACACAGTGTTGTAATTTTAAACACCAGCACTCCATGTACTTGGACTGGTGAGATCCTCATTCAAACCCCACAGTCCTTTGGGCTCAGTAGCCCTGGAGTTTGTCCCTCATGCTGTGACACTGGCAGAGCTGCTCACAGAATGACACAGACACATTCACACCCTCTCCATGCTGCCACCAGCCTTCCAACACACACTGGGATGATTTCCTTTTATCCACCCATCCCATCTAAATGATAAGGCTTTTTTCCTCCTCTGTGTTTTGACTAAAATAAAACCATTTCTTCCATTTCATCTCACATCCTCCCTCCTGCGGCCTTCCAAACACAAGGATCAAGATAACATTTCCTCTTGATCTCAGTATATATCCATGCTCTTAAATTACCTTCTGGTTTTATCCATTCACAGCCTCTCCTCACTTGGTATCACTCCAAATTCATCTCCCCGGGTGATTTGTTTACACTCTGGCTGGCTCCCAAATAAACTCTCTGGGTCTGTCTTTATTTCTTATCACCCTTCCTCTCTCCAGCACTTCTCTCTCCAGTGCTCCTCAGTGTCACAGCAAAGACTAACCCACACTCCCACTCCTCTGCCAGAGCTGGGATTTATTTATTGTCCCAACAGCTCTGACACACTCACAGGCAGTCAGAGCAGCATCTAAACATTGGGCAAAGCAGGGCTGAAGAGCCCTTGGCACTGGAATAACCTCCCCTGGCTCCCTCACTCACCAGGAGCTCCAAGGCAAACCCCATATGGAATAAAGCCCATCAGAAGGAGCCTTTGCCCTGAGTTCTCTTTCTTGGAGGAAGGAGGGACTGCGGTTGAGCTGAACAGAGCCACACTCTTCTGAAAGCCTAAATGTGTCCTTCCTTATGTCCATAAATAATGGCACCCCCTGGAGCAGCACACACTGAATGAAGGTGAGTTTGGAAGGGCTTTAAGATAAACCACAAATGTGACATAAATCAAGCCAGAAGGAGATGCTAGACCATATCCACATGGCTGGGGCAGCATTGACTTGGATCTATCTGAAGATGCACAAAGTAGCAGGAAGACAAACATTTACACCACAAGGGATGGAAAACTCAGAACCTGAGAGAAGAAAGGTGAACTGAAGCACAAATAGTCTCTAAAACTCCCTATGTACATCCACACAGGAATGCCTTTTCTTGGCAGACCCAGCCTTTCCCTGTGGAACTGAGTTTAGACCAGGTTTGTCTTGGACTCCTACCAAGACAAACACAACCTGTCCCAGCACAGAAATGAGGTCCTCCCTGTGAGTGTGGATACACAAACGTGCCCTGCTCCATCAGCCTGGCACACACACCACAAGCACCTTTTGATTTCACTAATAGAGATCACTTCCAGCAGGGCTTTAGCTCAGTAAGAGGTTTAGCAACAAGCTACTCAACACAGAAAATCTGCTTCTTTGCACCTAAGGCTAGCAGTGACTGGTGAAAGTCTTACAAAAAAAACCTACTTCTCAAATAAGTCTCTCTATTAGGACCAGCTCAGTTGTCAGAGAAAAAATCCCAGCCCGGTTTCACCAAGATGCCCTTGAGGACAGCCAGCAAAAGGTAGAAGGGAAAAGACCACATTTATTCAATACAAGAAAAGCAGAGAATGGGCCACAGTCAGGCAACTGCAGCCAGCAAAACTATGGGGGAAAATAAAACCCACAAATGTAATCCAGTTCCTTCTTCACCATTTCAATTGCTTAGACATTTCTACATCATGTTTGGAATTGTTGTGGGTGCAGTCACATTCATGCTTCAGGTATACTTCAGTTACAGGGAACAGAATTTAAAACACTTTCTTTCACAAAGTGGAAGAAACCCAGTTCCTGCCCAATATCTCAACAGCCTCCACCTCCCAAATCCCACCTGCAGCCGGGCCAGTGCCCCAGGGAGCACCATCTTTGCTGCTTGCATTTTCCCAATTGCAAGGAAATACCATAAGAATTCAAACATTTAAAGAATAGTAAACATGTAAGAGAGTTCATGGCATCATTCCTGCTGTGTAGGTGTTGGTAAGAAAGGCTCCACGTTCAAGAAGGGACTGGGGTAATGGAAATGCCACAGCAATCAGAGCTCAGTGGATCTCAGCTCTGCAAACCATTTACAAAGCACCCCATCCTCCCCTTCAGGCTATTTATAAAATATAAGCACGCAAATGAAAAAGGTCTTTTTCAAATCTATTCTCAGTATGCTAATGCCGGTCCCTTGCCAGACACCACACATTAGCATCTGAATCAGGGAAGGTATTGAGCAGTGCAGGGCAGAATAGAGCTCCAGAAGAGCAGTTCAGGAAGGATTTCACTAAGGAATAGGGAAGCTGGTTCCAGAAAAACATCTAATCCTGTAGATAAGCCAGGAATACAGAGTAAATGAAGCAGCTCTTCAATGCAGACATAGATTAAAATTTGAGGAAGCAAGACATGATTCCCATTAAAATATATTCTTCTAACACAAGGACTAGCTGTGCATTTTTTGCTCAGAGTCTGAAAATTAACTAAGTTAAACTAGAACACAATATAGTTTATGTTACAAGATCAAAGAAAATTAATCTGGAAGTTTAAATAACAAACTGTGCTTAGGCAATGTATAAGGAAGGTATCCTTGCCCAGGGCAGGGGGTTGGAACTGGGTGGTCTTCCAGGTCCCTTCCAACCCAAACCCATTCCATGATTCTGTGATATTTGAAGCTTTAATTTAAAATTAAAAACCCCTGAAAACTACATTCACTTCTGTTTGCAGAGTTATGCAGACTTGACAGTCTAAAATCATCCCAACAGACATCCTGGAGTTTAACAGGATTTAATAATGAAACACCAGTCTACTTTTCTTCCTCCCGAAATAACCCCTTAAAGCAATACAGACCTGAATTCAAATAGCACTTTTTGATTTAGTTCAGCCATGAGGATCACTCCCAACACAAACCTCTCCTTAGGGAGAGGAGCTGCTTCTGTACCCGCGGGTAAAGCAGATACAAACCCGAGGGTAAAGCAGATACAAACCCATCTGTGCCAGCTGGGCCTCGTCTGGGGTGGCCACGCTGCCCAGCACGTGGCAGGTCTCTGAGGCCAGGAGCAGAGCCGTGGAGCCCCGGGATGTCCCTGAGAGCCGTGGAGCCCCGGGATGTCCCTGAGAGCCGGGGTGCCAGGCAGCTCTGTGGGTGCCCCCTGCCCACGCCGCTCTGGCTGCCCACTGAGCCGGCCCTGCTGGGCAGCTGCGGCCGCTCCAGCGGTGCCAATCCCCCAAACCAGCCCGTGCCACCCTCCGTGCCACCCCCTGTGCCACCCCCTGTGCACTCGGGCTTGGATAACCTGGGATGGGCTCAGCACCAGCCCCCCAGGATCCCCACAAAACCTCTGTGGCTCACAGCCATGGCCGTTCCCTGCATCCCAGGAGCTGGGTAAATGAAGCATTTATATTTTAGCTTATAGAGTTATATGTTGAATTTTAACCTTTTACTTAAGAAACCTCTGCCTAGTACAAAAGGCATAAGAAAATGCACATTTCTGAAACCTCTTACATAAAGAACAATACCAGAAGGAACCAAAGGTGCAAAAAAACCCAAGTAAAGAAGCTCTGCTGTCTCCAAGCCTACCAAGACTGACAGATGTACACAAATAAGCACCAAAGGACTGAAAGCACATGCACAGAAGTTCGAAAGTTCAGTCATAAAGAAGACCACAATCTTCAGCCTCAGAAGACCCCTGAGAGACCCCCGTGCGACCACCACAGCAAACCACGCGTGGCCAGAAGGGTGTGGACTTATTCAGCATGAGAGGCGAGGACAGCAGGGCCAGAGGTTGAATATGCATGAAAAAGTTGTGCAATGGATTGCATATAGAACACCTTTGTGAATAAAGGTGTGGGTCAGACCTCTGGTTTAAAGTTCACACTGGTGAGTGCACTGCTGCCTGCTCGTGTGCCTCACCACAAGGACTTCAGGGTGTGCAGGACCTGCAGTCCATACCAGAAGGAAATTATTTAGGGAAGCAAGACATTACACTGAGCAGCATTTCCCAGCAAACAGAAGAGCATTTTGCTGTATGGTGCACATCCCTGCAGTGAAATAAACACTCTCTTCCATAAAACATGTTCTCTGAGGTGAAATAAATATCCTAGCTATTTTTTGCTACTATATTTTGGGGTTTAGTTATTCAAGAAAACACTATTACCTTTGCATTAGCAGCACAACTCTATTGCCAAGAGTCTACAGCAAAAGGTTACACCACTGTTGTGAGACAGATAATTTTACTTTAAAGTCAAAGATCAAAACAAATTTCTTATTGCTGTCCACAAACAGTTCTTTTATTTTCCTGTATGTTAAGAAATTAATATTTCAAAGTGCAGCTAAATGACAAAAGGTCTGGTCTCATCTTGCTTTTATGGACTTACTATAACAGCCATCTGACAAAACAAAAAGATTAAATATGGTATAAAGAGCATTACCAAACACTGAGAAGTATAATTATGAAAGAGGATATAAACTGGGTTTCTAAATGATAGGCATCAACTGCATTAAGCCAACATTAAGCTTGAAGAGATAAAAGGAACCCATAAAATGCAGGAGTTACTTTCCTAATTGCAGCAGCAGCAGCTCTTCTCCCCTGCATTCAGTATTTTGGGGTTTCCTATGTATTTTGTGAAGGGTTGTGAAGCCCTGGCACAGCTGCCCAGGGCAGTGGTGGGTCACAGTCCCTGAAGCACGTGAAAAACGAGTGGATGTGGCTGTTGAGGACCCAGTTAAGTGCTGAACACTGTGGTGGTGCTGGGCTGATGGTTGGACTTCATGATCTGAAAGGTCCTTCCCCAAAAGCCCCCACCCCTGCACTGGAGACCAGCACACAACTGCACCGTCCTGTCCCAGCAGTGAAAATACTCTGGATCCAACCCACCCCCACAGCAAACCCCAGAACCCTGCCATGTTCTCAGCTGTCTGCACTCTCCTCATCCCCCTGTCCTGCATCATTCCCTCACCCTGAGCACTAAGGTTGCCCTTCCAGTAATGCCATTAAACACCATTTTCTGCCCAGGTGTGCCCCCCGAGAGCACATTGGATCTAAATCCCACAGAACAGCACTAATGCCATCAGCGTGCTGATCTTTGGGGTGTTACAGAACAGCCAAAGAGCCCGGGGGGCACAGAGGGCAGATGCAGGTCTGGGGCACTCCAGGGCCCCAGGCAGGACTGGGTTTGGTTTAAATAGCCACCGCTCATATTTGATGCCAGAATTTAATTTGCTCCGCAGCAGCTCTTCTAGGCTCACGGAATTTCACATTAAGCTCCTTACAGTGGCTTTAATGGTAATCTCTGGGAAGTCCATGGACATGAGATGGACAATCAATCTCTCACACTTGTGCATTTCTTAAGAAACCCTTGAGGAAGCCACACAGCACCAGCAGAGACACCAGAGGCTGAAAAGGGCACAGGCAATTATCTCAGCCCTGCAGATACAGAGAATCAAAGCAAGTAACCAAACACAAGTTGAGACTACTCAAAACAACTGAATGGCATCTAATCAAAGGAAATCCCTAACTCTGGGAAGCAGCTCGTGCTTGTAAAGTCACTAAATAATATGCAAACAAAAAAGGAGTGAAGCTTAAGAGCAAAGTCATTCACTATCCAGAATGGAGAAACAACCCCAAGCACAACCAAAATCAATCAGCATGTTTCAGCTCTTTGTAAGTCTGAGAACTGTCTGGTGGTGTCTTTTTCTCTTAAAAAAAAAAAAAAAAAACAAAAAACAACAACAAATGCAAAAACTTGGGAACAGCAGCTCCCAGAAGTCATGTCTGAGTAAGACGTGTTTCACAGCAAGTGCTCTTTCAGCCTCCCCTATTGACACTGCAGGCTCAGTGCTTCCAGGATGACCAATAACTCATCTTGTTTTCACATTACAGGTGAAAGGTCTCTGCTCTTCACCTTCTCAAGCTGATCCTTGACAACCTTTAGTTATTCTTGCCATGAGAGAACCCAGAGCTCCTTCCCAGACTGAGGCCCCCTCCTCTTTTGCTCTTAGACATCAGAAAGGAACCAGAAGCATCCAAACAAAAGCTTGGCACTGCAGTATAATCCAAAAAGAGCCTGAATGATCCTTAATGACAAGCTTTGTTCCCTCACTGAGACTCCACCGAGCACTGTGCAGTGCAGAAATGTCCTGCCAGGCCAGTGGCCCTTTACAGGGACTGTGCTGCCCGTTGGACACCATGAATAATGCATGTTTCCCACCCCTGCCCAAGGACCCCTCCTTCTGCCAGCTCAGCAAAGTTCCACTTATTATCTTCAAGCAATTAGCCCAGGTTTCATCCTTTCTTCAGAAACAACTCCACCAGAGCTGTCCATTGTGAGAGCCCCGGTGCCACTGCTGGCTGAGGACTGTACGTTTTCCATTAGGACTAGGGAATTAATCCTTTGTCAACACTGAAAAGCACAATCGTTTAAGCACAGCCATGGCCAAGTGCCAAAGCACATTGTCACATCAATGGGGTGAACAAGGAGCACAGATTTATTAAGCAAACACAGTTAAGTTTGCACATCCTAATCCTCTTTCTTCCTCGAGGATCCCTCAGCGGGGAGGGCACAGCAGTTGATTATGACACTACAGAAAGTGGAAAAAGCAGGAGGTGGGAAGAAATGGAGGAGGAGGAGGAGAGTTTCAGCTGCTCCTGCCAAGGGGAGGACGAGCACACAGGTGTGTGGTGTCACTGTGCCAGATCGAGGGTGGCTTTCAGGACACGCACCCTCCCTCTGTGTGACCATGACACGGAGCACCAGGCACCATGCCCAGGGTGTGTGCCCATGTGCCCAGAGGAAAGCCCAGGGCTCCCCAGGCCAGGGAAGCTCTGCTCAGGAGGGCAACCCCTCCCTCACTGCAGCTGAGCCACCTCTGCAGTGCCAAGGGGCTCCCCCTTCGAGGCCTGCAGCTGGCAGAGAGCAGTCTGAGCATCCCAGGAGCCGTGCCTGTGGATGCAGAGGTGGAGAACAGTGAACCACGAGCTCTTTCTCTGCCAGAATCCCCTATCTGCCCTCTAAAAAAATCAGTAAGGACATGAATAAGGATCATACACCAGTGAACCAGACCTTGTTCCCAGCCTCCCTGTGTTTGATACAAAAACTACAATTCCTACCACAACATACTGTGCTAGGGCAGATTCCCACACCGTCCCTTGTATGTCACACCTCCCACTTAACTTCACCAATTTAACAAAAAATAGGAAAAAACCCCACCACCTTCCTAAAGCTTGCTCCTGTGCCCACACAGAAACGTGCAGAGGATGATCTGTCCCAGCCTCAGCACAAACAGTCAGTTCTGATGTCTGCAGTTTGATCAGCAAACAGCCACGTGTGGCAGCATCTCAGCCCCTGTCCAGCACCACGGCCTGGGGAGGGGAGTGCCCTGAAGACAGGGCACAGGAGCAGCTGGAAGAGGGATCCAGTCCCCAGGACCTGGGGCCAGGCTGGAGGCAGCACTGCTTCCCTCCAGGCTGCCAAACAAAGCCACATCTGGGGCTCAGCTAGAGACTAGGAAGAGGGGAGAAAAGCAGAAGAGAATGGAAGGTGAAGTTAATTAACCTTTAAAAGTAATGAATGGAGACTGCAGTGCAACAGATGATATGAACTAATTTATTCACCCTCCTCAGAAATAGTAATTTTGCTAAAGAAACATGTTTATCTATTCTATTTTAAATTACCTCGGTGCAAGTCACCGACAGTGAGTCATCTGTGGGCAAACAATGAACTGACAGTCTCAAACACCGAAGTGATTTTATTACTGAAAATGATGCTGTTTTGTGCATCTGAGTTCCAGGCTGATCAATGTTTCCATTGGTAACGTGGGAACACCTGTGAGCCCGTTCTCTGCTGTATCGATAACCTGCCACAGCACAGGCTCGAGCTCCCTGCCCTACAGCCAGCTTTGCTGGCACTCCCAGGGAAAAGCCAGCCTGGGCTCCTCACAGCTCCCACTTCAGTCATGTGAGGAGACACGGAGCAGCACATGCTCCCTGAGGCACCAGTGCTGAAGGAAAGAGGAAAAACCAGCACACGCAGCCCTTGCAGCAAGCTCAGTGCTGGACAGAGCTGGGAAGGTTTCTGTCAGCATGGTCTGCTCACATGGTGAGCCTGGTGTCCCCAAGCTGCTGTGTGCCACCACTGACCCCAGTGTGGCACTGGGGCAGCTCAGGCTCCAGCAGAGCATCTCAACAATTCTAATCTCTGCCCCAGGGTTTTGGAAAGACAACAGTTCTTCAGCAAATGACAACAACGTTTCCCCTAACACCATGACAGTGTTCTGTGGATTTATTGAAACGAGTGGATTTCATTCATAAGCACCAAAACCACTCACACTAAGTAGTTAGCAAGCACATAACCTAGTTACTACCTGGCCAGCCACATCCTCTGCAGAGCTGATGAGACACTGCCCCTGGAGCCATCAGCACCCAGCTCCAGCACCCTCTGAACCCTCTGCAGGGCCATGGCAGGGACACTGTGTGGTGCCCACTGTGACACTCGGGTCAGGCAGCACTCAGGGCAACACTGGGCAACCTCCTCAGGATATGCCAAACCATCTGGAGGCTTTCCACCTGCCAAAGCTGCCATGTGCACGTGCTAACTTCTTGTGAGTGCATTTAATGCTGAGACAGATTTAAGCTGGTATTGGAATGAAACCTGTGGATGACCAAGTTCTTCCCAGGAGATTGATGCCTTCCATCTCCACTCAGACCAGTTTGCTGTTCCAGGCTAATTCCCTTACATATCAGGATTCCAGAGCCTACACTCAGTGCCTGGACAGCTGCAGGCACAGGAGTCCCAAAGCAGCACTAATAAGGACATTAAACAGGGCACTGCCATTGTCTCTGGTACAGAGGGGAGCCTGGCCATGACCCCACCTCCGAGAGACCAAACCTCAGTGCCAGGGACAGCAGGGACAGCCAGGGACACCCTGGGACAGCCACTCAGTGCTCTACAGCCCTCGCTGGCCTCCCCACACAGAGATGGCACTGCCACAACCAAGGATGACCAACTGGAATTTGGCCTTGCTGTCACATCTGGGTGAGGAAGGGGCTGCAGAATGACCTCGAGCAGAACTCCACCCTCAGCCGAGTTCTCCGCTGTGGAATGTGCTCATCCACACATACACTGCCATGAGATTCAAAACTTGATGCTTTCCTTGCAGGCCTGTTGCCAGCCCCTCCAGGAGAGCTGGCTGCTGTGAATTATTCACTGGGGCCATATCCATTACCTGCTGCACCTGGGAAGGCAGATGGAGTAACACCTGCCCTCCTTTAGCCACGGCCACCAAAGCTCCATGGAGAGCTCTGGGTGCCCAACACCTGGGAGAGGAGCAGCAGCCTTTGGCACCGCAGCTCAGCAGCCCCAGCACAGGCAGCCCTCCCCACAGGGCACCCACAAATCACTTACTTTTGCCTAAAATGGGCTCTGGTTTTTATACAATAGCTGCGCCTATTCCCAGAGACTTCCACTTGATAAAAAATATCCACTAAAATCAACCATGACAGATACAAAGGAAAAAAAAGTATCAACCGCCAACACTGCCCTGAAATTTTCTAACATTTTATACCAGGCAAGATGATATTTCAAAGTATAATCCATGAATTTTGATGGCTTTTAGATTAATTTGTTTGATTTTAAATTACAGATAATATTGTCACAAAAATTTCTTCTGAGCTACACAATTCTGGCAAGAAAGCTCTTATGCTAAATTTATTTTCTAAGTGGTTTTTTTTAAAATAACATAATCCAACATCTAAAGGATGAGCAAAATACAAAAATTAACTTTAATCTACCATGATTTTTCCTCCTCTCTACAGCATTTACTCTCTATCCACTTAGAGGTTTAAGCTAATTGCCACTTTCCATTCAGCACTGACTTAAATTGAACAAAACTAGACATTATAAACTACAAGATACTGAAGAAAGTTATTCAAGATGTCTTCCTTTTTTGTACTATCTCCTGCAATTCTTGGAAAGACATCTTTTATCCATTGCTTTCATTCAAATTTTACATACCACTTGCAAATGTGTTATGCTATTTATAAGTGCTACTAAAAAAACCCATCAAACTCTTCTCCACTGAAAGCTGCAGCAGAATTCCCAACAGATGAAAAGGTCAAGAATGTTTTTATTCAAGGCAAACACATTTGTAATAATTTAGGCTAAAACAGAAGTGCAGTTTGTCCTCATCAAAAGAGCAGTATCTCAAACACAAGCTATATGGTTTCATGGAGAAATTGACTTTCAAGTCAATACAAACCTACCAGGTTTTCTTGTTAAACATTTAAGAATAGATGCACAGTTGTTATACCAACAATGTCCACATAAACACTGCAATTTACCAAACCCAAGGGTTAAGTTACCTGATTTTTCTACAACCGTTTCCAGACACACTACGAGCTCATCCTATGGATTTCCAAACTCAAACATCCTTACCTTTTTCTGGACTTAAATTTTTATATACTTCAAGGTCTGCCATTAAATTTGTAACTCGGGCATTATTGGCAAGCAGAATGGAAATTCTCCCTTCGGGAAAGGCTCAGTTTGATCTTCATGCCTTCAGAGCCAACACATTTGGAAAGCAATCCTTGGAAGTACAGCCGAGCACTGCTGCTCAGGATGAGCGAGGAGACCCCGGTGATCCATAGCACAAATCCAGAGGCGAGAGCAGGTAACTTCTCTCGCGCCCGAGGAGCGCGGGCTGCCAGGGAGCCGCCAGCATCTGCTCGTGCTGCAGCTGCGGAGCGGCGCTGCTCCCGTGTCCCCGCACACAGCGCTCCGGGCACCGCAGCCGCTCCGGGCTCCGAGCGTGCCCGGCCCCGGGAAGCGCTGCTCGGCGCCGGGAAGCGCAGGGAAGTCCCGCGGGCCGCGGGGCGGCTGGGCGGGCAGGGATTACCACACTCCGGCTCAGGAGCGGCGGAGTGACGCAGGCTGAATGCGGGAGGGGAAATCCAACCCCGCTCCAGAGTAACCCCCGGCATCTGCAGCCGGGGGTTCTGCGAGCCGGAGGGGAGAAACCCGCAGCGCCTTTGCCCTGGCTCTGTGCCCCTCCTGCCGCTGTCCCTAACTCCAGGGAAAGCCACCCTGCAGGGTCAGGCCAGCTGCAGCACAAATGCACTCGGTTTGGGCTGTGCATCCCTGAGCAGTGCGAGGACCAAGGACCGGGAGTGCCCTGGCAGGTGCTGAGCACCAGCTCTGCCAGCAGCTACAGAAACCCCCCGTGTCCCTGGCGAAACCCTGGGCTGGTTTACGGCATCCCAGTGCTCCTGAAATCAGGGGGTTTACAGGCAGGGTGGAACAATGGGCAGAAGCATTCAGACTTGCATAAATTGCACTTCCTTACAAGGGAGCCCAAGGGTTCACAGGGCTGGAAAGCACAGCAAGAATGAAGTCAGCTCCACATACAATGCTTCACATCTTTCATTTATTGCATTTTCTAATTCTTTCCTTCTTCAGCTGGCTCTTCCACTGTGACATTTACATCAGCACACCAAAGGAATTCCTAGCTGTATTCCCAAACATTGTGACAGCAATAAAAGAGACAGAATTTGTCAAGCACAGGCCAGGAAAAAGTTACACGAGAGACAACATGACAGAGAAGGAAAACAAAAGAAAAGCCACTCAAAAAAACCACCCTCATAGTTTCACATGCTTGCAGAACTTCAGTGGGATGGGAGACAAGCTCCAAGTGGAGCTGACATGTTTTATTTCCTGAGAGTCATTATTTCTTAGCTGTTGCTAACACAGAGAGCCTTCCCACAGCCCCCATGACAGAGCTCAGGACTCTTTGGGGTATCCATGGACTATGTCCAGCACCCTGGAATGTGAAAGCAGACCCCAGACCCACTGCAGATCTCTTGGCTGCTCAGCTGTGGCTCTAATGGCACTGTCAGGCTGGGATGGCAGGAGGTGGCACAAGTCCCACTCTGAGGAGGGGGTGTCACCCATTGCCAGGCAGAGCGAGGGAAATGGGGCGGCCACGGCGTTACCCCAGCTCTGGCTGAAATCACCACTCTGAAGCCTCTAGACAGTTACCAATGCCTGTGCATTGAAATTATGTGCTAGATCTGCAGTTCAACAACAAAAAATAAACTGTCACTGCTGTACAGTTTAATTATTGATATATCAGATTGCACTTGATAATGTGTTACATGCAAATTACTCACACTCCTACTGTTCTGTTAATTATAAGACGAGCTATACACAAGCACCTTCAACACCACAGCTGCTCTGTAAGAAACCTTACACAATCACCAATACACTCTGCATTGTTTTGTCTCCAAAATAAACTTCCTTTTAAAACCAGATATGCTTAAATGCTACATGTCTTTAGAAATTCAAGCATGTTATATAGGTTAGAAGAACATTACAGCAAACAAATGAAGATGTTATGTAATTCAGTTGACAGGTGCCAAATGGTATAAGAAGACCTGTAGGTTTATTCAACTTCAAAAAAAAAAAGTAAAAAATCAATCCCCATGACAACTCCTGAGCGTCAAGCCAGGTTTTGCATTTAATCCCAAGCCCTGTCAGTTTGCTTGGCTTTTCCCTCGCTCCCAGGGCTCACAGGCTCCTGCTGGGGATGCTCTGCAGGGCCACAGCTCACACAGTTCCAGCAGTCCCAGAGGTGATGGTGACAAACAAGCTCTCTGAACCAAAAACTCATTTCCCTTTACCTGTAGTTGATTGATATCAATGGTCAGTGTAAGACAAGACCTTTGCAGCCATCACTGCTGTCCCGTGGCTGTTGCACAGTCCCGAGCTAAGGTCGGGCAGGACAGTAACAGCCTCACCTCCACAGCCTTGCCCTCTTAGGTTTTCTGCCCACACCTCACCAGCCTCAGATTACTGGACAGAGACACAACCCTGAAAGTTCTACTGCAAAAATTCTCATTTATTGGAAAATGGATAATGATTTAACTAACAGTTTGGAAATTACAGCATCAGAGGAAGGTTCATTTTCTAGCTCATTGGGTTTTCCTTTATCACTGTCAAAATAGCTGGAAACCAGCACAAAGCCTAATTCTGCTAAAGAGCAAGAAAAGCTGATTAGAGAACTAACACCTCTTACAGGGAATAGATAATGAAATAAGGAGATAACAACATCTTCATAATCATCTTCCAAGTGTAATCTTGCATCTGAACTGTGAGACAATCTCCTTGTGAAAAGTCAGCCAGCAATGAATAAAACCTTGTATCAGCTGCACAGAAAACTTGTCATTTTTATCAGATTAAAGCTTTTATCAACTCATTTATCGTTAATGAAAACATGGTTCTATGGAAAGCTGAGAAACACAAACATGAAAGGGGAAAAATACTTGGCATTAGAACACAAGCACCTGAAACATTGTCTGGAGACAGATCCCACATGAGACTCTTCCTTTCATTAACAGATGCAGAGACAGACACAGTTCTTGAACAAAGCAGAGAGAGTTTCTTCAGGCCTTTTTTAAATCTAAGTGGACTTCAATACATTAATTCCTTAATGCTCTTCTTGAAAACACATTTCCATGTACATCTGTTTGTCTCAAGGAATGGATTGTGGATATTTCACATAAATCAGAACATGAACCCAAACACAAATTCCTGCACTAACTCCTTCTGCTTTCCCAGCATCATTACAAAACTCCAGGATAAAAGGCTGAACCCTGCAGCCCACAGCTGGCATCTGTAGCTGTGCCCCCAGCCTTGCAGGAGGCTTCAGCAGAGCTAATTATAGAGCACTGCCCATCAGCAAACATCAGGCCTGAAGGATTTGTGCAATGTGGCAAAGCTCCAGGACTGCTCCCCCAAAACTCTTGTGCTCCAATAACCAAAATAGACCATTTGACTGCATAAAAAAGGACAACAGAAGGCATTTTATGTTCTCATTGGGCACAGAAGTCTAAGGCCACTGCAGCAATGAGAGGCTCTCTATGGTTTCCTCATCAGGATGTTGGACAGCCAAAGCCACCAGGATGTGCCCAACATGACTTAAGGACCTGTGTCACCTGTCAGGCTCAGACCCACTCACACCTTCCAGGCAACTCCCTTTTCAAGGTGGAACAACAGGGCAACAAACCTGCTCCATCCCTGACAGCCTGCTTCCCTCCATCCAGACCACCACAAGTTTTGGGGTTAATTCCCACAGATGGTCACAAGCATAAATGAATTCCAAAAATCTTATGGAAAAAAATAAAACTATCAGATGCAATGATAAAACCTGCAATTATCTAGATGCAGTTTTGGCTGGGGAAGTACTTGCCTTGCTGACTGGGAGGCACAGGAAGGGCTGCTCTGTACACTTTGGGTTTTTTTTTCCCTTTATACTTCTAGCCCCAACCATCTAGTAGCAAAGTTAAATGGACGTTTGCTCTGACAGCACAGCCATTCCTACATTGTTACTGCCAGCAAACAAACAAAACATGATGCACATTTACAGCTTCAAACCCCTGCAAAAAGAAAAAAAAATCTCTTCTTCCAAGCCTAGAGGGATGCTGTACTTTGTATTTTGGAACTGCTTGCAAGAGGAAGGAAATGAAAGTGGGTTCATCAAATCCTCGAGGCTATTCCAAACATTCTAATTGCTTGTCTTCTCTGTTCTGCAGGAACTGCTAAAACAGCTCACCCCCAGCCCCTGTCTCTGGTCTGTTATTCTCTGTGTGCACACACACTGCTGTATCTCATTGCTGCTGCTGCTGAAGAAAACTGACATTTTTGCTTCTGGGCAGATAAGACTCCCCAGAATACAAGGCACAGCAGCAACCTCCACTTCTGTAACCAAAAATTTCAGACATAAACAGATAAGAATTTTAATATCCTGCAAATGCAGCCATTAGCAGGTTTTCCTAATAAAATTATAAAATGATGAGAGAGCCTTAGGCAATGTGGATGCACACAGTACTTCATTACACACACGAATCTCAGTCATTACTTAAAGACAACCTGCCAGAGCCCCGTGGAAAGCCCCACAGTTGTGTATCAATACTTCTTGTCTAACAACCTGCAAGTGTCTCAAAGCACCACTAAAACCCAGCAGAGAGCAGCCTGATCCACGTACAGCAGCATCTCCTGAATGGAATGGGAGCACTGCTGTTTGAAGTTCACTGGACACAGGGATTGAATTGGGACCACAGGTAGTTTTCCAGCCTTACTTCCCATTAGTCAATACATTGCCTGCTAATCACATTTACAACTTCAGAGCGAGAGCACAAATACAATGCTGTGACAATTTTTCCAAAACCTGTCAATGTCCCACAAAAAAATACCTTCGTTTTTCCTGGGCCTGTTTCATATACTTGTGGACAACTTTCAGTTTGCTCTTGTGCCAGCTTCCCCCATCAGCTCAAATAAGCCTTTTCCTCTCTGAGCTTTCCCTTTGCAATGCACTCAGAGCCAGCAGTCACATCCCCTCTCAGTCTTTGCTTTCCCAAACCCAACAAACCTCACTCATCTCATCTCCACTTCTGTACCCTTCTCTCTGTTCCTGAGCTCCCCCTGCTCAAACACTGCTGCCCTGTGTTGGGCCCTGTGGCACCAACACCTTCATCTTACTCCTGAACGCCCAAAATTGCACCTTCCTTCGACTGATCACAGAACCAGAGCGCTGTGGGTTGGAAGGGACCTTAAAACTCACCTTGTTCCACCCCCTGCATGGGCAGGGACACCTTCCACTATCCCAGGGTGCTCCAAGCCCCTCCAACCTTGAACACTTCCAAGGATGTGACATCCCACACTAATGCAACCCCCTCCTGCTGCAGGGGCACTGCATTACAACAGGGCTGCAGGCTCAGCTGGGTGCTTCTGCTGCAAACTGAGCCTTTTTTCCTTTTGGTTTCTTTGGGGAGGTTTGATTTTGTTTGGGGTTTTGTTGGTGATCTTTTGGGTTTTTGTATTTTTTTACAAAAAACAATTAAACCACTCCAAATAGACACAGAACTTCAGCATTTTAATTAATGCAGTCCATGAGTTCTTGCATTTGAGCTCCTTAGCAGGAGGTGAACAAATGGAACCCCATCTGCTCAGGTGCTTAAACTAATGCAGGTGCCACAAGGGTGTGAAGAAAACACCAGAGATGAGCACAGCTGGGCAGCAAAATTCCTCTTGTCCACCTCTGCAGACACTTCCAGTCCTTCTAAAGGTACTCCTATGCTTTTTAAGAACACTGACTGGCCCTGTGGGATATTTTTAACCTGGCCTGCACCCAAGGTGCAGCAGTTGCTCCAGCTCACAGGTTCAAGTCCAGACAATCACTCCAGACAGCTCTGATGCCACTGAACTGCCCCACTGCTCCCAGTGAGGGTGCACTTGGTTAATGTGAGCAGCATGAATTACCAGCACAGCCCTGGAGGAACCCAGCCTCTCTGGAGCACCAGAACACCACGCTAGTTCCTGGGACATGCACACATCCTTACACCATGCTGTGGGACTGCCACCTCTGACTGCCTGCAGGGAATTCAGCCCCTCCATACACTCAGAGGGAAAGGAACTGTCTCTGCAGCATCTTGCTTAGGTTAAAGGAGACAAATGGGAAGCCCTGATGGATTCTGTCAGAGAAATATAGTTAATCTTATCTGGTCATCAATCAAAGACAGATAAATTAGGCCATGAAATCTTTCTGGTCTAGGATTCCTGCTAATTATGCCCTGGGCTGTAGATGATTATCTCTGTGCAGACTCATCCCTCAATAGCTGTTCATGGATACTGGACTGTGTGCTGATGGATCATTACCCAGCCTTTGCACCATTAGCAGGATAAAGAGGTGCTGAAACACCACCTCACCTCAGGTCTCAGAGCATGGACCAGACTCCTCCTTCACTATTCTGGAATGGCAGAGCTGCAAATACACACCCCTGTAGCTGTTCCAGCCACACACTGGTGCAGGAGAGCAGGGAGCTGCCTGGGAAGGACGGGGATTAACAGGCATCTGTCACAACACTGCCACAGTGCTCAGGGGCACCCGGGTGAACACATCCCTTCCACAAGGTCAGAGGGAATTCTGAAGGAACATGATCCCACCAAAACCAGTGGGACCGCACGAGTGGCCTGATAAATCCCAGGAACAAATTCATTTCATGGGAGGAGCAGAATGGTTCTGCCTGGAGATGACAGCACTTTCCCTCTAATGCAAGTCCCAAGTGCAGCACACACATGAATTAATGTGACAACACCACTGTCAGACTTACTTACAGAAAGTTATTAACATTCTTCTGGTGTCCCAAATAGAATTAGAAGTGCTCATGGGCAAGGAAAAAAGCAGTACAGGGAAAAATGGGGCTCTCTCTGAACTGGCTTTCATTAGGAAGATTCACAGACTGACAAATGATTAATTCTCCCACTATGCCATTAACTTCATAGATGGTGACATAACCACAGTGAGAAAAAATGCAGACAGTTTGTTTTACAGTGGGCTGCAAACCTCTCCAGTCCTAACAAACACACTGAAGATGGAGCTTTATGTTCTCTAGGGAAAAAAATCACCTTTGCTTTGAATGAGATGAGTATTTCTGTCTTTAATTCATAGCAATTCCATGCTGCTGTTATTAATAGTGCCATAAATCTGCTCTAAAGTGATGGGTTTTAATTACTGACCTCAAAGGGAATAAAGAATACAAGGTCTGGGCCTCTCAGAAGAGCATTAGGAAGTCAGTCCCTCAGCAGACAGACGGGTCCAGCTGTCTAATTAGATGAGAGACCTGCTGGAGCCCCCGAGCCTGTGTCACCCAAAGCACAAGGAGCATTGACCCCGAACAGCTCTGCCACCAGCTGAGCTGCAGCTCCTCTGCGGGGTTCGTTGCTTCACCGGAGCCCGGCAGCTCTGCCCGCCCCCGCTGCCTGCCCGGGGCTGCCCGTGCTGCACGGGCCACGAGGGGCGAGCACCGGGCCACGGGCCGACCCCAGCGGGGTCAGTCAGACCTCGGTGGGTCCGGCACCGGCAGCACCAGGGGGATTAGATGAGACCTGCTGGATCAGTGGGACCGGGGGCGATCGGTCAGTCCCCGCCCCGGGGGATATCGGTGGGACCCGGTGGAATGGGTCGGATCCAGCCCCAGTAGCACCGGGGGGTTGGGAGTGGGGGGAGGTCCGGGGGACCTGGGGCACGGTCCGACCCTGGCGGATCCAGCCTAGGCAGCACCGAGGGGGGATCGGTGGGACCCAGTCCTGGCCACACCGGAGGAGAACGGTGGTACTGGGGGAATTGGTCGGATCCAGCCCGGCAGCCCCGGGGGAATCGGCTGGACACGGTACCGGGGGGACATCAGTCGGATCGGGGGAGACTGGTCGGACCCGGTACCGGGGGCAGTGGTCGGATCGGGGGGGGGATCAGTCAGACCCGGTACCGGGGGACATCGGTGGGATCGGGGGGATCGGTCAGACCCGGTACCGGGGGACATCGGTCGGATCGGGGGGATCGGTCAGACCCGGTACCGGGGGACATCGGTCGGATCGGGGGGATCGGTCAGACCCGGTACCGGGGGACATCGGTCGGATCGGGGGGATCGGTCAGACCCGGTACCGGGGGACATCGGTGGGATCGGGGGGATCGGTCAGACCCGGTACCGGGGGACATCGGTGGGATCGGTGGGATCGGTCAGACCCGGTACCGGGGGACATCGGTGGGATCGGTCAGACCCGGTACCGGGGGACATCGGTGGGATCGGTCGGAGCCGGTGGCGGGGGGCGGCGGTCCCGGAGCGCCCCCGCGCGGCGCCGCCGCAGCCCCGCCGTTCCCCTCCATCGCTCCCGGGGGTCCCGCACGGCCCGAGCGCGCCCCGCCGAGCCCCCGCACGGAGCGGGCACGGCCGGGGCTCGGCCCCGCAGCCGCGGCCCCAGGAAATACACGCGTGGATACAGAATGTCAGGGGCAGCGGGAAACACCAAGAGCCGCAGATGCAGAGTAACTGTAACTCACCGTGGAACACGCCGTTGTCCGCTAGGAAGTGCCGGCAGTACTGCAGGCAGCTCTTCTTATCCAGACTCCAGTAACTCATCCTGAGGCAGCTTCCCGCTCACCATCAAAGGCTCTGACCCTGCAAGGGAAACGGGAATGGGTAACTGGGACTTAATTTACAAAAAATGCCCCCAACTACTGCAAGCACTGTAGTTATTTGAGCCCTTTATGCAAAATGTTCCGTCGGCTTCACACAAAGATGACAACAAGCGTAGTTCTTTGCTCTCCAAACGTGCCCATCCCCACAGACACATCACCTGGATGGAGGCAGAGCTGCTCTGCACTGGTGCCACCAGCCAGCAACTCCCAGGGTGCTGCAGGGAGCAATGGGCACCCTTGTCACCCCTGTCACCATCACCCCCCTCAGCCACCGCAGGCCACGGTGGGGCCTGGAGACACAATCAATTTAATCCATTCAGTGATGCTGTCCCATATTTAACAGGCTACAGACACATCTGGCAACACCACAGAACTATAAATCCTCCCCAAGTGAAGGTTATAGTAATTAAAAAGGTGATTTAGAGGTAATCACCCCCTGATTTTGAGACCAGAGCAGTTTTGAGGACACAGGGTCCCTGTGCCCTTGCCAGACATTGCCCTGTGGCACTCGGGATGAAATCGCCCATGGACAGGCGGTTTGAGCCCGAGGAGGAGCAGTTACATCAGCCACCCAAAATTAACACTGACGCTTACAGGCTGACACACCAGCATTTCATACTTCTTTGAAGCCATGGAATTCTTAATCTCCTGTCCTGACACCAAATCCTTTCACTAGATCCTCCTTCTCCCTTTGCTATTTTATGAAGCTCAGGTTCTGGTTTCAGCAATCCAGACACCCCTTCCTGTTACAAGCCCACTTTGGTCTCCCATTTTATCTCCCTCCCACCTTCACTCTGGTCAACCCAGCTGCTTGCTCGCCCACACTTGGCACAAACAACTCCAACTGTCTTTATCCAAGCAATTCTAGCAGGATGTAAGGACACTGCCACCCAAATCTCCTCAAAAAACTACTGCCAGGGACATTAGTAGCAAACCCACCCCCAAATGAAGCACCACAGCACATGAAGGGCTTGGCCTGCAGCTCTGCCAAGGGACACAGATCCATTTCATTCAAAACAAAAAAGGACAACAAATAATCTGAAATCCCAGCCAATGGGACTCCTCTGATCCTTAACGACCAATTTAGCTACAATCAATTCCTGGGGTGCAGCCAGCTAACAAGGGAACAGAATTTTTCCTGGAGAACTTTCCCCCTTTCCCCATGCAGCCTCAGTGTCAGTGCTGATGCTGACTTGCAGGCATTAGAGACCCACAGGGCAGTCCCAGCGACACCCGTGCTGCTCCTGCCCCGGAGGCTGTGGCTGCACAGCTGGGGTTTGCCCCTCTCTGAGGGGAGCAGGCATGGTCTGGATGCTCTGCTGCAGGTGGGAGCCAGAAACACCTGTCTGAGGTTTGCTCCATGTTAAAACGTCCCCAGGCTCCACTGGGGGGTGTGTTTTGGGTATGGGCCGTGTATTGTTGACACTAAAGGCATGTTTTGCCAAACATTGGAGCCCAAGCAGCAATACCCAGTACCTCTGCCAGGCTTCATCTTCTACATTTCCTGCACTTTCGCCCTCGCTACCCACGAGCTTTCCTTATAGCCTGCACTAAGGCCCCCCTGCCTTAAGTAGTAAGACACAAGCTGTTAGTTACTTTTAAAGCACAGGAATAACACCACAGTCCAGCCTACTGCCAGGCTTTTTGCTTTAGGCTACAGAAGTCCAAGAGGCATTGTGTTTTAATTAAGGAAACCATATCAAATATTCACCATTAAGAATTTGCACACAATAAAAGCAGATTTTATCTCCCGCCCGGCTCCCACAGAGAACCCGTATCACAGGGGAGATTTACAGGGAAATGTGACTGTCAATACAGCCCTGCAGTGCCTCTGAAAGAGCCCCTGAGCCCCCTCCCCTCCCTCTCACGGCCGCGGCTGATACAATCCTCCTTTGTTCTTGCACAAAGGGTTCTCCCACACCACGGTGGCCCCTCGGAACAAAGGTTCTCCCGGGCACGTCAGCGACGAAGGCAGACTCCCTAAGGGGTCGCATCAGCTGACACAAACATCCCACAAGAAAACCTTCCCAAGAAACACCAGCAGTTTTTTGGATAGTCCTCAAAGTTATTTGCTTTACAGGGTTCCAGGAGAGACCTGCCAAGATCATGCCTTACCCTACAGTACAAAAAAAAGGCAAACAAAATCCCAACCAACCCCACACTTGGGCCAAATACCATCATTTCAAAGGAACACACACTTAGGAACATAACTGTACAGAAATTTGCAGCATTTCAATACAGGAGAAAACGTGCATTCTGTCTATGCCACTGCCTAAAATGCAGGCTATACCCGTATTACTTATTTTATACATGTAGAATAAACTATTAGAGTAAAAAGTGTCCGTAAGTATGTAATTAGGTTTAATTAGGACTGTAATAACAAAACTATTTTGGCAAAAAGTTACCAAAATCCTGACCAGATATAAATCTGAGTTCAAAACCAGCTTGAGAAAGCAGCCAGTTCAGAGAGAGTTGAAAACACTCCTCACTTTTCCACTCTGCAGGTTTCTCAGCTTGGGGTATCATTTTCACAATAAGCAAAATTCCTGCAGGTTCAGCCTTGAGCCTGCCACATTCATTCCAAAAGGTAAAACAACTGGTGCTTCACTACCTGAGAGCAGAGATGCTAGTGCAGCATCCACCTACTTTGTATCTGCATAAAATGTATTAATCTGGAAGTTGAGCAAGGTGTCCATTACGTGCTGTGCAGAAACACACACCTTGAGAGAACTGCATCTGCTATTTTAGCTGATTCATTTCCATTACACCTGTCAGCTGCCTTATTTTTGTGTTATTTTTGTGTTTTGAGCACCGTGTTCCATGAGACACTTTTCCAAAGAGCTTTGATTAGTTGTACAGAGCTGTACTTTACAAGAGAGTTATTAATGGAAGGAAACTGATACTGCTCAAGTTATTAATGGCAGTAAACTGGTATTGCTTGTTATTAACAGAAGTTGATATTGCCCAAAGTTTGATGCAAGGAATAAGTTAGCTTACATATTCACATGTGCAGGCATGAATCAACAGTGCAGATATAGACAGATGAGATGAACAAATATGATCCTCTGTTATCAGAAGGTGGGTAAACTCCTCACAAGCAATGTTTCATTCTACACATGCTTTGTGAAGTTATTTGTTTCTAAAAGCTGTGGAAATGAATGTGTAAGGTATTCTGAATGCAGCAGAGGATGCATATGCCCTGCCAGGTTGGGAGAGATGCTTCTCACGGCAAGAGGCTCAGCACCAAGAACATCTGATCCCCCATGTCTCACCGTGTTCTGCAGTTTCCCCTCTCACACAGAAAGAGCCCATGCACTGTGCAGGGAAGCAGGGAATTCCCTCATCCCAGGGAATCACAGTGCTGTCACCAGCAGCTGCAGGCTGAACCACACTCAGCAAAACCTTCTCAGCTCAGGCTGTTGGAAAGGCTCAGCACAGACCTGTTCTGGAGAGCAGCAGCACAATCCAAACGTGTATCTGCAGTGTTTAACCTGGACACTGAGCAGGTGCCCAGCGTGAAGAGGGAACAAGCACACAGCCAGGAAGGTGTTTGAGCCCAGTGACAGCTCTCAGAGCAGCATGCTGAGTGAGTTCAGGGGCTGAGACCGCTGATCGTGCCCCTTCTCACCTGCCCTCTGCCCTGCTGCTGCCCAGGGCACTTGCACAGGTTACAGCAGCAACTCCATCAGACACCAGGGATCATTCCTAAAGGCAGGGCAGATCTGCAGGGCACCAGCACTTCCCTCAGACAAAACCACAGCTCCAGGACCAGGGATCACTCCTAAAGGCAGGGCAGATCTGCAGGGCACCAGCACTTCCCTCAGACAAAACCACAGCTCCAGGACCAGGGATCATTCCTGATGGCAGGGCAGATCTGCAGGGCATCAGCACTTCCCTCAGACAAAACCACAGCTCCAGGACCAGGGATCATTCCTGGTGGCAGGGCAGATCTGCAGGACACCCTCAGACAAAACCACAGCTCCACTTTCAGAGCTCAGATCTACCCAGTGAACACACGTAGGAAGTATGACTTATAAAAAACTGATTCCTTTCCTTAGCCCTAAAAGGTGTATAAAGTTCATGTTCCTGGTAATTAAAGGAAAGTCCAGAAAACACTGAATATTGAGCAGGCTACTGATTTTGGAAGCTTGTGCCCGTTAATGACAAATTTTAGCATGCAAAATAGTTCAGAGATACTGGGCTCTCCAATTGACATAAAGGAAAAGTGTAACAAAATAATAATATTAATTATTAAAAAGGTAAGAAATGAGAAGAGCAATCCAGAGTCACACAAAGGCCACCCCAAGTGTGTGATGGAAATAATGCTGTGATGGAAATGATGCTGTATTGGCCCAGCTATGGCCAGAGCCCTCTGATGAGCTTTAGAGATCTCAGTATGGGAGGGAGGACAGACCATCTGGCTGGCACTAAGCAGCAGGAATAGAGTCCAGAGAGAAAGGCTGGGCTTTAGTGTGGCAGCTGGGATTGTGGTGGGGGCATGCAGCATCTCTGATGACACCATCTCATGTGGGCAGCTAGCTCCCAGTCACTGCAAACAGAAAATAAACACCAAAGGACAAATACTACTTTGAACTTCCCCTGGAGAATCCTGAAGTGGTATTAAACCTAAGCAATTCAGCTTCACAACAAACCTTCAGTGTTATTAGAAGGGAGGAAGCAAAGTGCTTTATCTTCAGTTTGAGAATAAGCAAGAGATTCACTTGCTCTCCTCAGGAACAGAGCAAGAGCTGCCCACAGGGGATCTCTGGGTTTTCTCTACAGACTCTTACTCAATAAAGAAATGTTCCCCATCAAGCTCTACATCATTTCCCAAGGTGCCATCAGCACTCAGCAGCTTGGCAAGCACACTGCAGAGCACACAGACACTTCTCCAGGACTTCTCCCCAGGGCTCAGCCCTTTGTTACACTGATAGTAGAACTAACAGGTAGTGACCAGAGGGAGAGAAGTCATTTGGATTTCTGTTCACACCACAACATGCAACCAGGAAACTTCATGCCCTCACCACCTTCCTTTCCCTGGACCATATCAAAATACGCTGCAGGTTCTGTCCTAGTTAATCAGTAGCCATCAACAGGAACTTCCCAGTCCATGTTTTTACTTTCTAACCAAAGTGACAACTCTGGTAGAACAACTCTCAAGCTTTCAGAGACCAGTTCTGCACAACATGGACTGGATTTTTTGAAACATTATCCACAAACCAAAGAAGTTCTTGGATGAAAAGCTTAGCCACAGTTAGACCTAAAAAACACAAATCTGAAGAGATTATAAAACCCTAATATGACAATATTCCAAGGGGCATTCACCCATCTGCAGTCTTGGGCTTCTTATTCCACTAAGCCACTAACAGTCACCCAAATATTGCTAAGCATTTAAGCTGGTCTAAATTCATGCAGATTTAGATTTAATTGTCACACAAGCTAGGCTCTAAGGGTTCCACACATCATCTGTGCAAATCTCCACTTCAATCAGCATCAAATATCAACATTCACTCAAAATAACTTGCATAAACATTGCTAAAGTTACACATATGGGAGCCAGGCAGAATAGGCAAGGCACACAAGATGGAAGTTCCACACTGCTGACACAAAAAGATATTTTTTCCAACAAATTGATATAATTTTCATACTTACAAAACAAACTTTTACCTACCTATGGTATTAACTATGTCATTAATGTATGGCTACTTTCAAGAGTTAAAGCATCTTGTATAAAACAAAAGGCTTAAAAAATACCCTCAGAGTTACATTGCCTATTGAACAGCAAATATTTAACCATAAACATTACCAGCATGGAAAAAACATCAACAATGCTTGGCAATAGAAAACAAAACCATCCAGTATGAGATCCTTTTCTTATTTCTCTAGGAACTGGTCTGGAGGAATAAAAGCAGAGGTTTTTGCTTGGTTTGTTTTCCTGACAGATGAGTTCTCTAATCAAATGTGCCAAGAGCCCAGAACAGCTGTGCTGGCACCACACTGGCAGCAAAGGTGTCTGAAGGGGCAAGCCAGAACAGGAGCAAAGGAACACATCCTGTGGATTTCCCTGGGAGCTACTGCAAACTCAGAATTCAGGGATGTCCAATCAAAGGGGAAAGGTCACAACAGAGTTTGGGATGCAGACACTGCACTTGCATGCTCTTAGCTAGATGAGACTTACTGAAAATGCAGGTTTTTAGAAATTTTAACTGGGTTTAATCTGGTATTTTGGCTATTCCCCCAGTAGAGCACTAAATACATCTTGCACCGCTCACCAGATGAAGACAGAGGCTCAGCCCAACCCTGACTGCATCCAGTTTGAGTCCTGCTAGAGGACAAATTCCCAGGATTTGCTCTTCAGGAGCAAGAGGAACAGGCTGGGCTCCCTGCACAGCACCAGACCAGGGTCTGGCACACAAATTCCCTGGCACCCACCCCTCCCAGGCAGGCAGGACACGGGGCTGAGCTCCCTGTGCAAAGGACACCTCCACCTGTGCCAGCCCAGCCAGCCCACAGCAGCCCCTGCTCCTCCCAGGGCTGTTCATTCCCATGCAGCTTTTGTTCCCAGTCGTTTCTCCATTCCTTCTGGAAGCCATGAAAAGCATGTGTCAGCACAACTTGCTGCTGAGGAAGGCATTAGAAAGGATTTGAACTGACTCCCCATGGCAACGGACCCTGAAAGGGAATTAGCATTTGCTCCCCATTCCTCGAGAAGCCTAAATGGAATTTGTTTTTCTCCTCTTTAAGGAATTATTTGCAGGAGGGCAGCGTGCTGCTGCCTCTAAGGTTCAGCAGGCACAGCTTCAGCTGGCACCTGCCTTGCACACTCTGTTCAGGGTAACACTCATCCCACCAGACATGGGATGGGTAAATATGAGTGAGAGTCCATCCATGTTTTCCTTACACAGACCTCCAGTGCTCTGCACACCTTTCTGCTGTCTCTGGCAGCTCTCTGTACACGCAGTCACCAATCCAAATTTGGTTTGGGTTCGCTGCACAGGGAATTTCAAACTGCAAATGAATGCAGGAGTCCTTCTGTAAATGAAAATCTAAAATGTGCAGAGACAACTCACAATGTGATAAACTGTGGAGATAAAAATAGGACACCTGGAAAGGACTTGTGCCAATGCAGCCGTGTCTGAGGCATGGACATGGACAACCTGCACCTTGTGTACCTGGCTGCTCACCAGTGTGTGTGTGGCTCCCCCAAGGAGTGGGCATTTCACTCCATAAGATCCTCTGTGCTGAGCATCAGTTAATGCAGATGGTAATTGTTAATATTCTCCCTTTTTTTTTTTCACCTGTGGGTGGAACAACAACCAAGCAAAGAAGGAGAAGCTCGTGAGGCTCAGCACTGCCTGGTGTGACCCACGCCATCCCAGCCACACGCTGGATCACACTCGGTGTGCAAAGGAACAGGAACTCCGTGTCAGTTCCAATAAATCATGTCTGTACCAGAGCACACACCACTCTGCACCACAGCCTGCCTCCACTTGAAGTTTCTTGCAAGCAACCTTGAGTTACTTCAGCCTGAAGAGACTCACATGGGCACCTCATGCCAAGACCTGTAACACACATGCCAAACGCCCCTGGAGAGGTTTTACATCCCTCAGTGCTTGACTGAGCCTCCACCAGGGCACGTGGCATCCTCAGCACCCTGTGCCCCACTTCTTCTAGCTCTGCAACAGGCGTCTGCTCCAAACTCTGCCCTCCTCTCCCTGCCCCTCACTGCCCCTGGGGGACCTTTGTGAGCGCCCATCTGCAGTGTTGGATACTTCCTCGCATTGTGGATCCCCCAACCTGCCTTGCCATCCCTCACATCCATGCTCCACGTCACTCTCAGCCACCCAGGTACAACTGGACAGTCCTTCTGTAGTGTCAGATGAGCAGCAAAAGGCTCCAAAGTCAGGAGAGCAGAGGGCAAGCTCAGACCTCTGGAGTAACAGCAGTGCCTGCCGTGACCGTGGAGACTGGAACAAGAAAGCCACCTTTGTTACAGAAAACAGTTCCAGTTTCCTAAAATAAACAAGAAAGGAGGAAAACAAACCAAAAGGAGTACACAAGAACACACAGCTCCCTGCTGGCCGTTAGATCAGTCTGGCACCAGCTGAGCCCCGCAGGGCTCCACCAGAAGCACCTTCTGCTTGTGGGCTGGGAATCAAAGGCACATTTGTCCGTGGCACAGCCCAGAGCCACAGGTTCAAACCAATGAATCCACTGCCCAGGGAAGCACTGGCTGCTGGCCAGTGCCTCCAACACCTCCCAGTGCAACCGCCACCACCGCTCCGAGCGCGCTCTGCATCTGCCGTGCCGCGAGGAAAACTGTGCTGGTACAGCGACACAGCCGAGCGCACTGCAGAGTTCCTCTAAGAACTCCTCCAAGAGTTTCTCTAAGAGCCTCCAGGGCAATTAGGTGTGACAGTCTCACCTCCTCTGAAGGCACGGGCAGAAAATGCTGTCCTACAGCAGGCAGTGCAGCAGGTCTCCAGCAAACCTGGAAACAGACATTTGCTTTCCCAATTTGGAGAGTTTGGTTTTGTTTTGTTTTTTTTTTTTTAACATTCAGGCTTGTTTAAACTTACTAAAAAGCCCGGAGCAAACAAACAAAACAAATCTCCACACCACCACACGTGGCTGTGCCCTGACTGTGCCATCAACGTTATCAATTTAAATTGAATTGGATCTTGGGTGACACCTTAGAAAAAACTCAGCTTATTCAGATTTCATTAAAGGAAAACTGTTCCGTTTATAGAAAGATTATTTTGTAGAGCCAGCAGAAACACACAGCTTAAAGCCTTTTCCAGAAATAAGGGGAAGCCAAATCTTGAACAGAGAACTAATTTTCATTCTACATTTTGATGCTCATGTTTTACTGCCATGGGTATTTCTTGACAGTGTTTTAAATTACAGATCAGCCCATGCAAAACTGGGAGCTGTTAATAGCGGGTAGCCTCTCCTTTGCTTTTATGGAGTGAAAATTTTATTCTCCTTCTCAAATACCGGTGATTTTGATCAAAGTCATGGCGGGACACCCGCCTCAACGGCTGAAAGGACAGCAGCATTAAATCAATTCCCTAGGCAACCTCCCAAGCCGAGCCCCTATTGTTAAAATAATGAGTTGTGCATCACTTGATCCCAACCCACCAGCTGATCCCCATTTTTATAGACAATAGGTAGCACAGAACCAGAAAGCACCCGTGAATGGATCATTTCTCACAAATCCTGCATCTTCAGCTGATAAAACTTTATATTTCTTTCTGTAACAGCTTCCGGGCATTTTTAAATGTAGGACACGAGCATCCTTCAGAGTTCAAAACAGATTTTATAAAAGTAGCACTCTCAAACTTATCCCAGGGAGCTGATGCTTAAAGAACCAGGAAGACTTTTTAACAGCGTGCATGCACTCTGCTGCCTCTCACCTCCCAAAAAGCCTGGATTTTCTTTCCATATCCCACATTATCTTTAACTCAGGTGTCTCACTGCAGGGTTAAACCCTGCCTCTCTTTCCAGTTACCTGCAATAATTCTTTCACATTTCAAAACAAATACCTTAACTTTTCTTTCATTTCCTAAGTTTTGCAACATGTGGGCCAGAAGTCCCAAGGACAAGTAAATCAGGAGGGCCCCCTGAAAACAGGCAAACATTGTGTTTTATAACTCAGGAGTTAAAGCACACTTTAAACAAAGAGCCTATGACTGGTCCATCAGATAAGGCTTATATCTTTCTCCCTGGAATTTAATAACACTTCTTCTAAAACACTTTTTGGCCAGCTGGAGCTGAAGTTCCCAGAATTGCACAGAGTCGCTTAATTACAACAAAACGCGCATGGAGTTTAATCCCTACCTCATTGTACTTCATTTTTTAAAAAATGCTTTATGGAGTAGGCAATTAGAAATAAGGTGTTTTTAGAGAGGACTCAGTCCAGCAAGAGGTTTGAGTCTTCCCAGCACCGTGCCAGCACCTTCCAGGTGGGCACAGGCGCGCTCCCACCCGGTGGCACTGCTGGCTGCTGTCCTGCGCTCCTCAGGGGGGTCGGGATTTTCCACTAAGCCTCACTGAGCACGGGCTGGGCTCGGTCTGGGGCGAGCCGAGCGGCTGCGGCTCGCTCCGGTTTCACCGCCCGCGGCCCGGGTGCTGCCCTGGCACCGCCGCGGGGCAGCGCCGCCCCGGCACATGGCGAGCGGCTGGAGCTCATCGCGGCGATCCTCCGTGTGTCCAGCAGCACAAACACGGCCGAGGCACGGCGGCGGCAGCCGGGAGAGCCCCGGAGCGGCGGCTCCGCACAGCGAGCGCTCGGGGCACGCCTGTGAAACGGGCTGAAAAGAAGCTCCGGCTCGCAAACCCCCACCTCAAGTCTGGGCCGCGAGCCCCGGGAGAAACCAGCATCAACCGCATGGGAAAGCCCGGCGGAGGCTCGCAGGGACACAGTCCCGTCCCGCCAGGAGCGCCCGCGGGGCCGCGCACAGGGACGGGGCTCGGGGGGCCCGTCCGCCCTCACTCACCGCGGCCGCCGGGGTGGGCTCGGTGCGCTCCGGTGCGGTGCTGTGCCTCGCCACCACGGCCGCACGCACAGCCCCAGCCCGGTGCGGGCGCACAACCTGCTCCGTTCAAACCCCAGCGCTGCCGCCCGCCCCGCCCGGCCCGGCCCGGCGCGGCCCGCCCCCGCCGCGGGCCCTGCCGAAACCCGGAGCGGCCACGGCGGAGCGGAGCGTCCCGGCCGGCCGGGAGCGGCTGCGGCCGCCCGAGCCGAGATCCAGCCCCGGTGTTGCCGCGGCCCCGAGCCCGTTCAACCTGCTCCATTGCTCCATTGTGTGTGCGCTGCGAGCGGCGGGGCAGCGCCGCCCGCTCCCCTCAGCACCGCCGGGACTGAGCCCCTTGAACCGCTCCCCTCAGCACCGCCGGGACTGAGCCCCCCGGCCCCGCTTCCCTCAGCACCGCCGGGACTGAGCCCCTTGAACCGCTCCCCTCAGCACCGCCGGGACTGAACGCTTCCCTCAGCACCGCCGGGACTGAGCCCCTTGAACCGCTCCCCTCAGCACCGCCGGGACTGAGGCCCCCGATCCGCTCCCCTCAGCACCGCCGGGACTGAGCCCCCCGGCCCCGCTCCCCTCAGCGCCGCCGGGACTGAGCCCCCCGATCCGCTCCCCTCAGCACCGCGGGGACTGAGCCCCCCGGCCCCGCTTCCCTCAGCACCGCCGGGACTGAGCCCCCCGATCCGCTCCCCTCAGCACCGCGGGGACTGAGCCCCCCGATCCGCTCCCCTCAGCACCGCCGGGACTGAGCCCCCCGGCCCCGCTTCCCTCAGCACCGCCGGGACTGAGCCCCTTGAACCGCTCCCCTCAGCACCGCCGGGACTGAGCCCCTTGAACCGCTCCCCTCAGCACCGCCGGGACTGAGCCCCTTGAACCGCTCCCCTCAGCACCGCCGGGACTGAGCCCCCCGATCCGCTCCCCTCAGCACCGCCGGGACTGAGCCCCCCGGCCCCGCTTCCCTCAGCACCGCCGGGACTGAGCCCCTTGAGCCGCTCCCCTCAGCACCGCCAGGACTGAGCCCCCCGGGCCCGCTCCCCTCAGCACCTCCGGGACTGAGCCCCCCGGGCCCGCTCCCCTCAGCACCGCTGGGACTGAGCCCCCCGGCCCCGCTTCCCTCAGCACCTCCGGGACTGAGACCCTTGAGCCGCTCCCCTCAGCACCGCCAGGACTGAGCCCCCCGATCCGCTCCCCTCAGCACCGCCGGGACTGAGCCCCCCGGCCCCGCTCCCCTCAGCGCCGCCCGGCCCGACCCCCGCCCGCCCCGGCAGTCTCCTCCCGGCCGGACTCACCGAGCTCCCCAGGCCGAGCCGTGGGGAGCGGTGCCGGTGGGACGCGACGGGAACAGAGCGAGAAGCGGCCCCTCGGGGCGGCCCCACGCCCAGCGGGTGCCATGGAGACCCCCGGCCCTCCCAGCCCAGCCCAGCCCAGCCATGGCAGGGACACCTTCCACTGTGCCAGGCTGCTCCGAGCCCCAGTGTCCAACCTGGCCTTGGGCACTGCCAGGGATGCGGCAGCCTCAGCTTCTCTGGGCAACCTGCGCCAGGGCTTCACCACCCTCTGAGTAAAACAATTCTTTCTTAAATCCAATCTAAACCGATCTCCCTTCAGTTACTGCCGTTCCCCGTTCTCCTGTCACAATAGCCCTGCTCAGAAGTTTGTTCCCAAAGGACGCAAAGAGCAGCCCCGTGCCCGCGCTGCCGGTGGGCTCCGAGGGGCCGGGGATGTTTATTGCCATTTGCCTGACATGCCACACCAGCAATAAACAGTCTGTGCAGTGTCGGAGGTATTTTTCTTGGGCCATTTGGAGGCCGTGTCTCTCCTTTCATTCCCTCTGGTCTTTTGAAGATGTGGCACCCCTCACGGCACATTCAGAGTAGCAGGGGCAAAGGCACAAGTGCTGAACAGTTTAATTCTTGTCCTTATTCCCAGTCTCAGAACTGCCTCCTCTGTTGGAAATCCTCTGCTGGGCACTGCTGCGGGTGAAGGGAGGGATGGAGCTGCTGAGAGGCAGCCGTGGGGGTTCATGTAGTGGAGAAAATGCTGCTTCTCCCCCAGCCAGCTCAGCCGGGCGCTGCAGAGATATTTGTCTCTGCTCCTATTACTGCTTTTCCAATAGCCAGGCCTCCCACAGAGACAGGATCTGCAACCTCTCAAGCCCTGCACAGATGGAAAGCACAGCTTTGAACTGAATTGGGCTCTTTCTGAGGGGGGAGGGTGTGCTGGTGGGTTGTTTTTTTTTTTAAAGATAAGCCCTGTGTGATAAGGAAAACAGCATTAACAAACAATTACAGGACCTGACCCTCAAGAAATCATTTGTCACTGCAACCCCAAATCCATGTGAGGGAACAACACACTCTGTTCACATTCGCCCACACCTCACCTCTGCTTGCTAGAAATGTAGCACGTGGCTTCCTGAGACTTTTCTCTCAGCTTTACAGTGGATTTTTGTGATAAATCCTCCTGTGACTCATCTACAGAACAGAAGTGTGAAGTCCAGAATTATATTTAATTATTACAGAAAATAAATCAGAAGTGTACAATTATGCCCAGCTTGGAAAAGCTCTTCCTACTTCCCAGTCGTTGGAACAGGAACACCTATAAACCCCCAGAAGTGGATTATTGCTGAGCCTGAATGTTTGGGGTTAAACTTTGGGGTTAAACCCCAGCTTTGAGTTTTGCTCTGGAGGATGCCACAGCCAATCCCAAAATCCCTGACTGCCTGATGAGTTTCACATCCAAGAACCACGGTAGTGGCTGGCTCAGCCCTTTTCTGTCTCATGCATAAACCCAGGATCTCACTTCTCTTATTTTCCGTTTTCAAACAGGCACAGACCCCTGGTTTGCTGCCCCAGAGCTGCCTCCCCTCTCCCCCACACTGGGTTCCAACACACTGCAGGTATTTCATGGCTCCCTGCTGCCTAGCACCACCCTGGGAGGACCAGCAACAAAAGGAATAAAGAACCACTAATATCTATTCTTACCCAAGGAAACTGGGCTTTCTTAAGGATCTCAAGAGTCACAACTTTGCCCTGAAGTCAACAGAGAAAATGCTGATGTAGCAACTAATTGCCAGATAAGCAGTGCTCAATTATTAAGGTTTTTTTGTACCACACTCTTCTCCCCAGTGTTTCACTGGAAAGCAATCACACAGAAGGAAAGAAAATCTGTAAAACACTTCACTTTAAATAAATACTGGGACTGTGGGAGGTTAAACAAGGGTCAGGGGCTTGGTGTATAAAACATGTAACAATGAACTTGAGAAATTCAATCTTTATTCAGATAATATTTACAATATAAATAGTAATACACTCATATACTTCACATGTGTATCAAAAATAAAGCAAGAATTCAAGTTCTTAGCACAGTCTGATCCTTCTTGTCAAATTTCATGTTAAAGTTTTATATTCAGCTGACATTAGATACAGAACCATCAGAAAAAAACAACACAGGTTTTTCCTCTTCAAATGAAAGTCCTCTTTGAAATATTTGGATTCCTGACATTATATTCTTTGATACACCAAGTGATGTTTTTCCCCTGAGGAACTTTAGTTATTACAGCCTTATCACCTTTTTGAGATCAACCATAACAAATCACCTTTTATATCACTAACAATGCAACCCATCATTCAAGATGAATGAGTTTTAAACCACAAATTACACCAAAACGTAGCATGAGAACAGAATTCAAACAAAAAGGTTGTGTTTGAACCCATCCCAGGAGCTTTTGTAAAGGCCTGACATGGGGTTTGTGTCCAGTGTGGGCTTGGCAGCAATGGCACATTGCAGAGGTGTGAAGGGACCCTGCCCCTCACACCTGCACTGGGCAGCACAGCCTGGAGGAGTTCAGCAGGTGGGAAAGTGGACAACTAATTTAGGACATCACTGTGGAGAAGTCTGGCATCAGAACATTTTCACTGGTGGCCTGCACACTGCTACAATCCCATGTGGGTTATGCTATGGGATGTATTCTAAATAACCATGAACTGGGGGTTTATATTCTGTGTAACCATGAACTGTGGGGTTTGTGTTTGAGACAGGGACCCTCAACATCACAGCACTGTTTGTGATCACAAACATACACATTCCCCACAACCTGGGGAGCTGCGTTCCCCACCTTTTCACCTCTCAGTAGAGCTTCTAACCCAGCTCACAAACTGTTTCAGCCTCTGCAGGAATTTATTGCTGCTTATGCGCTCCTGGACTCTTTCAGAGTAGCTCTGCTCTTTCCATATGCCTTTATTTTTCTTCACAGCCTTTAACTCAGCCCGGAGGAGCCTTTTGTGCAGTTTCCAGTAGAGGCGGGAGTGGTGAGGCAGCCCCTCAATCCGGGCTGCTCTGGCCAGCCCTTGGCTCAAGAGCTCTTCGTTCAAGCACATGCTGAAAAATCCACCCTAGAAAAACCACAATAAATAGATATTCACCATTGAAACAGGGTTACTTGGGGTTTGGTGTGAACTCCCTCAGAGGTACAAGGTTTACTCATGGCTGTGTCTACACTTTGGCAGGAGAAGTTAAAAGTGAAGAGCAATCCAGGTGACTTCAAACCCAACTCCAGTGTGAGGGTGGGCAGGGCCTGGCACAGGTGCCCAGAGCAGCTGTGGCTGCCCCTGGATCCCTGGAAGTGCCCAAGGCCAGGCTGGGCAGGGCTTGGAGCAGCCTGGGACAGTGGGAGGTGTCCCTGTCCATGGGCTGGGACTGGATGGTCTCTAAGTCCCTTCCAACCCAAACCATGCTGTGATTCTATAATGCAAGGCATTTGTGAGGGAACATTGGATAACAAACATTAGGCTAATCAGAACTACAGATGCCTTTTTGGCACTGGCAGATCAACACATTCCTGCCATGAATCAGTCTGAAAAACTACTGCTCCTGCAATCAGATTTGCAAATGCAACATTTAGAATTCACACCAAGGACGATAAATCATAAACAATAACATTTGTTAAATGTACTGAGAACTGTGTGACTACAGTCACATCTGAAACTGCAGATCAGAGCCAGTGTTTGTGTCTCTCTTTACCTTATGGACCAGGACGAGGCACTCCAGGGCTGAGCTGTCCCTCCCCAGGAGCTGGAACCACAGGGGCTGTTTGGGGAGCAGCTCCCGCTGCAGCCAGGCCGTGCCACCTGCAGCCAGCTCCACCCCGGCCAGGCGGATCAGCAGGAGCCCCTCTGGCTGCCCTGCAACAGAAAGGGACAGATCTGCTGCTGGGGCAAAGCTCAGCCTTTGCACAGACCCTCAGCTGGTGGTCATCAATCGATTCCCGTGGACTGAAAGAATCCCTTTTAGTTCCTCAAAGCAAACAGGAATTGGGTCTCATCGCTTCTTCAGGGAAAAAAATATATCAGTTCAAGATTGCCTAATTCAAAGTGAGTTCTGGTTTATTTTGCATGCAAAGAAAAAGATCTGCTCCCACTCTCAGTCCCTATCCTTCATCCACAGGGGCAGAAGCATCAGCACCTGCTGGTGTTTGCACAGCCAGTGTGAGAGTCACAGACTTGATGGACAGGTTGTTTCTGACAGAAGAACTGTCCCCAAAAATCGGTGTCTGCAAATAAAAGCACAATCCCAACAGAGGCTTTTTGCCAGGAACGAGATGAGCTGTGCAAGCAGAAGTACTGCCTGAGTGCTCACTTCTGCTGCTGGAAAATATCACAGTAACTGTAAGGATTAACAAACACTGTAGTGACAAACTCTCTGTCTCCTCATGTCTTTCACTCCCCAGTTTCCCACCTGCAAAGCACAGAAAGACCAAAAGGCAGAGCTGGAAATGTGCCTCAGCTCTTCCTCTCAAGCTTGCAGCCACTCTGAGAGCAGCACATTTCATTTCTGCCCTTGGTCTTCACACTCTTTTCCTCATTACTCACATTTTCTCTGGATGGCTGAGATGAAAGGAATGCTGATGGGAATGTGCTCAACTTCCAGGCCCTTCTCTGTGATGTGATGTAATTTCCCTCTCAATTTCACATTCTTTTCTACAAACTCCACAGGTATATCCAAAGGATTTGTGAACTTTGTTGTCTGTTGATGGAAGGAAGAGAAAGACAACATTTTAAGAAAAAATATAGAGCAGTTACAGCCACACTAAATCCAACGTCTTACAATAGTTTGGGAAATTCCACCTGTATTATTAGACACCATGGGCAAGTGAATATAGATATATATTTAACAGTGGCCAGCTGCAGAAGCTCTGCCAGCCTCTCCACCCTTACCATTTCCCTGTTTTACAGGACTTGCAACGTCGGCGCAGACATAAAATCCAGGTTTAGAGAAAGAACAGAAACTGCCATTTTTTGAGCAATGCCTATTGAAGTTCACTTGATTCCCCCAGAAAAGAGTGTTTTAGGAGCAGCCTGAATGGGGCTGGGAGAGGGGTGAAAGGAAGCCAGAGGACAGACACGCTGCTGAAAACAAAGGCGGCGCAGGGAGGGCAGAAACAGCCCCGCCTTTGATGCCGGAGGGAACCAGGAGAGGGACAAAGGCAGGTGAACAGCTTTGAGAAGATCACAAGAAGATTAAATTTGATACTACAGCCTGGGAGGATCCAAAGGGGATGGTTATGTGATCACACAGGAAAACCAAGCTGAGCAGCAGCAAAGACTTGGGCCGTGGCACAGGAATGGAGCTGCCACAGGTTTGGGGTGAGGGAGAAGGACATGTGAGACCCCAAAAAATTAAGATCCCCAAAATTTAAGACACTGAGGTCTCACACAAGAGGCCTTAGCAGAGCACTGACTCACAGAGCTGTGAAACCCACTGAGCACTGCTGTACAACTGCTGGGAAATAAACCCCCAACACACCACAACTAAAGCTGTGTCTCCTGGGTGTTATTTATCCAGCAAACCTCCCCCTCTGCGGCCCATAGGGCCTCCCACTGGAAACGCGGGAATTTGGGACCTTGCAGGCAGGAAGCCTGGAGGTTTTTAGGAACAAAAGTCGTTCAAAGCTGATCTCATTTGCTCCACCAGCCAGGTTAATGCATTCACAGGCCCCTGGGTCGAAACCAACCAAACAAAAGACAGAAAAAGAATTCTGGCAACATTTGCAGTTCAGGTTTTCTGGTAGGATTTTTAAATAAAAACTCCACACAAATGCTCTCTTGTATCATTTGAAATTGTAATGGGGGAAGATGAAAGTAACTGTGATTTTTTAAGCAGCTGGAACCTGTGGGAGCACAGTGGCTCCTGCCCGTGGAGGTTCAGCTTCTCCAGGAGTGAGCAGCGTGGTGTTAGTCCAGCGTGCCCTGACCATCCTGGGAGCGAGGGAAGATTTGGGTGATGTTTAAAACCATTCAGAAGCAGTTCTGCGTGTGGAAGGACAGAGAATACATGAGGCAAGAGGCTGTTTCAGCTGTGTTTGGACAAGGGAGGGTGCTCAGCTGCAGTGGGACAGGCAAAGGGGCCATTGCCCTTCCCAGGGGCGTCAGGAACAGGAGAGAACAAGGGACCCGCGGAGATGCCACAGGACAGTGACATCGAGCCCCTCAAGACCTGAATCAAGCTTTGCTGGCTTTTTTCACTTGTTAATCAGTAGCTGGAGCAGGACCGTTATGATGAAGCAATCGCATGGTGAACCTTGCACGCTTGGCTAATCTTTAATTTTAAGGAAAAAGGAAGACAATGCCAAGATGAATGTGCTGTCTGGGCGGGAGCCACCAGCCGTGGAGGCAGCCGGGCTGAGCCGTCCCTGGAAAATGGCAATTCCAGCAGGGGGACAGCGCGACCACTGACCACTGACCACTGACCAGTGACCACTGACCAGTGACCACTGACTACTGACCAGTGACCACTGACCACCCGGGCCAAAGGGACCCCGGGCTCGGGCAGAGGGAAGGGCTGGGGCTGCGGGCTGATCAGCGTGAGGAGCCACAGACACAGCTGACACAGAGGGGCTGAGCGCGAACTGACAGACAAGCCGCGGAATTTGTAAGCGGTGAATGCTGATGGTTTGTTAAAATATATAAATACCGTTAAGTACTGAGGAGCGGGCAGCCTTTCGCGGGAGCCACCAGCTCCCGCTCTGCGCAAACAAGAACCGAACACGGGAAGGCTGCGGCGCTGCCGCCGGGACGGCCCGCGGGCGGGACAGCCACGGCCGTGAGGCAGAGCGGGACAAGCCCGGGCAGGCCCGGCCCCTCCGCCGCGGGCCCCAGCGGCCCTGACGGGCTGCCCCCGCTTCCGAGCGGCCGGGCCGGGCCTCCCTGAACCTCCCGGGCCTGTGCCGAGCTGCCCCCGGTTCTGAGCGGCCGTGCCGGGCTCTCCCCCGCATTCCCCGGTTCTGAAAGGCCGTGCCGGGCGGTTCTGAGCGGCCGTGCCGGGCTCTCCCCTCACTCCCCGGTTCTGAAAGGCCGTGCCGGGCTCCCCGCGGTTCTGAAAGGCCGTGCCGGGCTCTCCCCCGCATTCCCCGGTTCTGAAAGGCCGTGCCGGGCTCTCCCCTCACTCCCCGGTTCTGAAAGGCCGTGCCGGGCTCCCCCGCATCCCCCGGGCCCGTGCCGGGCTCCCCCGGTTCTGAGCGGCCGTGCCGGGCTCCCCCGCATTCCCCAGTTCTGAAAGGCCGTGCCGGGCTCCCTCTGGTTCCGAGCGGCTGGGCCGGGCTCCTCTGCATCTCCGGGGCCCGTGCCGGGCTGCCCCGGTTCTGAGCGGCCGTGCCGGGCTCTCTCGCATCCCCCGGGCCCGTGCCGGGCTCCTCCCGGTTCTGGGAGGCCGTGCCGGGCTCTCCCGCATCCCCCGGGCCCGGTCCCGCACTCACCACGCGGAGGCTCCGCGCCAGCAGCAGCACCCCGGCCACGGCCGCGCCGGCGATCAGGCCCTGCGGAGGAGAACGGGGTCAGCCGGGCCCAGCGGGCCCCCCCGGGCCCGGTACCCGCCCAGCCCCGGTGCCCGCCCAGCCCCGGTACCCGCAGCAGCCCCAGGTGCGCGTCCGCCCACTCGGAGAGCCGGGCCAGGGCCAGCGCGGCGCGCTCGGAGCCGCCGCCGCCCCGCTCCGGCATCGCCGCGTCCCGAGCGCCCCCGCGGGAGCCGGGAAACGAACAGCGCCCGGTGCTGCCGTTCCATGGAACCGGGAAACGAACAGCGCCCGGTGCTGCCGTGCCATGGAACCGGGAAACGAACAGCGCCCGGTGCCACCCCTGCCATAGAGCCGGGAAACGAACAGCGCCCGGTGCCGCCACGGCAGGGAGCGACACCGGCCCCGAGCAGCTCCGGCAGGGACACTGCCAGGGGACAGGGGCAGCCACAGCCTCCCTGGGCACCCTGTGCCAGGCCTGCCCACCCTGCCAGGGAACAATTCCCAATATCCCACCCATCCCTGCCCTCTGGCAGTGGGAGCCATTCCCTGTGTCCTGTGTCCATCCCTTGTCCCCAGTCCCTCTCCAGCTCTCCTGGAGCCCCTTCAGGCCCTGGCAGCGCTCTGAGCTCTCCCTGGAGCTTCTCCTCTCCAGGCTGAACTCTGCATTGAGCCTTCAGATGCTCCTTTCTTCTTGGCATTTCAAATTTGTTTGGTTTGTTATTCTTGTTGGTTTGGGGTTTGCTTTTTGTTTTTTTTTTTTTTAATGTTAAAGATGCTTAAGTCCGTAATAATTCTAATGTTAAAAAGAAAAATCCCTTTTGAACAGAGTTGGTAGAAAAAAAGCAGCAAAATCAAAATCTTATGGGTGCTCTTCAGCAGCCTGCTAAGGGGCTGGCACAGCAACATTTCCAACTTACAAAATAGCTACTTAAATTAAAAGCACTAATCCATAACTTGTTTCACCAGTTTGAAAAAGGACACATTTATTTCAGGTAACATATCTCTTCCTACCTATTTGGAGTTTATGTGCAATTTTGATATTGTTGATAATCTAATTATTGATTGAGTTAATCCTTAACTCATCTTTATTGGTGATAAGTTTCACTGTGACCTTTAGAAATAGGAAAAAAAAATTGCAAAGTAAAACCCAGATCTAACACACAGCAAATTTAATTTCTCAGCTTCTGCACTTGAAGTTTTTCCTCACAATCAGAAAAGTTAAAACAAGCCCTGTAGGTATGCAGGATGTAATTAAATAAGCAGCCCATGGTTCCACAGAGGATACAGAACTGAAGTGCCTCACAGAGTTAATGCACTGGAGCTGGTGGGACAGGGACTGAAAGGTGCAGCCATAAAGCTGATATATTTTTATGTCGATTTTGTTCTTATGCAGAGGGGAAATTGGAATACATTCGGCTTGGGCAGTAAAACCCACGTGATTTCACTTAGCACGAGTGGTTTTGCTGTGCCTGAAGCAAACTGTGAGGGGTGACCCTCAAGGGAGGGGACAGAGGACAGGAGGCAGCGTCCGGCGAAGCACGAGGTCACAGTGTCCTCTTCCAGTGCCCTCCTTACCCCTGATGCCAAGGAGACCCTCTGTACACCCACCCACCCCCCAGCACTCCGGAGGTGCTACTGGATCACTTTCCCCATAAAACACACAGCAGCAGAAGATCCCAACCCCCCTCCCAGCCCAGTCCTTCCAATATTGACAAGAAACGTGGCAGGGAGCGTCGTGCACCTTTCCAAGGGATGTTTAATAGTTTTCCTTTTTAATAGCAATGTTCCACATAGACCCAGCGGGGTCCGAGTGCCCCTCCAGCACCTGTGGGTCCCTAAGGCACTCAGGAGGGAGCTCAGTGGGAGAAATCCAGCAGGAATGTTTCCGCCACATGGCACCAGCAGTGAATTCTGCAGCAGCTCTGCCGCAGGACCGCGCCCGTTTCATTGGTGTGAGGGCGAGTCCTGCACCAGCCCCCTGGGAATTTGGCAACTCTGTCACCACCAACTCACTCTTCTCACCCCCGCCTGGGGGGAGTCTCGGTGCTCCCACTGCTTTTGAGAATGAATATTCAAACTTCAGTAACACGGTTTGGAAAACCAACGGATTGGTTTTTCCCCCCATCAACTCACCCCTTCCAAAGGCCCACGTGCCCTGCCTTGGGAAGCACCTCCCGTTCCAGCTGCAGGACTCAAGGCTCAGAGGATTGTGCGTTATTCCAGTCCTACCTTACAGCATTTTGCCGTCAAGAAAGTACCTTGAACGTAAATCAAACTGCCTTGAAACAGCGGAAATAAATTAAACAAATGTAATTTGCTTATAAAAATAGTTTCTTATAAATCTTTAAAGCTTATAAAAGCCAGAAAATACATTTAAAAGAATCTCCGGAATATTTCATCCTTTGAGGCGTGGTTACAGTTCAGAAAGTGAGAAGAAGCGAAGCCCACAGACATCTCACACTGATCTTCCCACAAGGAATTCCACAGTACCATGCTTAACCTGCAAGTCAGAATGCCTTGGGCATCCTTCCCCGGGTCAGCTGCCCTGTCAGATCATTTCTGTGTGAAAATAAAAGCTGGCACTCAGCTGGCAATGCTGCTGCCTCTACAGCCAGGGCACGAGGAGCTGTCCCAGAGGTGCCCTATGGAATCAGCAGCTCTGGAGTCAGGGGTAAGCATGGAGCACGGAGGTGCTGCTTTAGGCATTCCTTTCTGAACTGCCCGTGCTGTGGGGAGGGCAGTGGTGCCACACACAGCCCTGCCTCGGCCACGCAGATCTCCCCGGCGTGGCACAGGAACACCGAGATTCCGGGGTGCTGATTATGGGATATGTCTTTGTAATAAAACTAAAACCACCTTGCTGGTCCATCCAACACCTAAGTGCATCAATTGCTCCTCCTGCACTTCCACGAAGACTGTCCTTCGTCCTGCAGCTTTTTGAATTTTGGTCCAAGGAAGAACCACCAGGCAAAGCCCAGGATGACGCAGACGACGGACTCCACGTAGTACCCGTCCAGGGTGGTGATGCAGGAGCCCCCAGCTGCTGTGCACAGCTGAAACAGAGCACAGGGCAATGCACTGAGCACACGGCACTCCAGAGCTGCAGGGGTCTCCCTGCTCCTGGTCAGGACTAAACGGAGTTGTTTACTCTTTGTTGTTTCCTGTGCAGCTGGTCAGAGAGGCTTTCGAGCTTATCAGCAGCATGGACAGTAACAAAGCACCAAACCTGCTCTAGACACGTGGGAAATGGAGCACGTCAGCCCAAAGGGCAAACTCCACAACACAGACATAGCCCCACTGTCCGTGCTGGCCCGCAGGGGCAACCACTGCTCCCAGCCTCACAGAGAAAGATGATTTTCTCCCTAGCCATCCATGTCGTGGACTCCCCAGACCTGGCAATGTCCAGGGCCAGGTTGGAGAGGGCTGGGAGCAACCTGGGATAGTGGAAGGTGTCCCTGCCCATGGCAGGGGTGGCACTAGAATGGCTTTTAGGTCCTTCCAATCCAAACCATTCCATGATTCTGTGATTCTGTATCTGGAAAAAACACGCCCAGGGTGGTTTTGAACTGGAAGACAAACACCCAGCATTCACAAGGTGATTGTACAGCCCAGGATTGTTTCTGCTATTGTTTGGCTTTCAACACTGCTCTAATCCCAGGATTAATCAATTCTCTGAGCTGAGGCTCTGCCAGCAGTTTCATTATGCCGAGACAGGCCAAAGTCAGATTAGGAATAAGAAGGGAGTGGTGGTGGTGGTGGAATGTCACCAACTAGGAGGATGTGAGAAAAGATCAGAGGAGTGAGGTGAAGGAGGAAGGACTCAAGTTCAGTAGAGGCTGAGACACAAGGAACCTAATTAGTGACAGGCTAATGAGCGAGAGGCTGGGAAAGCATCTGCTGCTGAAGCAGTTTCCCCTCTGCACCAACAAAAACTGCACGTCCAGTTCAGACAAATCATGCAGGACTCTAGAACACTTTGATCATTTAGAGAACCTCCATGTCCTAGAGCGTCCTGGCATTCAGGAATGAAATAAATCTCAGTCATGAGCACAGAAAAAAAAAAAAAAAAAAAAAAACCAAAAAAAAAAAACACCCAAACATTTCCACTCTTCAGCCATGTCAAATGTCTCATTTGCTGTGAGGAGGTGAATTTGAAATGTTGCTTTCCCAGCAGTTTTGTGTCCTGTTGTTTGATCTGCGTACAGCAAGTTCTTTGTTCTCTTCCACAGGGCTCCCAGAACTGGGCAGGCAGCCAGTCCCACTTGATTTCATGGGGAAAGTGGACACCAAAATCAGAGAGCAGAGCAGCATCTTGGAGAAGGTATCAAGACAGGCAGATAAGAAGCCTCCAGGGAAACAGGAGAAAGAAAAACCTGCCACAGAAATGGAGGGCCCTGGGGGACAGAGAGCCTGCCATGGACAGAGCCCCTGACTGCACAGCTCAAAACCACACCTACAGGCTCCTCACCCTGCAGGGAATGTGGCACCAGTCTGGTGCTTCCACCCCAGCTCAGCACAGGAAGAAAGGGCTCACTACTCTGCAGCTGCAAACTCTGGGAAAGGGGTGGTTATTCAGAGTGCACAGCTGTTACAAGACTGGATTTTATCACTCAGGAAAATTAGCTCCATCACTGGGAATTTGTGAGCACAAGCCATACATTGTGAAGGTTTCCAAAGGCAAAAAATACTGCAAGAAGCCATTTAATTGAGACACTGAGCAGAGACCCCCCCCCCCAGCCCCCAGACTCACCTCTGTGGCCGCTGCAGTGGCACAGGTGTGGCCCTGGGCCCCGGCACACTCCTTCACTGTGAGGGGGTCCACCAGCCACAGGGCCACCGTGGAGGGCCAGTTGCCCCCCAGGTTGGACACGGTGTTGAGCAGGGTCATGTAGGTGCCCCCGATGAGCGGGTCGCTGACCTTGGCGTTGAAGGCCATGATGGCCACGTACATGCTGTACAGGGTGATCTGGGAGGACAGACAGGCCAGAGAAAATGAAACCCCCAGCACGAAAGCCCTGCTGAGAGATGCCCTGAACTCAGCAGCACTGACTGGAAAATGATCCCAGCAGCAGCAGTTCCTCCTGCAGCCTGTCCCTGTGCTGACTCGGGGAGTGCCCTTGCTGCTTGTCTCAAGCCACGCTGCGACAGACCCAGCCCCACAAGCACTGGCATGACTTGGGGTATCAAACTGAAGTACAATCAGCCAGCTAAAACAGCACTAAACACAACCCTTCTGCATTTGAAAATCGCCTCTCAAGGCCCTGCATTCAGTTCTGATCCAAAGACCACGCTGTATCGGGTGCTTGTTTCCCAAGTCTTTGGATCAGATCCATTATGATGTTCCTCCAACAACTGAGTTTTTTCCCTAAGACCAGGATCACATAACTTCATTTATTTGCACAACCATCAGCATGCCTATCAAGCTCAGACACAGTTCTGGGATTTCTCCAGCTCCTCTGTGCTTTTGAGCTTCTGGGTCTGGGGAAAAAGGAATCTGGGGAACTACATTGGACATGGACAACTCAAAGTAGCTCACAGATGATGTCCAATAGAGCACAGGGAATGGGGAGGAGTAACACCAGCAAGAGTCAAGTCAGTCCTGCCACACAGCACGGGTCAGGCTAGAGGGATTCCAGTTTGACCCTGGAACATCATTTCCCCTCCCCACACTGTGAGTGTTACCTGGTGTAGAGCATAACTCAGCACCACCACAGCGTAGTAGTAGACAGGAAATCCTCCTTCATGCTTTACTTTAGGAGCCCACCACACCAGGAAAGCGAATTCCAGGCCAAGAAGCAACCTGGAGGGATGAGAAAGATGATTTGTTATTCCAAGTAACTCTTCCCATGTGTTTCCTCAACACGAAGCAACCATTGAACAATCGTAGTGAGTACTTTAAAATAGTTTAGATCCAAAGAGTTACACCTATTTCTATCTCAGAATTAGATACCAAATATTTGACAAGCAGTGACATTGTTAATTAGGAGCAGGAGAGCACTGCTCTAATGCTGCTGAACATGCACATCCCCAACACCCCATGCTCTGCTTCCACACAGTGACACTGCATGAACCACAGTTCAACTCACTGTGACAATCCTGACACACTTCTTTGGACCTGGCAGTCAGAGAGTCACACACAAAACCCTACAGGTGATCTGAACACACAAACTGAGCACACCTATTACCGTGTTCCACTAAAATGAGGCTTTACCTGTAAGGCATTGCTTTGTAGAAGGTGTTCAGGGGCTGGGGGCCCGCTGTGTATTTGCTGATAACCAGAGGCAAGATGATCTGCAAAGGAACCATTGGAACTGCCAGCAGAGCCAGGTGCTCTTTGGGGACTCCCTCCTCCACCAGTTTGAGTCCTGTTACAGCATCTGCTGCTGAAAACCCAACCTGCAATGTTAGGGAGACAAAATAAGCTGAGGAGAACAGGGAGTCTGGCTAGAAATTCAGTTTACTCCCTATCACGTAAATCGAGAAATGGATACAGAACACACTGTCACTGAAGTCACTTCTGCCCCTGATTTGGTTTCCAAATTAGTTCCACATGTTCTACACTTGCACACTTACTGTCATCACAGCCAAAACTATTCCAGGAACATTAAGTAGCACTGCCACTCATCCCTGTGCCTTCACTGCTGTTGGCATCCTCAGTGTCCAACCAGGAGCCATGGAAACAGCTTGGACAGAGCTGGGGATTCTGAGCTAAAAAGAAACATTTTCTGTCCTTTTAACTGCAGGCTACACAGCCTGTTTAAAAATGTACTTTACTTTAATACCACATTGCCACCAAGCTTCTCTTCAATGCTTGTGTTAAACACAAAAGCTCACACAAAGCTTTTCTGCTGCACAGCCCTGCTCAGCACAATGGGATAAGCCATTTTGCTTGAATTTCATGTGGAAATTCACAACTCTTGTGACAGCCAACAGCAAAACTAAGTTACATCCTGGGGACTCAGCAGCCTTCTAGACCCTGATGCCAGCGTTTAACAATTCTTAAGTGTATTTACTTACTTTTGAAGTGAGGATCAAGAGACAGAAAGTAAGAACTGCTGGCATCTTGATTATTGAGAATAGCAGCCTGTATGTGTCAGTGATGCCTTTTGTTTCTTCCTTTGCTGGTATTAGCTCCTGGTTTTCTTTTTTCAGAAAGGCAACCAATGTAGTGGTAACTAAGAAGACAGCTCCCCAGAAAAACAGGAAATCTGGAGGGGAAAATAGAATAAAAATTCCTTTGTAGCAGCCATGATTGACAGTTGTAGAATACAAACCTAATAATCAAAGTGGAATAAAAACAAGCAGCAAAAGCAAACCAGGAGCTACATACAGTGAATGACACAGCTCTGCCCTCCTCTGAGAGGAGGTGTTTGCTGGAGCTGAGGCAGAGGAGCAGCAGCAAACCAGGTCACCTCCCTGCTCTTTGGTGGGTTGTCACCACAGTGAGCATGTTGGAGGAGGAACAGAGGCAAAAATGAACACGTTGAAGGATTACACACACAGCCAGCACAGGCTGATAAAGGAGGAAAACCACATGTAATAGTTAGAAGAGAGGGAAGAACCTCCAGAGGCAGAACTCCTGCCCAGCTCCTCCCTTACCCTGCACTCAGGGAACCACTCTGTGCCTCAGCTCTACATCCCTATCTAATACCCATCTCCCACCTGCAGGAAAAAGGGATTTAGGAGTGTGAAGATGGCCCGAGGAAAGTTTTTACAGAGTTCTACGGAGTCCTCAGACCTGTCTGGCTGAAGTGGAGACTCGGCAGCATTCCAGTGCTCTGTTTTAGGCAGATCAATATCTGCTAAATCGTGGATGTGGGACAGAAAAAAGCCACCAAGAGAGTACTTCTGGTTTAGTGAATGGCCAGTTCAAGATCATCCTATCCTCTGCCTCTAGGACAGAGGCAGGAAGGAGCTCAGCCATGTGCAGGGGGTAGGACAGAAGCAGCCTTTAGTCCTCCTGGTCAGGAGCAGCTCCAGCAGCCTCTGGGGGCCTCGGCAGGAGCAGCGAGGGCTGGTGAAAGGGCAGAGACAAAGGTTCGGTCAGTTATCGCCTGCTTCTCGCGCACAGCAGGGAACAGGCTCGGCAAGCTGGAAGAAAACACGCAAGGACTGCTCCAGGTGTGTCCCACCATTCCCAGGGTAACAGAAAAAAGGCTTTTCACACCATTTCTGCTACTCTTCCCTTTCCTAAAATAAACACGACCTCACAAGCAGCACTGTCAAGATTGCTCTCCCTTAAAAAAAAAAAAACAAGGTGCCCTGAACAGACATTCTCACGGAAAGATGCATTTTCTGAGAGTCTCACTAATCACAGCTGCTGGCTGCAAAGGATGTGGAGGAGCAGCTCTCTAATAATAACCCTGAGCATTATCACTGCAGTGAGAGACACAGTGCAAGGATGGGGATAGAAATAGCTCTGAGCATCATCACATGAGTGCTCCTGATCAGGCCAGCCCTGTCAGCTGCAGCACAGCACTGCAGGGGCTGCATCAGCAACAAAGCAAAGCAAGAAAAAAAGAAAAAACCCACCATATCCATATATATAGTAGTTCAGACGAAAAAAGTGGGTTTTTTGAGGCTGTAGGCAGTTTACACAAAAATAAGGTACATTTCCTTTCAAATACAAGGAACCTCACTAACAGGCTACAAGCAGAAGAACTTTGAAATTACAGTTTACTAAGGGATTTCAAGGACAAACTTTCTGGTCCCACCGCTGCTGCTTCCCCCATCCCTATTTTGTTTCTGCAGCTACACTACTAGTAACAAAATAAACCACTGAGATGGGGCAAAACAAGTTTTTGAACTAGATCAGGGATTGATCAGGCTGGAAAACAGCCTGAAAAAGGTACTCAGGTGGTACAGGTACCCAGGATCCCCTCCCAGGAGCAGGGGTGCTCCACAGTCCCTGGCACAGGTAAGGGGCACCTTTGTCCTGTGTTCACTCTTTCCCACTGTCCTTCCTTCCTTGCTGGAACGGGCAAACCAGGCAGGAATCACAAAGCCAGCCAGGGAGCTTCCCCTGCTTTAAAAAAAACTGAAGTTACCTGAGCAGCAAGTGCTAAATACACCCCAGGACAATCAGCCCACGGAAGGGTTTTTCCTGTTTCCTTCTCTGGCACTTCAGCCTGACACAGCCCAACACAGCCTTTGGTTTGGTGAATTTGATGATGGGTTTACTTTTGCCCATATTAATTTCCTGAAGTTAATGAGAATAATGAATGCTGCTGCTGCTTCTCAACAACTCAAAGCTGACTTAGGATCACAGAATATCTTCAGCTGGGATGGACCCACAAGGCTCATCCCAACTCCTGGCACAAGACAACCCTGGCAGTGCTGTCCAAAGGCTCCCGGAGCTCTGGCAGCCTCGGGGCCGTGCCCATTCCCTGGCGAGCCTGGGCAGTGCCAGCACCCTCTGGGGGAAGAACCTTTCCTGATATCCACCTAAACCAGCTCCCTCGGGGTGCTGCTCCTCTGGATCATGGAGTGTTGACTTGTTCCTTCCCTAGCACTGGGCTCAGCCTACAGCAACAGTGCTCAGAGATCTGAGCTGGCAGAGAACGTTCACCTTTTCCAGCAGTGAAGTTTTCTGCTGCTTTACCTGCCAAACCTGCTCATCACCAGCCCATTACAGCCAGGGCAAGGACCAGTGAGTCCCTGTGCTCCTCGGTGAGCTGGTTACTGCTGCTGCTCTCAGCTGCTCCAGGGAAACACTGAACTGTGCCACTCACATGACTGAGAAACAGAATTATTTTACAGTTTTACTACCTGAAAAATCATATCCTGCAACTACAGTGTCAGTTATTTGCTGTTCTTACTCTACCCACATCAATACTCCAGGGCAGGTAAAGAAGGTGGGATTGGTGCTGTTTGGAGATAATATCTTTTAAATACAGCACTTTTATTTATACAAACAGCCCTGAGAGAAAAAAACCCCAAACAACGAAAACCCTGGGCAGTGAGGGAAGCACAGCCAAGCCGAGCTGTCTGAACAGCAGTGGCTGCAAGTTGCATCAGCAGCAAAGACGTCAGTGTGCACTGCAGTGAGGGATGGACACGCCAGCCCAGGAGCTGCACAGCTCCAGGGACAGCCAGGAGCCAGCTGGGACACTTGGAGGGCCACTCTGTGCTCCCTGACATAGGCCAGGCACGAGGCTGGCAGCAGGGAGCAAAGAGCAGGACTGGTCAGCAGTGGTGAGAGCTGCAGCGAGCAGGCAGGCACAGCAGCTGTGGGAACTGCTGTCCTGATTCAGCCCCGAGGAAGGGGCAGGACAGAAAGCAAAGGTCCCCTTCACCCAACAATTCCAGCCTCTTCTGGCATACCTGATCTGAGGTGGCACAGTGTGAGGGGGAGCAGAGACTGAGACCATGGGGATCTGCTCTTCACTGCCAGGCTCACCCTGAGGCTGCAGCCAGAAGTGCTGCCAGCATTTCCTGTACTCCCTCAAACTTGCAACCAAACCAGCTGCCCTTGAAGCATCTCCAGGGTAATACCCCTGCCACCACACAGAACCTTTCTGAGAAAAAACCCCAACCCCAGCAAACAGAAACATCCCTCCACTACCAGCCAGTTATGCTTGGATTACCACACTCCATTTAATTTGCTGAAGAGAAAAAGCAAATCCTCCTTAACTTACTAAAATAAGGCCTTCCTTCAGAAACTAGCTACATGCTCAACCCTGTGCACCTTCACTTCTATTCTGTGAAAAATATCATATTGGAAGAATATCTTTTTTATTTTAGTTCCCCTCTTTCTTCTTCTCACATGGAGACTTTGGCTTGTTTTTCTTAAAGAGTAATCTAGTCCATGGGCATTAAACTAGGAGAAAAAAAAAAGAGTTCCTCCAAAGTGCTTAGGTCAGCCTAGATAATGACAAGGCAGGTTTTCCACACACTTTAGCCCAGAAAAATCTGAACTCCAGTGCATGTAGCAGTGGGCTCTGCCAGCCTCCAAGCAGGCTGTGCTTTCCCACGGGGCAAGGGACAAACCAAACCTGTTTGATTCCCAGCGTCCCACCACAGAGGGGTCCAGGCACAGGGAATAAGCATCCTGAGGAAGATATAACCGTTTTTACTAGGAAAAAAATCCTTCCCTGGCAGGGTGGGGTGCCCAGAGCAGCGGTGGCTGCCCGTGGATCCCTGGCAGTGCCCAAGGACAGGCTGGACAGAGCTGGGAGCACCTGGGGCGGTGGAAGGTGTCCCTGCCATGGCAGGGAACCTCTTTAGTCCCTTCCAAAGCAGCGCACTCGCCGGCTCCGTCGCGGCACACGCGGGCTGCAGCGCCCGGCCCTACCTGAGAGGGTGACGATGCCCCGCGGCTGCGGCTCGAAGCGCAGGTACTTGTTGCAGAAGGAGGCGGACTCCAGGGCCAGGAACAGCACGTTGCCCAGGAAGTAGCCGGCCGTCTGCCCCACGGAGTTGCAGGTGGAGGCGTAGCCCACGTTCTCCCGGGACAGCATGGTGAGCGCCCAGCCGTCCACCGCGATGTCCTGCGTGGCCGCCAGGAACTCGAAGAGGAAGAAGGTGACGGTGAGCGCCGCCACGTCGGGGCCGCGGCCGTGGCCGTCGCCCAGCAGCGCGTCCACCTGCGTGGACATGTAGATCATGAAGAGCCCCAGCACGTACTGCGTGGGCACCAGCCACGACTTGCGGCGGCCGAAGCCCCGCACGTACACGGCGTCCACCAAGGGCGCCCACAGCAGCTTCAGGCTGAAGGGCCAGAACACGAAGCTGAAGAAGGCCTGGTCGGTGTAGCTGGCGCTCTTGCTCTGCAGGATGAGCGGCACGCTGCCCGCCAGCCCCAGCGGGATGCCCTGCAGCACGTACAGCACCAGCAGCAGCAGGATGCTGCCCAGCTCCGCGCGGTACCCCCGCGCCCGCTCCGCCGCCGGCAGCAGCGCCTCGGTGTCGCCGGGCAGCCCGCCGCGGGGCGGCTCGTCCGTCAGGTCCAGGCTGTGCTGGCGGGTGGCGGCGCGGCGCTGCCGGCCGCCCTCCTCGGCGGCGATGGCGGGCGCCATGTCCGGGGAGCGGCCCGGCAGCGGCCCCGGCGCCGCCGCGCTGAGGGAGCCGCCCCGCCCCGCGCGGGCCAGGCGTGGCCGCGCCTCATTGGTGCGCTGCGGGTGACGTCATGCGCGGCACCGCCCCCTCGGCCCTGATTGACGGGGCGGCAGGAGCGGAACTGGGGACGGGAGCCGGGATCGCTGGAGCGGCTCCGGGCCCGGGAAAGGTTGAGGGAGCCGAAGCTGAGCTCCGAGCCTGCTCAGCCTGGAGAGGAGCCCTCAGCCCTGACTGTCCCTGGGCGTCCTGAGCGCAGGGAGCGTCACAGCTCTGCTCTGCCCAGGCTCTGCAGGGACTGAGCCCAGGAAGTCCCACCTCGACAGGAGGGAGACCTTTCCTGTGAGCACTGGAACAGAGACCAGAGAGGGTGTGCAGTCTCCTCACTGGGGATATTGCAGACCTGTCTGGACACAATCCTGTGCCGTGTGCTCTGAGATGACCCTGCTTGAATGCCAATGTAAATACAAGTGTAAAAGAATGACACGTCCCAAAAAACAACAGACCAGAAACCCCGATTTTGAACAAAACCTGTACATTTCTGTCAGCCGCAGGACAGAACAGTTTGGAATTTGACAGCAGAACCAGACGCTGGTGTGTGATTTCATCTTAACCAGAACTCCTTCATTCACCCCTTCCTTCATTCCTTCTGTTTACACTGATGTTCAGGGAAAGGCAGCAAAACCGCGCCGGGACCGCCCCAGGAGGGTTCCGCGGATGCAGTCACGTTCCCCGGTGTGCGCTGGGGAATCACCGAGCAGGCACAGCAGGTTCAGCGTCCGAGGCCGGGATGGACGGGACGGGATGGACCCGGTCGATGGAAGGTGTCCCTGCCCACGGCAGGGGGCGGGACGGGATGGGCTTTGAGCTCCCAACCCAAAGCAGCCGGCGATCCCAAGATTCCATAAGATGGAGCATCTTATGGAAAACCCACTCACTGCAAAGCTCTGATTGTTTTTTACCCTGACAATAGAGCAAAACGAGCCGGCCGGAGCGCAGACCCGCCGCGGGCGCCGGGCTCCCCGGCGGTGTCCCCGGCGTGTCCCCGCATCCCCGTCCCGCCCCTGACCCCGCCGCCGCTCCTCCCCTTCCGCCGGAGCGGCCGTGCCGGGCGGCTCCTCCTCCGCGGGCGGCATTAGCTCATCGGCCGCGGCTCCTCGCGGCCCTTTCTTCGCGCTGCCCGCCGCCCCCATGGCCCTGTGCAACGGGGACACCAAGGTCAGTGCTGCGGCCGCGGGGCGCGGGGCTGCGGCCCGGCCCGGCCCCGTGGCGGGGCCCCGCGGCCCGGGAGGGGAGCGGGGACCGCCCGCGCCGTCAGCCGCGGCTGCTCGCAGAGCGCTAATTCGTTAATTAACTGATTAATTCCCCCGAGCGAGCGGGGCTGTTCCGCCGTGCTCCAGCCGGCTGTGTCCCCGCTCGCAGCCGGGGCCGGGGGCTCGGTTCATTCGCCCCGGCCCGGGTGCCGCCGCTGCAGCCCCGGGGACGGGGCGGCCGCGTGTCCGTGTGGCCCGGGCACGGCGGGGCACGGGACGAGCCGTGCGCCCTAGGGACTTCCAGCTCTTTCCGAGAATGCACCTTCCCACCCGAGCTGCCTCGAGCCGCCGCTGTAGCGGGATAAAAGGCTTCTTCTGCTTTCTTTATCTGGTCTGCACAAACGCGTGGCTCCGGGGCGGTTCGAGCGCTCGGTTTCTGAGGGCTCGCTTGGTCCCCGTGTAAGTTTTCTGACACGCTTTCCCTTGGCCGGGTTCACAACCTCCCCTCCTGGCCGGGGCTGCTCCTCTCCTCCCTCGTTCTCGGCTCTTTATCTCGTTTGCACGAAGCTGTGCCTCTGGAGGGCTTTTTGAGTGCTCGGTTCGTCCCCGGGTGTGTTTTCTGTCCCGTTTTTCCCCGGCCGCGGTCGCAGCCTCCTTTCCTGGCCGGGGCTGCTCCCGGGGGCTCCAGTTCTCCCTGGCCGTGGGCTGTGCAGCTCCTGGCTCGTCCTGCACGAGGGAGAGCAGCTTCTGCAGGGACCGCCTGCCAGCAGCCCGCCGACACCTGCATGGGACTCGTGTCCCTTAAAGTTCCCCTGGTATAACGATTTGGGGGCTCTTGTCTCGCTCTTGGGGATGGCCTGAGTTTGAGGGAGCTGCTTTCCTGTTGTACTGTGAAGTACGAGTGAGCGTTCTTGGACCTGCTTTATTTTGATACCACGGGGAAACAGTTAAACTCTTGTAAAACCTGTGCTGGCTTGAATAGTGCAAGATCAAGGCTCCTGGTTTAGGCTTGTCCTGAGCTACCAGCGTGGGTGAAAGCTCAGGGCTGCGGGCTTGGACAGAGGAGCTGCTGCTGCTTTCCAGTACTCCAGAATGGGACTGGTCTGTATGGAAATGTGGTTTATAAATTGCATTAATGACCAACCTGCAAGCCTGCGGGTGTGTGAAATGCTGAAAAATCCCCTGATTCTGCACACGTGGGCTGCTAGGAGCTTGCACTCTCAGTTTAAGGCACTAGGTAGGTATGTGAGGAACAGGATTTGTGGTGTCCTTGGCTGGTAACCCAAGCCTGGTTCCAGTTCTCCTACCTCAGCTCACTAGAGAACTCGGAATTATTTGTTTTCGACACAGAAGAACAGCAGCAATGGAAGATTTTGTCCTCCAGCGTTAGTGTGGTAGAGCTGAAGTGATGGAACGAGGCTGGCAGCACAGCTGGGGTGACCACACGGCTCAGGTGGCACGTGGCACCTTGGTGCCGTGTCTCGGGTCCATGGTATTCAGGGTGACTTTTGATTTCAGTTAGCTGAATAGAGACTTTCTTCTCTCGGTGTGCACGAGTTTTTAGTCCTGCTTTCAGTCCTGCTCTGTGGACAGCAGCGTGGTGCCTCTGCCCCATGCCTGGGACAGGTGTCAGAGCAGCTTCCACAGGAGGCCTCAAAACCAGCGCGTCCTCCAGACTTTTGTGTGAATAGACCACAGGAGCAGGAGAAGGAGGACAAGGAGAGCTACTTCTGCCCATACTGAGGGGAAAAGGAGCTTTCATTAGAGGCTCTTCAGTCCCAGCAGGAGGAGGTGCTGGCTCCACAAGCCCCGTCCACCCCTGCAGGAGCTGGGCTGTCTGGTGTCCTCTCAATCTCTGCTGGCACACCCGTGGTGTGCAGAGCTCAGCTGCCACCTTGGCTGCACGTGAACAGCATCTGTGCCTTTTTGGATTTCATCAAATGGAGTTTCCCTTGGTAAATTGGGGTTTAAAACCCCTAGCCTTGGAACTGTGCCTTTCGATAAGTAACGCCAGATCCTGTGATGACTTTTCTGCCCTTTTTCCTTTCCTCTTTTTGCCTGTGATTTATGGTGGTGCACGTTGGGCTCTCTTAGTTCTGAGCTCCCTTACAGTTCTACTTGTCTGGTGAGTTCAGAGGAGTTTGGATTGCTGTCCTGCTTCTGCTGGGATCTGAGGGAGGTGCAGGTTCAGGACACAGACCTACTCATGCTGCATTAACAGTGATCCTCAAGCTACTCCTGATGTAACTTGGGGCTCTTTCTGTTTTCACACTCCCCCCCAGCTGTTGCTCGTGCCCCCATTAACCACACCTGCCTGCCCAAAGCATCAAGGGTAGGGCACTGAAAACCAGATTAATTTATTAGCTACAGGTGTGGATGCTTGGCTATCAGTCCAGCTGAGCTGACACCAACAGTAACTCCTGTTTAGTCTTTTTTCGTGAGGGGGCTGCAGAGCTCTGGCCCTAAATGACACAACCTACTCCTCTGAAGCAATTAAAGACTTCAAATAAAAAAATAGCACTGCAAGGAATAGTGTTTTCCCCAAGATGGGCTCAGGAAAGCACAAGGATGTTGGTCTGCCTTGCAAGAGCTGCTAATTTAGGAATTGGCAGGTGAACATGCCCAAAATCACTCTAAAATTGATTTCCTGCCTGCACTGGAAGGGAGGACAGCTCTGGTGACTCTGCCTCGCTGGGGGTGTGGAGGGGTCTTTGCTGCAAAGTCTGCTCTCTTCCAGCATGTGCACTTTTTGTTGTGTAACCCCAGAATAAAAGTCATTAAGAGCTCCCCATCAGGCAACTTGGCTGCCAGCTGAAGGGCAAAAATTAAATCTCTGATTTTAACCTGGATTTAGGCTTTTGAGGGATTTAGCACTATTTTTTCCCCCCACTTACGTCCTTTAATTAAGATAAAACCTCTTCCAGCTGGTGTGAACTTTGGAGGTTTCCAGTGTGTGTGTTGGGAGGTTGTGTCCCAGCACGATGATGCTCTCCAGGGTCACCTGTGGCTGCTCTGGGGCGAGTTCCTGCCCCAGGTGGAAATGCTTGAGCAGCTGTGATGGGAACAGGAGGTTCTGCTGGTTTGGAGCAGGCAGCAGAACCACTCCAACCTGCCATCAGTAAAACTTGAAACGGAGCTCCAAGATGTTTGGAGGCAGCGTTTGCCAAAGTAAAACCCTTCCCAGTTTGTCCTTCACCAGGCTGCATGGGCAAGGACGGGGTAAGCTTTGAGTTGGGGGAAGAACACCTTGACAGAAGTCAATTCTTTATGCAGCAGATTTTTGGTGGTGGAGCATGGCTGTTGATTCTTCCTTGGAGATGCTCTGAAAAGGACACTTCCATGCAATAGCTGCCTCTCCTCACAAGCTTCTTTAATGAAGAACCTCGGCCTTGTGTGTTTTAGCACTCTTTCAGATTTGGCTGAAGTTGGCCAAGCAGTTCAGATGTGAGGGGCTCAGAGGGAACCACTGCTTTGTTCTGACCTGCAGTCTGCTCAAATGCTGCACTCAAAATGTGTTGGTTTTTTTTTTTTCTTTTTTTTTTTGAATCATTTAGCAGCGACATTTGTTCTCAATTTTCCCTTTTTATTCTCTCCAGGAGGTAATGTCAAGTGAAGTTCGGCATATGAGCCAGCGTGACGGGGGAAACGTTTTTTGTTTGGTTTTGTGCTGTTTTGCCTGAGAAAAAGGCCGATGCTGTCAGTTCTCATGGGCTGTGCTGGGGTTCATGTGGAACTGGAAAATGGGAAAAGATGGAGAGGCTGCAGATGGTGATCAGGGCATATGAGCTCTTGCTGGTGGGAAGCTCTGCCCTCATTAGATCATTAGCATTTTTCTTCCCTAATTTGTGCTCTGTTTGGTTTGGGGGATGGGATGTCGTGTCTGTGTGTCTGCTTGGGATGTTCTGTGCTGGTGTCCAGCACCTTTGTCTTGCCAGTGCCTCAGCTGGTCCTTATAATCTTCAAGGGTTTTTTGGTTGGTTGGGTTTGTTTTTTTTTTTTTAAATTTTGAAGTTTCTTGGCTGGTATTTATCATTTTTAACATAAATTAGCATAGCTAATTAGCAAAGCCTTGCACATGTTAGTTGTTAAAGAGATCTGGCTTAGTCAATAGGCTGTCAGTGTAAAGCCAGAGGAGGTTTGGGCTGGATATCAAGAGATGTTTCCTGACAGAAACGTTTGTGAAGCATCCAGGGGGGCTGCCCAGGGTGGTGGTGGGGTCACCATCCCCGAGAGGGTTCTGGAAACGTGTGGAAGCAGCAATAGAGCACGGTTCAGTGGGGACCACGGTGGTGGGGCTGGGTGGACAGCTGCACTTGGGCCACTCACAGAGGCCTTTTCCAGCCTCGTGTCTCGGTGACCCCGTGGGATTGCTGACACGGGTGTGGGGGATCCCATGGGAATGCTGAGTGGGTGTGGGGGATCCCATGGGATTGCTGAGTGGGTGTGGGGGATCCCATGGGATTGCTGAGTGGGTGTGGGGGATCCCATGGGATTGCTGAGTGGGGGATCCCATGGGATTGCTGAGTGGGGGATCCCATGGGATTGCTGAGTGGGTGTGGGGGATCCCATGGGATTGCTGAGTGGGGGATCCCATGGGATTGCTGAGTGGGTGTGGGGGATCCCATGGGATTGCTGAGTGGGTGTGGGGGATCCCATGGGATTGCTGAGTGGGTGTGGGTGATTCCATAGGATTTCTGGTGCGGGTGTGGGTGATCCCATGGGATTGCTGACGCGGGTGTCAGCGGTTCCATGGGATTGCTGACATGGGTGTAGGTGTTTCCATGGGATTGCTGAGAGGGTGTGGGTGATCCCATGGGATTTCTGGCGCGGGTGTCAGAGGTTCCATGGGATTTCTAACATGGGTGTAGGTGGTTCCATGGGATTGCTAAGTGGGTGTGGGAGATCCCATGGGATTGCTGAGTGGGTGTGGGTGATCCCATGGGATTTCTGGTGCGGGTGTAGGTGTTTCCATGGGATTGCTGAGAGGGTGTGGGTGAACCCACGGGATTTCTGACATGGGTGTAGGTGTTTCCATGGGATTGCTGAGTGGGTGTGGGTGATCCCACGGGATTTCTGACATGGGTGTAGGTGTTTCCATGGGATTGCTGAGTGGATGTGGGTAATCCCGTGGGATTTCTGACATGGGTGTAGGTGTTTCCATGGGATTGCTAAGTGGATGTGGGTAATCCCGTGGGATTTCTGACATGGGTGTAGGTGTTTCCATGGGATTGCTGAGTGGGTGTGGGTGATCCCACGGGATTTCTGACATGGGTGTAGGTGTTTCCATGGGATTGCTGAGTGGGTGTGGGTGATCCCACGGGATTTCTGACATGGGTGTAGGTGTTTCCATGGGATTGCTGAGTGGGTGTGGGTAATCCCGTGGGATTTCTGACGCGGGTGCTGTTGACAGCCCGAGAACGCCGGGGCAGAGCTCAAGGATGGGCAGCACCACTACGAGGGCGCCGTGGTGATCCTGGACGCGGGCGCGCAGTACGGCAAGGTCATCGACCGGCGCGTGCGCGAGCTCTTCGTGCAGTCCGAGATCTTCCCGCTGGAGACGCCGGCCTTCGCCATCCGCGAGCAGGGATTCCGGTACGTGCCCTGCCTGCTCCCTGCTCACCACCTGGGCAGCTGTTGTACCCACAGGTGAACCCGGTGGGGAGAAATGCTGATGTCTGACTTAGTCCAGAAGGCTGAATGATTTCTTTATTAGAACTATGCTATAATACATTCATATACTATTTAAAGGAGACATTAAAACTACAAACCTGCTTTTCTAACTCCCATCTCTAACCCACTCACAACTCGTGCCCCTCTCTGAGAGCCCAGCCACAGGTGGGTTGGATTGGATTGGATTGGATTGGATTGGGTTGGGTTGGATTGGTTTGGGTTGGGTTGGGTTGGGTTGGATTGGATTGGATTGGATTGGGTTGGGTCGGGTTGGATTGGCCACCAGCCCCAAACAATCCTCACCAGCATCCAACCAAGCAATCACCCCAGGGAAACAATTCCCCAAACACATTCCACATGGGAAAAACAAGGAGCAGAAATAGAAATTGTTTTCTCTTTCTTTCCTCTGTGCTCCTCCATGAAAAATCCTGAAAGAAGGAAGACTGTGCCTGCGACAGGCAGTAGCTCTGATGTTGCAGTAAAGCAGACAGGACTCTGTTTTTTCACCTAGGAAAAGGCAATTCTTTATTCACATAGCTCGTTTTATATAGTTTTCACAGACCTTGTGTTCGACTCCACGTGGCTGCAATTTTCTTGCCCAATTCATTGGTTCAAAGGTGTTTTTGTGTGTGTGTGCTGAGATTCTCTCTTCACCCAGGTGTTTACATTTTTCTTTGTGGATTTTTGTGGGACAGATCTTCTGTTATTACAGGTGCAGCCTACTGTTCTTACTAGAATAGGTTGTTGTGCTAACTGCTTCTTATTCCTTTGATTCTTCCTTATGGGAGCTTACAAGCTAGCTGGTTAGCTGCACTTAGAAGAAGCAACAGGCTTAAGCCCTGATTTTATAAAGCCTTTCTTTTATAATCTCTCTATCTGTATACAGCTCTCTAATGGCAGTGGTGTGAATGATTCCCTCTGAGCCTGGCTGCAGGAACACCTGAGCTGTGCTGGGGACACTTGGGCAGAGATCCATCTTGTACATTTGTCTCTCCATGCCTTTTTATACATTTGTTTCCTAATGTCATTTTGATAATTTCAATTGCAGAGCATCATTCAAGAGGCTACATTTTAACTATCTGCCAAAACGTAGTTGATTTTGCTGTTTTACCTGTTGAATTTTTTTTGTGGGCTTCTAAAAATATTTCTTTACTTTTTTTTTTTTTTAATTAAACTAACTAACTTGGATACTCAAGGTATTATGGTAAATTGTGCCAGATGTTCCTGGGAAGCAGCTAAAAAAAATCCCTAATTGACACTGCCACTCATTGTTTGCAGCAAAGAAAGGTCTCACAATTATTTAGTACTTTGTACTTTAATTTTTCATGTTTTGTTAGGCTTTCTAGGCTATACAGGCTATACATCTCTTCTGTGTGTGGAAAATAAATACCCTGAAGTCTACAAATCACCAAAGATTTGTACTTACTTGTCAGTTGGGTAAAAATCCAGAAATGTGGTGCACCTGGGATGTTGGTTGTGCTCTGTAACAGATAAGACAGTGCTGCAGAAGTGCATTTTTCCAATCAATGGTAATTAGTGAAGCAGTAAATAGTTTGTGTTGATGCAGGTTTGCAGTGGGAAGAATTCAGAACAGTTGAAAGTTCCTCAGAGTATTGGGATTAGACCTGTGGGAGTTGTCATTGCAAATAGCTGCTCTCTAAAATGAGGCAGAGAGAAGTGACCTCTTCAGCCAGGTCACTTCTCAAGGTTGGGGTGGTGGATTCAGGTCACCCAGGCTGGTCAATAACTCTGTGTGTCCACAAAACCTGTTTGTGTCCAGTGTCAGTTGACAAACCCAACAGACCAACAGCTGTGGTCACTGTAAGACTGAGTTTGTGGTTTTACTGCAGGATTTTGGTGCATGTTCCATGTCCTGGGAGCAGTCAGGCAGCTGGGGCAGGAATGGGTGAGGAGCTGCTCCTCTGCTGAGCTTTGGGATGGGCAGCAAGAGCCAACATTTTGCTAAATCATGTTTACACCTTGTGTTTGAAAAGCCAGCTCCTCAACGTTCAGAACACTTTCCACTGAAGTGTCCCCTAAACGTGGCAGGAGCATTTCCCACAATATCCTGGCTCTGGATTTAGTCTGGGCTCTGGATTTAGTCTGGGCTCTGGATTTAGTCTGGGCTCTGGCACTGAGCTCTGGCAGGAGTGCTGACCTCGGGGTGTCAGTGCACACATTTCCCCTGGGTGTTTTTGTGTGGTGCCTGTAACCCAGTGCAGAGGGGCTTTCCAGAGCTGGGTCAGGTGGTTTGGGAAGGGGTTTAGGGTGAACCAGAGAAAGGGATATTCATACCAACACAGACAAATGTGCAGGAAATGGCACAGTGCTGCAGGAAAGCTTCTGTGCAGGTTCTGACTTCTCCTGCACAGCTGAGAAGATGCAAGTCCTTCTCCTAGCCTCATTTTTTTTTTTTTTTTTTTTTACTTCAGTACTTGGGCACATTGCAGACCTCTCTGTATTATGTCAAATTTCAATTGGTATGGAAAAAAACCCAGGTGTTTAAGACTCTACTTTTTGACTAGAAGAGTGTATAACTATTTTGATTTCTCATAAGAATGTTCAGCCTATAGGTGTGGCTGTATTCTTTCAATTCCTTCCTAGAACCCCAGGGAGCAGCTGGAGCTGTGTCAGGGGAGTTTTGGGTTGGAGATCAGGGAAAGGTTCTGCCCAGGCTCCCCAGGGAATGGGCATGGCCCCGAGCTCCAGGAGTATATTCTGTGGTTCTAATTAATACTAAATAATGTTCTGTACATCTGGCACTGGAACAAATGCTTCTGTGCATGGAGTTGTTTGGAGCAGGAACACCAGCAGGCACGGAGAGAGTTCAGGCTCTTCACAGCAGTCCAGGCTCAGGAAATGCACCGTGTCTCCAGGCTGACCAGAAGTGCCTGTGCAGGACCTGCAGGGAGGAGATTTCAGGATGTAAAAGTGCACCCACATCAGCTGTGCTGCTTCCAGAGCTGGCCTGGAGATCCCAGCAGGCAGGGAGACAAATGATGCCCCTCCCAGCTCCATCCCTCCTGGACTGGGGGGCTGCAGGTGACCTTGGTGCTGCAGGGCTGTTTCTCTTGGTGGCACGGGCAGGAGTGGGCAGCACAGTGCCTGTTCCTGCTGCTGAGAACCAGGAAAACTCTGCTTTGTCAGTACTTGCACGGAACCAGTGCTGGGGGAATGATTAGATACATTTAATCCCATTTGTGCAACTCCTGTCTCGTTTGGTTTTGCACTTGTGGCTCGGGGCAAGTTTGATGTTCTCTGTGAAACAAACAGTTCTGAGTCCAAGGTCTGGTACTGCCCTGCTCCAACCCAGGACGAGGCCAGCAGCATTGCCCAACTGGTGCTTCTGCAGTTCATGGTCCTGTACATCACTGTGGTTTGCAAAAACTCTCTCTTCCCCTTTGAGATGGTTTCATTTTCTTTTATAGTGTGAAGAATTAACTCCAAGCCCTACATGATTGCTTGTATTGCGCTTGTAATTCTCAACTTGTTGCTAATGCCATCTCTGCATTGCCAGAATGGATGAAGGGACATTTTCTTTCAGCAGACTTAGGAGCTAAGGAGTGGATTTTTTGACTGCAGGTCTCCTCCAGATATCACAGACTTCATAAATTGTGTGTGTGTGTATATATATATATATTATTGCTAATACTCTACATTTGTCCCAGCCATCCTGCTTCTCTCATAGCTGATGGCTGGCTGTGAGAAATTTAAAATACAGACACTTTTTATGATGGTTTATATTTGACTTTGTTTAAACTGGGGAAATCCTTCCCTGAAAACCTGCTGGGTCTGGCAGCAAAAACCAAGCTGTGTGTTATGATGTCTGTGTTCAAATGTCTGCTAGAAAGTATCAGTTCTAAGAGTGGTATGAGACCGTGCCAGTGCTTACAGTAAACAGATTTCAAAGAAACCAGTGCATTTGGATTAATGATTTCTTCATGTTCTGTCTGCAGAGCCATCATCATATCTGGAGGACCAAACTCTGTGTATGCAGAAGATGCACCATGGTTCGACCCAGCCATATTCACAATAGGAAAGCCAGTGCTTGGGATCTGCTATGGGATGCAGGTGCTGTTGGGAGACAACACGGAGTCCTTGGGGCTGGGAAACGCCTCCAGGAGCGAGTCCAGCCACTAAATGTGCCTGTCCACAGCCACAGGTCTCCTTCCTGCATGAGCTGAGGAGCTGCTCTCTGAGCAGAGCCACAGGAGCGTTCATTGATGAGCTGAGCTTGCTGCGTGCTCCTCTCTTGGCTCTGCCTTACCTTGGAGTGGCCTTAAACTGAAGGAGGACAGATTTGCATTAGAGATTAGGGAGAAATTCTTCCCTGGGAGGGTAGAGATGCCCTGGCACAGGGTGCCCAGAGCAGTTGTGGCTGCCCCTGGATCCCTGGCAGTGCCCAAGGCCAGGCTGGACGGGGCTTGGATCAGCCTGGGACAGTGGGAGGTGTCCCTGCCATGGCAGGGGTGGAATGGGATGAGCTTTAAGGTCCTTCCAACCCAAAACAGTTTGGGATCAGTTGCATAAATGTTTTTTTCTTTGCTGCAGTGCTGTGAATTGAGGTCTGCACTCCCTGTTTTTGTCAGGGTAAATATAAACTGTCAGTCACTCATTAATTCTGCCCAGCTGGTACTGAAAAAGGCAGCTCTCCTGGAAACAAGTGGAGCAGTGTCTCAGGCATGGGCTGTTCCTGGCAGAGCTCTTAGGAGTGCTTAACACTCCCTCACAAAAAAGGAAATAACCCTCACTTACCTTTGGACTCACTGGTGATCCTGCAGGGATCTGGTAGATCCCAGCTGAGCAAAACAAACTTCCAGGGAGACAAGGGCTGCTGTAGGTGCATGACTTCTGCTCGTGCATCCTGCTTTTCCCAGGGTTAGTCCCGAAACAAAACTAAGGGAATAAAGTCAGGTTTTTGACGTGGCCTCAGGTACTCAGCTGGTTTGCAGAGCAGCCATTTGTGAGGGAAGGAGCTGCACACTATGGAATATACCTTATTTTGCAAATCTCTGCCTGTGGGGCTCTGCTCCCCGTGTGTGGCAGTGCCCCCAGCTCTGCTGGCAGAGGGGAATGAGCCCAGTACAGAGCCAGGATTAATTCTGAATTAATTCTAATTACAGCTCTGGGATGAGGTGTTGGCAGTCCAGGTGAGGGATGGAGCAGTGGTGCAGGTGGGGAGGTGCTCTCTCATGGAGTCCTTTGCTCTGCAGATGATGAACAAGGTGTTTGGAGGGACGGTGCACAAGAAGAGCGTTCGGGAGGATGGAGTGTTCAGCATCACCCTGGACAACACCTGCTCACTCTTCAGGTGCACACACATTTCCACTTAAGGCAGTATCAGCCTGGGAAGGGCTGTCTGGATGAGAGGAAGGTTATTTTTTTAAAAAAAGAGCGAAATTAGCTGATAATTTCTAATAAAACTTCTACAAATGTGGTCACAAATAAGCAGGTTATTCATTGAAACAAGTACTTAGGGATAACTTTCCAATTGGCTCTAAAAAAGCAGGTGTATTTGCTGGGAATATTGTATAAACTCCTTATTTCAGAGTCTTCACTGAGACACTGTAAGTGTACCATGATCTGAGAATATTTGGGTTAAGCCCTTGTCTCCTGCTGTGCACTGCTCTTGTATTTGTTGGTGCCCATCCAGTTTTGGAAAGGGCACAGAAAATCCAAACTCATTCCTCTTCCACCTTCCTTTAAAACTGCTTTGTGACGTTTTATAAACCAGAAGTAGATGTATTGATAATTTTGTTGATGGCTTTCAAGTTCCTTGTGAAAAGTCTGTCAGTTTACTCATCCCTGGTGTTCCAGTTTTATTGTCTTCCCTCCGTAAGGCTCCTGCAGAACTGTCTGATGTGCCCAAATTGTCCTGAAAACACATAGTTTTGAACAAGGAAAGTTCACTTTGTTGAAATAAAAAGCAAGACTCCCAGTATCCTGATGGACTCCAGGTGGCTCCCCATGTCCTAGAGGGGACTTCAGTGCTGGGGTGTCCATAAGGAGAAGCCCACAAACCCTCCAGAATTAGGATCAGTTCCCTGGAGGAGGGGTGTGTTGGACAGAGACTTGGGCAGCTCCAAGGGAGGCATCTCAAAGCTGCAGATGGCTGTTCCTGGGAAGGAAATCCTGCAGACATTTCAAATGTCCTGGGCTGTCGAGATGTGCTTTTGTTGGAATCCCTCAGGGCATCTCCTGGAAAGGCAGAGTTAGGTCTTTGTTCTTTCTTGAATTGATTCTGGTTTTTAATCCTGGTTTAGAGGCCTTCAGAAGGAAGAGCTTGTGCTCCTCACTCATGGAGACAGCGTGGATAAAGTAGCTGATGGATTCAAAGTGGTGGCACAGTCTGGGAATATCATAGCAGGTATTTATTTTATCCTGAATTTGTCTTCTGATAATGTTTGGTAAAGAATTACGGCAGACAGGAGTTAGAACCAAATGGGAACAGAGTAATAGCCCTTGTTGTTTAATTGCCAAATAAATGAGTTGTTTCTAACAATTTCTGGAGTGTGTTTGTATGTCAAGCTGTCACGATAATAAAGAAATAGACTTTAAAGGGAATGGTCCTGATTTAAATGTGGTTAGAGTTAGCATTATTTATATAGCCTATATTGCTTTAAAGCATGCATGTGTTGTTTGTCTTAGAAATGAAATCTCCTGTGCCCTGAAGGCAGGGGAGAGGGAGACCTGCACTGGGGGTTTGGGTTGTGCACTGTAACAGTACAAGTCAAGCACTGATTAATTATTAAAGCTTTATTAACTTGTTATTGTATTTAATATTGCATGAATACTCAACTGAACAAGAATAATGTAGGTACTGAAAGCAGGGCTTTAACACCACACAGAGATTGTCACAGGAAATTGTGGGACCTTAGAATTTGGGGTTTGAAAGCCACTGGAGTTATCCAGTCCCAAAGAGCCACTCTGCTCGTGCTTGACTTGGCTGTGCACTCAGTTCCAGCTCAGTTAATTATTTTTGTTCTGTCCTGTATACCAGGCATAGCAAATGAGTCTAAAAAGCTCTACGGAGCCCAGTTCCACCCTGAGGTGAGCCTCACCGTGAACGGGAAGATGATCCTGAAGAACTTCCTGTACGATATCGCGGGCTGCAGCGGCACCTTCACCGTGGAGAACAGAGAGCTCCAGTGCATCCAGGATATCAAGGAGAAAGTGGGCTCCTCAAAGGTCCTGGTGAGTGAGTCAGAGCTGGGGGCTGGTTTGCAGAAGCTTGGGCTTGCTGGGGTTGATGTAGGAAGTGGGGAATGACTGTAAATGCAGGCGAACCCAGTGGGAAGAAATGCTGATGTCAGATTCTAGTTCAGAAGGCTGAATGATTTCTATATTAGAACTATACTATAATACACTATTTAAAGGAGATACTAAAACTACTTGTTCTAACTACCAAATCTAACTCGCTCCCAACTCGTGCCCCTCTCTGAGAGTGCAGCCACAGGTGGGTTGGATTGGCCACCAGCCCCAAACAATCCTCACCAGAATCCAACCAGGCAATCACCCCAGGTAAACAATTCTCCAAACACATTCCACATGGGAAAAACAAGGAGCAGAAATAGAAATTGTTTTCTCTTTCTTTCCTCTGTGCTGCTCTATGAAAAATCCTGAAAGAAGAATGTGCCTGCGACAGGGAATTGTTGTGGTTTGGGTCCTGCACGCCCAGGCTTTAGGGGAGTTTTTAGGGGAGTTGCACAGCTGGGGCAGGTCGCTGTTGGCTGCCTGCAGGTCGCTGCTGTGCCCTCCCCTCCCAGCTGCTGTGTTAAGCCCTGTCCCTGAAACATAAACTTGAAGGGATTTAGAGATTTTAGAGGAGCTAAGATTTTAGTTAGAGATAAACCTTACTAGAGTTAATTAAAATAAAAGGACTCTGTAAGTAGGCCTTGATGAAGTTAAGAGTTAGTAGTTACCTAATAATTGATTGCTTGTCAGCACAATGTTTAGTTAGCTGGGTTTATAATGAAGAATATAGAAACTGACAAAGAGATTTTAGGAACATAAGACAACTGTGGGCCTCCTCTGTTCTGAAACCCATTGAAGACAGGGAATGGGAGTTCTACCAAGGTTCATTTGTCATATTAGCATTGAAAAGGTAGAAAGGTCATAATGAGGAAGACTTCATTTACTTCCTCACTTTGGGACCCCTCCCCATGAAAGGGACCACCGACCCATTTCAAGGAACAAACTCTGCATGCTTAATAGCTTTGGGAATGATTAGCATAGGAAGCGAGGAATGGGATGTACTAAATGATGAATATGTATTTGTATTTTGGGTATTCAATTCTGGAGTGGATAAAAGGACTCTGTAATCATTTGAAAGGCGCAGTGTGTATTTGGGAGCTGTCCCGCACGCTGCCCGGCGCCGCAATGAACATACACTTTCTAACTTCAAACTGTCAGAGAGTTTTTGTCTAGCACTGGATATCGGTGCTAGATCAATACCCAGATTTCTGTAATGAATCACCCCCAGCCCAGCTGAGCCGCTGTGGCTTGCTGTCCCCTGGCAGGTGCTGCTCAGCGGGGGCGTGGACTCCACGGTGTGCACGGCGCTGCTGAACCGCGCGCTCAACCGCGAGCAGGTCATCGCCGTGCACATCGACAACGGCTTCATGCGCAAGAGGGAGAGCCAGGCCGTGGAGGAGGCCCTCAGGAAGCTGGGCATCCACGTGAAAGGTACCTCCTTCCTGCTCCCCCCCGTCCCTTCCGCTCCCAAAAGCTGCCCTTAGGGTCGGGTTTCAGCGAGCTGCTGCTCCCAGCCCCGGGTACCGAGCGGGGTGGGTGATGCGGAACCTCCTGAACCCGGGCACGGAATTTGAACTGGAGTGATCAGCCTTGTTTCCTTGACTGGAGCATGGTGAGCTGCCCCGTCCCTTTGGGTGTTGGTGTCTGTCGCTGTCGAGCAGGACGGGAACAGAGAACTCCAGATCAGAAGGCAAAGAAAAGAGCTCTGATTTATTTCAAATGTACTGCTCTATATATAGAGAACATCAAGAAGATTAATTTCATTGGTCTTAGAGTAAAAACATGTCACACCATTGGTGTGCAGTGAATGACACACGGTGGCAGAACATATCTATAAACAATGTGAATAACAAGGTAGATTAGAGAATTATTTACATTCTTTCCCAACTGCCTGGTTAGAAAACCTTTCTCTTTCTCTCTGACTGAGCTGAGAATATCCACAGGTGTCTGTGCAGGTGGGGCACGGCAGAGCCGTGCAGTTGTGCCTTGGCCACTTCTCTGCTGAGGGATCTGTTCAGCTGCTGCAGAACTCACTGCATTTCCATTTTCTCCGGTATCTTGATTAACACTTCGGCCTTCATTTCTTATCCTGAGTCTCTTCCTTTGTCAACTGTGAGCTCATTTGGGTGACTGAATGCTACTGTAGCCAAAATGGCTTTCAAAGCGTTTTTTCTCGCTTTGGAAGAGGTGCATTTTAATGGTTCTGGAGTCACTTTTTGAGGCCAAGGTGTTGGTTGGTCAAGGGCTGGACTCGATGACCTGGGAGGTCTTTTCCAGCCTTTATGACTCTGTGAAGGAGTTAGCTGAGAGAGCAGAAAGTGCCCAGATGTGGCTGATGAGAAGGCTCAGAGGTTTTTTGGTACCTCAGGTATGAGGAGGTCAGAGAAGACCAAGTTTGTGCCAGCAGCACAAGCTGCTCTGTGCTGCCTGGTGAGCTCCTGAGCCATAGCTGCCTCTTCTGGGGGCCTCTGGGCTGCAGTGTCCTCAGCTTCATCCTAAACACATTTCTCTACATTTATTTTTACTTTTTTTTGTTTGTTTTTTGTGTTGGGTTTTTTGGATGGTTTTTTTTTTGGTGGTTTTTTTTTTTTTTTTTTTTTTTTTTTTTTTTGTTTTGTTTTGGTTTGGTTTTTTTTGTTTGTTTTTTTGGTTTTTTTTTTTTTTTAAGTGGGAAATCCACATCTTATTCTTGCAGTCTGTGGAGCAATAAACCTGGGCTCTGGCAGGCAGCCAGAGGAGCAAATTGAGGGAATCCCTTTGCTGCAAATGCTCCTTCTGTAGGTCAAGGAGTTCAGTGCTGGTGAAGGATGCCAGAGAGCCTCCCAGCTGATCTCTGGGCTGGGAGCCTCTCTAAATTAAGTGGCATAATGTAGCATGAGTAAATAGTGCATCATTTAATTTTGGTTGCAGAAAGGCCTTGGGGAAACACTGTAAACTATTTAAAGAAAGTAAATTATAATCTGAGAGGGAAGCAAGAACTGGACTTGCATGTGGCTGCCTAATCTCACAATATGGAAAAAGGAATGGGTTAATAAGAGAAATAAAAGGCTCTTGTTAAAATTAAATTTTGAGGTATTGAGCAGCCCTATTCAATGCAGTTAACAGTCAAAGGAATTTTTTTTTTTAAGCAATGAAGTGAAACTTTTATTTTGTAACCTGCACAAAAATCTTTATTGATCTTGTAAAAAGAAAAAAAAATATCCCTGTGATTTCCTGCAGTGGTGAATGCAGCCCATTCATTCTATAATGGCACAACAACTCTGCCCATCTCAGATGAGGACAGAACTCCACGGAAAAGAATTAGCAAGACCTTAAATATGACTACAAGTCCTGAAGAAAAGAGAAAAATTATCGGTGACACCTTTGTTAAGGTAATGTTTATTTGTTGTTTGGTTGGAGTTTTTAAGTACTGTGACTCCTGGGTAGATCTTTTAGTGTCTGATCAGTGGCAGGGGTGCTTGTGTGGGCTGTGGGTGACCCCAGAAGCCTTTGGGAAGGGACAGGGAGAATATTGAACAGGCACTGATGGTCCTGTTCTCTGGAGACCTTTTCCCCACTTTCTGTTCAGCAGAAGATGGGGTTGCAGGAGTGTTTCAGCAGTGGGACCGTGGCACCATGAGTTTGCTGGCTGTGCTTTTCCAGCTCCCCGCCGTGCCTCAGACAGTTCAACAGCCCCAAAACTCCCAAACTCTGACTCTTTGTGCCCACCCTGCAGATTGCCAACGAGGTCATCGGGGAGATGAACCTGAAACCCGAGGAGGTTTTCCTTGCTCAGGGCACCCTGAGGCCTGACCTGATCGAGAGTGCTTCCCTGGTGGCCAGTGGCAAGGCCGAGGTGATCAAAACCCACCACAACGACACCGAGCTGATCCGCAAGCTGCGCGAGGAGGTGAGCCCGGGGGCTGCTGCCTGCTCCTGCCTCTGCCCAGCACCCAAAACCACCAGCTCTGCTGCTGCTGCTGGCACTGTGCCTGCTGCACCCTGCTGACAAGGCCCCCGAGAGTCTGCTGTCACTTGTAATTTATTGGGTGCCTTCTGGAATCGATTGTGCGCCTTCTCTTGCCAAGGGTCTGTTCCTCTGCAGTCCAGAAAAGCTTTTTAAACGCTTTGCTGTGCACAGCTCCTTAGTATGAGCATGTCAGGCAAAGGTGGGAGGCTGGCTGGTTTGGTTTTCTGGCACTGCAGTGGTGAGTTCTCTAACTGTATTGCACTCTGAGGAGGAGCCAGCGCAGCAGAGGGACCTCACCCAGCAATCTCGTGGAAGGTGCTCAGTCACCACCAGGAGAGGACTGATGGTCCCATTTTCAGTATTGATCCCTGCACAGAGTGCTTCCAGGGCTTTGGGGTTGGTCTGAGCATCCAGCAGAGACAAGAAAGGTCTGAATTCATGCACAGCCAGCTTGGCCTTACAGCTCTGTCTGCTCTGCTGGGGCCACAGATTCTTCTGGCACAACCTGGGACTTCCTGGTCTCACCCTCTGTCCTGCAGCTGTTCTACAAAGCCCACATTCACATGGAATTTCTTTCCAGTGTTCATGGAATCCTTGGCACTGGTGCTGTGAGGTCAGGCCAGTTTAGGTGCCAGAACCTAAACATTTGAGGCTTTTTGTTTGGATATGTGAGCTGGAGTATAAATTGCCCCTCTTTTTTTTTTTTTTCTTTTTTAGGGTAAAGTAATAGAACCACTGAAAGACTTTCACAAAGATGAGGTGCGAGTGCTGGGAAGAGAGCTTGGTCTTCCTGAAGAGCTGGTTTCCAGACATCCCTTCCCAGGTATGGAGCTGCTGGGTCACAGCAGAGTTCTCCAGCAGATCCAGAGTAACTGCAGTGTAAAATTGACCTTTAAACACAAAAAAAAAATCAATTTAGGTTTTCACTTAAGCACAGTCTTTCAGGAAAAGATGACCTGAGAGCAGCTTGATAAATATACATGATGTTTTATGATGGAGCCTTTGTTTGGCTTTGGTGGGAGAAGCCAAAGGAGGAGTTCTCAGGAAGTGCAGTGAGCTCTGCCTGAGCTGCCACGTGGATCTGGCCTGGAGTAATGGCCTGGCTCTGCCTTTCCAAGGGGCATTTGCTGTCTTGAAAGTAAATGCTCAACATTTCTAGCACGAGTTCTCCACTAGAAAACAGCAAAGTTGCTAATTGTGGGTTCTTTTTGTCCTTGAGGGTGTTTAGACAGCTGAAGCTGAGCTGGAATGGCAGAATACACAGAAGTCAGTGACTGGCTCACTGTTCCACACTTGCAGCTGAAAACCAGCTGCCTCTTATTTGGTATAATATCTTTTCAACCTTGCTTTGCAGGTCCTGGCCTAGCAATCAGAGTGATCTGTGCTGAAGAACCTTACGTGTGCAAAGACTTCCCAGAAACAAACAACATCTTGAAAATAGTGGCAGATTTTTCTGCCAGTGTGAAGAAGGTAAGGAAATCCTGAATTTTAATTTTGAGTGATGGTTCTGTAGTGACCTGTGGTGAGGTTTAGTCTGCTGAAAGGTTAAAAGAACTGGTTTGTGCTCCTTGAGGAATGCTGCCTCCAAGAACAGCTCAATTGAAGCTGTTCAGTGGAATTTTTAGTGCTGTGACTGGTGCAAGTGTTTTGAACCATTTCTGGAAAATGGAACTCTATTTACCTTTCAAGCAATAAACAGATTCTGTTGTAGTTAAACTCTGTGCAGATGAGAACACATAGTGCCAGGAAAAGATCTTCCCTCCCTGGAGGAGTTGTGGCATTCTAGGTTTGCACTCCCCAGAATCACTGAGTGTGTAAATGCAAGTGCAGAGCCAGGAACTGGCCAGGTGCCCTGATCCAAAACCTGGCATTTTCAATGGCTGATGTTTGACTTCCACATCTCCTAACTCTGCTGACCTTTGTGGTGGCTGTCAGGCATTAGGGGGTCTGCTCTGAGGTGTGAGTTCAAAACAACTTCCAGAACCTTTTTGGTGAATCCTGAAGGACAGGGATTTCTGTCTGCCTTTCCTTTAGAAGACAGGGAATTGTGGTGCCATAAAAGTGGAAAGTGCAGCTTTGTGAAGGAGAAAATGAGCACAGGAAAAGAGCTTCCCCTATGGCCTTGGAGAGCTTCAGTGTAATCACAGAAAAGTGCTTCAGCTAATGTTTAATTGTCAGATGAGAGGTATGCTTTAAATAGTTCCAAGGGGTAAATGTAGACTAAGCAAACAGTTACTTAAATAACAGTTCTATTTGTGCCGTGCAAGTTCTGTCTGAGGGGCTGGGAGCTTTATTTAATCCCAGCTTCTTGTTCTGCATCCTTGCCCAGCCTCACACGCTGCTGCAGAGGGTGAAGGCGTGCACGAGTGAGGAGGACCAGGAGAAGCTGATGCAGATCACAAGCCTACATTCACTGAATGCCTTCCTGCTGCCCATCAAAACCGTGGGAGTGCAGGTACAGGGCTCCTTGCAGGCTGTGTGTCCCTGGGCTCGGGGCCAGGGGCTCCCTGGGGGCATTGGCCAGCCCAGGGGGGGTCACTCAGCAGCCCCTGAGCTCTGCTGTCACCTGCTGGCCCCACCAAGGCTCAGGGGAGCTCGGCTGCACTGGGTAAAACCCCACTTTGCTTCTTTTGGACGTGCCTGTTGCCCTTTCCAGTACTTTTGTGAGTTGTGCTCATCCCTCTCCTCGGGAAGGGAGGAGCTGGAGCAGTGCAGGAACGCTGGGATCTGGGCAGCAGCTGAGCTCTCTTCCCCTTCCCTCCCTGTGGGACAGACTCAGCCAGGTGCAGGCACAGGGCTGGCACTCAGGGACTGTGTGCATTAACTGGCATTTCCTTCCTGAGCTGTAAAGCACCTTTCTCTGCACCCTCAGTGTTGAACTCTTCCTCATATTTTATTTTCAGCTGCCTGGTGTGGCTCTTTGCAGACAGCTTTGGTTACTGTCTCAGGCTGCAGTGTCAGATTTCTGTGCTTTGTCACCAAAATACCAACACTGGCCACAGTAGATGAGTCTTCCCAGCCTGAATATTTCCTTTTGCAGCTCTCTCATCTTGCTCTGTGTTTTCTCACCCACTCAGTCTCTCACTGGTGGCACCAGCTCGGTGTCTGCTAATTGCTGGCCCGAGCTGTGCTGCTGTCACCTGCAGGATGGGACAGCAGGGAGCTGTGAGTGGCTCTGGCAGCAGGGCTGGCACTCAGCGTGGCTCTTCCTGCTCCCCAGGGTGACTGTCGCTCCTACAGCTACGTCTGTGGCATCTCCAGCAAAGATGCTCCACACTGGGAGTCCCTGATGTTCCTTGCCAGGCTCATACCACGCATGTGCCACAACATCAACAGGTGAGCACAGAGCTCCCTTTGTTTCTAATTACCTGCTTGGTGTGGGGAGGTTTAGCAGGTGCACACATTCCCTGTTTAACCTGGGGTGTGATGCTTTTATGTGTTGGGCAGGTGTGTGGCATTCACATTCTCTAGACAGAGAGACATAATTCTGTCTCTCAAGAGAAACACAGGAAGGAGAAGAGAAAACAATCTTTATCTCTGCTCCTTTGTTTTCTCCGTGTAGAATTTAATGCAGCGGTTATTTACCTGAAGTAATTGCTTGATTAAATTCTAGTGAAAGTTGTTCAAGTTCAATAACCAATTAAATCCAGCTGTGTCTCAGATGCTCAGCAAGCAGTCACAAATTTATTAGTTAATTGATAAGTAAGTAAGAAGTATGTATATAGAATACTCTTTAAATAGTGTATTAATGTATTATAGTATAGCTTTAATAAAACAGATCCTTTAACCTTCTGATGTGGAGCCAGCCATCAGCATTTCTTCCCAGTCAGGGGTGCCCTTTTTTACTACACAGGTGTATCATACAGAGGTCACAAACACATAATAAATCAAAATATGGATTTATTTCCAGCTTGAAGAGAAACTGCTGGCCTATGTCCTTGGATTAGGCAGCACCCACTATAATTTATGCAAATCTCTTCTGCAAGGCTCCAGGCTGGTGCTGAGCTGTGATGTGCTGCACTTTGGTTTGCCTTTGTGTCAGGAAGGGATTTGTGTGGGGCTGTCAGTTCTGATGGCACAGGGAGAGCTCCAAAGCTGGGCAGTTTGATCTCAGTTGAGCTCTCTGAGGATACATTTTCTACCCACTCGAGCCCATAACTTTTCCAGCAGCTGAAGGTGCTTAGACATGAGATCAGCTCTGGAGAATTATACCCTCCTTGCCTGGCTGTGGGATTTCTGCCAAAACCGCTTAGAATTGCTTATAGCAAAACTTGAAGTGACACCTACTGACAGAGCTTTTACTCTGAAAGGTGAGACCTGGAATTGCGAGGTACCTGTTCAAATTAAGTGCAGAGGGGACAAAAGGAGGCCTAAATCAGGATTGCCTGTGCAGTTCCAGAGTATGTCAGAAAATGAAAATAAAAGGCAGTTTCTGGCTTTGGAGCACTGCTGATTTCTGTAAGCTCTGCTGGGTTCAGCACTGCCCTCCTGAGCATCCCACAGCTCTGGGAGCTCTGCTCTCCCCGGGGTCTCTGCAGGCTCCTGTGCTGTTCTGGGCAGGGCACTGCCATAGCTGGGCCCCTGCCCCGCTGTGCTCGCAGGCTTTGTGTTCCAAACACAAATCCACAGTGTAAAGTGGCATATCTGTGTGTTTTGGAGCTTGGACAAGCCCTCCTGGTTTGTGTCTGCAGACCCACACAGCTCCTGGTGAATCCATGCACGAGGCCACTCAAACCCTGCTCCTCCTTCTGCAGCTTCTGAGACACAAGGAATGACATTAGAAACATAAAGCTGGTGTGACTGCTTTGAATTCAGACGATGTTTTGTTGCAGATGTGCTCCTGTAGGTTTATAAACTGCAGTTAGTGCCCCGTGCTGAAAACCCTTCATTAACAGTAAGGTGCAGCATTTCATGGGAGGGGGGTGTGTTGGTGCTTTCCTGTTTAAAAACTGTTGCAAATAGAGCGTGGTGCTGTTTCCCAGCTGTGCTCTGTCACTGCAGCTCTGAAGCAGCAGGCTGGAGGCAGTGTGGTTTGCTCTGTGTCTTGCAGGGTCGTGTACGTGTTTGGCCCCCCTGTCAAGGAGCCCCCCACGGATGTCACCCCCACCTTCCTGACCACAGGAGTCCTCAGCACTTTACGTCAGGCTGACTTTGAGGCTCACAACATTCTCAGGGAGTCTGGTAGGTGCTCCAGCTCATCCCAGGGCTCAGACCTGTGTTCTGGGATCCCTGCAAACCCGGTGGGTGTAGTCAGAGTGGCAGTGTGAAAATCTGTGAGCAGGTACCTCCAAAAAAGTGATCAGTTAGTGGAATGGCAGTGAAAATTTATGGAAGCTGATAGCCAAAGGCTGGGAATTAATTTTAGGGGATTTTGGGGACTGACTTGCTTCTGACACATCATGAAGCTCAAAGCTGTGGTGCTTCACTGCAGACTTGTGCAAAAAGTACTGGCAGGCAACTCAGTCACCCAAATCCCTTCTCTTTGCTGATCTCAGTGTTTACCTGAGGTGAAGAAACTTGACACAGTTTTTCAGTGGTGTTGGTTTTGGGGAAAGCCCAGATGCCAGGTTTCTCATGGGGGTGATGCTCACAGCCTGTGGTGGTTTCAGATTTCTTAACTTGAAGTCAAAGCTGCAACCCCAGCCCTGCACAGCCAGGGATTGTGGAGTCCCCTGGATGTGCTACACAGGCAGAGCCTGGGAATAAATAGTTCTGAGGTTCAGCCTCTTCAGTTTTTTACTTAATTACCTTTGGAGATGTGATCTGTGTGGGAAGCCCTGGCTGGATTTGGTATAAATCAAGTTGCAACAGATCCCTGTCTCTGAGGATCCATATTCGGTTTGCAGAGCTGTGTGAACAGGATTTGTACAGAATTAACCTCAAAAGGCTGAGATAACACTGTTGGTAAAGCTGTAGCTGTGTCTCGCTAACTTTTGGTGACACTTGGCTCTGTGTGAGTGAATGGCTCCTAAAAATAAGCCTGGAGTTGTGGTTTAGTGAGAAAACCTCCCTGTGAGCAGCTCAGGCCAGGGCTGGCAGAGGGAGGGAGCCTGAGCAGCAGGAGCTCCACACTCCTGGGTTTTGGACCTTCAGCTCCCTGAAACAGGGAAACTGGGGAGCTGTGCATTGCCTTTGAGGAGGAGATGTGGAAAAGTCAGGGAAATGTGATTGTCTGGAGTTACGTGCCCACCGCCAGCCAGGGATACTGCAGAGCTTTCTCCTGAGTGTTTCAAAGACTTTTCAAATAATATTTCAAAGATTTTGAAATATTTGGGAGTATCTCTTTATTTGGCTTGAAATGGGGACTGATAAAACCCCATGGTTTTATGTTATGTGGGAAGGAAAGTGGCTTTTCCATTGATTCCCAGTTAATTACAGGGATGACACAGATTAGCTGGGATTTTTCTGTGTGCCTGCAAAGGCTGAGGATCATCTCAAGTGGCAATTTATAGAATCTGAGTGGTTTGGGTTGGAAGGGACATTAGGGATCATCTGTTCCAGGCCCTGGGGACACCTTCCACTTATCCCAGGCTGCTCCAAGCCCCTTCCAGGGATGGGGCAGCCACAGCTGCTCTGGGAACCTGTGCCAGGGCCTGCCCAGTGCCCTCCCAGTGCCCCCAGTGCTGCTTTGCAGCTGTAGAGCTGCACCACTGCTGTGAGCCCGGGCTGTGGGATGGAGGGAGCAGCTCCTGTCTGGGATGAGGGAGCAGCTCCCATGGGATGAAGGAGCAGCTCCTGTGTGGGATGAGGGCAGCAGCTCCCATGGGATGAAGGAGCAGCTCCTGTGTGGGATGAGGGAGCAGCTCCCATGGGATGAAGGAGCAGCTCCTGTGTGGGATGAGGGCAGCAGCTCCCATGGGATGAGGGCAGCAGATCCCATGGGATGAGGGCAGCAGCTCCCATGGGATGAAGGAGCAGCTCCCATGGGATGGAAGCAGCAGCTCCCATGGGATGAGGGCAGCAGCTCCCATGGGATGAGGGCAGCAGATCCCATGGGATGAGGGCAGCAGCTCCCATGGGATGAAGGAGCAGCTCCCATGGGATGAAGGAGCAGCTCCCATGGGATGAGGGCAGCAGATCCCATGGGATGAGGGAGCAGGTCCCATGGGATGAGGGCAGCAGCTCCCATGGGATGAGGGCAGCAGCTCCCATGGGATGGAAGCAGCAGCTCCCATGGGATGAGGGAGCAGCTCCCATGGGAGGAGAGCAGCAGCTCCCATGGGATGAGGGAGCAGCTCCCATGGGAGGAGGGCAGCAGATCCCATGGGATGAGGGCAGCAGCTCCCATGGGATGAAGGAGCAATTCCCATGGGATGAGGGAGCAGCTCCCATGGGATGAGGGAGCAGCTCCCATGGGATGAGGGAGCAGCTCCCATGGGATGAAGGAGCAGCTCCTATGGGATGAGGGCAGCAGCTCCTATGGGATGGAAGCAGCAGCTCCCATGGGATGAGGGAGCAGCTCCCATGGGATGAAGGAGCAGCTCCTATGGGATGAGGGCAGCAGATCCCATGGGATGGAAGCAGCAGCTCCCATGGGATGAGGGAGCAGCTCCCATGGGATGGAAGCAGCAGATCCCATGGGATGAGGGCAGCAGCTCCCATGGGATGGAAGCAGCAGATCCCATGGGATGAGGGCAGCAGCTCCCATGGGATGGAAGCAGCAGATCCCATGGGATGAGGGCAGCAGCTCCCATGGGATGGAAGCAGCAGATCCCATGGGATGAGGGAGCAGCTCCCATGGGAGGAGAGCAGCAGCTCCCATGGGATGAGGGAGCAGCTCCCATGGGAGGAGGGCAACAGATCCCATGGGATGAGGGCAGCAGCTCCCATGGGATGAAGGAGCAATTCCCATGGGAGGAGGGAGCAGCTCCCATGGGAGGAGGGAGCAGCTCCCATGGGATGAGGGAGCAGCTCCCATGGGATGAAGGAGCAGCTCCTATGGGATGAGGGCAGCAGATCCCATGGGATGAAGGAGCAGCTCCCATGGGATGGAAGCAGCAGCTCCCATGGGATGGAAGCAGCAGCTCCCATGGGATGGAAGCAGCAGCTCCCATGGGATGAGGGCAGCAGCTCCCATGGGAGGAGGGAGCAGCTCCCATGGGATGAGGGAGCAGCTCCCATGGGAGGAGGCAGCAGCCCGTGGCTCAGCCCTGGGAGCCCCGGCGGGCCCTGTGCCGCGCTGGCGTCACTCGGGTGCGTGTGCCCCTGTGTGCTGCAGGCTTTGCTGGGAAGATCAGCCAGATGCCCATCATCCTGACCCCGCTGCACTTCGACCGGGACCCCCTGCAGAAGCAGCCCTCGTGCCAGAGGTCTGTGGTCATCAGGCCCTTCATCACCAGCGACTTCATGACGGGCGTCGCCGCCACGCCGGGCAGCGAGGTGCCCGAGGAGGTGAGGCCTGCTCCTCTCAGGGTCCGTGGTGAGACCCCCACAGTGGGACAGCCCTTGTTCCCCCAGCCAAAGGAGATCTGGAATGCGTCCCATTGTGCTTTCAAGGTTGTTTATTTCTTCTTGCCTCTCTCTGACCTGCCCAGCTCTGCCCAGCAAGGAGGCCGTGGCAGCCTGCCCCGAGCCCTGGGCGGCTCCCACCTTACACACTCAAAACTGTGTGTGTGTGTTTACAATTCCTTTACCAATTCCTATCACCCGTGTTAGGCTGTGAATCTCTGCCTTAAACCAATAGAAAAGTGTCACCGTCACACCAAGACATGGAGGACAAGAAGGAGAAGGAGGTCAGGACACACCCAAATTCCTCCATCTTGTACCCCTGAACCCCATTCTAAAAACCCCAAATTTCTACTTTTCCACCCTTTGTTAGTTCAAATATCACACTACTCAAACCCTTGTGGCTTGTAATTCCTCATACAGAGTTGGCATGTTTTTCCACGAGCTAAAATGGAAGCCACAGGTGGTTTTGACTTGGTGCCAAGGTCTCTGAGCCCCCTGCCAGGGTCTGGAGCCACCAGGGCAGCCAGGGGGATGTGCTGGGCTCTGAAATGCTCCCCTCAGCCCCTGCTCACTGCAGCTTCCCTCCCACCCCCACTGCCTTCACCTCCAAAAAACTTGCTGGTTTTTCTCTGTTACAAATAATCATTAGAATGTTGTGGCCTTTTGGGAAGAAAATCTAACAAAATGAGGGGCCGGCAGGTGGGTATGACAAACTTGAAGGCTTTCCAGCAGAGCTGAGCTAAAATGCCACTGGTGAAAGAAGGAAGAATACCCCCAGCCATTCCTGGGATTTGGAATTAATTTTTGCATCAGTAATTGGAAATTTCCTGACGTTGGGAATTTGTTTGGCACTTCTGCTTTTACTGGAGCTTGCAGCTTAACATCTCAGTGTCCTGTTTGCTCTTTAGGTCACTAAGAGGACTTAAGAGTCAGGTTCAAGCTTTTTTTTTTCCACCTAACTTTATCCATGTCCAGTCAAGTACTTTGTTCCTCTGGGAATGCACTGTAGGAGTAGGATTGACCTTTGATTTTAAACACACTTTAGGAGCATATGAGCATTGTCTAGTAATTGTATATAATTGAAGTCCTCCACTTTTCAGGCAGCCTATCCATGCAAAGAGCAGTTCAGGTTGCCATGTGAACGACTATGCCATTGTATAAAATGAGGATTCATTTGACCTCAGTGTGTTTAAAAACAACCAAACACCACAAAACCCACCCCCAAACAAAACCCCTGCATTCTTCAAAATGAAAAATGGTCATTTTAAGGCTAGGTAGTAGTGTGGTGACTAAGTAATAAAGGTTATTTATTAATGTTTATGGGGGAAATAATAAAGTTTTTCTATGCAGAGCAATGCAGTGTTAAGTTGTGCTTTCTCTGTAAACAGAACAGCGTGTCATGTAAGTGGTGTTGGGAACTGGGGGCGTTTTAAGGCAGCTGAACTTCTCGGGGTCATCAGATCCTCCCCTGGAATATTGCTGCTAACATGGATTAACTGTGAGCCCTGGAAGATGACTCTCACTGGAGAGCAGAGGTTTTCTTCCAGCTGGTTTTATCTGGTGCCTGCTGGCAGTGTGTGATGGCAGCAGGCTCTGGTGCCCAGCAGAACTGGTGCCAGCAGTTCGCCCGCCGGCGTTTCCGGGGTGATTTTCATCAGGCCTGTTTCACACACTTTTTTTTTTCCTGATGCTCTGTTTCCCCTCCACCGCAGGTTGTGTTGAAAATGGTGGCAGAGATCAAGAAGATCCCCGGGATCTCTCGGGTGATGTACGACTTGACATCAAAGCCCCCAGGAACCACGGAGTGGGAGTAACGAACTGTTCCCTATCCAAGTACTGTGTGCAGTCTAAACCATATCAGAAACCATTCCCAGTGTTGACATGCAGTACTGTGAAAGAGCGACTGGAGCTGCTGCACGGCATCGGATTCCTCTCCTGGAGCATCACCTGCAGCCCAGAGCTGTGCTGGGGATGAGAGCGACGTGGGGCTGAGGACTCTACGGGTAAATGACGGTGGCAGCGCTGCCAGGCCAGGCCCCTCTGCTTTGCCTTTGTCTCTCCAGTGCCCCCCCAGTTCCCCCGTGTCCTGTTTCCTGTCATTTCGGTGTCTCTTTGTTTTTGTACACTGTGTAAAAAGAAGGCAGTTTATTTACTTCTACCAAAAGCATTGTTACGGCCCAGCCATGTAAGAGGAGTTAATTCTTTGTGACCAACCGCTTTGGGACGGATTTATTATAAATAAATATTTTGCCAAACGGAGTTGGAGGGTGCTGCCGAGTCGTGGCGTGGCTGGGTGTGTGCCGTGTTGTGTCCCCTTGTCCTGTGCTCCGGGGCACAGCAGTGAGGGGGAGCGGTGCTGGCACTGCTGTGTCCGTGTGTCTGTCCCTGCTGGGCCACAGCCGCGCTCCTGGGCTGTGCTTCCCTTGCACCTGACGGTGGTTTCTTGTCTACACCTTTGCTCTGACTGGGGTTTTTGGGGCGTGTTGTGCTTAGCTCGGTCTGTAGGATCATCCTGGGTGCTGCTGTGGAGCCCTGCTCGGGGTGGGCTCCCCAGCCCTCTAGCCCCTCCTGTCACTCGTGTTCTGCTGTTGGTTGTGAAGCAATAATTTGGTTGCTGGACAGGAGCTTTCTGAAGTCTTGAGGCAAAGCCATTTCCATCCACCTGAGGCTCCTGTCCCGTGACAGGAGCAGCTGGATTCTGACCTGAGCAGGTTCCAGGAGCCTGCTGCTACCCCCACTGGGGCAGCTGGAATGTGCATCCAGGCCCACCCCTCTTACCCCTGGCTTTTCAGTTCAAGCACTTGTGTTTTGTTCAGCTGCGAGATCGCTGTAGTATTATGGGGTAAAAAAACTTGGTTTAAGCTGTTCAGTAACATGGAGTATTTCATGGCTGTAGCTCCTCTCTGCCCTTGCCTGGATTTGTGAACTGGAATAACACTGAAAGTGTTTGTTCTATATTTTTGGTGGCACGCATTTTCCTGTTCTTGCATTCCCTGCCTACAGCTTATGGAGATGGGGTTTGGAAATTTCTGCTCCCAGGAAATGCCTGGCTGGTGTAAATGTGTTTTTTTGCCTGTGTCACTGAGGGGTGTTCTGCACCAGGGGGAGGAGGTGGCGTGTCCCAGCCGGTGCTCCCAGGGCTGCTGGGGACGTGGGGGGGCAGGAATTGGGGTGGGGGGCTCTGCCTCCCCTCCAGCCCTGCTCCAGGAGGGCTCTGCAGCTTGGGCAGCTTGAGCTGAACTGACAAGTCAGTCACCTCCTCTCCAGACGGGGGTGGTGATTTGCACCCACGGCTGTCACAACCTCCCTGAGCTGCAGTGCTGTCGGTGATTATCGATTCCTTCCCCGCAGGATGGGCTCTGTGCCTGCTCAAAGCCTGCAGCTGGGTGTGTGCTGGGGCAGCTCCTGCCCTGGCAGGTAAAAGCTGACCTCCGAGGCAGCTCCCCAGTGGAGTTCCTGTGCAATTTAGGTTTGGTCAGGAAGGGCTGGGGGCAGCTGCTGTCATTTCTGGGCGGCATCTCACTCCAAAGGGTGCAGAGCCAAGAGCTGAATCTCTGGTGAGAGGCAGAACCCCCTCAGTTCTCACAGCAACAGGCTGCCACGGCTGTGTTGCCTTGACAGCAAACAAGCAAAGCTGAAGGAATCACTAAAAATAATGCAAATAACAAGAGAGCTCTGAAGCCCAGCCCCTGCTGCATTCTGCCCAGGCTGTCCCTGTGCAGCTGGAGCTGCAGTTTGTGTCCTGAGGGGTGAAACGTGCTCCCAGTGAGGGCTGGGGGCTGCAGGGGAGCTGGGACAGCCCCTGCAGCTCTCCTGGGCAGCAGCCTTTAGTTCCCTGCGGGCTGCACCCTTGGAAAAGCCCTCCTTGGAGCAGCATCCTGGCCTGGGCACCGTGTCTGCCGTGTGCTGTCACCATCCCTGATGCCCTGGGCTGCTCCCTCCGTGCCCTGGAGCTGGGAGCACGCCCGGCCCTTCCCGAGCTCAGCAAGTGGGACAGTGAACGTTCTAGGCTGTTGCCCTGTGAATCCAAATGTCTTCTGGGAGTGGAGTCTGTGCCCCTCAGCCCTGCTGGGCTGTTCTGGGCACGTTGGTGTGCTCATCCCAGCACTCCTGGGTGTTTCTGTGCCACCCACCCCTGTGCACTGGACGGGCAGCGTGGAGAGAAACATCGTGCTCTGCTCACATTTCTTAAGAGCCGGTTCTGTCTAGCACCTAGTTTACAAACTAACACCTGTAGCTGCCCTGTACAATGGTTCACCTCGAGTCTTCAGTAAAACATGTCAGCAATTAGAGGAATTTGTATCGGGGCCACTCCCCATCAGTCTCAATTTTTAACATTTTTCTGCTTGTGAAATGATAAAGTACTGTGAGCCTTAATTTTTATCCACAAATAAAAATATTATGTTTGAACCTTGGTGTGATTTTTTTAAATTTTATTTTTCAAGGGCTTATGTGTAAAAATACGTTATGAATAGGAGCGTGTTTTGGGTTGAGCGAGCTGTTGTTATGGATGTAATTGATTTAAATGTCTGCTCAAGAGCCCCTTTAGAGCTCTTTAGAGGATATTTCTCCTTTCCCAAGTGGTTGGGAATACAGAGATCAATATAAAGCTGCTTGCAGGATTTCTTCATTTTTTTCCCATGTTATTTAGGGCGGAAAAAACCACTGTGGGGTAAATGAAGCTTTGGGGAGAGCCGGGTCTGAGTTGTGGGTTAATCAAGGAGAAGGGTGTCTGCTCCTTACGGGGTGTGGCTCTGCCTTGGTGGCTCCTGTGGGGGTTCTGCCCAGGAATGATGTTCTTGAGCAGCCTTTATCCCCTGGGAAATGCTTCCAGCGCTGCTCTTGCAGTGATTCTGGCACAATTTGGGCAAGGTGACCTGGAACAAGTCACTGCCAAGGGCCCAGCTGCTCTTTGCAGGGCTGGAGCTGGCCTGGCTGTCGGGGTTCCGTGGTGTGGAGGGGAGGATGCTGCTCAGGAAACGGGAATTGGGGGAATTTGGGGGGTTTAGAGGAAAAGAGGAGGTTTCCTGGGTGAGCACTGTGGAGTGATGCCCACCTGCTCCTGGGCACTGTCAGTGGCAGAGCCCGGGGCTGGAGGAAAAGCTCAGGGGAGCTGAGCAGCCAGCCCTGGGATGGGCAGAACAGGGAGCCAGCAGCCCCCACGCCCAGGCCCGGGGCTGGCTGAGTCAGGGCTGCCATTCGGGATGATCTCTGGGCTCTGCAGAGCTGGGGTTTATTTTTAGTCCCTGTGTGATGCTGATTGCCATGGCAATGCCACCACGGGGCTGTGCTGGGGTGGGGACAGGGCTTTGGGGTGGAGGGACAGCTCCGTGTCCCCTGTCTGCTCCAGGCTGTGGGTGCAGCTCCCAGCCAGAGCTGGGGCTCTGCCAGACCCCCAGACACAATCCCCCAGGCACAGGAGGCTGGCCAGGAACAGGATCCATTCTGAATGAACATTCTGAATTCGTCCTGGGAGCCCTCACCTGCCCGGCAGGGAATCCACTGCTGGCCACCTGCTCAGCTATTGTACCTGCAGGTGAACCCAGTGGGGAGAAATGCTGATGTCTGACTCCAGTGCAGAAGGACATTGCAGAAGGATTTCTTTATTATAACTATGCTATAATCCATTAATATACTATTTAAAGGAGATACTAAAACTACATACTTATTTTCTAGCTACTGTATCTAACAACTCGTGACCCTCTCTTGAGAGTCCAGCCACAGGTGGGTTGGATTGGATTGGATTGGATTGGATTGGATTGGATTGGATGGGATTGGATTGGGTTGGATTGGATTGGGTTGGGTTGGATTGGGTTGGATTGGGTTGGATTGAATTGGATTGGATTGGATTGGGTTGGATTGGCCACCAGCTCAAACAATCCTCACCAGAATCCAACCAAGCAATCACCCCAGGTAAACAATTCTCCAAGCACATTCCACACGGGAAAAACAAGGAGCAGAAATAGAAATTGTTTTCTCCTTCTTCTCTCTGTGCACCTCTATGAAAAAATCCTGAGAGAGAGAGAAGAATGTGCCTGCCACACTCTGCTCCAGCAGCTCAGCCTTCGGTGTGAAATTCGTGCAGAAAAGTAAAGAGCATGGGGGTGCTTCTGCACCTTCTCGTGCTGGCTGAGCTGCTCACAGGCCCTGCCCAGCACAGCCACGTGCCTCCAGAGAGCTCCGAGTGCCTGGGCTCTCCTTGGCCTGGGAAAACTTTCCCCTTTCTCATCACGGGTTGCGTGGTCGCTGCTTGGTGCAACTCAGAGCAAGCCCCGAGGAGCTGCTCGTGAGTGACCTCCCTGAACTCAGCAAAGAGGGAAAAACGAGTTAATTAACACAGCCAGGAATTTTCCTCTTCTCTTGGGTGTGCTGGGACTGCCCTTTGGCCCTACAATCACATCTAGAAATTACTGGAGAAGATAAAAGGCTGGAGAGAGCCACTTCCACTTTGGCTTTTAATTCCAGCAGATTGGCTCGCTGGGGCTGCTGTGACCTGCTGCCCTTCAGGGAGGCAGCTGGAGCTCTCCCAGGGCTGCTCCTGGGATTTGGGCTAACAGGTGGGTGGTAGGAGCTCTCTGGCCACAGAGAGCAGTACAAAACTTCCAATAGTCGCAGCAGGCGATCCCCAAATGAGTAATAATTAGCACTGATTCTGATTTACAGAAGGTTGAGCAATCTCTTTATTATGTATATCATCATTAAGAAACTCATTGCTTTTATAGACAGTTATGATACAGCTGGACCTTCAATTATAACACCATCACCGTTGGCTAATTAAGAAAGTACTCTTCGGTTAACAAATCTCCACAACACATTGCACATGTCCACAATAACAGGGGCAGTCAGTTCAGGTAAGAATTGTTCCTCCTTCTTTTCTCTGATCCTCTCACAGCCTTTCCCAGAAAGGCCTGGGGAAGTTGTGTGTTGCTCCCTGTGCCCCGAGAGCTGCCACGGGGGCTCTCAGTGATCCTGGAGGTGCTTCGAACGCTGCCTGACTGCAGCACTCCCTGCTGTGGGAGCAGCTCTGCTGGGGCTGCCCGGGCACGGAGCTGCTGGCCCATCAGAGGCTCATCCACTGCCTTCGAGCACTGCCAGAGCTGGGCGAGCCACTTAAACCCAATTAAACACCTTAATGAGCCCTTCCCTGGTGGGGTTCCGATTACCTGGAGCAGAGGAGGGCTGGGAAGAGCCTGGGCCCATGGCTGATTGGATCAGGAGGTGGCAATGGCTCTGCTCCTGTGGGACCAAAGTCTTTGTTTGCTTAGGGATCACTGACAGGCACATCCCCAATCAATCCGTACCTGGGCACGGCCCGAGGTGTTCTGCTTCAGCCTCTGAGCAGGACCTTGCAGGTGCTGAGCTGCTGCTCGTTTGTGGAGCAGATCCTGGGAGGCTGCCCTGGGATCTGCAGGGCAAGGGGGGATTTGGGGATCATTTTAAGGGAACTGTGAGTGTGTTTTTGTGGAATTAGTGGAGAATGGCAGGATCAGACTGCGTGTCCCACATTCCTTTACTCTGGAATGAGACACTGGCAGGCTGGGGGAGCTGGGGGTGCTCACCTGGAGAGGAGAAGCTCCAGGGAGAGCTCAGAGCCCTGCCAGGGCCTGAAGGGGCTCCAGGAGAGCTGGAGAGGGACTGGGGACAAGGGATGGACACAGGACACAGGGAATGGCTCCCACTGCCAGAGGGCAGGCATGGGTGGGAGATTGGGAATTGGGAATTCCTCGCTGGGATGGATTCCCAGAGCAGCTGGGGCTGCCCCTGGATCCCTGGCAGTGCCCAAGGCCAGGTTGGACACTGGGGTTGGAGCACCTGGGACAGTGGGAGGTGTCCCTGCCAGGGCAGGGGTGGCACTGGATGGGATTTAATGTCCCTTCCAACCCAAACCATTCCTTCATTCTGTCCAAATAAATTTGTGGTGCAGAAAGTCAGGATGGGGCTTCCTGTGTGTGACATTGTGGGGTCACACGTGGGCCACCACAGAGGTGGAATGGCACATCCTGCTGCAAAACTGCTCGGGAGATTTGCGAGCCAGCTTTAAAGGGGCCCCGTGTGCAGAGCATTTACTCCTCCCTCCTGCTCCCCCGAGCAGAAAACAGCTGCTGCAGGGGGTTTAGAAGCTTCTCTTATTTACATCTGAAAACAGGAGGTCTGGCTAAAAGGGTGCCTGAGCCAGGGGAAAATGGATGAATGGCGATCTCTGCTCCTGGGGGCTGCAGGCTGGGTGTCACTGCAGTGCTCTGCTGTAGAGCCAGTGGCACAAACAGCTCTGGGAGCCTTTAAAGCTCTTTTAGGGCTGTTCTGGGCCTCTGCACCCCGCGGTGTTCGGGGCCTCCTTGGCTCCGGGAGCCGGGGATTGTGTTTGATTCCCTGTAGATGCAGGGCACAGGGGGAGGGGAGCCCTGGGACACCCCTCGGCAGGAGGTGCTTCCCATTTGGTGAGTCCAACTCTGCTCCCCGCAGCTGGAACAAAAATCAGATTTTAGAAAGCGTTTTAAGAAGAGACAGAGACATTTTCAAACCCTGGTGTAATTTATTAAAAAACGTAAGTTCTACAATATCATATAATTAATATAATAATCAGTGATAATTCATAATGAGCTACAGGCAGAGAGCCCCTAAACATGATTCTGTACATTTGTAGTGTACAGGCAAGTTAGAAATGCACAGTTTTATTACATATTACTTTAACAGATGATGAAAGGAAAAGCAATATAAAGGAATAGGAAAGGAATAGAAAGGAATAGAAAAGGAATAGAAAGGAATAGAAAAAGAATAGAAAGGAATAGGAAAGGAATATGGAAGGAGAACAGAAGGCAGGAGGAGCCCCCAGCCCTGAGCAGGGATCAGTTTGAAGTGTTGCTCCCTGGAGCATCACAGCCCGGTCCCGTGTCATCGGTGCGGCAGCAGGAGGGGTTTTTGGGGGGTTTGTCCCCCCCAGGAGACGCCCCCGGCCCTGGGAACCGAGGGATCCAGCATCAATATTTCACGGCAGCTTTGCTTTCAGGAAATCAATCGTCCTGCAATTTTTATAAGGCGAGCCGGGCTCTCCTTACGTGCGGGGCTATGGAATGGCCCGAGTGCCACCCGGGAACAATGGCCCGCGACACCCCGCCAATGCCCCAGCGAGAGCGACAAATCGCCGGCAGCTGCTCGCCTTTATTCACCTGTGAGCTGGCTGAGAGCCCTGGGAGCGCTTCACGGGGTGGTGAACACTGAGGCAGCACAATGCGCTTTTTACGCAGCTCTTCGCGAGCTTTATTTGGCTTTTGATAACCAACTTCCACATGGGAGGACCTGAAGGATCTCGTGAGGCTTCAGCTCGTGTACGTGCAATAGAAGTGCGTGCTGCTTCACTGCTCAGGGGTGGGGTGGAGGCTTCTGGAAACTCCAGGGAAAAACTCTTCTCCCTTGCTGTGAAGCACTTTAAAGGTTAAGGGTAAACACGTTGGATCAGGCACAGAACTAGAATGTTTCAACAGCTCAAAGTTTGAGTCGTTTTCCAGAGTTTTGCAAAGCTTCCGGTGAATGTTTTAGTGCCGTGTCTGCTGAATAGGTTGGACAGCACCTGTTCTTGTTGGAGGTAAATTTTGTAGGACTTACTCCAAAAAGCGACGGAACTGCTGTCTGGAAAAGCAGCCAAAAAGGTTTTTTTTTTTGTCCTGTAACCCCCCTGGCAGCACAGTGAGCAGCCGTGTGTGCCTGCAGAGCAGGACGGGCCCCTGCTGGGCTCCCAGCACTGGGGCTGGCTCAGGGGTCCCCGGGGCTGGGGGTGCTGAGAGCCCAGCAGGTCCCACCTGCCTGGGAGGGGACCCGACAGCAGCCGGGAGCGCCCGGAGGGGAAGGACGGAGCGAGGTGCGGATCCAAACCCTCCTGGGAAGTGGCTGGGGGTCAGGCAGGGCCCCCGGCACAGCCTGGAGCCTTGGGGCGGATTTTGGGAAAGGCTGGGGGAACCTCCAGCCTCGGGGACCTGCACGGCTCGGGGGGGAAAAACCATCCCGAGCTGGTGCCAGACCTGCTGGGAGTGGGACAGAGACCCCCGAGCTCCCTTTGCCCCATCCCAGGAACCCTTCCATCCACCCCCGGGAGAGCCTGCGGGGCACGGGGGTGGCGGCCCTGCTTTGGGGTGACCCTGCTTTGGGGTGACCCTGCTTTGGGGTGATGACAGCGCTTTTGAGGCAGCGGCTTTCCCATGCCGCTGTCCTAGCGGGGCTTTGCTCCGGCGGCTCTCTCGCACACGGCTGTGCCCGTGCTCCCGAAGTGGCTGCTGTGATTAGAGCTGTAATCTCCGTGCCAGCTTTTACATTTCCGACCGGAGAGGGGAATTAATGCGATTCCCGCGTCCGCCCTTTCATACATTTAACAAACACCGCTTGCTCGGGAGCAGTCGGAACTTTGTTCTCATCCTAAGGGGGGGGCCAAATCCCCAAATTCCTACAGACCCCTTGGAGAATGGAAGCTCCTGCTGGATGGGGCGAGCCGAGGAGCTGCAGGAGGAGGAGGAGGAGGAGGAGGGAAGCGATGGGCACGGGGATGCTCCGGGGCCGCGGCCGGCACGAACCGCGCTGCAATTTGCCCGGGCCAGCCCACGTGGGCGAGGGTTCGCCCTCAAGGTGACACGTGTGACTTCACCTCCGATGTTTACGGCTCTGGGCAGCCGGACGGGTTTTCCAGAAGTCTCCAGCGAAAGCCCTCGCTGGTCCGAGGCCAGCAGAGGCGTGGGGCTGTGCCCGGTGTGGTGTTTTTAGGGACCGTCCCCCGGCCCGGCTGCGGAGCCGCTGGCACGCCGCAGCCGCTACAGATGGCTCCATGAGAAGGTTGCGGCTCTTCTTCCCGGTTAAGCCCCGCAGACACGTCTCTAATTACAGCTCTGAGGCCGGCGTGAGGCTACAGAGGGAGAAGGAGCGCCGCGGTCACTTCGGATGATTTGAGGCTGAGCGCTCTCGCACCGAGGCAGCGCCGAAATGCTGGCGGCACGCACGGGGACCGTGGGGGGCAAGAGCGCCGACGAGTCGCTGAAGCTGAGGAAGCAGTCGGTGCTGTCCCTGGGCAGCCGGGACAGAGCCCTGAAGAGCTCGGCCGAGAGCAGCAAGGAGGGCCGGGCGCGGGCCGCGCAGCCCCAGCAGCGGGCGCGGCGCCTGGCGCTGCTGCGGGAGCTGGAGATGAACTGGTACCTGCGGCTGTGCGAGCTGTCCCACGAGTACACCATCGCCTACACCACCGGCATGCCCCACAGGTACGTGCTGCCCTGCCCGCTGCCCTCCGCCAGTGCTGCTGGCCGGCCTGGCCGTGATAATCGTGACAATAACAACAATAATGACAATAGCAACAACGGCAGCAGTAATAACCACTGCGATGGTAATAATAATAGAAAGCTCTTTGGCTTTGCAAGTCTGATTTTTCTGGTTTTCGTGCTTTGCAGAGATGAATATCCTGCAAACTTGTCTGTTGATTCCCAGAACTTCTCCAGCACAAGCTGCGCGTGGTTGTTGAGCCCTGTTTCTAATTTGCCCAAGTGACCGTGGTTTTGTTTGTGTTTTGAATAGAGTAGAAAAGTTGCTGCAGGGACCGTGTGGGTGGCAGGAGGGTCCCTGTCCCCCGTTCCTGCCCGAGGGCTCAGCCTGGGAAGGAGCCCCCGGGAGGGGGAACCTGCAGTCGCTGCCTCTCTCATCCCATCGGTCTTAAATGTCGCAGCCTCCAGAATCTGATCTGCTCCTTTAAAAAAATATAAGGGGATCTTGGTATTAGTGGAAATTAGACGTGCGAGTCTCTAATCTCCTGTGCGGGGTCAGACCCTCACTGAAATCGGAACCTCGGCAGGAACTGCCCGGCTGCTGCTGCCCCGGCCCCGAGGAGCCGCACCCGGGAGCGCCCCAGGGCAGCCCTGGGACCGCAGGGGAGAGGAGGCTTCCTTCCCCTCCCGCGGGGGGCTTCTCCTTCCCCTCCCGCGGGGGGCTTCTCCTTCCCCTCCCGCGGGGGGCTTCTCCTTCCCCTCCCCTCGGTAGCAGCCGGGATTCCGGCGGAGAATCGGCCGAGACCCTGCCCAGTCCCAGGCAGGGTGGGGGTGCCTGCAGTGCCCGGCACAAACCGAGCTCTTGCCGATGTGCTTGGGTAAGAAATGAACCGGAATGTCGCGACAATAAAAATTAGGAGCGGGGTAAGTGGAAGGAAAAGGAAGCAAAACTGGGAGAAGGAGCAAGTGGGTGTTGATGCAGGAATGTTCAGGAGCGCCTGAGGGGAGCAGAGGGGGCTGGGAGGGGGCAGATTCTGGGTCCGGTGCCCACCAGCCCCTCTGGCCTGTGGTTGGCACCCAGGGGCTCCATCAGCACCATAAAATCAAAGGGCTGGGGAATAACTTCTGGGAGAGCTGGGTTTCTCAAGATGCTGATCCACACAAGCCCTGATCCTCCAAACCAGCAAAACCCTTGTGTCCAGAAAACTCCGAGGAGCTTGCAGAGATACTTCTCAGCGCTGGTTCACCTTGCATTACAGATGAGCTGGGGCTGGCAGGAGGTAAAACCAAAGGCAGCTGCAGCAGAGATCACAGGTACAGCCCCGGAGTTACACTGCAGGGAGGAAACACGGGGCCCTAGCAGGGACAGCCTCGGGGGACAGGGAGGGACAGCCCTGGCACACGCTGCCCTCCCTTGAGTGTCCTTGAGCTGGGTTGAGATCCCCCCCTGCACCCCATGGGATCAGCACTGTGAGAACAGGACCCCCATCCTTGGGCAGGACCCTCCCAGGGCCACCCACGCCCTGATGTGACAGTGGCACAAGAGGAATAACGGGGTAATCCCACTGTTCCTGCCAAACTCCCCTCTGTGACATTGAATTAGGAGCTTTTCAAATATATTCTGGGGTTGGGATCAGTCTTTCTTTATCTGCTTTGAAAGATTTAAGGATTAGTTGAGTTCATGATACATCCATCACTTGATTATTTAACTTATTTTTCTAATGTATTTGGGGCTGAAATGGGGTGAGTTTTTAAAATAGAAGAGTCTCAGACATCTGCCTCAGTGGCATGAACCAGACCTTGGCAGGATTGTCTGCTGTGACCAGGAAAGGTCACTGTGGCCCTCCTGGGTGTTGCAGGGATGAAGACCATAAAAACCATCCCTGGACTGTCCAAGGCCAGGTTGGACAGGGGCTTGGAGCAACCTGGGACAGTGGAAGGTGTCCCTGCCATGGCTGGGGAGTTTGGAATGAGATGGTCTTTCAGGTCCTTTCCAACCCAAACCATTCTGTGGGTCCGTGAACCAGAACCTTTTTGTTTGCTGTTGGGCAGTGGTGAAATCATTGTTAACATCATCATTTTAATTCACATGAATTGTCACACCCCGGGAGGCTGCAGGTGCTGGAGAAGTTCCCAGAGCAGGTAACCCCAGCTGTGAGAGCTCGCAGCGCTCTGTGACAGAACAAAATGTTCCAGTGAGCTGCAGAGGAGGTGCCTGCAGAGTTCCTCTGGTCAGCCCAGGGCCTGAAATACACCCTGGGAGAGTATTTGCTTTGTGTTTATTGGCCTTGGGTCCAATCCCAAGCAAATATTTCTCATTCTCTAAATATAAGACCTGGGAAATGGGGTCAGTGCTCTATTCCCACCAGCACTCCTCACCCCTTGGAGCTCTGGGCCAGGAGAGGTCTCAGCAGACGAACCAGATCGCTGCTCTTGGACAAGGTCCACGCTGGGCATCGCCCAGAAGGGGCCGCTTGCTGTGGGGTGAGGAACGTCTCGGGGAGCAGCTCCGGAGCCGCTGAGCCCCGGTGGCCACCATGCACCTGTACAAGCCACCGTGTGCCGACATCCCCCCGCCCCGGCCCTGGGGTCGCCGGGCGGGCGAGGCCCCGCGGGCTCGCGGCGCTGCCGCCGGCCGGCCCGGGGCGCGCAGCCCCCGCGCCGACGGCAAACAGCTGGAGAGCTTCCTGCAGCTGCACGGGCTGGCCCTGCGCGACTGCCCCCGCCACCGCAGCGCCATGAGCTACAGGTACCGGGGCTGAGCGGGGCTGCGCCGCGGACCCGGGCACGCCGCCGGCTGGGCTGGCAGCGGCCGAGCCCTCGGCTGCCTCAGGGGCTTCTTGGGCTTCTCCGGGCACTGTGGGAGTTTGGGAGACTTTGAGCAAAGCTTTGAGCGTGTGAGCTGTTCTCTCAAAAGGCTCTCTTCCGACGTTAATCACAGAGTCATGGAATGGTTTGGGTTGGGTGTAGTGAAAGTCCATCTCATCCCACCCCTGCCACGGGCAGGAACACCTTCCACGAGGACAGGCTGCTCCAAGCCCCATCCAACCTGGCCTTGAGCACTTCCAGGATGGGGAAAATCACTCTGAGTTTTCCAGCTCAGGTCCTGAGCCCTGAGACCCTCTCTGTCCTCATGGAGCAAGTGGACTGAGAGCCCAAACCCCTGGCTGGGAAATACGTGGCTTTCGGGTTGGAAAGGTGTCCAGGGGAAAGGGTGTCATCCCTCCAGGAGCTGGAACAGCCTGGGGTCAGGGGGTGTTGGCTGGGGATGGTGGGTGAATTGCTGGTGTGCTCCAGCAGTTGTCATTGTGCTTGGCTTCCAGAGAGGTTCCCTTTAAAGGGATGATGTCCTGCATGGAGAGCTTGCTAGTTCTCTCTGCTTCTAAGAAAAGCAAATTTTCTTTGAAACATTTGTTTTCCCAAGAGGTTGATCTTTGCCCGTGGCTAGTCTGAGCTTAAAACTGAAATAAGGCACTATGCCTGGTATTTTTATGGATCCAGCTCAGTTGTGTCCCAGATTTCACTGCTGGATGGGGACATTTGGTGACAATGTCCAGGGACGAGTGGGGCTGTGAAAGAGCAGTTTTGGAGTCAGGAGCAGCAGAAATGGCAAAGGGCTTTGTGCCACGGTGCTGCTGGGCCAGCTGGGCACCCTTGGAGCACGCTGGGGTTAGGGAAAGGGAGCTGAGCCCACCGTGCTGGGGATGAAATGGGAGAGTGTCCCAAGGCCATGGATGGGCATCCCAGGGCTGCAGAACTGTGGCAGGAGAAATCCCAGGGCTGGCAGGAGCACTGCTGTCCCCAGCGAGATCCTCTGGGGCTTCTGGCCTGGAAACTGGACACCCTTTCATGAGAAATTCCTCTGCTCCTTCTGGTGATCCTAATCCCACAGCTGTGGGACACAGCACAGCTGCAGTTGTGTTTGAAAAGGTTGGTGTCCCTTTCAGGACAGGAAAATCCCCATTTATCTGGTTTCTCTCTGATTCTGCACTTTCCACAGTGTCGGTCCGCAGCAGACACGATCTAAAACCTGCCCCTCACTGAGGAGCAGAGGTGCAGGCTCGCAGTGTTCCCATGAAGGGCTGGGATCCCCTGTCTGAGGTGTCCTGTGTTCTCTGTGTTCTGCTGCACCAGCCCGGGGGAGAAACCTGCAAAGAGCTTGGGGAGAAAATTTCTGTAGGGTTGGGGATGGATGGAGAGGGAGTTTTAAAGCCACAGAAAAATGTAATTAATGAGAGACTGTGGGAGTGGTGTGGGGGCAGCTGGGGCTGCCCAGAGCTGCAGGAGCCCCTGCACACCCCCTCAGGCACCTCTGTTTCTTGGCTTAGTGAGTGGAGTGTCCCTCATTCAGCAGAGCCATCAGTCATGGGCAGATAAAGCATGTGCTTCACTTCTGTGGAAGCTGATGGATTGGAGCCCCTGCTCCGTTTGAAGTGTGCACATTTTTCACCGAAGCAGCCGTAACTTCCTGCACTTCCCACGAATCCAGAGATTTATCCTGTGGGACAGGGGCTGGCCAGGGGGCTCTGCTGAGGGCAGGGATGCTCCAGCAGTTCCCACCTGCTGCTTCCACAGGGTGTTTTCCAGAAGTACAGGGATTCTTCTATCTGACTGTGAGCTTGGACGTTTTCTCTTTCTTCTTCTGCCTCCTGGGTGTTTGTTCAGCTCTCCACGGGTCCAGTCTGAAGCCAGCACAGTAGCAGCTCCTTTTTAAAGATTTATTCAATGACATGTGGGAAGTAATGAATTGTGAACAAGGAGCACTTGCTGAACACTTGTAAGCTGGTTCATTTACAGGCTGATCAGCTCTTTTCCCTTTCATTGCTCCAGCCAGTGCAGCACAGTTCTGGGTCACAGAAGACCCCAAAGTGCAGCAGTGCCTGAGCTTGGCTCGTTTCTGGTGACAACAGAATTTCTCCCAGATGAAGCACCATTTACAAAGCTAATTTGGTGTTTTGTTATCCAGCAAGGTGTTTGTTCACTGCGCAGCTCCTTCCTGTGCACTTTGCTGGGCTGAGGCTCTGGCTGCAAAAGCTGCCGAGGTTCTGCTCCCTCCTGATTGCAGCTCCTGTGAGCTCGGGCAGCTGCGCTCGGGGCCTGGGGGGCAGATCTGTAGATGTGTCTGCAAGAGCACCCAGGCAGCTCTAGCAAAACGTGCTGCTGGCAAATGTTGGGGTGGAAAGTATTTATGGAGGTCACGGAGCCCCGAGGCACTGCTGGGTTAACCCTGCTGCAGCTGGGCTGGGGTTTGCATTCCTGGTTTATCCATTTTATGTTAGCTGAGGTCCTGCTCCAGGAGGGAGAACTCTTCCCACGGCACAGAAATCCCTGACAAGCCCACTTCCCTCGGCATGGCCTCCTTGGGGTGTCCTGCAGGGAACCCCTGAGCTCCTGCAGCCCATCCCAAGAGAGCACTGTGCTCTTTGTGTTGCTTTTGTTGGTTAAGCAATGAATTAAAACCTGGCTATTTAGGATTGTGAAACTTTGATGCAGACACTGGCCAGCAGGCAGCCCTTCGTAGGGTATTCCCTTTCCTCACTCCTTTTCCCTTTCTCCTTCCCCATTTTCCCTCTTCCTTTTTCCTCCTCCCTTTCCTGATTGCAGTGGGAACTGTGAGGAGCTGACACCAAGCCCTTGGCCAGTGCTGGCCATCCCATTCCAGATGGATTCAGCCACCTGGGCTCTGGCAAGCAGAGGGGTCCGAGGGATGGGATTGTCCCTGCACCGGGAGATTAAACAGGCTTTTGGCTTAGGGAAAAGATGATGGACAGGGATTACAGACGTGTTTAAATCAGGAACAGCCTGTAGGCACTCACTCACCGTCTCCCACAGCACAGGAACTGGGGCAGGAGGGAGCAAAGGACATTTTGTACAGCAGGTTTGAGCACAGGAAACCCTTTGCCAGCCTCTGTAATGGAACTGGGGTATTGTAAATGCAGGTGAACCTGGTGGGAAGAAATGCTGATGTGTGACTCCAGTGCAGAAGGCTGAATGATTTGTTTATTAGAACTATGCTATAATACATTCATATACTATTTAAAGGAGACACTAAAACTACAAACCTACTTTTCTAACTCCCATCTCTAACCCACTCACAACTCGTGCCCCTCTCTGAGAGTCCAGCCACAGGTGGGTTGGATTGGATTGGGTTGGATTGGATTGGGTTGGGTTGGGTTGGGTTGGGTTGGATTGGATTGGATTGGGTTGGATTGAATTGGCCATCAGCTCAAACAATCCTCACCAGAATCCAACCAAGCAATCACCCCAGGGAAACAATTCCCCAAACACATTCCACATGGGAAAAACAAGGAGCAGAAATAGAAATTGTTTTCTCTTTCTTTCCTCTGTGCTCCTCTATGAAAAATCCTGAGGAAGAGAAGAATGTGCCTGCCACACTCCCCAACACGGGATGTGCTGTGGGTGCTGGAAGCTCCAGCAGGTTGGAGATGTTACCAGGAATCAGCCAAGGAGCTTACACCCCTGCAGAGCTACCCCGGAAGAGGGGAATTTGGGAATGATCCCTTTGCCATAGCTGCTCTTCCAGGCTTCCTCAGTGAGGCCCATTTTGTGCACTGAAGCTTTAAAATATCTAATCTTTAGATGGCAAAATATAGGAGGGCTCTTGATGGGGTCCTGTAATCCTGCACTGTAATCCTGTCCTCATCTGCTCTGAGTGCTGCTGCATTATATTTATTGGGATATATCTTCCAGCCTTAATGTTTCCCCTACTTCCTGTGCAGATTGATCCACGGAGCTGCATCCAGCTGTGTCCTTTTTTTCATAGTCACTCTCAGGCTCCTAAGTGGCTTTTTAGTCTGTTCAAACTACGCAGCAGCTGCCTGGTGCAGTGGTGACAGGACACTTCCCCGTGTCTGGCCTTCTTCCTGTGCCCTCAGTTCCTTGGGGTTTGTGTTGTTTTTGTAGGGTCCTCTCCCTGCCCACGGAGGAGCTTTAAGGTCCCTTCCAACCCAAACCATTCCATGAGGATTCCCTGAAGTCCTCACAGAGCCATGCTCAGGCTGTGTGCTGCTACTCCAGGGTCATTCCCACCTTCCTGAGGGAAGTTCCCATGCTGTAGGTGCTCGGGTTGGTGGGGAAAGCAAAGCAGATTTTGCCCTCCCCATTCCCCACGGCCGCAGTCGATCCCAGCTGACCCTCGGCTGCTCCGGCCGCTGCCCAGCAGGAATTTGCACTTCTGCTGCTTTTCCCCCACTTTTGCTGCTTTCCCCACCCCTCGTGCTCCCGTGGAGCTGTGGCTGGGCTGGCAGGTGCTGCTCCAGCCCGGGTCCTGGGCAGGAGCTCCTGCTGAGCCTCCTCCTGCTCCTGCAGCCGCTCCTGCGGGGCTGGCTCTGGAGTTTGGGATGTTCCTGCGTGTATTTATAGACAGCTTTGAAGGCTGCAGGCTAGGATGAAACTCAGCCCACGTGGTCCTGGTTAAAAGAGGTTTTGTCCGGAGTCTTTGGGCTGACTTTGGGATGTGCTGAGAAAGGGATGTTGCCGGATGCTGCGCCGGCACAGAATGCTGAGTAAATCTGGGAGCAAAACCTCCTCCTGGGGCGTGCAGGTTTATTCCAAAGCTGCCTCCTTTAGGATGGTGACAAATCCAGGCCCTGGCAAGGCTCAGTGCCAGGGGAGAGCAGGTCCCGTGTCACCAGCCTTGGTGCCACGGCAGGTGGGCATGGCTCAGGTGGAGCCCCTGGGGCTGCTCTTTGCGCCCATCTTTGAACCAGAGCTTGGTTTTTTGCAGTCTTAAGCCAGTCAGAGCACCCAGCTGAGATGTGCTTGCACTGCTCTGTGGTTTTCCCCACGCTGAGTCGAGCACTCCTCTGTTTCTGCCTCTCCCCTGGTGTGGGGAGGGCCGTGGGCAGCTGGGGAGGGGGAGCCCTGGATGAAAGGCAGCTTTGCCATGGATAAACCTCCTGTGCAGACCTGTCACTGCCTGATAAGCCTTTTCCTCCTTGTTTTCTGTGTATTTTCATAGTTGCTGGCTTCACCCCTGCGCCAGCAAGGCTCCAGAAGCCAGCAGAGTGTTTCCATCAGTCCAAGGGCACGGCTGCTGCTTTTTCCAGAGGTCTTTGTGGAGAGCACGGGGATCCTTGGAGAGTCCCTGGGGACAGGCTGAGGCTGCTGGGGGAGCTGCTCCCCGTGGTCCAGCTGCTGCTGGGCTGAGGGTTCTCCCCCTGCCCTCAGTTTCCCACCCCAGCTGGGGAGATGAAACCGTTTTTCCCTGCAGAAAAAGACACAATCTGTAGATTGCAGGAGCAATTATTCATTTCCCCTGAGGGCCTAATGAGCGGTTATGCATTTGGCAGTAAGTAATGATCCTCTTGCAAATCTTTTTGTTAATTAAATGGGCGCCGATCCAGTGCAAAAGTGGTTGTTCGATGTTTGGGATGTGCCCAGAGATCGGGGACTACGTGCCCGGCCAGCACTGGCCTGGGAAATGCAGAAATATTGGCTTGGAAGTGCTTGGCAGTGGCTGGAGGTCACCTGCAGACTGGAGAGTGCCTTGCACTTGATTTACTACAATGACATTGCCCCTGGATCCCTGGCAGTGCCCAGGGCCAGGCTGGGAGCACCTGGCACAGCGGGAGGTGTCCCTGCCATGGCAGGGGTGGCACTGGGTGCCTTTAAGATCCCTTCCAATCCAAACCATTCCATGACCATGTGCTGCTCTGAGGTACATCGTGCTCTTGCCTTGTGGGCCAAAAAAAATGTTAAAAAAAAAAAAAAAAGGTTAAAAGCCTCTGCAGAGAATTCTGAAAGTGAGAAGAGCAAAGGAAAATTCGGGAGCTGAGGAGTCACCACGGGCCCTGGCTCCTGCCTGGCAGCAGAGTGCTGTGCCTGCAGCTGCTCCCGTGCAAAGCAGATTCCAGCGCTCCTGAAATGCTGATTGTTAACCAGCAGTGTGGGCTGGTAACTGAGAGGCAGAGAAGTGCTGACACAGCGGGTCTTGCCAATCCCTCCCCCCGCGAAGTGGAGCCTGGCAGTGGGAAAAGGATCCATTAAAATTAATGGGGCTGAAGATGGTTCCCTGGTAATCTGCTGGGTTTCAGCAAACCATTGTCCTGGGCGATGTGCTAATTCTCCTCAGTGATTAATTCCAGCAGATGCCTGTTCTTTTGGGGTGCTGCTGGGGTGAGGAGTTTTGCCTCGGGAGCAGGGAGCGAGGTCTTGTGCCAGTTCTGCTGCGTGCAGCTTTTGGGATTCGCACCCCCTGTCACTCCCGTTAATAATTAGAAATGCTGCTGCAGCTGAAAGAGAGACTCTCCGGAGAAGACTTAAAATTCTTCTCTGAAAAATGCTATTTGGGAAGGTGGTGTTTTTAATAGTGCTTATTATGCAGTGGTGACTTATATAAGATAGTGACTGATGGAGACACTTGGCTTTCTGTGAGTTGCTCAGAGGGGCCAAGTCCTCCATCGGCTGTAGGAGGAGGTGAAAACCGAGGGTTTCCAGAGGAGGGGGAAGTATTTTGAAGGGGTATTCATTGGAACAGAGTTTCCCAAACAGCACAGTATGCTGTAGCTGGTCTTTGTGCTGCCCCTCTGCCAGTTAATCTCACCCAATGAGAAGTTCCTGCTCCGTAATTGCTCCCCCGTGTGCTCCGGCGTGTCCCAGAGCAGGGCAGCTGGAGCTGTGCGTTTGTCACCCAGACAAGCCCCACTCCTCAGCAGCCTTTCTCCATTCAAGTTCATTTAGAGCTCTAAGCTGTTACAAGTAACGCTCGGGTGAGATTTGACGTGTGTGGATAGCACAGCAATGTACATAATTGCCTAAAATTCACTATTCAACGAGCACAGCCAAGCTGGAAGGACACGGCTTGGGTTGAGCTCCGTTTGGGATGCGTTTATCCATCAAGTGATGCGAAGATCTGCATTTTGTGTATGCACAGTGTAGAACACGAGTGTGGCAGGAGGGAAAATCCTTTCTTGGCCACGAGTTGGCACAGCAGCCCTGAGTGCCCGAGGCTGCTGCGGGGGGTGCTGCTCTGCTCCGGGCCTGGCGTGGATGCCTGGATACCACATCAGGGGCTGCCAGGGGGAATAAAACACAAAACCCTCTTGTACAGTGGAGGAATAAAACACAGCACTCTTGTACAGTGCCGTGGAGCTTCGTGCTGCTCTGAGTGTTCTGATATCACAGAATCACAGAGTGGCTTGGGCTGGAAGGGACCTTAAAGACCATTAAGTGCTCAGTGTAGCACGATACATTAATATAATGGTGACTTCTGGAGCCCTTCATGTGAGGCACTGCCTTGCAGTCAGCTGAGAAATGGAATAGATAGCATGGAAAAATCAAATTACCTGCTTTGGAGCAGGGATCCAGCGGCTAATGGGCAGCAGGCACCGTGGGGGGGTGTTGTCTCCACGGGCACAAGCGGCTGATTAATTGGATTGGGCTCCTGATGAGTTCCACCCTCCGTGTCAGACACGGAGAGCTCCGGGCTGGCTCCCGGCACTGATTCCTTCCTGTTGTATCAAAGATTCTTCATGGAATGTTGCAGAGCTGCCGGGTCAGGGCTCCTCGGGGCTCCCTTGGGGCTGGGGGTGCCCCCACACCAGGCTGGGGCTGGCCTTGGACCCTGCGGGGCTTGGGGATGGGATGGGAGTTTGGATTTAGGGCAGCACAGAATCCCAGCCTGGTTTGGGCTGGGAGGGACCTTCGAGTCCACCCAGTGCCACCCCTGCCACGGCAGGGACACCTCCCACTGTCCCAGGCTGCTCCAAATCCCAGTGTCCAGCCTGGCCTGGGACCCCTCCAGGGCTGCTCTGCTGCTGGATTGATCCCAGCCTTATCCCAAGCCCGGGCTGGCAGGGCAGCGTGCCTCGGAGCTGTCACACTCCCAGCTTTGGTCCGTTCCGGGCCGATGGAGCCCTCGGAGCTGCCGCGGGTCCTGCAGGTGACAGAACTCGCGTGTCATCAGAGGAACCCCGGTGGGGCGCTGCCCCCAGCCTGCCTCAAAACCTGCCAGAACGACGCCTTTTAACTAAAAACCGTTTAATGGGAATTTTGATCAGTTTTCCTCAAGTGCAATTACAAATGCAAATGGAGGTTTTGATGTGAAACCAGCGGAAATGTGATGGCTGTGGGCTCGATAAGCGCCGGGCTTTTGTTCTGCAGCTCGTTTCCTCGCGCAGCTTCCCAGCAGCGTTATCAAAAAGAGCCATTCCCGGGGCTCCGGCTGCCCCCAAAGAGCTCCGAATCGCCGCGGGCTCCGGCGCTGCTGCTGCCGGCGGGACCCTGCTCCGAGGGGCTGGAGCGGCTCGCTGGGAATTGGGATTAATCCCAGGGAAACCCTGCTGGGAGCCGCCTCCCAGCCCAGCTCGCTCCGCGGCAGCGCTCCTTGTCTCGCCCGCGTCCGTGTCAGTCCGCTTTGGGGACAAGGAGGGACCCGCCGCGATCCCGGGAGTTCTCCCAGCAGGGATTCTCCCAGCTGGAATTCTCCCAGCAGGGATTCTCCCAGCAGGAAAGTTCCCAGCAGGAATTCTCCCAGCAGGAAAGTTCCCGAGCAGCTGCGGGGAGCGGCGAGGAGCAGGGGCTGTGTTTGTTTTGTCACCGCAGCCCTCGGGGCCCAATGAACTTCCACCGGGACGTGGAGCGGGGCTGCCCTGAGCCTGTCCTGCGGCAGGGATGGGGGCAGGCTGGAAATCACAGAATCACAGAATAATGAGGCTGGGAGAGACCCCCAAGACCATCAAGTCCAACCCCTGCCCTAACACCTCAACCAGACTACAGCACCAAGTGCCATGTCCAGTCTTTTTTTGAACACATCCAGAGATGGTGATTCCACCACCTCCCTGGGAAGACAGTTCCAGAACTTTATTATTCTTTCAGTGATTTTTTTTCCCTAATATCCAACCTGTACCTCCCCTGACGTAGCTCGAGGCTGTGTCCTCTTGTTCTGTCAGTGCTGCCTGGTGGAAGGGACCGACCCCACCTGTCTGCACCTCCCTTCAGGGAGTTGTGGAGAGCAATGAGGTCACCTCTGAGCCTCCTCTCCTCCAGGTTGAACAACCCCAGCTCCTTCAAACGTTCCTCATAGGAACGTTTCACGGATGTGGGATCGTTCTCGGGCTCCTGGAGAGAGGCAGTGTCTGCTCTGGCTGTGGGGAGTGTGGCTCTGGGAATGTGCAGAATGTGGGGGCTGCGGCCAGCTCTGGGCTGTGGGATAAAGGAAAGAAAGGCCTTGTTTTGGGTGGGAAAGCTCCAAGGGCTCAGATTTTGGAGTAGGATCCTGCCCCATGGCACTGCCAGCAGTGTTTTCAGTGCTGCCATGCCATCTCCCGAGGCCTGGCCCATCCAAGGGCATTGCATCTCACTGAGCATCTGTCTAAGTGTCCAGCATGGTTAAAGCTCTCCTCATGACAGCTGAAACCATATTTTTGATGTGTCTCCAGCCTGGAAGCACTGACTGTTCCATCCTGCTGCATCTCCCTGGTCCTGGGGCTGCTCTGGCAGGACAGGACAGGACCCTCCAGCACTGGGAGCAGAGGGAAGGCCTCTAACATGGCTCACAGAATCCCACAATGGTCTGGGTTGGAAGAGACCTTGTTGTGCACCTTGTTCCACCCCCTGCCATGGGCAGGGACACCTTCCATTATCCCAGGTTGCTCCAAGCTGGCCTTGGACACTGCCAGGGATCCAGAGGCAGCCGCCACCTCTGTCATGGGCACTACTGCAGGTTTGCTGCTAAATTCAGTTGTTGTCCTTTCTCGACGTACAAGAATTTCAGTTCAAGAGCTTAGGCAGGCTGGCTTGGCATCATCACTGTGACCTGGATTGCTGGAATCACAGCCTGCTGTGGCTGGAGGGGGCCCTAAAGCCCACCCAGTCCCAGCGCCCTGCCATGGCAGGGAGGGTAAATAATTGAGCCTGTGACTGCAGCCATGAGAAGCAGAATCTCCAGCCAGACTTGGCATTGTATTTCGAAGGAGCTCAACTATAAGGTAAAATTTAAAAAAGGAAGGAGCAATCAGGAGCAATCCGGCCGTGCTGGGCCAGGGCTGCAGCAGCTCACGGGGTTTCACCCAGCCCAGACTGCAGGACCTTGATTCATGTTCATATTTTGGGCTGCAGAAGCATCCTTCTGCCTCTGGTTGCAGCCAGAGCCGTGCTGGACTGACCCTGGAGCAGCGGCCCTGCAGGAGCTCTGGGAAGGGCTCCTCCCTCAGCCCCGCTCTGTGCCCGGCCCCGCGGCCCCTTCCAGCCTCCACAGGGACCCCACCGCGGCTGCAGAAAGCAGCTTTTGGTTTTTGGAGGTTTCCGTCCTGCTCGCCGCGGGGTTTGCATCGTCCTGCAAGGTGCTGGGGACAGTCCTGGGGCCATGGCAGCGTTTGTGGAGAGCCCCGGGGCAGCTCCTGCTGCCCTGGCCCTGCTCGCCCTGGCTCTGCTGGCTCTTGATTTCACCCTCGGGGTGGCTGCAGCGGCCCCAGGGCTGGGGGGGGTCACAGGGTGGTCACAGGCAGCTGTGTTAAACCACATTTGCTTGCTGAAGCATTTTGAGCCAGTCGTTTAATGAGCGGTCGCTGTCTTGCCCAGGGAAATGCACGCGGGTGTGCTGTCACAGGGACTTGGTGGCACTGGGGTGGCACTGGGAGCCTGGGCTTGGCTCGTGGCTGAGTCCTCTGCCAGGGTTGTCACGTGGCTCCTCTTCCACAAGCTCAGGGTTTTCATCATACAGAATTATGTTACTCCAGCGTTTTACTCCAGAGGTGATTATCTCACTCAGGAAATGAAATAAATCCCATATTTAAATACATCTTCTGTGGAGAGACTGTAACCCCTCCAAAGCTAAGCAGCTTGAGGTGAGATGCTCTGTGGGGTGTGCCAGTGCAGAACGTGACTGTCCCTTTCTGTCCCCTCCCCTGGTCCCTCGGGGCATGGCCAGGACCCGGGTGGCAGTGACCTGGGCTCATCCCCAGGACCACGTCAGAGCGTTTGGCAGTCCGGCTGCAGTGGGAACTCTCCAGAGACGTACAGGACAGAGGCAGAATGTGCCCAGGTTTGCCAGTCCTGCTCTGGGCTCTGAAACACAGCTGGGCTCCCAACCCGAGTGCGTGCTGCCAGCTGTGCTCCAGCTGCAGCCCCAGCCCCAGGGAGACCCTGAGGATGTGAGGGGGGCACTTTGGGGTCAGTGACCCCATGGCTCGTGCCCCCCGAGGCCCCACTGTGCAGGGGTTTGCTGGTGCTCTGCAGTGCTGACTCACTGAGGAGGGGTCTGGAAACCCTCCCAGGGGTCCTGCTCGCCCCAAATCCCTGCTTGAGGGTGACTCCAAGGAGACCACGCACAGCTGGGAGTTCGTGGGTCTGCTGCATGATTAACTGTTAATCCTCTTTGGGAAAATATCATACAGAAACTGTCTTTGTTGGGATTTAATGCTTTCCATCCTCAAAGGGATGTGCTGGGTACCTGTTAAAGAGCCATGCAAAGGAGCTCGTCCCCTGTCCCGGGCTGGCTGCCAGCCGCCCCCAGCGGCTGTCACACGCCCCCTCCTCAGCAGGGTAGAGGGGACACACACCACGGTGTGCCCCCGCTGCAGGGCAGGGGTCAAAGCTCTGTCACCCTGAGCTCAAACCGGGTTGTGATCACCCCCAGCACCCCCAGCTCACTCTGCCACCGCCCCTGCTCCAGCTCCGGGTGCCTCGGGCAGGTCCAGCACGGGGGTCCAGCCTGGCAGCTGCTCCCACGCCAAGGGGAGGGCCTGGGGCCTGGCAGTGACCGGGTGGGCACCGGGAGCTCCGGAGGTGCCCCCAGCCCCCCGGGCAGTCCGGGGCAGATGTAGGAGTGGGGTCTGGGGAGCCCCTCGGGACCATTTCCCGTGGCCTGTGCTGGGTGGGAAAGGGACCACGGGTGACCCTGCCCTGCCACCCACGGGCACCCTCTGCTGTGGGGCTGCACCCAGGGACACCCACTGCCTGTCCCACCTCTGTCTGCTGGTGACAGTGACAGTGACAGTGACAGTGACAGTGACAGACAGGTGTCCTGGGGGGCCTCCAAACCTGGCCACCCTGCCACCCCTCCCGTGAGCAGCTCCGCAGCCTGGGGGTCCCCTCGGTGCCCAAATTCAGTGCCCAAAGCCAGCCACCCCTGGAGAGGTGGCACGGGGCAGTGCCGGGCTGGGGATGGGATGGGGATGGGATGGGGATGGGATGGGATGGGATGGAGATGGGGATGGAAGGGGAATGGAAGGGGGATGGGGAAGATTTGGTCTGCTGAGGGATGGGGATGGTTTTGCTTCCAAGCCTTTGCGCTGCGGCTTATTCCGCTGGCGATGCTGGGGGAGCAGGATTAACCCTGGCCCTGCTGCGAGCCGGGGGCTGCGGGCGGCGGCTCCGGGCGCCAGGAGCACGGCATTAACGTGTTAACTCCCTCACGCACCGGAGCACCGCGATTTTCCTCCCCCTCCCCCTATTTTTTTTTTCCTTTCCCCTGTAATTAACCCATTTTAACACCGGATCGCTGCCCGCTATAGAAGACCTCGCTTAGCGATGCCGGCAGCGATTTTTCCGGGCGGATCTGCCTGAGCGCCTGCCTTCCCTCCGAGCACAAAGGAGGCCCGTCGTTCGCATCCTCCCCATCCTTGCCGTCCTTCCCGCAGGCTCTGGCGGGGGATCCCGGGGCCGCTGCGGAGCCGCTGCCAGCGCTCGGCGGGCTGCCATGGGTGGGAGGTAGCGCTGCTGCGCCTGGGCGAAGGACACCGATGGATGCTGCCGCTCCTTAGGGACGCGCTGGCGAGGGACGGGGCTCGGCTGTGCCTGCTCAGCACTTCGCGGTCCAGCGGCGCCGGAGCCGGCGCTCGCAGGATGCTCGCAGCGATTTAAAACCAGCGGCCGGGAGCCTGCAGCGAGGCAGAGCGGCTGCGGAGCGATCACCATGAAGGAGCGGCGCTCGGGGAGCACCTGACTGGATGGATGCTTCTGGCTGAGCAGCAGCGTCGCCGCGGAGAGCCCGGAGTGAGCCCGAAGCCGCTCGCGCGGTTGCCGCGGCCAAGTTCGCGTTCCTCGGCCGGCGGCATCGCGGGCACGCAGCGCGGCTCTCCCGGAGCCCCCGGTGCTCGGGGAGTCCCAGGTCGGGGGTTTGCCGGCCGAGCCGGGCAGCTGCAGCCCGCGGGGGGCCGGGGGTCCGCCCGCCACCCGGCCGGGGCGCCGCGGGCGCGATGCAAGTGTCCATCGCCTGCACGGACCACAACTTGAAGAGAAATGGTGAAGACAGGCTCATCAGCAAGCAGAACACCACGACCCCGAACGTAGTGAATGCAGCCCGGGCAAAATTTCGGACAGTGGCTATTATCGCTCGCAGTTTGGGGACATTTACCCCGCAGCACCACATTTCGTTAAAAGAATCCACCGCAAAGCAAACGGGCATGAAATATAGGTATGGGCACGGTCTCGGTCTTTGTTCCCTTGCAGTGTAATAGCTCTTTACTTTGCCTGCCTGGATGCACCTGGTTTTGCAGAGGAGCTCTCTCCTCAGGTTATTAATAGATTTTTTTAACTCGGGCATAACTGGAAAGCTTTGGGGTGTTCGTGGTTTTGCAGGCATATATATTTGTGATTTTGTACCCAAATCTGCTTGGGCAGATTCTGTGCAACGTCGTGAATTTGTGACAGCGGTGCTAAGATGGTTCCTGTTAAGTGTTCAGTGTAACTAATATTGGTGCTAATGAGCACAAGAGTCAATTAGCCGGGCGTGCTTGGGGCTGGGCAGGGAAAGTTGCTTTGCAGTGTGTTGTTGGAGCAGAGGCGTGTGCCGTGGGTATCAGCCCACCGCGGGGGTGGCTCACGGACTTCTCACCTGGTGCGCCTGGGGAAGATGAGATCAAAGCCAATTTTAGACAAATGCAGAAAACAAAATCTCAGGCATTCTTACGGAATGCCTCCTGCCTCTCACAGGTTTTTATTCCTCCTAGGCAGCAAAGATGAAGGATGGCTGTGAGTTCGGTCTGAAGTGCTCAGTGTGGGCAGCTGATCAGCTTCTCTGTCCTGCCCTTGGCTGCGAGGGAGGATTTGTGTGCCTCTGGGGCTGGCTTTTGCCTGTTCAGGGTGTCCCTTTCAGCCACCAATGGGGGACGTTCGGACTGGGAGAAGGGGACAGCCTGGGATCTCTGCACCCCGTGCCCGAGGTGGAGCTGCTGCTGGGGGAGGCAGCTGGCACAGGAGGGCTCCATGGGCAGGCTGAGGGGCGTGGGGCTCCGGGCAGCTTTATCCTGTTAGTTCCCAGCCCCTGGGATACCAGCCAGGGCTCCTGTGCCCCCAGACCTGCCCTGGGGAGCTGCAGGATGCGGTTTTGTGTAAATGCTGCCTTTGGGGTCCTGGGACAGCTGCACAGCCGCTCTGGGTTCAGCAGCCACTCCCGGATCCAGGCGTGGTGCAGCAGGGCAGGGTGATCCTGCAGCTCGGGAAATGCCAGTGTTCACTCTCCAGGAGCTGCACGGGTTGGAAGCAGCGTGCATGGGGTGCTCAGATGTCATTTTCTGTGGTTTCCTTGCGTGGTTGATCAATGGCAGGGAGGCTTTGCCCGAGTGGAAGCCTGGCCTTTCCAGCTGCCTGTCCCTGTCCTTCAGCCATGACCAACTTCCAGCAGGGAGGTTGCATCCTCCTGCCGTGGTGTTGGCAGCAGAAGCCCTCAGTGAGCCTGTGGCCAGGGCAGAGCTGCTGGTTAATAAATGTCTCCTGGAGCCAGCTCCCAGCTGGACAGGGGGCTGGGGTGGCATGGCAGGGGCAGTGTCCAGGGGGGTCCTGGCAGGGGCAGTGTCCAGGGGGGTCCTGGCAGGGGCAGTGTCCAGGGGGGTCCTGGCAGGGGCAGTGTCCAGGGGCATCCCAGCTCCCAGGCCGTGGGGAGGGCAGTGTTTGGGGCACGGCAGAGGGCCTTGTCCAGAGACAGGACATAAAATCAGCATAACTTGTCCCTTAGCCACCTCCCCAGTGGAGCAGTGGCAGCCAGCAGCTCCTGTGACCCCTGACCCCTCTGGCAGCCCCATCCAGGCCATCATGCCTCAGTTTCCCCATCTGTGGGAGATAAGTCATTGATGGTGTCCCTCAGGGGCAGGACCTGCTCCCAAGCTGGCTGCAGGGGCTAATTGCCAGCAGTTATCCCCTGATTTCCCCGGGCTCCCAGCTCTCTCCCAGGGTACCAACACCCCGGAGAATCGCAATTCCTTGCTCCTGCAGCCTCCAAAGTTGGGCCTTTGGGAGTCCTTTCTGCCTTATTCCTGGATAAGGTTTGGAGAGTGAGGGTGGATTGTCCCACCAGAGTTCTCACAGCCCCGGCACTCCGTCTGCCCCAGACCTGGGAGCTGCACCAGGAATAGCAGCTCGTTGGCGACAAGGCTGAGGTTTTATCTTTATGACTAATCCCTGTTTCTGCTCGCGGATCTCTCCGTGTGCAGAGCTGATTTCTCCCCAGGAGAAGCAGCGCAGGGGAATTTGGAGGAAGAGCTGAGTAACCCTCGGGCTCAGCTGCGCCGCTGCCGAGTCTCGGTAACCTTTGGGTGGGGAGGCTCCTTCCAGCCAGTGGAGCTGGAATTTCGTGTTCACCTCGGGACCTGCTCCTCAACCCGAGGGGAATCCAGAGCCAAAGGCTTTTCCCAGCGGCTGCAGCAATAATTCTGTGAACTCCTCAGCTCCCTCACATTTCGAAGCTGAAGTCCTTCCCAATTCATTTTCTGCCTGAATTATGTCCTTGATGCTGAGCTCTGCAGCGCGAGCTGCTCCAAATGCCACCCCAGCCACGCTGGCCCCTCGATGCACGCTAAAAATACCGAGAGCCGCCCCCCCCCCGCCCCCCGCGCCCCCGAGAGCCGCCGCCGCCCCCGCGGCAGGGCTGCCCCGCAGCTCCCGCTCCGCTCCGGGATGCGCCCGAGCCCCGGCTGCCTCCCCCGGTGCCAGGCGCTCCCGATCCGCTGGGATTATGTAAAAGGGAGAGACAGCGACTACGCCTGTGACAGGGGTGGGGGCGGGAGAGGAGCCAGCTCGGGGGCTTTTCACCAAGTGACATGTTTCTGGCCCCGCTCCAGCTCGGGGACCGAACTGGAATACGAAAGGCAAAAGTTTACGGGAATAAATGCGTTCGCCGGGAAGCAGCTGCAAATAACGAGGACTCAGGTGCGTCCCCGCGGCGCTCACCTGAGCAAACCTCAGCTCTGCCTTTGCAGAACGAGCTTTGCGTTGGCATCTCCCCCCCCCCCCGGCTGTGGCAGGAGCCGGACAGGACCTCCCAGACATCGCCTCCGCTGTCACCGCCGGGCACAGCCTCGCTGCCTCCTCCTGCGCGAGGCGAACGGGCAGAGGGCTGCTCTCTTTTATCCTTCCCAGTGCTCCAGTTCAGTCCCACTGGGGAGCCTGCCCGGATGCTCGGGGGGAATATGTGGGATCACTTCTAGCCTATCTTTGAAAACGATGTAGTTGCAGCGCTTGGCTTGGAAAATTGCAATCTGCCGCACCGCTGCTGGAAACAAAGGACGTGGCTTTGCTTCCCGAGGCGATGCACAGCAGGGAGCAGGGACGGCAGCCCGGGTCTCCCCCTGCTTTGGACCATGCAGAGGTCACAGCCCGGGTTCTCCTCTCGCCTCATTTGCCGTATCTTCTTTAAAATTCTTTTCAGTAAAATGGACCCAGCCCTGCTGCTGGGGCTGGGGGCTGTTTGAGACGTGGCGCTGCTACCGCAGGGAACAACTTCCCAAAGTGAGACTGGCAGCAGCCTGCCTGTTCCCAGACTTTAAAGTACATCTCAGGAAGAAGTTTTTACAACGAGGCTGCTGATGCCTTGGCAATGGGACTTTAAGGTCCCGTGCAGCCCAGGCCCTTCTAGAATTCCCAGATTCTTTGATACCATCCCTATCCATCACAGCTGCAGCACTACAAAGCCTTGCCCAGAGCACCCTATCTACCCAGGAGCCTGCTCTGTGCCCAGGATGTGCCCAGAGCTGGGCTGTGCCTGGAGCTGGGCTGTGCTGAGAGCTGGGATGTGCTGGGAGCTGGGCTGTGATGGGAGCTGGGATGTGATGGGAGCTGGGATATGCTGGGATGTGCCTGGAGCTGGGCTGTGCTGAGAGCTGGGATGTGCTGGGAGCTGGGCTGTGATGGGAACTGGGCTGTGCTCAGAGCTGGGATGTGCTGGGAGCTGGGCTGTGCCCGGAGCTGGGCTGTGCTGGGATGTGCTGGGAGCTGGGCTGTGCTGGGATGTGCTGGGAGCTGGGCTGTGCTGGGATGTGCTGGGAGCTGGGATGTGCTGGGTTGTGCTGGGAGCTGGGCTGTGCTGGGATGTGCCTGGAGCTGGGCTGTGCTGGGATGTGCTGGGAGCTGGGATGTGCTGGGATGTGCCCGGAGCTGGGATGTGCTGGGATGTGCTGGGAGCTGGGATGTGCTGGGATGTGCTGGGAGCTGGGCTGTGCTGGGATGTGCTGGGATGTGCTGGGATGTGCTGGGATGTGCTGGGAGCTGGGCTGTGCTGGGATGTGCCCGGAGCTGGGATGTGCTGGGATGTGCTGGGAGCTGGGCTGTGCTGGGATGTGCTGGGATGTGCTGGGATGTGCTGGGATGTGCTGGGATGTGCTGGGAGCTGGGCTGTGCTGGGATGTGCTGGGATGTGCTGGGATGTGCTGGGAGCTGGGCTGTGCCCGGAGCTGGGCTGTGCTGGGATGTGCTGGGAGCTGGGCTGTGCTGGGATGTGCTGGGAGCTGGGCTGTGCTGGGATGTGCCTGGAGCTGGGCTGTGCTGGGATGTGCTGGGAGCTGGGCTGTGCTGGGATGTGCCCGGAGCTGGGATGTGCTGGGATGTGCTGGGAGCTGGGCTGTGCTGGGATGTGCCCGGAGCTGGGCTGTGCCCGGAGCTGGGATGTGCTGGGATGTGCTGGGAGCTGGGCTGTGCCCGGAGCTGGGATGTGCTGGGATGTGCTGGGAGCTGGGCTGTGCTGGGATGTGCCCGGAGCTGGGATGTGCTGGGTTGTGCTGGGAGCTGGGATGTGCTGGGAGCTGGGCTGTGCCGGGCTCCGCCGCTGCGGGGCCGATTTGGGGCCGTCAGCAGTTCACAAATAAGCCTTTTTGCCTGCCCGCGCATGGGCACGAGGGGCCCAATTTAGAGAGCACAACTATCTATTTGTGTTCATCCATAATTGATGGAGGCAGCTTTGACCATTAACTGCAGCGCGAGCCTAAACAAAAAATTTTATCTGCAAAGGCGAACTGGTGGAGTTCACATTCCGGGGAGCCTGGGCAGGGTGAGGAGAGGCCGGGCACCATCCCCCGAGGTGAAACCCATCCTTCCCACCCAAGGGGGTGACAATCTTCCCCCATTAGAGAAGTGTTACTAACATTTGTAAGATAAGAGCTGAAAAACAAGGGAATAAAGCAGAAGGGAGGGCAGAAAGGAGTTGTGTCCCTACCCAGCATTGTTTGCAAATCTGGGGGGAGCTGAGCGTGTGGGGATGGTGAAGGTACAGGGAGGAATCTGTGGAAGAAAAGCTGCTGACATTGGAATTACATAAAGGTGATCTGGGCAGATAAACCTCGAGAAGTAAAGTTTGCTTTCTTCCTCATCCCCTGGGAAAGAGAAAAGGTTTAGAGTAGGTTTTAGGAAGGAATTGTTCTCTGTGCGGGCAGGCAGGCCCTGGCACAGGGTGCCCAGAGAAGCTGTGGCTGCCCCTGGGTCCCTGGCAGTGCCCAAGGCCAGGCTGGAGCAGTGGACAGTGGAAGGTTGGGATGGACGGCATGAGTGGCACTGGAAGGGCTTTAAAGTCCCTTCCAGAGCTGTGATGATTCTGTGGTTGCGTGGAACATCCCTCAGCCCTTCCTGGAGGGGTCCCTGGAGCAGCTGCCGAGCTGCTGGCAGGGGAGGAGGGATCCCAGCCTGTCCTGGCAGGACGGGAACAGAGAACTCCAGATCAGAAGGCAAAGAAAATGAGCTCTGATTTATTTCAAATATACTGCTCTATATATAGAGGACATCGAGAAGATTAATTTCATTGGTCTTAGAGTAAAAACATGTCACACCATTGGTGTGCAGTGAATGACACACGGTGGCAGAACATATCTATAAACAATGTGAATAACAAGGTAGATTAGAGAATGATTTACATTCTTTTCCAACTGCTTCCCAGGCTCTTGCCTGGTTAGAAAACCTTTCTCTTTCTCTCCGACTGAGCTGAGAATATCCACACCAGCCTGGGAGGGACCGGAGCCCCGGGCGGGTCCGAGAGGGCGAGCACCATCGGCTCCAGCATCCTTCCGCTGCTCGGAGCACGCCCGGGTCAGCCGGGCTGGAAGCAGGAAGGCTTGGGTTAAAATGCAGATTCCCTGTGTGGCACCGGGGCGGCGCTGAGCCTGGCACGGCCCCGCAAAGCACGCGGTGTCCCGGGCTCCTGCACCGGCCCGGCTCGGAGAGACCGGAGCAGCCCCCGGCCCGATGGGCTGGGAAACGCACTCGGGTCACCTTGGGCTGCAGAATTCCTTTGGGAACTGCAGCTACGTCTTGTGCTTGCCAAGGGGTGTAAGTGGAAGCAGGAATTTCTTAGCGGTGTTCCAGGAGCTGTGTCTTCTTTTTCCCCGCGTTTCTGTTTCCAAGCATTAACCATAATAACTGCCTCGCATATTTCGGAGATTGTGGTTTATTTAAGTCTTGCTGCAATTATGAGCAGTTTCAAACTCTCGCATGCAAATGGTACAATTATTTTGGTATCAAGTTCCATATTGTTTCAGTACTCTCTACATCAGGCTGACTTTTATGGCTCATTGTCTGATCTTCATTTTCCTGCTGCAAATTAAGATTAATCCAGTGAACAGAATGGATTTACGCTGATTTCACAATGCTCTTCCCCCCAGGACTGTAGCTTATAATGGCTACAAAGGAGGCAGGAGTAACTCAAAAGGGGAAAGGAAAAGAAACCAGTTGAGTAAACAAAATCTGCTGATTTGTGCTGCTTTCACCTTCCCAGCGGCTCCCCGGGAGTTTGCAGCTCCGAGGTGAGGCCGGGGTTTGGTGGGGTCTGGATTTCTCTGCTCTCATCACGCTGCAGGGTTAGGTTTGGACACACATTTATTCAGGTATAGACACATTTATTCAGGTTTGGACACACATTTATTCAGGTTTGGACACACAGTCAGGTATGGACACACATTTATTCAGGTTTGGACGCACATTTATTCAGGTTTGGACACACATTTATTCAGGTTTGGACACACATTTATTCAGGTATAGACACATTTATTCAGGTTTGGACACACATTTATTCAGGTTTGGACACACATTTATTCAGGTATAGACACATTTATTCAGGTTTGGACGCACATTTATTCAGGTATGGACACACAGTCAGGTTTGGACACACATTTATTCAGGTTTGGACGCACATTTATTCAGGTATGGACACACATTTATTCAGGTATAGACACATTTATTCAGGTTTGGACACACATTTATTCAGGTTTGGACTCAACATTTATTCAGGTTTGGACGCACATTTATTCAGGTTTGGACTCAACATTTATTCAGGTTTGGACGCACATTTATTCAGGTTTGGACGCACATTTATTCAGGTTTGGACTCAACATTTATTCAGGTTTGGACGCACATTTATTCAGGTTTGGACTCAACATTTATTCAGGTTTGGACGCACATTTATTCAGGTTTGGACACACATTTATTCAGGTTTGGACACACATTTATTCAGGTATAGACACATTTATTCAGGTTTGGACTCAACATTTATTCAGGTTTGGACGCACATTTATTCACGTATGGACACACATTTATTCAGGTTTGGACACACATTCAGGTTTGGACACACATTTTTTCAGGTTTGGACTCACATTTATTCATGTATGGACACACATTTTTTCAGGTATGGACTCACATTTATTCAGGTATGGACACACATTTATTCAGGTTTAGACTCTCATTTATTCAGGTTTGGACTCACATTTATTCAGGTATGGACACACATTTATTCAGGTATGGACACACATTTTTTCAGGTATGGACACACATTTTTTCAGGTTTGGACTCACATTTATTCAGGTTTGGACTCACATTTATTCAGGTTTGGACACACATTTAATCACGTTTGGACACACATTTATTCAGGTTTGGACACACATTTTTTCAGGTATGGACACACATTTAATCACGTATGGACACACATTTATTCAGGTTTGGACACACATTTATTCAGGTTTGGACACACATTTTTTCAGGTTTGGACACACATTTATTCAGATATGGACACACATTTATTCAGGTTTGGACTCACATTTATTCAGGTTTGGACTCACATTTATTCAGGTTTGGACTCACATTTACTCACCAGCTCCACTCCAAACCCAGGGCAGAGCACGGGGCTTGGCAGGGCCCCCTCCTCCCTGGCACTGCTGCCTTGGGGCTGGCTCTGCCATGCCCCAGCTCTGCCCAACCTCGGCAATTCCACCATTCCAGGGAAACCGGGGCCTTTGCGGGTGCCTGGGCTGTGTGAGCACCGCGGGTGGATCTCCAGGTGTCAGGTAGAGCAGAGCTGGCTCTGCCCTGCCCTGCCCGGCTCTCCTGGAGGACGGGGCTGCTCCGAGGGCACGCCTGGCACGGCTCGGCTTTGCGCAGGGAAAGCCCCGAGGGCGTGCTGAGGAACCTTCGGACACCGCACCGGAGCTGCGGGGCTGCGCCGCGGGGCCGCCCACGGCCCAGGGGCACGGCCGGGTGTCCCTGTCACCCGTGGGTGTCCCTGTCACCTGTGAGTGTCACTGTCACCCGTGGGTGTCCCTGTCACCTGTGAGTGTCACTGTCACCTGTGAGTGGGTGTCATTGTTACCCGTGCGTGTCATTGTCACCCCTGCGTGTCCCTGTCACCCGTGGGTGTCCCTGTCACCTGTGAGTGTCACTGTCACCTGTGAGTGTCACTGTCACCTGTGAGTGTCACTGTCACCCATGGGTGTCCCTGTCACCCGTGGGTGTCCCTGTCACCCGTGGGTGTCACTGTCACCTGTGAGTGTCACTGTCACCTGTGCATGTCCCTGTCACCCGTGGGTGTCACTGTCACCTGTGAGTGGGTGTCATTGTCACCCGTGGGTGGGTGTCCCTGTCACCCGTGGGTGTCACTGTCACCTGTGAGTGGGTGTCATTGTCACCCGTGGGTGGGTGTCCCTGTCACCCGTGGGTGTCATTGTCACCCATGGGTGGGTGTCCCTGTCACCCGTGGGTGGGTGCCCCTGTCACCCATGGCTGACTCTCCCTGTCACCCATGGGTGGCTGTCCCCATCACCTGCAGCTCTCTGTCCCCGTCCCCCATGAGTGGCTGGCACAGCACTGCCACTCCTGTGCCCCCCAGAGCCGTGTCCCCTGTCTGGGTGGTGGCAGTGGGTGGCTGTCCCCTGCGTGGGGCACCCCCGGGCTGGTGCTGGTGGCTGGGGCAGGTCCTGCCCCACGGCTGCTCAAACTCAGCCTCCTCCCAAGCCCTTCCCTGCAGCCTGCTATTTCCCATCTGAAGGCTGCCTGACAACTTTAATCTAATGCTTAACTGGATGGAAGAGAAGCCGTCGTGCAGGAACGCTGTAATTTAATTACTTGGGGAGCGCACCGTTTAAGACATTTCAAATGTATTATTTTAGCCTGGCTGCTTTGGCAAAATCCAATTGGAATTTTGAGCGTGCTTATTTTTATTTCGGATTAACGCTACAAAACGCCTTCTGTAGAATGCGTTTGTTAAGAAAGTAATTGTCTTTGAGGAAAGTGCCCTGGGTGGGACTTGCTCCTCGAAGCATCCAAAGATGTTTGAGTTGTTTTGTAGCACCATAAACCCCACTCAGGCAGGAGGGGAGCAGGGCCCGGTGTCCTGATCCCTCTCTGGGCTGGCCCTGTGCTCCCTTGGGGCTCTGCAAATGAGTTTTGGGAGATGTTTATTGGCAAAGCTCTGTCCAGACAGAAAGAATCAGTGGGATATGGGCTTTGAGAAGCAGGAGAGGCAGGAAGCTTATGGAAAATAAGGTCCTGGATGTCCCTACTGAAGTCCTGGTGCCCTGTCTCTGGCAGCTCCTCAGGAGGGAAGCTGGAGCAGGTTTATCCTTGGTTTTGGTTACAAAATTATCCTTGGTTTTGGTTACAAAATTCAGGATTGGTATGAGGGTCTCTGCAGGGCCCACAGCAGCTTAAATCCAGCCTTGGGTGCCCTGGGGGGATGGTGTCTGTGCAGGGCAGGAGAGCTGGGCTGGGCTCCTGGATCTCCTCTGAGAGCTCCTGACAGCCACCAGGAAAACGTGCCCTTTATGTAAACAAGCTGCTTTGGAGATATTTTGAGGATGAAGTCATAAAAATTCTATGGCATACCTATATTTTCCTTTTGGCATTGAATTTGCCATAAAAACCGACACAGAAAAACAGCTTCAGCTGTGCTGGCTGGGAAACTGCTGCAGCTGCTTCTCAGAGCCATCAAATCAGCCCACAGCGGGTTGGGTTGGAAGGGATGCCATGGGCAGGGACACCTCCCACTCTCCCAGGTTGCTCCAAGCCCTGTCCAACGTGGTGATTTTCCCCCAATATTCCATCCATCCATCCATCCATCCATCCCCACTCCCTGGCCATGGGAAGCCATTCCCTCCTACCCTGTCACTCCAGGCCCTTGTTCAGCAATTCTTCAAATCTTTCAAAAAAAAAAGCATTTTCTCTGTCAAAAAGCTAAGGTCCTGCGCAGTAATTAAAAACATAAATTCCATTATTTTTTCCCAGTGGTTTCCCTACCCCAGGGTGCTTGTTTTTATAACAACTCCTGCAAATCGCCTTTACCTAAATATTGTTGCAAGGATAAATTGTCCCTGCAAAGGGAAGTCTCCTCTTCCTGGGCCATCCCTGAGGGTGCTCCCGGTTGCCAATGGGATGGAGCTGCCTTGGGCTGTGCTGAGAGCCCAGAGTTACCCTGGGCCTGCTCAGATCCCTTCCCATTCCCATTCCCAGGACTGTGTCAGCATCAGCCTCTCTTGCTATGGAGAAGGTTCCTGTTTCTCATTTCCAGCTGATTCACCCACTTCAGCTCGGTGACTGATGCTTCCCAAGGTGGGCCGAGGGATGGGGAAGGCAGCCCCCCCGACAGGCTTTTCCTGGTTTCAGTTTGCCTCTTTGGGGGTCAGGTGGCACGGAAAGCAGGGCAGATGGCATTTCTGGTTCCCAGCCCCGTGGGGTCTGGGGGCTGAGCCCCCTGTGCGCAGCCATGGCTCCGATACTGATTTCCAAAAAGTGGGATGTGGTCAGCGGGCGGGGCAGGGCGGGTCCCAGGGCTCTGTGTCCACCCCCAGCAACCCCACAGGGCTGGGGACTGCCAGGGGACAGGGGGACAGGGGGACAGGGGGACAGTGGGGACAGGGGGACAGTGGGGACAGTGGGACAGTGGGGGACAGTGGGGACCACCAGGGGACAGTGGGGACAGTGGGGACAGTGGGGACAGGGGGACAGTGGGGACAGTGGGGACAGTGGGGACAGTGGGGGACAGTGGGGACCACCAGGGGACAGTGGGACAGTGGGGACAGTGGGACAGTGGGGGCACTGGGGACAGTGGGACAGTGGGGACAGTGGGGACAGGGGGACAGCGGGCACAGGGGGACAGTGGGACAGTGGGAACAGAGGGACAATGGGACAGTGGGACAGTGGGGACAGTGGGGACAGTGGGGACAGGGGGACAGTGGGACAGTGGGGACAGTGGGGACAGGGGGACAGTGGGGACAGGGGGACAGTGGGACAGTGGGACAGTGGGGACCACCAGGGGACAGTGGGACAGTGGGGACAGTGGGGACAGTGGGACAGTGGGGACAGGGGGACAGTGGGACAGGGGGACAGTGGGACAGGGGGACAGGGGGACAGTGGGACAGTGGGGACAGTGGGACAGTGGGGACAGGGGGACAGTGGGACAGGGGGACAGGGGGACAGGGGGACAGGGGGACAGTGGGGACAGTGGGACAGTGGGGACTGCCAGGGGACAGTGGGGACTGCCAGGGGACAGTGGGGACAGTGGGGACAGTGGGGACAGGGGGACAGTGGGGACAGTGGGGACAGTGGGGACAGGGGGACAGTGGGACAGGGGGACAGTGGGACAGGGGGACAGGGGGACAGTGGGACAGTGGGGACAGTGGGACAGTGGGGGCACTGGGGACAGTGGGACAGTGGGGACAGTGGGACAGTGGGACAGGGGGACAGTGGGGACAGTGGGACAGTGGGGGCACTGGGGACAGTGGGACAGTGGGGACAGCGGGACAGGGGGACACGGGGACAGTGGGACAGGGGGACAGTGGGACACGGGGACAGTGGGGACAGCGGGGGCTGCGATCACGCCTCGCACGGACGGGACGGGATGGAGCTCTCCGTGTTCCTCTTATTTCTGGCAGTAACTCGATTCCATCACGGGTTTTTTTTGCACGGATCACGCAATCCCCTCAGCCATCTGAAATCCTGCACTTTAAAAGCCTCGCTGCAGAATGACAAAGAGGTTTGTTTTTTTTTTTTCCCCTTGCAGCCGGGGTCGGCCGGTGGGGAAGCGCGGCGGGGGCAGCGCTGGGGATGCGCCGGGCCCTGGGCAGGAGCTGCTCCCGGGGAACGCCGCTGCCCGGCCCGGCACCCCCGGTGACCCCGCAGCTGGGGCTCCCCGGGCACCTGTGCCCGGCTGGGCATGGCTCCGGGCGGGCTCGGCCGGCCGCGGGCTCGGGGCCATCTCCTCTGCCTTATCTCCATTTGAATGCGTCATCTGCAACTCATCTGCAACTTCTGTGAGCGAGCAGCCCAGGAGAGCGCTGGGGAATTGCAGCTGAGGCGACCACCCACGCAGCCGGTGGCCCTGCGAGTACGGGAGAGGAGCTGGGAAGTGAGGAGGGAGCCAGGGAACGGGGGCTGGATGCCCTTCAGGCACCTGCTCCTCCCTTGTGCCATCCACGCCTGGGCTGGCTGCCCCTCCTGGGTGCCAGCTGGGTGCCCCCTGCCCAGGAGCCCCCTCCTGCCTTCCCCAGTGCCCGAGCAGCAGCTCCCTTTCCTGGTGTGTATCACTGCCCCAGTCCTGTGTATCACTGACCCGATCCTGTGTATCACTGCCCCAATCCTGTGTATCACTGACCCGATCCTGTGTATCACTGCCCCAATCCTGTGTATCACTGCCCCAGTCCTGTGTATCACTGACCCGATCCTGTGTATCACTGACCCGATCCTGTGTATCACTGACCCGATCCTGTGTATCACTGCCCCAATCCTGTGTATCACTGACCCGATCCTGAGCGCCCCTGCTCCTGCCTGCAGCAGGGCCAGGAGGATGCACAGAGGGACACCTGGGTCTGGGCATGGGCTGGAAGTGTCCCAGGCCGGGCTGGACGGGGCTTGGAGCAACCTGGGACAGTGGGAGGGGTCCCTGCCCATGGCAGGGGTGGAACGGGGTAATCTTTAGGGTCCCTTCCCAGCCAAACCATCCCGGGGTTCTCAGGTGCTGCCCTGAGAGCAGGAGAGCAGCGTTGCTCCAGGAGCGCCTTCACTGCGCTGCCGCTGCAGCAAGGGACCCAAATCCAATTCCCTTCTGTTTCTGTAACAGGTAGGAGCTCTCCCAGCAGTTTGCAGAGCAGCAAACACGAGCACTGTCACACCGTGCAGGTGTCACACTGAGCGCCAGAGCAAAGTGAAGGATGCACGTGCTCAAGGCAGAGCAGAAATCTGTGTTTTCAGCTCGGGCCACCTACGCTGGTCCAGCTGCTGCAGCTCTGTGTGTCTGTGCTGCTCAGCAGTTGGGAACAGAGGTAAAAAATCCCTGAGACTGGTGCTTTGCATAAACATCCAAACTTCATCAAGCCAGGAGCGTTTGGGCAACGCTGTCAGGGCTGCACAGGTGGGATTGCTGGGGGCTGTGCAGGGCCAGGGCTGGGACTGGCTGGTCCCTGTGGGTCAGGACAGGACATTCTGTGACTCTTCCAGCTCAGGACATTCTGTGGCTGATTCTCTCGCTGTGCTGCAGCTTTCTGGCCTGGAGCTGTCCTGGCCTCTGTCCACACAGGGAACCTTGGCTGGGACGTGGCGCCTTGGTCTGGGCACCCAAAGGTCCCAGGGCCACGGGGGATGTGGGGATGAAGTGACGCTGTGGGGACAGGTGGCACTGTGGGGACATGGGGATGAGATGGGGACAGATGACACTGTGGGGATGAGGTGGCACTGTGGGCACAGGTGGCACTGTGGGGACATGGGAATGAGGTGGCACTGTAGGGATCAAGGTGGCACTGTGGGGACATGGGAATGAGGTGGCACTGTGGGGATCAAGGTGGCACTGTGGGGACAAGGTGACGCTGTGGGGACAGGTAGCACTGTTGGAATGAAGTGATGCTGTGGGGACAGGTGGCACTGTGGGGACAGGTGATGCTGTGGGGACAGGTGGCACTGTGGGGATCAAGGTGGCACTGTGGGGACGAGGTGATGCTGCGGGGACACGTGGCAGTGTAGGGACAAGGTGGAACTCTGGGGATGGGGTGGCACTGCCGGCACGGGGCACGGGTGGCACTGCGGGCACGGGTGGCACTGTGGGGACAGGTGGCACTGCGGGCACGGGTGGCACTGCGGGCACGGGTGGCACTGTGGGGACAGGTGATGCTGTGGGGACAGGTGGCACTGCGGGCACGGGCGGGCCCCTCTCGGCTGCGCTGTCTGCCGTGGATGGCACGGAGCAGCCGGGCTGGTATCGGGGTGAAACACGCTCCTTTTTGGGAGCCAGGCAGGCGGGTGGGTTGTGCCAGGGCAAGGAAAGGTGCCCGGCAGGCTTTGCCCAACCCCACCCCGCTTGTGTCGCACTACGGACGGGTTTAACCCCATCCTCGCCGAACCAGCGCTCCCAGCAGTGACGGCTTTCTGCGGCACCCCAGAGCGCCGTGGTTCGTCCCTGCCCGGGGTGCTGGGGTGTCCCGGGGCCCCGTCACCCCCAGGAGTGCAGCAGAGGGGATTGCAGCGCCCGCGGCAGCCCAGAGCTGCGGCTGCAGCGCTGCAATCACCGCGGCACGGGCCGGTCCGGGGCGAGCTGCCTCTTCCAGTTCCCTGTGCCAGGGCTTCACCACCCTCTGAGTAAAGAATTTCTCCCCAGCATCTAATCTGCCTGGCCTTTCGTGCGCGTTTTGGGAAGTGTTTTGTTCCCGACACCGGACACGAAAAGCAGCATTTGCCTCTCCTGCCACCCAGGCAGAGACGAGCCCCTGCCAGCGGAGCCTGGCCCGGGACGGCTCCTGATGGCCCGAGAGCCGCAGGGCTTTGGGAGCCGGAGGAAACCCGGCGCTGAAAGCAGGAAACCACCCAAGTTAATTAAAGGCGAGAATTAACACCTCCGTGAGGCCCAGCCTCGGCTCCCTGCGAGCCTCAGCCCGGTGGATCGTGAGGAATGGATGTTCCCGGGGTGTCAGGACCAGCTGAGCATCTTCCAGGGCGTGCAGGGCGCTGGTAAAACACAGGGAGAGCAAATTTCAGACACAGGCAGATAGGGATGGGACACGGGAACAGCTGGAAAAGAGAAGAGGAGAGATTTGGATTAGATGCTGGGGAGAAATTCTTTACTCACAGGGTGGTGAAGCCCTGGCACAGAGAACTGGAAGTGTCCCAGGCCAGGCTGGACAGGGCTGGGAGCACCTGGGACAGTGGGAGGTGTCCCTGCCATGGCAGGGCTGGCACTGGAGGGGCTTTAATGTCCCTCCAACCCAAACCATTCTGGGATTCTGGGATTCTGCTATTTTCCCCTGCAGGAGCCAGGGATGGAGCTGGGGTCAAGGCCAAGCCAGGTGTCACTGTCCCCACTGCACAGGTGACAGGTGAGGGACGTCAGATGAGCTGCAGCGGGAGAGGGAGATGGGGAGGGTCTCTGCTTTCATCAGGATCTCGGTGTCTCTTGAAACAGGCTCTTTTTTCAGGGAATAAATTACATATTTTATTCATTTCTGCACAGAAAGGAGCGGATCTGGAGCCCTGATGGGGATGTTTCTAAGCAACGTTGTTTTCCCACCACCAGCGTCAGGAGCAGTGACTTTTTTACTTCTTCTCCTTTTTTTTTTTTTTTTTTTTTTTTTCTTTTTCATATTTTTGTAGCAATAAGACAAACTCTCTGCAATTTATATCAGGAAAGCTGTGCCATGATTTCCCCAGTTTGGCTGTATCCCCCCACCTGCGAGGGGGTGTGTGAGGGGTCCCCTGGGGGTCACCTGCCCCCAGATTGCTGCACTGGGACCATAAAACCCTCAGGTTTTATTTTGGTCGAGTTTGGCTGCTGTGGGCACAAGCACAGACACAGGGCAAGGAAACCAGGCTTGGAACAAGCCAAAAGCAGCTTTATCTGAATTCTGTGGAGCTCTCCCAAGCCTGGTGATTCTTCTGTGGGTGTGGACTCGAAAATGTTTTAGTCATTGTATGTGTTATTGCAGAGATTTTATTTAAAACTTCTGGTTTTGCATAGGGGGGGAAAACCTCTCCTTTTCTGTCTCGTTTCTGATAAATGGATGGGTGAATAAATGCATGGATGGGAGATGGAGAGGTGGATGGATAGACAGATAGAAGGGTGGATGGGTGGATAGACAGATCAATAGATAGATAGATAGGTAGATAGATAGATAGATAGATAGATAGATAGATAGATAGATAGATAGATAGAAGGGTGGATGAATGGATAGATAAATCAATAGATGGATGGATAGGCAGATAAATCAATAGATGGATAGATGGATAGACAGATCAATCAATACATGGATGGTGGATAGACAGATCAATCAATACATGGATGGATAGATAAATCAATAGATGGATAGATGGATAGACAGATCAATCAATACATGGATGGATAGATAAATCAATACATGGATAGACAGATAAATAAATATATGGATAGACAGATAATAGATGGATGGATAGATGGATAGATAAATCAATACATGGATAGGTGGATAGACAGATCAATCAATACATGGATAGATGGATAGACAGATCAATCAATAGATGGATGGATAGATGGATAGACAGATAAGTCAATAGAAAGCTGGGTGGCTGGATAGGTACACAGATAAACAAGCAGGTAGCATGGTTATCCTGATCCCTTCCAGCTGGGAATGCTGCAGGGGAAGGGAAGGTTTGGGCCAAACCCAAACTGTCCCTGCTGCAAACAGAGCAGGGCAAGCAGGGAAGCAAATCCCCACCTGGATGAAGGGAATTGTGCTGTAATTGCTCTGTCCCTGAAGGACACGGAACCGGTTGTAGGTTAACGAGGTAATTAAGCAGCACAAGTGTCTCAGGCCATAAATCTCTGCCAGGAGAGGGGGCGGGTGTTGGTTGTGTCCCTGTGTGGGTTTTGTGCTGCTCTTCCAGCTCCGTGTGCCCTGCAGGAGCTGGGCTGATGCACGGGGGGTGTGGGACACGGATGGTGAGGGTTTCCTGAGGAGGGGGATTGGAGATGGATGGTGAGGGTTTTCTTAGGAAGGGAATTGGGACATGGATGGTGAGGGTTTCCTGAGGAGGGGAATTGGAGATGGATGGTGAGGGTTTCCTGAGGAGGGGAACTGGGACATGGATGGTGAGGGTTTCCTGAGGAGGGGGATTGGACATGGATGGTGAGGGTTTCCTGAGGAGGGGAACTGGGACATGGATGGTGAGGGTTTCCTTAGGAAAGGAGTTGGACATGGATGGTGAGGGTTTCCTTAGGAAGAGAATTGGGACATGGATGGTGAGGGTTTCCTGAGGAGGGGAGTTGGACATGGATGGAGGGGGATTGGACATGGATGGTGAGGGTTTCCTGAGGAGGGGAGTTGGACATGGATGGAGGGGGATTGGACATGGATGGTGAGGGTTTCCCGAGGAGGGGAGTTGCCCTTCCCCGCTGCTGGCTGTGGGCTTGCCTGGGGCTGGGCTGTGTTTGGGAGGATGGAGGTGGCCCTGCAGGGACAGGGACAGCCCCTGGGGCTGCTCCCGGGCCCCTCAGCCCAGCGCTGCAGAGCCCTCGGTGCCACGGCTGGGCTCTCAGCATTGCCCTGCTCCAGCATTAATTACAGCCCCACAATTACAATGATTTACTGCCCTGTGCCACAGGAGACAGCCCCGTTCTGTGGTTCTGTGGCACGGGCTGCTTTGCAGGGACGTTTAACCCCTGCTTTCTCTCTTTTCTCTGTCTGCAGAGCCTCTTGGCTCTGCCCCCACGGCAGTGCCCGTGTCCCCCTGCAGGGCTCTGCTGTCCCTGTGGCCTCAGCAGCCGGTGGTCACACAGATGTCACCACCTTGGGTTTTTTTTTTCTCCTAAAGCCTCGGTTTGTGTGCCAGAGCTGAGCCTCGTCCTCCCCAGGGCCCCTGCTCTCCAGTTCTCTTTCTCCTGGCTCCCCAGGCTGCCTGTGCCTGCTCCCCTGGGAGCCCTCTGCTCCGGGCTCATCCCACATCTCCATGTACATACATCAATTACAATTCCTTTAGTTCTCCTTCAGCTCTGCCCGCGCAGGCAGCACTTACCCTTCCCAGGGAACAATTCAACTCCAGATTCCCATGAAAACCCTGAGGGAGGCATGGGCTGAGGGGAGAGGCACAATGAGAATTCTCCATGCCGTGCTCCATCCTCGCTGCTGCCCTGTGCTGAGGGAGGTTTAGGCTGGGCACTGCTGGTTTAGGGCAGGATTCTGTGCAGCATCCACTTCCCAGGAGCAAGGGAGGGTGAAACCAAATCCCAGGGGACTTTTCCTTGTAATGTGGCCCTGCTTGAAGACTGGATTATGTGTGTAACGTTGACTTTAGTTAAAAGAGTCTTGAAAACCTGTGCTATTTCCCATTTTTGCTGTCAGGTTTTGTCCCAGATGCCTCTGGGCTGCCTCAGGATGCGTTTAGTCCTCCCTTTCCCTTTGTGTCACTTCTGGACTTCCTGATGTTGAACTGCAGGGCTCCTGAAGCCAAAACTGCCACCTTGACCTTTAGTGTGAAGTTGGACCCTGGTGCTTCCTTTGGCCACAGAAGGAGCCCTCCTCCCCCAGCACTCCCGACTGGATGGGATGCATCCCTTAGGGTTTTCCTTGGTTTTGCCCATCGTCTCCTCGCAGTTTGGTGGCTGACAAGCCACATGATGGCTTTCCCCCCAGACTGGAGGAGCTGGAGGCTTTTGCAGCTCTGGCTGTGTCCTCGGGGCTGGATGTGGTGCCTCCCTGTCCTGCACAGGCTGGTGTCAGCCCCTGAGCCCGTTACATTTCACAGAATAATTAACTGGGGATTGCTCAGCTCTGCAGCAGAGCCCAGGTGGCTCTCTGAGCAGTGTGTCTGCAGGAGTGAAGGGCTGGCTGCTGGGGTGGGCTTGGGCTGTGGTTTTCCTCTGGGGAGCCAGGTGTGGGTCCCCATGGGGGCTGAGGAGCCCTGTGGCTTGCTGGGACTGAGTCAGGGGCAAGGTGGAGCAGAGCGTGGGAGCCCAGGTGTGACACCTGTGCCCAGGTAGGGGCTCTGCCCTCTGCTGCAGCCTGGGAAGGGCTGGCAGCAGCTGAGCCGAGTTTTCCAGGTCTCTGTGCAGCTGGAATGGCCCTGGGGCGCTGCCCGCGGTGCAAAACCCTGAGCTCATCCCAGGGAAATCCCCAGTGGGCACGGAGGGTCCTGCGGGTGTGGGGCAGGATGAGGCAGGAGCAGCAGGGCTGGGATTGTCCCGGGCAGGGAAGGGGTGACCAGCCCTGTGGCTGTGCCATCCCGGGGGTCCTGCCCGGCAGGAAGGTGCCACCCCTTCCCTGCTGTCCCGGGCTGGGCTCGCAGCCCCTCGCCAGCCTTTTCCCTGCCTGGCACCTGGCTCTGGCTGGGCTTGGCAGCAGCTCCCGGGGATGCTGCCCCGGCTCCCTGCAGGGCTCCTGCCCCAGCCTGGCGGGATCCCTCGGGAGCGAGGAAAAGCCTAGTCAAGGGAGATGCCAGCCCTGCCCGCCCTGCTGGGCGCCTCGGGCTGTTTTCAGCGGCGTGCCAGGCTCCAGGCTGTGTTTGCTGTGACTCAGAGCTCGCTCTGCTCGCCAGGCTGCTGCTGCGGGGACGTGGTGCCAGCCCAGGCTCCTGCTGGGCAGGGAAATGTCACCCCTGGGTGGTGCCAGCAAGGCAGGGCCCAGCTAAACCCACCTGCAGAGCAGGGCTCTCGGGGGGCTGCGGTGCCCTGCTCAGTGCCAGGCCCCAGGACAGCACAGATGCTGTGCTCACCTGTCCCAAGGCTGCTCCCTGGAGAAGGAGACTGGAAAGGTTTGAAGTTAAGCTTAAAATACATCTTGGAGCTACAGACAGCAGAAGGACTGGGGTGTCCCTTCTCTCCCCAGAATAAAGCAGTGCCCTGTGGGCTGAGGTGGCTGTAGCTGTCCTGCCTCGGGGGTTTTGGTGGCCTGGGTGACCTCAGGAGGTTTGTAGAGCTCTGCTGTGGGCACCGAGAGGGGCTGTGCCATGCTCTGCCCCAAAATCTCTCCCTCCTGCCCCTGTCCCCACCCCATCCCCCTGTGAGGCCTCTCCAGTGGCCAGGCTTGGCCCGGCGGTAGCCCAGCCTTGGGCAGCACAGCAGTGTGATGCTGCTTGGCTTTAAAGGAGCTCCGAGCTGAGGTGCTGAACACCTTCAGGCCTTGCCTGTGGGGCAAGCTTGGGGAAAAAGGCAAGGCAAAGGCGGCAGCTCCCGACTGGGAGGTCGGAGCTGTGTTGGGGGGACGGGGGTGGCTGCAGGGATGGGGCCCAGCAGCAGTTAACCCCGTGTTCTCTGGGGCTGGGCAGTGATCCGTGGGAGCAGAGCCATGGCTCCACGCCTGCAGAGCACAGGAGAAGCACGATGGCCGTGCTCGTGGAAACCAGGGGAGGATGGGTCAGAGCTGACTTTCAACCAGCTGCCCTGGCCAGGCAAAGTGGTCCTCAGAGCCCAGAGGCTCCTGCTTTGTCCTCTCTGATAGCTGCTCTCTCGCAGAGAGGAGTTCCTTCCCACCATCCCATCCAACCCTGTTTGCTGGCAGTGGGATGCCATTCCCCCTTGTCCCAAGCCCTTCTCCAGCTCTCCTGGAGCCCCTCCAGCCCAGAGGCTCCGGGGGAGCCCCCTGAGCCCGCTGGCACGGGCACCCAGCAGTGTCCCAGGGGATGCTCAGCTGTGCACGGCCGGAGCAGGTGCTCCCGATGAGCTGGGATTTGTTCCCACCACCGCTCCCAGCACCTCCCAGGCCTGCTCCCAGCACAGCCAGCCTCGGGGAGCTGTGGGGCTGCTGCCAGTTCAGCTGCAGGCACGGAGCTGCCTCATTGTCCCTGCGCCCGGAATTAGTGCAGTGGAAGCACAAAGAGCTTTTACTGCCCCGTTACTTGGAGACAGCCCATTGATTTTACTTGGCGCTTGTGCAGCTTCAGGCACGTGTCTGTGTGTCTGTCTGTGTGTCTGTCTGTCTGCTCTATCTCCGTCTGCATCCACCTGCCTGCTGCAGAATGGGTGTAGGTGTATGTGAGTATTTTCTCGGTGGGTTTTTGTGGGTTTCTCGCTGTGTTGTTTCCTCTGTGTTGGGAGGCAGGGGAGAAGCAGGTCTTGGATGACGAATTCCAGACCAATTCCTGCTCTGCAGGAGGGAGCAGGGCTGGGCTCAGTGAGCTCTTACACAGCACCGGGTCTGTGCTGGGGCCAGTTTCCCCCCCCCCAGTGTGGCCAGTTTCCCACCCCAGTGTGGCCAGTTTCCCCCCCCCAGTGTGGCCAGTTTCCCCCCCAGTGTGGCCAGTTCCCCCCCCCCAGTGTGGCCAGTTTCCCCCCCCCAGTGTGACCAGTTCCCCCCCCCAGTGTGGCCAGTTTCCCCTCAGTGTGGCCAGTTCCCCCCCCCAGTGTGACCAGTTCCCCCCAGTGTGGCCAGTTCCCCCCAGTGTGACCAGTTCCCCCCCCGCCCAGTGTGGCCAGTTTCCCCCCCCCAGTGTGACCAGTTTCCCCCCAGTGTGACCAGTTCCCCCCAGTGTGGCCAGTTTCCCCCCCCAGTGTGGCCAGTTTCCCCCCCAGTGTGGCCAGTTTCCCCCCAGTGTGGCCAGTTCCCCACCCCAGTGTGGCCAGTTTCCCCCCCAGTGTGACCAGTTTCCCCCCAGTGTGACCAGTTCCCCCCAGTGTGGCCAGTTTCCCCCCCAGTGTGACCAGTTCCCCCCAGTGTGGCCAGTTCCCCCCAGTGTGACCAGTTCCCCCCCCGCCCAGTGTGGCCAGTTTCCCCCCCCCCAGTGTGGCCAGTTTCCCCCCCAGTGTGACCAGTTCCCCCCAGTGTGGCCAGTTTCCCCCCCCCAGTGTGACCAGTTCCCCCCCCCCAGTGTGGCCAGTTCCCCCCAGTGTGGCCAGTTCCCCCCCCAGTGTGGCCAGTTTCCCACCCCAGTGTGACCAGTTCCCCCCAGTGTGGCCAGTTCCCCCCAGTGTGGCCAGTTTCCCCCCAGTGTGGCCAGTTTTCCCCCCCCCAGTGTGACCAGTTCCCCCCAGCGTGGCCAGTTCCCCGTGCTGGTGGGGCCTCTCTGCACACCTGGCCGTGCTCTCCAGGCTGGGCCATGGGCTCAGCAATCCTCCTGCCCAGCAGCCTCCCAGCTCCCTGTGCAGGAGGCATCTCGCCCTGCAGGGATTTGGCATTTCCAGCATCAATTCCCCAAATATCCGGGTCAGGTGTGCGCTGAGCAAATGGCAGAGCTCTGGAAACCCAAACACAGCATTTCTGCCCGGATTTGTTGGCTGGGCAGACTCTTCACAGAGCTGGGTGTTGCTCCCTGGAGCAAACCTGGTGTGTTTTACCCCAAAAGCTGGGGAGGGACCAGCCCTGGCGTTGTGGCACGGGGGAGCTGTGGGGGAGGACAGGACAATCACTGAGGTCTGGGCTGAGACCCTGCAGCAGATCCCACTGCCAGGGGGTGGTGGATCCTATAAATGCAGGTGGTGGATCCTATAAATGCAGGTGGTGGATCCTATAAATGCAGGGAAACACCCCAGAGATGCACTCACACTGTGTGTCCGTGCAAACACGTCGATACAGGGCTGTGTAAAGGGATGTGAGGAGAGGATCTGTATTTGCACATAGATTCTGGGAATATCTCTGTGTGTACATATAAAAAGGGTGTGGCCATGAACATAGAGATCTAAAGGGGGATATGTGGGCATTTACATAAAAGGTTACACGTAAAGGATATGTAAGTGCACAGAGCTAAAGGGTGTATGTGCAAAGGGAGTATATAAAATATATATGTGTGTGCAAATATAGATAAAGGGTGTATGGGTAGATGTGTATTTATATTTATGTGGAGAGAGGAGCTCATGGCTGAGCTGCACCCGCAGACTTTGAGCAGCAAAGATCAGGTCGGTGAGAAATAGGATTAAAATCCTATAAAATAATTGGAAGCTGTGAGGGAAGGAACAGCAGCACTTGACTGCAAGGGGTGTGTGGGCTGTGTCCAGAAGGAATGCAGAAATCCCCATCCCGTGGTTCTGGGAGTCTGGAATCTCTGCCCTTGGTGCTGCAGCTCTGGGGCTTTGCCTTTGACCCTCCCGAGGCTTCCAGTCGTGCTGGGGAGGATTTGTGCTGCTCTGGGCATGGATGGGTTTGGTGGGCAGGCTCCAGCTGTGCTTGCACTCAAAAGATGTGGGGGGAAAAAAAAAAGAAAAAGGGAAAAAAGGAAGGAAAACTAGAAAAGGAATAAAGAAGAAAAAATAGAACACACGCACACAAAAAAAAGAGGTCAGTGCCAGCCCTTGCTGTGCTGTGAGCCTGGGGGCTCGTGGAGCTGGAGATGCAGCTGCAGCTTTTCAGACAGACCTGCAGGTCAGGTTCCTGTGCCTCCCAGCATCTGACATTGCCATTAGCAGCACTAAATTTTGGGTGCAGCAGTGCATTAAGGGGTGGGAGGATGGGCAGTCCTGCCCCGAGGTCTGGCTGGTGCTGGGCTGGTCCTCCTGCCCCCCGCCCGGGGATGCTCCCCAGGGAAACTGTGCTGTGGGAATGAAAACCTGACACGGCCAGGAAATCCAGTGTGGAAAAATGGGACGGGCTGGAAGCACAGGTCACAGCCTGGGGTGTGCTGCCCAGCCCCTCCCCTGACCCTGCCCGGGGCCAGCTGGGCTTTTCCTTCTGGTTTATTTTTATTTGGCTTCAAATAACTCGCCAGGAGCAGCAAGAAGTGTTTGAGGTGCCTGCAGCAGAGGGCTGGGCAGTGATTTCTTCCTGCTCCTGCTCCGTGGCAGGGGGTGGAAGGGGATGAGCTGTAAGGCCCTTCCCACCCAAACCACTCTGGGCTGCTGTGGAAGGGCAGGGAACGTTTGTGGGACCCCAGCTGATGGTGGGTGTGAGGTACAGCTGAAGGTGTTTGGGTTTATTCCCAGCCCTGAGCACTCAGGGGGGAGGAGGAGGATGGCAGCACATCCACCCTTCCCCAGCCTGGGTGCCCAGCTCCCACTGTGGGACATCTGCCCCTTTTGGAGGAAAACACAGCTTTTTTGGGCAGAAGCTGTGGCTTGTCCTCTCCAGCTGCTGGCTTCCCCTGGGGTTGAGCTGTGTGTCCCTCGAGGGCTGAGCTGCATTTTCTAATTATCTTCTTTTCCTTCCAGAAACCTTGGCAAGTCCGGGCTGAGAGTGTCGTGCCTGGGGCTGGGTGAGTACCTCTGGCCTCTCTGCCCAGCCCAGCCCAGCCCTGCGGAGGAGCTGTGGCAGGGTTTGTGCTGTGAAACCCTCCCCATGTGCCCGGCCCCTGGGAGGAGCAGCCCGCGGGGATGCCATGGAGCGTCCCCAGGAGCCCCCAGGGCCAGCCTGGCCTGGGGCAGAGCTCCATGCCATGCCTTGCCTTGCTATCCCTGCTTGCTCCAGAAGCACAGAATTCCCTACCGATGCTTTATCCCCTCCGCGTGCTGTTTCCTGCCTGGCTCCTGGAGAGCTCCTGCTGCCTCTGCTCGGAGAAATGCTCTGAAACGCAGCCCCTGAGACACAGAGATGGTGTTGTGTGGTGGAGATGAGCCCTGCAGGGAGGAGGAGGAGGAGGAGGAGGAGGCTGTGCCCTGCTCTGAGCTCCTCCCGCGGTGCCGGGCTGGGCACCAGGGCTGTGGAGCCCCAGGGATGGAGGCTCTGCCCCAGCACAGCCCCATTCCCCGTTCCTGGGGGTCACAGGTGCTGCCCCAGGGAGGTGGAGGCACCACCCCAGGTTCCTTGAAGAATGGCTGAGAAAGGCAGCAGCGAAGCCAGGCTGAGCACACATTTATAAAACCTATAAAACCCTAGAGTTTGATGGCACATTCTGGTTTATTGCCACGTAGACAGAGCACGTGGAGGGAAATCAGGGTAAAATCAGTCTGCAGTGCTGGAAGGGGATGCTGGCACACAGAGGGGTGGGCTGCAGGGTGGGGGGAGACCCTCCCATGGGGGTCAGAGCAGCCCCAGCGCCAGGCTCAGCCTCACACTGACCAGTGCTTCGTGTCTGGAGGATTTAGCAATGCTCCATCAACACAACAATAGCAGGGCTTAATCAGTTGACTAATTTAACATTTATAAAGTGACTCAATAGGATTTGCTATAAGCACAACAGTAGCTTAATTATGAATCTAAGCTAATTACGAATCTAAATGGCAATGTTCATTCTGCGCTTACTCAGAGTATTTAAATCAATTGATGTACCCACAGATCCAAGGAGTCTGCAGCAAGCTAGAAACCTGTGAAACAGTCAGGGAAACACTGCTGTCTGCAGACTCACAACCTATGGGATTGGCTTTAGTCTTCAGGAAATTTCCATCCTGGGTGCAATGTGGGTTGGTTGTTACTGGAGTTTTCTTTGACAAGTCCAGTTGTAATAATAATATTATTATTTAACAGTTCTGTTATTAGTATTAGGTCAGAGCAACCTGGTCTACTGCGAAGGTGTCCCTGCCCAACAGAGGGGTGGAATGGGATGAGCTTTAAGTTCCTTCCAGATTATTCTGCTCGGGCTGTTCAGACAGAAAAACAAGGCCTTGGGGCTGTTTGTTGGAAACCAGGAGCTTGGCAGAGTCCAAGTTGTGAGAGCAGAGAGTGTTTGGGATAAGTTGCAGGGGGTCACCTGCCCAGGTGAGCATTGCCAGGGTGAGGGGGTGCCGCTGCCATGGGGCAGGTGAGGATCTGGGGGGCTCTGCCAGGGCTGGCTGCTCCCAGAGCTGTCAGCCCGTTCTTCCAACGGGGTTTGGGTTGAAACTGGAGGGAATTGTCAAAGTCACCCTGTAGCACAAGTGGGAGAAGCAAGGCCTGTTCTGCCAAGAGCTCTTCGGGCTAAAATAGCCCCAGCCTTGGAAAGGACTCGTCTTGTCTGTGCAGAGGTTTTATTTATCAGTTTTATTTATCAGCCTCACAGCTTCCCCAAGTGCTGCTGGTGTGGTGGAGGAGAAAGCCACGGGAAGGAAGTAGCAGCAGGAAAAGAAAAAAAAAAAAAAAAAACCAAACAGTTTTGCAGAGCTTTTCTTTGATTTCAAGTGGAACTGCAGCAGCATCTAAATATACTGAGCCTTTGTGAGTGCAGCTGTGCAGGGGCTGGGGAGGCTGCTGGGCACCTCCTCCTGCTCCAGCACAGCGAGCCCTGAGCCCTGCCCTGTGTGCAGGGAGAGGGGAGCTGGGAAGCCTGGAACCCAGAACCCCAAATTCCCTGGAATGGGCAGGTGTTTCTCCTGCTGCCCAGCACATTTTCTTTTCGATGATTGGTTTGGGTTGGGAGGACCTCAAAGCTCACCCAGTGCTACCCCTGCCATGGCAGGGACACCTCCCACTGTCCCAGGTGCTCCCAGCCCTGTCCAGCCTGGCCTTGGGCACTGCCAGGGATCCAGGGGCAGCCACAGCTGCTCTGGGCACCTGTGCCAGGGCCTGCCCACCCTGCCAGGGAAGGATTTCTCCCCAATTTCTGATCTAAATCTCCTCTCTTTCAGTTTAAAACCATCCCACCTGCCCCTGCAGGTCCACCAGGTGTCTGATCCCAGCTCTGGCTTATCTGCCTTTCCTCAGTGGCTTCTCTCTTGCAGCTCCCCAAAAGATAAATGTGTTTCCCCGTGTTCTCTGCAGCATGAAAATCTAATTTAGGGCTCACTAAACTTTCTGAAGGCTCAGCAGTCTTCCTCAAAAGCCTTGCAAAACCCCAGCAAGGCGGGAGTGTGCTTCATCCTGCGGGATGGAGGGTGGAGGAGAAGGGGAGGGAAGTGGGGCACAAGTCAGAGGTGGGCAGGGCTGAGAGCTGGGACCCTTTAGGGACACCCTGCTCCTCCCGGCTCAGTGGGATCAGCTCCTCTGCTGGTCCTGCCCGAGGTGCTGGCAGGGGAGGGCTCCGAGCCCCTCAGGGCTGAGCATCATTCCTGGAGCTGGGAGTGCTCAGCCAGGCTGAGCTCCCCTGGCTCCTGCTCCTGCCTGGGCTGAGCCTTCAGCTCCTGCTGGATGAGTGACTCCAGGTGAGCCTTTCCCCGCGGAGCTGCCGGGCTCCTCCCTTGGTGCTGGATCCAAGAGGTGCTTCTGCCTCCAGGGAAATTCCCACATTCCCTGGCCCAGCTCGGGGGGACCCTGCCTGTGGGCTCCTGCTGCTTTGAGAGACCCTCGAGGTGAGGAGCCCTGCCTGCAGGGGAAGGAGCAGGACAGCAGCTGCCATCCCAATCCCCAATCCCATGGACACTACAAAACACCAGAAATGGTGTTTGAAGGGGAAGTGGGGCACACCAGAAATGGTGTTTGAAGGGGAAGTGGGGCACACCAGAAATGGTGTTTGAAGGGGAAGTGGGGCACACCAGAAATGGTGTTTGAAGGGGAAGTGGGGCACACCAGAAATGGTGTTTTGTGAGCCCACAGGGGGCAGGTGCTGCTCTCCCCTCGGTCCCTGCTCTGGGGGTGAGGTTTGGCACGGGCTGGGGGCTCAGCCCTCTGCTCCTGCACAGGTGGCACAGGTGTGCTGGCAGTGGCACTGCTCAGGTGGCACCACACCCTGCTGGGCTCGGGGAGATGGAGCCAAAGCTGGGCCCTGTGCAGGAATTGCCCTTGGAGCTGAGGATATCCACTTGGAAAACCTCTTCAAGGCAGAAGGGAGGAAGGTGATGGGCAAGGGGCAGCAGTGGGAGGTCTGTCTGCCCGAGCCCTGGGGCAGGGGATGCCTTTCCAAACCATGAGCTGGGGTAGGTGAGAGAGAGACAGTGGCTTGGAAAAGGGAAAGGAGCAAATTAAAAAAAAAAAAAAAAAAGAAAAAATATATTTAAAAAATACATATCTTTTTCCAGTAGATTTTTCTTCTCAGATGAGTGTGTTGGCTGAGGTTGTGAATCATCCTTGGCTGTTGTTTGAAATGCCAAATGTGCCTTGTGCTTTTTTTTTTTTTTTTTTTTTTTTGCCTTTTTTAATTTGCAGAGGGAGGGGAGCAGCCTGTGCCACGCCACGCTCTGCTTTGATGGGGGTGCCTTCCCTGACCCAGAGCCCCTCCCTTCCCCAGCCACAGCTGGTGCTGAGCCAGAACTCAGTCCCTGCCTGGTTTTTGTGACGATTGTGGGGAAAGAGACCCCTGGGAGCCCCCACCCACGGGCTCCTGCTGGTGCTCCTGTGCCCCAGCTGGGCCTGGGAGCGCAGGGTGGGCACCTCGGGCAGGGCTGCCCAGCACCCACAGGTATTTCTTCTTGCATTCCAGGAGCTTGGAGGTGCCTGTTGTTGTGATTTGAGCCGTGGTGAGCTCTCGGGCTGCTGTCCCCGTGCCCCGAGCACCTTGGCACTCAGTGGGACGTGCTTTGTGTCAGAAGGTGAATCTTGAGAGAGGATGTGCACTCTGTGGGGAGGATGAATAATCCCCTTCCCTCTCACCTGTGCACCTGTGTGCTGCTTACGCAGAAGGAAAAAAAAAAAAAATCACTTTGAGATAAACAGTCTCAACCCATTTTTTTTTTTTGGTACAAACACATTTTAATGTATTCCTGTAAAAATAACACCTCTGAAGCTTTAACATGGAAATCAGGCTTCATTTGGTTATTTTTTTTTTTTTTATCTGCATGAAGAAGCTTAAAGATAAAATGAAAACAGGTTTCAGTTTTATCTTTGTTGTGCAGGACCAGAGCATTTAAACTCCAATAATCAGAGAAAATACCTCTCCTGAGGTCTGTAGCCAGCAAGGTGCAGCAGGGGTACTCCTGTCCCATTATTGTTGTCCTTACAGAGCTAAAGCAAATACAAAATTAGCTAGAAAATGTGTGCTCTTTGCTCATTTATTTAGTTTCCATTTCATCTCTGATCTGTGGCAAACGTGGCTTTTCCAGCTCGGGTTGTTCTGCAGGAAGTCAGGAGTTGCAGTTTGAACTCACACTTTGTGCATCTTTAAATAGCTTTATTTGCACTGAGAGAAACCTGACGTATTAAAAAATTCAGACTGGCCTTTTTTTTTTTTTTTGTTGTTTTTTTTTTTTGTTTTTTGAGGGAAGGAGAGCGAGCTCCTGCTGCCAGGGATGATGAGTGCCTGGGCTGATCAAAGCTGCCCCAGCGCCCCCACCCCTGCTCGGGGTTCGTGTCCTGGTGCCCAGGGACCCCTTCCCTCTTTGATGAGGGTCTGGGAGCAGCTTTTGCATCTTTCCAAGCGCAGGCAGGCAGGGAAGCTGCAGTTCCTGCCCCTTGGCAGCACCAGAGCACGGCAGTCCCTGTCCTGATCCGTCCCTGCCTCACGGGTGGGTTGGGATGGGCTGGGAGGGGCTCCCCCAGTGCCACCCCTGCCATGGCAGGGACCCCTCCCTCCTGCCCTCCTTGGGCACTGCCAGGGGCTGGGGACATCCCGCTGCATTTCCAGCTGGGAGCCTGAGCCCCTGGGTCAGTGAGAGCTTTGGGTTCTGGGGGGGTTCTGAGAGCGCCGGGAGCTCTGCCCCGTCCATCCAGGGAAGGGCTGGATTTGTGGATTTGATGTCTGGATTCCTGTGCAGCTCTGGAGCTGTGCCAGGCTGGCAGGAGGCCCAGGGCTGTCACAGCCCTGCTGAGCCCCGTGTGACCTCTGCTAGCCCAGCTCCCTGCTGCCTCTTCCCCACCTGTGGGAGCCCAGGGCATTGGGAATATTCCTCTGGCTGCTCTGGGGTGTCCTAACCCTGACCCTCGTTCATGGAGAAAACTTCCAAAGCCTCAAGGTGAACCAGAAACCACAAAAATGTGAAATAGATTGTGGAGAGCAGTGCAGTGTGTCACAGGGGTGAGAAATTCAGGTTTTAGGATTTTTAGGATGGGTTCAAGGTGGAGGGTACCGGGTGTTGTCTTGAGTTCCCTTCTTCTTTCTTCGTGGGTTTAGGTGGTGTCCTGTAATTGGGCAGAAAAATCCACACTGAGGGTCTTTAGGGGTCAGTTATTGGGGTAGAAAGGAAAATAATTTAGGTGTCACTTGTTAATTGTGCAGCTCAGTTTTTGATTAGATTGAAAAGCCTTGCAACACGAGGTCGTGGCCATTTCTGTGCTGCTTTTCCTGCACGCAGAGTCTGGTGCAGACAGTGCTGAAGTTTTGATGAGATAACAATAAACAGGAGCTGGAGACAGAAAAACTCCAATGCATCTCCTTTTCCTGCTCCAGGAGGGTCTCCCCTGCCACGGCAGCCCCCGGGGAGCTGCCCAGTGTGGGCTCTGCACACTCCCACCCAGTGCCTCGGGAAATACGCATTCCCAAAATAAACACACACACGCACACCCAGGGTACAGAAATCCTGTTCCTCTGGGAGTCCCTTGGGGTTGGACCAGCTGACCTTTAAAGGTCCCTCCCAACCCAAACTGAATGATGATCTGGTTAAATCCACATGATGCTTCCACCACAGGATATTTTATTTTATTTTATTTTATTTTATTTTATTTTATTTTATTTTATTTTATTTTATTTTATTTTATTTTATTTTATTTTAATTTTATTTTTATTTTATTTTATTTTTATTTTATTTTATTTTATTTTTTATTTTATTTTTTATTTTTTTTTTTATTTATATTATTTTTTATTTTTTATTTTATTTTATTTTATTTTTTATTTATTTTTATTTTTATTTTATTTTATATTTTATTATATTTTATTTTTTATTTTATTTTTTATTTTATTTTATTTTTTATTTTATATTTTATTTTTTAATTTCTTTTTTTATTTTTTATTTTATTTTTCATATTTTATTTTATTTTATTTTTTATTTTATTTATTTTTATTTTAATTTTATTTTATATTTTATTATATTTTATATTTTATTTTATTTTTTATTTTATTTTATTTTTTATTTTATATTTTATTTTTTAATTTCTTTTTTTTATTTTTTATTTTATTTTTCATATTTTATTTTATTTTATTTTTTATTTTATTTATTTTTATGTTTATTTTATTTTATATTTTATTATATTTTATATTTTATTTTATTTTTTATTTTTTATTTTATATTTTATATTTTATATTTTATATTTTATATTTTATATTTTATATTTTATATTTTATATTTTATTTTATATTTTATTTTTAATTTCATTTTTTAATTTTTTATTTTATTTTTCATATTTTATTTTATTTTATTTTATTTTATTTTATTTTATTTTATTTTATTTTATGCAATGATCATAAAGAGATAATGCCCCAAGTTTTCCTAAGAATAGACCAGAGTCAGCAACTGAGCCTAAACTGCAGCAGCTTTAGGAGCCAGCCTGGAGAAAGCAGTGCCCAGGGCTGGGCTGGCACTGGACATTGGCTTCATGGAAAACTTCCTGGGGAAAAGTCACTCTGGGTTGGAGATCGTTCCTGTCAGAAGAAATATTTCTCTTTTTAATGTCCTTTTCTTTTTTTTTCCCAATCCTAATTTTGGCTTTCAGGATGCTAAATGCTGAAGTACATATTTAAGGAGGCTTTCATTCCCCAAATGATGTGTAGTGGCAGCACCACAGATTTTTTTTCCCAATTTGTCAAATGGAAGCTTTGGAAAATGATTTCTGATTTGGAAAGAGCTTCAGGTTTCAGGGCCTGGCAGTGCCCAGGCCAGGCTGGGCAGGGCTGGAGCAGCTGGGACAGTGAAGGTGTCCCTGCCATGGCAGGGCTGGCACTGGGTGGGATTTGGGGTCCCTCCCAACCCAACCCCTCCCACGATTTGAATCCAGCTCTGTATTTTGGCACCACAGCATCCCCCGGGGGCTGCCTGAGCAGCTGCCTGTGCCAGTCCCACCCTGGAGCAGGTGCCCTGTCCTGCCTGGAGCTCTCTTGGGGCTGCACCACCCTCTGAGCCATTCACCCCATCTAAAACCCATTTAATCCCAAAGGGAATTCTGGTGAAATCTCAATTTTGATGTCGAAACCTTCTCATAGTAACGGATTGTTTTGCTTTTTCCAGGGACGTGGGTCACTTTTGGAGGTCAGATCTCAGACGAGGTGAGTGCATGGAACCAAACCCCACCCTGGGAGGGTTTTTAAATTTCATTTTAAAATTTAAATTTCATTTTAAAATTCGAATTTCACTTTAAAATGAAATTTCAAACGTTCTTGCACGGAGAGACAGCAGCGAGTCACCACACAGAGCTGTGCCACAACCCCCGAATGAACCTGACATTCCCAGAGGTGGCCTCTCACAAGCCCCATCACCCCTCAGGGCCATCCCCTGTCCCCTGCTGTCCCCAGCAATGTCCCCTCCGTCCCCTGGGCTCCTGCAGCAGGAATTGGCACCTATTTTTGTGTGTGGATGTAATGGGCAACAGCCCGAAATACAGGCAGGGCCGGCCTTGCAGAGGTGATTTATTTTTGGCATAATGAGCTGAAACCACTGAAAACGAGCTGGGGTTTCCTCTGGAGGTGCTTTTCCCTGGAGCAGATGGCTCCTGATGCAGGAATCACCCCTGGAGCTGCTCTGCAGCCCGCGTGGCACAGATGGGAGCGCCCCAGGGCGAGCAGCTGCCTGCCCCCAGCACGTGCAGCCACCCCAAAACGGCTCTGGCGTGAGGAAAAGAGCCCAGGAGCCTGAATTCCAAGGGGTTTTCCTTGAAATTCTCTCGCTCTGTCATGGTATCGCTGCTGCTCCTGCTGGATCCCCGGCTTTGGTCCCATGGATCCCCCAGCTTTGGTCCCATGGATCCCCCAGCTTTGGTCCCATGGATCCCCCAGCTTTGGTCCCAGTGGATTCCCTGGCTTTGATCCCATGGATTCCCCAGCTCTGGTCCCTGTGGATTCCCCAGCTTTGATCCCATGGATTCCCCAGCTTTGGTCCTGGTGGATTCCCCAGGCTTTGATCCCATGGATCCCCCAGCTTTGATCCCGTGGATTCCTGGCTCTGGTCCCGGTGGATTCCCCAGCTTTGATCCATGGATTCCCCAGCTTTGATCCCCTGCACCCCCAGCTTTGATCCCCTGCACCCCCAGCTTTGGTCCCAGTGGATCCCCCAGCTTTGATCCCATGGATTCCCTGGCTTTGTTCCCATGGATCCCCCAGCTTTGGTCCTGGTGGATTGCCTGGCTTTGATCCCAGTGGGTTCCCCGGCTTTGTTCCTGTGGATCCCCCAGCTTTGGTCCCCTGCACCCCCCGCTTTGATCCCAGTGGATTCCCTGGCTTTGATCCCATGGATCCCCCAGCTTTGGTCCCCTGCACCCCCAGCTTTGATCCCATGGATCCCCCGGCTTTGATCCCATGGATCCCCCAGCTTTGGTCCCCTGCACCCCCAGCTTTGATCCCATGGATCCCCCGGCTTTGGTCCCAGTGGATCCCCCAGCTTTGATCCCATGGATCCCCCGGCTTTGATCCCATGGATCCCCCAGCTTTGGTCCCATGGATCCCCCGGCTTTGGTCCCATGGATCCCCCGGCTTTGATCCCATGGATCCCCCAGCTTTGGTCCCATGGATCCCCCGGCTTTGGTCCCATGGATCCCCCGGCTTTGATCCCATGGATCCCCCGGCTTTGGTCCCATGGATCCCCCGGCTTTGATCCCATGGATCCCCTGGCTTTGGTCCCTGTGGATTCCCCAGCTTTGATCCCATGGATTCCCCAGCTTTGGTCCTGGTGGATTCCCCAGGCTTTGATCCCATGGATCCCCCAGCTTTGATCCCATGGATCCCCCAGCTTTGATCCCATGGATTCCTGGCTCTGGTCCCTGTGGATTCCCCAGCTTTGATCCATGGATTCCCCAGCTTTGATCCCCTGCACCCCCAGCTTTGATCCCATGGATCCCCCAGCTTTGGTCCCCTGCACCCCCAGCTTTGGTCCCGTCTCACGGCCCTGTGGGATGATGGGCAGTCAGTGACGCTCAGTCAAGGCCTGTTTTGGTGTCCAGTTTGCACTCTGATCCTCCTGCCCCCCTTGCTCCCCGTAATTCCGTGCAAGGCAGGACAAACTCCATGGAAAAGCAGGACACGTCCTTGGGATGCTGAGCCAGAGCCTTCAGCCCCTCGGGGTGCAGCACCCCGGGGGCAGCAGCAGCCCCAGGACTCCTCTGGGGCTCCACAAAGTGACCTTCAGGCGTTTCCCCAGCCCACGGCAGATCTGGAGGGCTCGGGACGGGCTGGCAGAGGAGTGGGAACCCCCCATCCTGTGTGACACCCTGTGGGACTGCTCAGTGTCTCCTGCAACCCTCTGAAATTCTTCCTGATGGAAAGCTCCTGTGAGAGGAGATGAATTCCTGCCAGGCTGGCTCCAGGGGGAGTTGATGTAAATCCGTGTTCTGGTGTCCTTCCCTCCCTGGGTGCCCTGCTGGAGGTGTCACAGGGGCTGAGCCTGGCACGGGATTTTCCTGCTGTGGGATTTTCCTGCTGTGGGATTTTCCCTGCTGGCTCGGGGTGTGGGTTGTTGTTGGGGTTTGCTTGCTTGGAATGACCCCGAAATCATAAAAGTCCTTGTTCCCCTAGCCTGGCAGCCAAAGAAAAGGTCGGGAATGTGTGAGGTCGAGTTTTCAAGGTTGTTTATTCTTTCTTATCTGTAACTTTCTCTCTCTGACCTGCCGAGGTCTGTCTAGTACAGAAGCCATGGCAGTCTCTGCTCAGCCTTGGGGTGGCTCCCACATTTTATACTCAAAATTACGTGCGGGATGTTTACAGATTTGTGCCAATGCCCACCACCCATGTTGGACAGTGTGTCTCTACCTTAAACCAAAAGAAAAGTGTCACCAGCACAGCAGGACATGGAGGAGAAGAAGGTCAGGACACGCCCAGATTCCTCCACCTTGTACCCCTGAACCCCATTCTAAAAACCCCAAAATTCCACTTTTCCACCCTGTGTTAGTTCAAATATCACACTACTCAAACCCTTGTGGTTTGTAATTCCTCACAAGAGTTGTCAGTTTTCCCCACGGGCTAAAATGGAAGCCACAGGTGGTTTTGACTTGGTGCCAAGGTCCCTGAGCCCCCTGCCAGGGTCTGGAGCCACCAGGGCAGGCAGAGGGGTGTGCTGGGCTCAGGTGGTCACCTGGCTGTCCACCCGTGCCTCCACAGGTGGCCGAGCAGCTGATGACCATCGCCTACGAGAGCGGCGTGAACCTGTTCGACACGGCCGAGGTGTACGCGGCCGGCAAGTGAGTGCCCGGGGCCAGGGCGTGCCCAAAAGGGGCTGGGAGAGCCACACCTGGGCAGGGCGTGCCCAAAGGGGGCTGGCACAGCCACACCTGGGCAGGGTGTGCCCAAAAGGGGCTGGCACAGCCACACCTGGGCAGGGTGTGTCTGAAAGGGGCTGGCACAGAGCCACACCTGGGCAGGGTGTGTCTGAAAGGGGCTGGCACAGAGCCACACCTGGGCAGGGTGTGCCCAAAAGGGGCTGGCACAGCCACACCTGGGCAGGGTGTGCCCAAAAGGGGCTGGCACAGCCACACCTGGGCAGGCTGTGCCCAAAAGGGGCTGGCACAGCCACACCTGGGCAGGGTGTGCCCAAAAGGGGCTGGCACAGCCACACCTGGGCAGGGTGTGCCCAAAAGGGGCTGGGAGAGCCACACCTGGGCAGGGTGTGCCCAAAAGGGGCTGGCACAGCCACACCTGGGCAGGGTGTGTCTGAAAGGGGCTGGCACAGAGCCACACCTGGGCAGGGCGTGCCCAAAAGGGGCTGGCACAGCCACACCTGGGCAGGGTGTGCCCAAAAGGGGCTGGCACAGCCACACCTGGGCAGGGTGTGCCCAAAAGGGGCTGGCACAGCCACACCTGGGCAGGGTGTGCCCAAAAGGGGCTGGCACAGAGCCACACCTGGGCAGGGTGTGCCCAAAGGGGGCTGGGAGAGCCACACCTGGGCAGGGTGTGCCCAAAAGGGGCTGGCACAGCCACACCTGGGCAGGGTGTGCCCAAAGGGGCTGGGAGAGCCACACCTGGGCAGGGTGTGCCCAAAAGGGGCTGGGAGAGCCACACCTGGGCAGGGTGTGCCCAAAGGGGGCTGGCACAGCCACACCTGGGCAGGGTGTGTCTGAAAGGGGCTGGCACAGAGCCACACCTGGGCAGGGCGTGCCCAAAAGGGGCTGGCACAGCCACACCTGGGCAGGGTGTGCCCAAAAGGGGCTGGCACAGAGCCACACCTGGGCAGGGTGTGCCCAAAAGGGGCTGGCAGAGCTGCCCCTGCCTTCCCTGGGCTCTCTGCTCCCCCTCTGATGGACTGGGCTCTGGGTGTGCTTGGAAAGCCTCTTCGTCCCTGAGTGGGACAGGAGAACCTTTGTGTTTGGGGCACCCATCAAATAAACCCGAATGAATTAACCCAAAGCCTCTTGAGCCCAGCAAAGGCTGGAGTGCCCCTCTTGTGCCACTGGTGCTGGCACAGGGAGAGAAATGTGAACCCTGAACAAAGGGAATGTGGCTGGGGCTGTGGCAGCTCCAGCAGGGATCCCAGGGGAGCCAGTCTGGCTGCTCTCAGAGCCACTGGGGGGGCTGGGGACACCACTTGAGGGATTGGGGACACCACTTGGGGGATTGGGGACACCACCCGTGCTAAATGGGACTGGGGTGACCGCCAGGGCTGCCAGCAGGGCTGGGACAGCGTGTCGGTGTCAGTGTCCTGCTGAGGGACCAGCCCAGGCTCAGGCTGGCACCAGGGGCTCTGGGAAGGGGCACTGGGGGGACAGGAGGCTCTGGGCTCTGTGCTGGGTGGATCTGGGGGTCGCTGCCAGCAGGGGAGGGCAGGGGCAGCTGCAGCCGGGCTGGCTGGGGGCACTGAGCACCCCCTGCCCCCCTCACGCCGGGCTCTTCCTGCGCAGGGCCGAGGTGATCCTGGGGAACATCCTGAAGAAGAAGGGCTGGAGGTACAGTATGGCATCCCCTGCCCCCAGACGAGCACTCCCTTATGGCGTTCCCTCTGATTTGGAGACTTTCCCACGCTGGGTGGGGCTGTCCCAGCGCCTGGCGGGCGCCGTGGTCCCACGGGAGCAGCCACACCTTCCCCCGGTGCCCAGGGCTGGTGCTGCCCTGGGATTTGGGCTGTTCCCGGTGACTCCGGGGGGGCTGTGCCCACCCTCCGTGCCCTCCCCTGTCCCAGTCACACCCCTCGCAGCGTGCCCATCCCCTCCCGGTGTGGGAGGCCGGGCGCTGGCACCTTATCCCTGCCGGAAGGCTGCGGGTGAGGGATGCAGAGCTGCGGCAGCCCGGGAGGAGGTGACGCCGCTCAGAGGATGCTCATTAGCACGAGCTGTGGAGCCTGAAGGGATTTGCACAATCCTCAAAGGCCTCCCGCGAGTGTCCTGGGCAGGCTCAGCTGAAGGGAGGGGGGTTCTAGCAGGGCTCTCTCCAAACCCAGCCTCGGGGATTTGGGGGGGGGGGGGGTGATGGATTACTTGGTGAGAAATACTCTGGGTGACGTGGAGGAAATGAAATGAAGCCCAATGAAAGCTGGGGAAATTGTGTTGTACGTGCCTGGTTATGCAGCGAGGTAGCTGGAGGGTGATAAATCTTTGATTTAACATCATATAGGCTTTGCAGATTAATTCAGATGTCTCACACTCGAGTTTAATAGCTCTGGGAATGCTGCCTGGCAGTGAGAGGCACGGGGCAGGAGAGCAGGAGGGAGTAGCACTGCAGCCCCTGGATAAAGGGCTGGGTGCTGCTTCCTCAGCAATTAAAAATGTCTGGGGATTTTGGTTGCTTGGATTACCTTGGGTTTCTATCAGATTTCCAACCCAAACTTCCCCTGACTCCATTCCATTTCCTCCTGCCCTATTTATGAGCATATTTCACCACAACACCTGCAGGATATTTCACTTTCCATCTCCTGAAGGAGCTAAAGCTCAGATCCCGTGTGCTGCTTACCCCAGGTGGAGAGGGACAGTGCCCTGAGCACAGAGGTGCCACTCCCTGAGGAACCTGGCAGTTCCTGGGGTCTCCCTGACTGCCAGAGTTCCATTTGCAGGGAATTCACCCCCCAAACCAACACTGGAGTCAGGGTCTCCTCAACATTTCACAGCTGCTCTTGTCAGTTTGAGCATCCCCAGCAGAAATCCTGCTCCCAGGCTTCACAAGTTGCTGATGGGCAGCATCTGCTTTGTTATTGTTATTATTTAAAATATTATTCTTTTAAAAAATTATATTAATTTTCCTGTTCTTTTCGCAGGAGGTCCAGTTTGGTGATAACCACAAAGCTGTACTGGGGTGGCAAGTAGGTGTGACAGTCACTTGTCCTGGGGTTTGCTGCCCCAGCCCTGCAGCCAGGGGAGGTTACTGGCACCTGGGGGTGGTTTGCTGCTGTCATTGCACTTCTGTTTATTTTACCAAGAGTTTTAGGGAAGGTGGAGTTTCTCACCTGGAGAGAAGAAGCTCCAGGGAGAGCTCAGAGCCTGAAGGGGCTCCAGGAGAGCTGGAGAGGGACTGGGGACAAGGGATGGACACAGGACACAGGGAATGGCTCCCACTGCCAGAGGGCAGGGATGGGTGGGAGATTGGGAATTGGGAATTCCTGGCTGGGATGGGATTCCCAGAGCAGCTGTGGCTGCCCCTGGATCCCTGGCAGTGCCCAAGGCCAGGCTGGACACTGGGGTTGGAGCACCTGGGACAGTGGGAGGTGTCCCTGCCAGGGCAGGGGTGGCACTGGGTGGGCTTTGAGGCCCCTCCCAACGCAGCCAGTCTGGGGTTCTGTAGTTCTGGGGGTGTTTAAGTCAGAGCACAGCTCAGGGCTGGCACTCTCCCAGCTGTTCCTGTTTTTTCCCTTGCAGAGCTGAGACGGAGAGAGGCCTTTCCAGGAAACACATCATTGAAGGTACCTGGGCTCTGCCTGTGCCAGGGGCTCGGGCTGCCCTGGGGTGGGCTCTGGATCCCAATGCTCTCCCGTGGGCTGGGGCTGTTTGATCCCACTGCTCCTGTGCCACTCCCATGCAGGGCAGTTCCCTGAGGTGCCCAGAACGCACCCAAGGATTGTTTTGGGTCCCCTCAAAAAGTGCCAGCTGCACTGGCAGCCCCTGTCCCTGCATCCCCTGGGCTCTGCTGGCTCTGGGGAGCTCTCTGCACACCCCAGCCCTTCCCCGTGGGGCCAGGGGCGCCCGGGCTGCCTTTGGAGCCGAGAGGGATGAGGATGAGGGTGTGGGCGTGATGTCAGGCTGCAGAAATAGCCTCTGGAGGGCTGCCAGGCCCCGGCTGGCACGGCTGAGCTTTGCTCCTGGTGCTGCTGCTCCTCAAGGGCTCGGCTCTGCTGCCCGCTCCCTGCCCTGGCTCCGTGCATCCCACCGTGGGGTCTGACCCCAGCCCCTGCTCCCCTTCCCTTCCTGCTGCTCTGCCTTGTCCTTGTGGCCGTGTTCCTGCAGGGGAGGGGACAGCAGGAGCTCCGGGCTCGGTTTGTCCACAGGCAGAGCCTGGGCTGGAGCCAGAGCTGGCTCAGGCTGGGCTCAGAGCACAGGGAGAGCAGTGCCAGGAACAGAACCGTGCCCGGGGGAGCTGAGGGTCACATCCAGGCTCAGCAGTGTCACCGTGCCCAGGGAACTGAGGGTCACATCCAGGCTCAGCAGTGTCCCCCATGCCCAGGGGAACTGAGGGTCACATCCAGGCTCAGCAGTGTCACTGTGCCCAGGGAACTGAGGGTCACATCCAGGCTCAGCAGTGTCACTGTGCCCAGGGAACTGAGGGTCACATCCAGGCTCAGCAGTGTCACTGTGCTGGGGGAACTGAGGGTCACATCCAGGCTCAGCAGTGTCACTGTGCTGGGGGAACTGAGGGTCACATCCAGGCTCAGCAGTGTCCCCCATGCCTGGGGGAACTGAGGGTCACATCCAGGCTCAGCAGTGTCACTGTGCCCAGGGAACTGAGGGTCACATCCAGGCTCAGCAGTGTCACTGTGCCCAGTGGAACTGAGGGTCACATCCAGGCTCAGCAGTGTCACTGTGCCCAGGGAACTGAGGGTCACATCCAGGCTCAGCAGTGTCCCCCATGCCTGGGGGAACTGAGGGTCACATCCAGGCTCAGCAGTGTCACCGTGCTGGGGGAACTGAGGGTCACATCCAGGCTCAGCAGTGTCCCCCATGCCCAGGAACTGAGGGTCACATCCAGGCTCAGCAGTGTCACTGTGCCCAGGGAACTGAGGGTCACATCCAGGCTCAGCAGTGTCCCCCATGCCCAGGAACTGAGGGTCACATCCAGGCTCAGCAGTGTCACCGTGCCCGGGGAACTGAGGGTCACATCCAGGCTCAGCAGTGTCACTGTGCCCAGGGAACTGAGGGTCACATCCAGGCTCAGCAGTGTCACTGTGCCCACGGGAACTGAGGGTCACATCCAGGCTCAGCAGTGTCACCGTGCCCAGGGAACTGAGGGTCACATCCAGGCTCAGCAGTGTCACTGTGCTGGGGGAACTGAGGGTCACATCCAGGCTCAGCAGTGTCCCCCATGCCCAGGGAACTGAGGGTCACATCCTGGCTCAGCAGTGTCACTGTGCTGGGGGAACTGAGGGTCACATCCAGGCTCAGCAGTGTCACTGTGCCCAGGGGAACTGAGGGTCACATCCAGGCTCAGCAGTGTCACTGTGCCCGGGGAACTGAGGGTCACATCCAGGCTCAGCAGTGTCACCGTGCTGGGGGAACTGAGGGTCACATCCAGGCTCAGCAGTGTCACTGTGCCCGGGGAACTGAGGGTCACATCCAGGCTCAGCAGTGTCACCGTGCTGGGGGAACTGAGGGTCACATCCAGGCTCAGCAGTGTCCCCCATGCCCAGGGAACTGAGGGTCACATCCAGGCTCAGCAGTGTCACCGTGCCCAGGGGAACTGAGGGTCACATCCAGGCTCAGCAGTGTCCCCCATGCCCAGGGAACTGAGGGTCACATCCAGGCTCAGCAGTGTCACTGTGCCCAGGGGAACTGAGGGTCACATCCAGGCTCAGCAGTGTCACTGTGCCAGGGGAACTGAGGGTCACATCCAGGCTCAGCAGTGTCACTGTGCCCAGGGAACTGAGGGTCACATCCAGGCTCAGCAGTGTCCCCCATGCCCGGGGAACTGAGGCTCACATCCAGGCTCAGCAGTGTCACCGTGCTGGGGGAACTGAGGGTCACATCCAGGCTCAGCAGTGTCACTGTGCCCAGGGGAACTGAGGGTCACATCCAGGCTCAGCAGTGTCACCATGCCCAGGGAACTGAGGGTCACATCCAGGCTCAGCAGTGTCACTGTGCCAGGGGAACTGAGGGTCACATCCAGGCTCAGCAGTGTCCCCCGTGCCAGGGGAACTGAGGGTCACATCCAGGCTCAGCAGTGTCCCCCGTGCCAGGGGAACTGAGGGTCACATCCAGGCTCAGCAGTGTCACCGTGCTGGGGGAACTGAGGGTCACATCCAGGCTCAGCAGTGTCACTGTGCCCACGGGAACTGAGGGTCACATCCAGGCTCAGCAGTGTCCCCCATGCCCAGGGGAACTGAGGATCACATCCTGGCTCAGCAGTGTCCCCCATGCCCAGGGGAACTGAGGGTCACATCCAGGCTCAGCAGTGTCACTGTGCCCAGGGAACTGAGGGTCACATCCAGGCTCAGCAGTGTCACTGTGCCCAGGGGAACTGAGGGTCACATCCAGGCTCAGCAGTGTCACTGTGCCCGGGGAACTGAGGGTCACATCCAGGCTCAGCAGTGTCACCGTGCCCAGGGAGCTGAGGGTCACATCCAGGCTCAGCAGTGTCACTGTGCCCAGGGAACTGAGGGTCACATCCAGGCTCAGCAGTGTCCCCCATGCCCGGGGAACTGAGGGTCACATCCAGGCTCAGCAGTGTCCCCCATGCCCGGGGAACTGAGGATCACATCCTGGCTCAGCAGTGTCCCCCATGCCCAGGGGAACTGAGGGTCACATCCAGGCTCAGCAGTGTCACTGTGCCCAGGGAACTGAGGGTCACATCCAGGCTCAGCAGTGTCACTGTGCCCAGGGGAACTGAGGGTCACATCCAGGCTCAGCAGTGTCACCGTGCCCGGGGAACTGAGGGTCACATCCAGGCTCAGCAGTGTCACCGTGCCCAGGGAGCTGAGGGTCACATCCAGGCTCAGCAGTGTCACTGTGCCCAGGGAACTGAGGGTCACATCCAGGCTCAGCAGTGTCCCCCATGCCCGGGGAACTGAGGGTCACATCCAGGCTCAGCAGTGTCCCCCATGCCCAGGGAACTGAGGGTCACATCCAGGCTCAGCAGTGTCCCCCATGCCCGGGGAACTGAGGATCACATCCTGGCTCAGCAGTGTCCCCCATGCCCAGGGGAACTGAGGGTCACATCCAGGCTCAGCAGTGTCACTGTGCCCAGGGAACTGAGGGTCACATCCAGGCTCAGCAGTGTCACTGTGCCCAGGGAACTGAGGGTCACATCCAGGCTCAGCAGTGTCACTGTGCCCAGGGAACTGAGGGTCACATCCAGGCTCAGCAGTGTCACCGTGCTGGGGGAACTGAGGGTCACATCCAGGCTCAGCAGTGTCACCGTGCCCAGGGAACTGAGGGTCACATCCAGGCTCAGCAGTGTCACTGTGCCCAGGGGAACTGAGGGTCACATCCAGGCTCAGCAGTGTCACTGTGCCCGGGGAACTGAGGGTCACATCCAGGCTCAGCAGTGTCACTGTGCCAGGGGAACTGAGGGTCACATCCAGGCTCAGCAGTGTCACCGTGCTGGGGGAACTGAGGGTCACATCCAGGCTCAGCAGTGTCACCGTGCTGGGGGAACTGAGGGTCACATCCAGGCTCAGCAGTGTCACTGTGCCCAGGGAACTGAGGGTCACATCCAGGCTCAGCAGTGTCACTGTGCCAGGGGAACTGAGGGTCACATCCAGGCTCAGCAGTGTCACTGTGCCAGGGGAACTGAGGGTCACATCCAGGCTCAGCAGTGTCACCGTGCCCGGGGAACTGAGGGTCACATCCAGGCTCAGCAGTGTCACTGTGCCAGGGGAACTGAGGGTCACATCCAGGCTCAGCAGTGTCACCGTGCCCAGGGAACTGAGGGTCACATCCAGGCTCAGCAGTGTCACCGTGCCCAGGGAACTGAGGGTCACATCCAGGCTCAGCAGTGTCACCGTGCTGGGGGAACTGAGGGTCACATCCAGGCTCAGCAGTGTCACTGTGCCAGGGGAACTGAGGGTCACATCCACGGGAGGTGCAGGACCTGCTGCTGGGGGCTCGGGGATGGAATCCTCTGGGCAGCAGCTCCTCCTTTCTGTGCTGCACACCTGGAAAATCGGAGCCCCAGGGCAGTGCCCAGCTCAGGTGGGATGAGCTGGGGGGCAGCAGCCCCTCCCTGGGCTGCAGCTTTGGCTCCTTCCATCCTCCTCCTCCCTGCTCCGGGCAAGTTTCATCCAGGATTGCCCTGCAGAGTTTTATCTTGGAGTGTTTGCAGGATCCAGACACATCAGGATCCTGGGACTTTCCCAGTAAGGTAATGCTGGAGAAAGTTTTTTCTGGTAGCAACATTTTGTTGAATTTTCATCTAAAAAAGCTTCAGTGAGGTGGTGGCACTGAAGGAGCTCAGGGAGGTGGCAGATGTGTCACAGGCACTCCAGACCCATCCATTTTCCATTTCTTGTGGAGATACTTCGTGAAATGACAGAAAAACACTGGCAGGAGTTGGAATAATTTCACAGAACACCCAGCAAACAACATTAAGGTCAATGAGAGATATTTTATATTTCTATATATATATATTTATATATATCCGTGTGTGTGAGAGAGAGAAGAGGATTTTCAACAGTTATTTTCCACAAATCTTCCCAAGAACAAAATGTTTTTATGAATGTTCATGAAGAATGAGTCAAAATAGAGCAGGCTGAAAATGTTTGCTGAATTTTGAGCTGGATGAAATGCCCATCCCCTGCTCGCCCTCTCTCACACACTCATAACTAGATATATAAATATATCTGCAGGGGTTTGATGCCATCTCCCATCAGATCCTCACAGGAAGGCTCCCAAAACCTGGACATTTATGGGCCAAGCTGCAAAGGGCTTGCTCTGCCAGGCTCCCTGTGCAGTGCAGGTGGGCACGGCTCACCCTGGCAAGGTGAAGCCCTCCCTGCTGCTTTCCCTGCTCCTCGTGACCAGTGGCACCAGTCCACCCCAGTGCCACTGTCCTGCCCCCCCGGGACTGCATCCCTGGGATGTGCCCCTGGCGTCAGGAGCTGGAGCAAGAAAGGCTCTGTGACAAAATTCAGATTGCATTCGCTGCGGGCAGGAGCAGGGCCCTGGAGCAGCCCCTGGCAGCTGCCCCTGCCAGGCTGGCAGGGACACGCTCTGCGACCAGGGCTGGGCCATGTCACCCTGATTGTCAAGAGTTTTCCAAACCCTTCTGAGTTGACATTCTTGTAGAGAACTTTCCCACACAACTTTCTGTAAACAACCTGTTGTTTGGCATTCTTTCACAGAGGCAGAGAAATTTGATGTACAGGTAGTTTGTCCAGTGTCCTTGGAGAGGTGGCACGCTCACCCTCCAACCCACTGGCACCTTTGGAGAACTATAAAAGGTTGGAGTCAGAGGAAATAAATGAGTCTCTTCATCGTGACCAAGGCTGTGGTGTGTCGTTTTTCCTTGTGTCATCTGGTGACAGGGCAGCACAAATCCTGGAGCTCCAAGCTCTCTGTGTGACCACACTGGTGCTTTCTCCTTTCTGCAGGGACGTGGGACAGCATTATTCAGCATCCCTCTCACATCCTGAGTGGTTATGTGTGTGTATATATCTATATATATATATAAATACATATATTTAAATGCAGCCAGCTGTGTTTGATCCCATTTTGGCTCTGATCCGTGCCTCCCTCTGACCCTGCCTGTCCTTGTCTCTGCTTTCCCATGCCCAGGGCTCAAGGCTTCTCTCCAGAGGCTGCAGCTGGAATATGTGGACGTGGTCTTTGCCAACCGGCCGGACAACAACACCCCCATGGAAGGTTGGTGGGAGCTGAGCTGGAAGGGGTTAACCTTTGGTGCCTGATCCTGGCCTAAGAGCTTAGAGTGAGGAGAGCAGGAAGCCAAAACCAATTAAAACAATTTGTAATCAGTTGTTCAGGCGGGGCAGTTTAAATGTGGAATGTGTCATTTTGGTAGCCAGGTCCATGGAAGGTGTCCCTGCCCACACAGAGGGTTGGAATTAGATGCCCTTTATGGTCCCTCCCAACCTATTTAAGGTTTCTATATCTACCCTGCCACGACATGAATTTGTAGGTTTTAGAAAGAAATGGAAGTTTCCTTTCTGTCCCAGGAGTGGCTTTAATGTTTGGAGTATTTCCTTTTCCCACTTCCTTCAGACAAAGGGGATTTGTGGCTGGATTTAAGGCTGGATTTATGGCAGATGGCTGCAGGAGGTGCAGTGGATGGTCCATGGCAATCAAACAGAGCTGCAGCTCTGTCTCAGGAGTGCTGGCACCCATTTCCTTGCTGGACACGGGGCTGTGCCACCCAGTGAGGCTCAGGGACTGGCCTGGGATTTTCGGAGCTTCCCCAGGAGCTGCAGAGTCGAGGAAGACCCTGTGTTGTGTCTGGGAGGGAGGTGTGACCTCTGTGCTGGGTCTCCTGTCACTGAGCAGCGTGGAGGGGCTCCCGTGGCCAGGGCACAGCTGATCCCACCTTCCCAGGGCTGGCCCTGGCAGCCAGGCACGGGCTGTGGCGCTGGCTGAGGCTCCAGCAGGGTGAAAAAAGGGACATTTCTCTTATGAATGGCGTGCTGGAGATACTTCCCATCTCCTTCCTGCCTTTTTTATGGATCACCTACTAAGCCACTTCCATCCCAGAGCATCTGCTGGGCCATCTGTCGGTGCTGCTTCCCGAGCCACTCCATCCTGCCCAGCACCACACACGCCTCACTTCTCCCACAGGCAACCATGGAGTGCCTTGGAAGGCACCTTAAAGCTCATCCCATTCCCTCCCACTGCCCCAGGCTGCTCCAAGCCCTGTCCAGCCTGGCCTGAGACACGTCCAGGGGTGGGGCAGCCACTCCTGAAGGAGAAGGTGACCTTAACGTGTTCCCTACCTGTGGGTCCTGCTGGAGCAGCCAGCACATTGTGAGCAGCGGGGCACAGCCAAATCCAAACCTGGATGTCCTGTTTGTTTTCCCTGCCTGCTGCTCCTGGGGTTTGTCCCCTGTCCCTCCTCCCTCAGCACCAAGGAGCAGCTTCTACAGATCTGACCCCAGCCAGAGCAGATCCTTCTCTCCCCAGGCTCTGTTCCTCCCCAGGCTCTGTTCCTCCCCTGGGGAAGGAGCAGATGAGCATCCGTGGGGATTTCTGTGCTGTCAGTCACTTGGGCCTCAGGGCACCTGGCCAAGCTGCTTAACCTAAACCCCCGAAGTGTATTTAATGTTCTTAAAGGTCTCAGAGCAAATTAAAACAGTTTTCCGTTGTAAGAGCAGCGAATGTTGGAGTAGGAGCAGCTGGAGCTGAGCACCTTGGGCAGCTCGTGGCACGTGGCTCTGGCCGTGCCCCAGAGCTGGGCTGGGGTCTGCCAGGCAGGGGGTGAGGGCTGCCCACCCTCCCTGGGGCTGGCTCAGCCGTGAGTGGGGTGTCCCTGCTGTCCTGGGCCACCCCCAGCCCCTCGCTCAGGGACCCTGGGGACGGCTGGTGGCAAGGATCCCTTTGCACAGCCCCCGTGTGCTCCGTGCCCTGTTCCTCGGGCTGAAGATCTCATCCCCCAGCTGGGCAAGCAGAGGCTTTTTCTTCATCCCAAGGGGCTTTTCCAGCAGGGCAGCTGGAGAGGAGGGTCCCTGGTGTGTCCCCATTGTCACAGAGCCAGGTGACAGCGCACCTGGCACAGCCTGGCACGCAGGGAGGGAAGGTGACAAAGTTCCTTCCAGGGAACTTTAACCTGCTCCAGAGTTGTTGTTGTTATGGTGCCCCTTAAGGGGCTTTTATTTGGGATTTGAAGCATTGATTTATGTTACAAAAACCCAGCAATTCCTGTTCCTAAGCGCTGCCATTTGGGCATCCAGCTGGCAGGACAAGAGATCCGGGCCTGTGCCCTTCCCAAATCCCACCGCCGTCCCCTGGCTCTCTCAACAAGGAGATACAGATATATTTATATTTACATACATTTTCTGAGTTGAATTGGGGTTTTTTTTGAAAGGAGTAGAGGCTGGAGAAATGAAAACAACCCTGGGCTGAGATGTGTAAGAGGCGTGTGACGAAATGTTTTGCAAAACTCTGAAATGGTGGCGGGGCAAAAATAGAAAACTAAACCCAGGGAGAAGCTGCTGAAGGGAGGCAGGAAGGGAAGGATCACTTACAGGCTTAGACTGATGGTGGTAGGGAATGAAAAACAATTTTAAATGAAATATTCAGATGGGGCAGATTGAAATTGCTCATTAACTGAATTCTGGAGCCCTGCTCAGGTGGAAGGTGTCCCTGCCCACAGCAAGGGCTTGGAAGAAGATCTTTAAGGTCCTTTACAACCCCAACCAGTTTTTGATTCTGTCTTTACACTTCACTGAGATGAACTGATATTTTTTCAGGAAGAACTGGAAGTTTCCTCTCCATCCCAGTGCTGGCTCTAACGCTGTCTGGGGTTCTTATTTCCTTTGCCTCGCTCCCTCGGGCAAAGTGGATTTGTGTTTGGGTTTGAGGCAGGTCTGTGTGTCAGAGCAGCCCTGTGGGTTATAAATGGAGCTCCCCTTGGAGCTGCCTGGCAGAGCCTGCAGGAGGATTCTCAGCAACGCCCAGGCTGGCACTGGAGCCTCCTCTCTGCCAGGCTCCTGCTTTTCCTGCCCTAAGTGGGACGAGGATGCAGCTGCTGTGTGGGCTCGGGGCAGCAGTGCCTGCAGCCCTGACCCCGTGGGAGCTCAGGGATTTTTTGGGCACTGCAGGCTCCAGGGCAGCCCCTCCGCAGGGGTTTGGGGTGGTCAGAGCTGCTGGGGCAGGCGGGCAGTGCCTGCTGACCACGAGGTGCCACGGGCAGCAGTGCCCCAGAACTGTTTTCTTGCACTTCCCCAGGGCGAGTGGAGCTCATTCTTCCCGTTCTGTGGGCAGTGGTTGTGTCCGTGCTGCAGCCCTGTCAGAAATTGGGTTTATGACCACGGCCAGGGCAGGGCTGTGGCTCGTGGCTGCTCCTGGGGGCTGTGACACAGGGCAGGGGCAGATGGGATATTGGGAAGGAATTCCTGGCTTGGGAGATCCGGAAATCCCTGGCACAGGGTGCCCAGAGCAGCTGTGGCTGCCCCTGGATCCCCGGCAGTGCCCAAGGCCAGCTTGGACAGGGCTGGGAGCACCTGGGCCAGTGGAAGTCCCTGCCATGGCAGGGGTGGCACTGGATGAGTTTTAGCATCCCTTCCAACCCAAACCAGTCTGGGATTCCTTTAAACTAAAGTTTATGAGGGTTTTTTTCCACCCCCAGGCAGGCAGGGAGGTCTGAGGGGTGAAATCCAAGATCCTCTCCTGGGGTGTGTGGCCTTGCAAGCTCCCATATCCCAGGGAACCATGGGGACCATGGCCCAGCAGTGGGGACCATGGCACTGCTGTGCTGGGCTTGGCAGAGGTGACACCTGGGGGTGACAGGGCCCTTGGCTTCAGTTCTTGCAGCTTTGTCCCCAGTGTTCCGGGTAAAAAGAGGCAGACCCAGATATGTGCTTTCAGGAAGCGAATTTTAAAAAAACATATCATTTATTTTGAAGTTTATTTTTCCACTGTGCTGCCCTCTTGTGTTCCGTTTGGGAGGAAATGTTCTCCTAAGGCCGTAGCCGGGTGGGAAAGGCAGTTCTGAACCAGCTGCAGGGTCAGTGTCTTGATGTTTGCACTGAAAATGCTTTTCCAGCCACACCTGGGCAGGAGAGCGCAGCAGGGGCGTGCTCAGGGCTCAGGGCTGTCCGTGTGTGTGGCGTGTGGAAGTGGGTTTGGTGGAAACGTGGCCTCTGGGCTCTTCTCACGCTCCTTTTTTTGTCCTTGTTTAGAAATCGTGCGGGCGATGACGCACGTGATCAACCAGGGCATGGCCATGTACTGGGGCACGTCCCGCTGGAGCGCCATGGAGATCATGGTGAGGAGTGTGGAGGTCATGGTGGGGCCATGGAGATCATGGTGAGGAGCATGGAGGTCATGGTGGGGCCATGGAGATCATGGTGAGGAGCGTGGAGGTCATGGTGGGGCCATGGAGATCATGGTGAGGAGCGTGGAGGTCATGGTGGGGCCATGGAGATCATGGTGAGGAGCGTGGAGGTCATGGTGGGGCCATGGAGATCATGGTGAGGAGCGTGGAGGTCATGGTGGGGCCATGGAGATCATGGTGAGGAGCGTGGAGGTCATGGTGGGGCCATGGAGATCATGGTGAGGAGCGTGGAGGTCATGGTGGGGCCATGGAGATCATGGTGAGGAGTGTGGAGGTCATGGTGGGGCCATGGAGATCATGGTGAGGAGCATGGAGGTCATGGTGGGGCCATGGAGATCATGGTGAGGAGCATGGAGGTCATGGTGGGGCCATGGAGATCATGGTGAGGAGCGTGGAGGTGATGGTGGGGCCATGGAGATCATGGTGAGGAGCGTGGAGGTGATGGTGGGGCCATGGAGATCATGGTGAGGAAGGTGAAGGTCATGGTGGGGCCATGGAGATCATGGTGAGGAGCGTGGAGGTCATGGTGGGGCCATGGAGATCATGGTGAGGAGCGTGGAGGTCATGGTGGGGCCATGGAGATCATGGTGAAGGCCGTGGAGGTCATGGTGGGGCCATGGAGATCATGGTGAGGAGCATGGAGGTCATGGTGGGGCCATGGAGATCATGGTGAGGAGCGTGGAGGTCATGGTGGGGCCATGGAGATCATGGTGAGGAGCGTGGAGGTCATGGTGGGGCCATGGAGATCATGGTGAGGAGCGTGGAGGTGATGGTGGGGCCATGGAGATCATGGTGAGGAGCGTGGAGGTCATGGTGGGGCCATGGAGATCATGGTGAGGAAGGTGAAGGTCATGGTGGGGCCATGGAGGTGATGGTGAGGAAGATGGAAGTCATTGTGGGGGGCATGGAGATCATGGTGAGGAGCATGGAGGTCATGGTGGGGCCATGGAGATCATGGTGAGGAGCGTGGAGGTCATGGTGGGGCCATGGAGATCATGGTGAGGAGCGTGGAGGTCATGGTGGGGCCATGGAGATCATGGTGAGGAGCGTGGAGGTCATGGTGGGGCCATGGAGATCATGGTGAGGAGCGTGGAGGTCATGGTGGGGCCATGGAGATCATGGTGAGGAGCGTGGAGGTCATGGTGGGGCCATGGAGATCATGGTGAGGAGCGTGGAGGTCATGGTGGGGCCATGGAGATCATGGTGAGGAGCGTGGAGGTCATGGTGGGGCCATGGAGATCATGGTGAGGAGCGTGGAGGTCATGGTGGGGCCATGGAGATCATGGTGAGGAAGGTGAAGGTCATGGTGGGGCCATGGAGGTGATGGTGAGGAAGATGGAAGTCATTGTGGGGGGCATGGAGATCATGGTGAGGAGTGCGGAGGTGATGGTGGGGCCGTGGAGATCATGGTGAGGGGCATGGCGGTCATGGTGGGGGCCATGGAGGTGACAGTGAGGAGCGTGGAGGTGATGGTGAGGAGCGTGGAGGTGATGGTGAGGCCATGGAGGTCCTGGTGAGGAGCGTGGAGGTGATGGTGAGGAGTGTGGAGGCCATGGTGGGGCCATGGAAGTGATGGTGAGGAGCGTGGAGATGATGGTGGGGCCATGGAGATCATGGTGAGGAGCATGGAGATCATGGTGAAGGCCGTGGAGGTGATGGTGGGGCCATGGAGATCATGGTGAGGAGCGTGGAGGTCATGGTGGGGCCATGGAGATCATGGTGAGGGCTGCTGGCAGGGCAACCCTGGGCATGCTGGCTTCCACTCCATCCAGGCTTTCCACCTCAAATAATTTAAGATCCTGTCCCAGAACGAGCCCGGTGCCGATTAGGAGAAGATGGGCTGGTGTGGGGGGGGGTTGGGTGATTTATTTGTGTTTGTGTCCTTTTGGTTTGACTGAAGTCGAGTCCTTCGGTTTGGTGTCAGCCTGGCCCATGGACGGGGGTGGAATGAGATGGGCTTCAGTGTCCCAAACCAGGCTGTGACTCCAGGAGATGCCAGGATTGCCTTGGCCACCTCCTGTCCCCTCAGAGAACGTGGCCTGGCGTGTCCTGCAGGGTGTTTCCATGGACTGAAGTGTTTTCTCCACGGGTTTCCCCTCGGCAGGAAGCCTACTCCGTGGCCAGGCAGTTCAACATGATCCCACCCGTGTGTGAGCAGGCCGAGTATCATCTGTTCCAGAGGGAGAAGGTGGAGGTGCAGCTGCCAGAATTGTATCACAAAATCGGTGAGTCTGAGCCTGCTGGGCCAGGGAGGTGATGGTGAGGAGCATGGAGGTGATGGTGAGGGCCAGGGAGGTGATGGTGAGGAGCGTGGAGGTGATGGTGAGGAGCATGGAGGTGATGGTGAGGAGCATGGAGGTGATGGTGGGGGCCAGGGAGGTGATGGTGGGGGCCATGGAGGTGATGGTGAGGAGCAGGGAGGTGATGGTGAGGGCCAGGGAGGTGATGGTGGGGGCCATGGAGGTGATGGTGAGGGCCATGGAGGTGATGGTGAGGGCCATGGAGGTGATGGTGAGGAGTGTGGAGGTGATGGTGAGGGCCATGGAGGTGATGGTGGGGGCCATGGAGGTGATGGTGAGGAGCAGGGAGGTGATGGTGAGGGCCAGGGAGGTGATGGTGGGGGCCATGGAGGTGATGGTGAGGGCCATGGAGGTGATGGTAAGGAGCATGGAGGTGATGGTGAGGGCCATGGAGGTGATGGTGAGGGCCAGGGAGGTGATGGTGAGGAGTGTGGAGATCATGGTGAGGGCCATGGAGGTGATGGTGAGGAGCATGGAGGTGATGGTGAGGAGCGTGGAGATCATCTTCTGGCTGGGGTATTCCCAGGGAGAAATGGAGAGTAGGATCACCTGGGGCTCCAGGTGGGACCAGTGACAAAGCCAAGTCTCTATCTAATAGTGACCCAAAAGAAAAACCAGCTTTCTGTGCCTCCGCTGAAGTATTGCTTAATATTATATGTTAATAACTAAAGTACATTAATGAACATATTAAATATTAATTGCCTTGGCTGCGCCTTACTCTCTGGGATTCATGGGGTCCATTAAGTAAAATAAATCCTTAAGGGCACCAGCAGCATCTTCCTGGAAGACCAGCTGAGCGTTGCTGCCAGTGGCAACAGAAACAAGCAGCAATCCGTTTGCTTTTGGTTTCGTTTTTGGCTGAAAGGCGTATTTTTGCTGCAGCTCTGATTTGTCCCACTCCCCCAAACCCCCTTTTTCTGTTCCCTCCGCAGGGGTGGGAGCAATGACGTGGTCTCCCCTGGCCTGCGGGATCATCTCAGGGAAATACGGCAACGGCGTCCCTGAAAGCTCAAGGGCTTCACTCAAGGTATTTCTGGTGCACGTTTGAGTTGTGCTGCTTCTGTGAGGGCAGGAAAACAACGACGAAGGGGAAAGGGCTCCCTCGTGAGAAGGCCGGGCTGTGCTTGGATGGAGCAGCTCGGTTTCTCTGGCAACCACACTCCAAAGAGCAGGAGAATCTGGGTTAGAACGAGCTCGGGCTCCCCACGCAGGGAGCCCAGGGGGGCTTGGGGCTCCTCTGGGGGCAGTGCTGGATGCTGTCCCCACCCTGCACCGAGGGGCTTGACCCGGGAGGAGGCACGAGCCAGGGGCTCTGTGGTGCTCCAGGCTCCTCGCTGATGCTAATCCTGGAGTTGTTACGGTTGGAAAGGATCTCCAAGGTCACGGAGTCCAGCCCTGAATGGATGCAGCTGGTGCCTCTTGCAGCCCCCTGAGCCACGTAGGTCCAACAGACTTGGGCATCGTTTCCCCGGGTGCCAGCCTAGGCCAAGGGGGTGCTCAGCCCCCCAGCATCCCTCCAGTGATCCCAGTAGCCCTCCAGAGACCCCCAGGCCAAGGGCAAGCCCACTGAGGACCCATGGGCTGCTGGGGGCTGCCCTCTCTAACAGGTTTTGGCATTCTGGTGTCACCACAACTTGGCTTCCTCACAATTGTCCTGATTTTATTCTGACTGGGCGTTGTGGGGACCAAAAAAAAAAGAGAGATTCCAGGCTCTGGAGTGAGAACAAAGCCAGAGAGCTGAGGACAACGGGAGGTGTCCTGGCCGTGCCCTAATTGCTTTGTGCAGCCAAGCTTTGTGTTACTCAGCCCCCACGACCCTCTGGGCCGGACGTGGCTTTTCAAGTGCTGCTATTTATACATATTTATAGATTATAATTACAAATCGCCTCAAAACTCCCCGTTTTGGAGGCTGAAAGCTGACAGCCTGACGTGCTGTGCTTGCCCTGCAGTGCTACCAGTGGCTGAAGGAGAAGATCATCAGCGAGGAGGGCAGGAAGCAGCAGGGGAAGCTGAAGGACCTGTCCCCCATCGCCGAGCGCCTGGGCTGCACGCTGCCACAGCTGGCTGTTGGTGGGTGCCTGCACAGCTGCCACCTCCAGGGCTGCTCCCCCCTCCTCAGGGCTCAGGGGTGCCTTGGGAAAGGCTGACACAGAAACTGGGTTCTCTTTCCACCACGGTTTGGGCCGGGCCTGCAGCTAGAGAGGTGTTCGTTGTTTAAAATGCGTAAAAAAAAAATTATTGATCCTGGAGTGGTTTGGGGTAGAAAGGAACTCTAAATTTTGTTCCAGGGACACCTTCCACTAGCCCAGGTTGCTCCAAACTGGTCCAGCCTGGCCTGGAACACTCCCAGGGATCCAGGGGCAGGCACAGCTTCTCTGGGCAACAATTAATGAAACCAGGATTGTTTCCAGCAGCAGCACCAGGCTGTGACTGACAGGGTCAGTGTCTTGGGCATCCCTGGGGCTCCCACCTCCCTGTTTCCCTGGACATCCCTCCCCCCATGAAGCCATCACCTCTGTGGTGCTGGGCTGGCAGACACGAGAATGCTGTTCAGAATGAGTTTTGGGGTTTTTTTTCCTAGTAACTATCTTTATGCTGCTGAGAGCTGAAGCTGGAAAATACCACATCTATCAGGAAGGTGATCCCTGGTTCAACGTCCCAGCAGCGAATCCTTGTGACAGGGAAAATCCAAACCCCACAGGCAGGAGAAGTGCTGGGGCAGGGAGCAGGCTCAGGTGGGATCCTGGAAGATCTGTGGGGTTTGAGATTTGATCTGTGCATCTCCCTCCCGGTAGTGCCAGAGGAGCAAAGTTGAGACAAGGAATGAGGTCGTTTTCAGAGGTTCTGTCAAACATCAGGGACTGGAGCGAGGCCCTGGCAGCCCCTGCGTGCTCCTGACCACTTTGTGCCTTTGTTCCCAGCATGGTGCCTGAGGAACGAGGGGGTGAGCTCTGTCCTTCTGGGATCCTCCAACCCCGAGCAGCTGATCGAGAACCTCGGCGCCATCCAGGTGAGTGCAGGGGGTGGCAGCTCCGTGCAGGGAGACACCCCCAGACCCCAGCAGCCTCCTTCTCTTAGTTCAGGGCTGACACGTGGGATTTTGTCTCTCAGCTCCATTCATGCACCCTAATCAGGCCCATCCCTGGTGCCACCATGGCTCAGCACCTTTTGGGGTCATTGCAGACGTGCCCAGTGACACGAGGGTGGCATCAGCAGCTTTCAAGCACCTGAAAATGCAAGTGAGCCCAGGGTTTGTTGTGACAGATTGTGTGCTGTCACATTTCACCTGCACCCACCCTAATTATTCCCTGTTGTTTTCCCCAGTCAGAGCTTGCTCTGCCTCTGCTGCCCTTGCCAGCAGCTCGTGTCCCAGTGCAGCCAAGCAATATTCCACACAGAGAGCTGAGAGGCTTTGCTGTGACTCTCTCACTGAGTAAAGATCCTCCTGTGGTTTTTCCTTTAAGGGAGAAAGTTATTAGATGAATGCTTAATAACTGTCACACAAAAACCCCAGAGGAAATGTACTTTGATAAAATCTAGGTTTCATTTTGGAACTATCTCGATTAAACATCGCTTTCTTCCACCCCAGGTCCTTCCAAAGATGACATCCCATATTGTAAATGAAATAGATAATATCCTGGGCAACAAGCCCTACAGCAAGAAGGACTACAGATCCTAATGCAATGCATGAATTTCCTGGACTGCATGGTTTAGAAGTGCTCTGTACTCCAGTACAGCCCTGAATTACTCTCATGAGAATCATTCAGCACTTGCTGCTCGGTGTCTACTGTCACTGGATCCTTCGAGATGTGTGCTCTTGCTACTACTCTGCAGTGAATTTAAAAGCACAGTTGATCTCTCTTCTAACCAAGAATAACCTTGTATTTTCTTACCTTCTTGACCGAGTTCATTAATTTTTACTTTACTCTTTGCACCTCATGCTTGTGCTGTGACAAACACTTGTAAAGCAAAAAAAAAAACCAAAAAAAAACAAACAAAAAAAAAAAATTTATAACCTTCAGGTACTTGGTAATTAAAGAAGGATGTACAGATCTATTTTTTCAATGAAGAAAAGCCAGATACAACTTCAGGTTTTAATAAAACCATGTTTGGGAAATCTCAACTATAATGTTTCTTCAGGTTAACAGATGGAATGGGCAAGCTCAAACTTTGCTTTTTTATGCTGAATATAAGCTCTAGGATTTCTTTGTAGTTGAATAAAGGCTGTAAGAGAGAGAACTAGCTAGCAATTAGGTAGTTCAGCTCCTAATTTTACAGCTGTTCCAGCTGTGGAGTGGAGCAGTGCTAGGAAGCCCAAACACGCATGTCAGGTTACTGAACAGAACAGCTCTGCAAAGTTCTCCATAAACCTTAAGCCAAGAAAGCCATGATTCAATATTGGGTTTTGCATCTATAGAAACCTGCCTCTACTTCTGCCTGCTTGTAGACAGAGCTACTGCAAATTTCAATATTCAGGAGCTTTAAAGGATCTAGGTATTATAAATATACACAATATATAGCTGCTGAGAACTGCAGGAACAATCAGGTACATACTCCAAAAGGCTACACCTGCTTCCACTTGCTTTGGAACTGGGAGTAAGTAAATGTATAAGATGCATTTTAAACAGATTTTTGTGAGCATTTACAGGAGTTGACAGGAAGAATTTACATCCTAATTTGCCCAGCTCAAGCCCACGTTGTATCTTCCCAAGGATTTGCTCTGTACCATGCTCCTCTGATTTCAGTCTGTATTTCTCCCGTCCCTGCTGGGACACAGCTCTGTACAGTATTTGTAGGACCCTTGTACTCCCCCCCCTGCAGCACTCACCTGGGCCAGGTGAGCAGCTCCCCACACCTGAGTGGTCTCCTCCTGTATTTGAAGCTGTGGTTGTGTGTAAATGACTCCTGCTGTACATGAGAAATGCAGTCTGACTGGAATTCTGCTTGGACGCAATAAAAGCATTTTGTGCATCTACGCTGAGGGCTGCAGGCCTGTTACTGACACTGGAGCTGCCCTGGGCCAGCAGGGCTCTGTGCTGAGCTGGGGGGCTGTGCCCGGGGACCACTCCAGATGTGCCCGGGGACCACTCCAGATGTGCCCAGGGACCACTCCAGATGTGCCCAGGGAACACTCCAGATGTGCCCGGGGACCACTCCAGATGTGCCCGGGGAACACTCCAGATGTGCCCAGGGACCACTCCAGATGTGCCCGGGGACCACTCCAGATGTGCCCAGGGAACACTCCAGATGTGCCCGGGGAACACTCCAGATGTGCCCGGGGACCACTCCAGCTGTGCCCGGGGACCACTCCAGCTGTGCCCAGGGAACACTCCAGCTGTGCCCAGGGACCATTCCAGATGTGCCCAGGGAACACTCCAGCTGTGCCCGGGGAACACTCCAGATGTGCCCAGGGACCACTCCAGCTGTGCCCAGGGAACACTCCAGCTGTGCCCAGGGAACACTCCAGCTGTGCCCAGGCACCACTCCAGCTGTGCCCAGGGACCACTCCAGCTGTGCCCAGGCACCATTCCAGCTGTGCCCAGGAGGGACAGGAGGGAGCTGGGCTGGCCCCAAGGTCCCCAAGCAGCACAGCAGTCCCAGGTAAGGTCTGACCTGGCCTGAAGCAGGAGGGGGCAGCCGTGGATGGGATTTTGGGAAGGAATTGTTCCCTGGCACAGGTGCCCAGAGCAGCTGGGGCTGCCCCTGGATCCCTGGCAGTGCCCAAGGCCAGGCTGGGCAGGGCTGGGAGCAGCCTGGGACAGTGGGAGGTGTCCCTGCCATGGCAGGGCTGGCACTGGGTGGGATTTAAGGTCCTTCCTAAGCCACGTTCTGTGATTTGGCCTGAAATGAGCCCAGTGCAGCTGTCCCCAGCCTCCCCAAGGTGACACTGGCCAGTCCCAGCCAGCTGAGGTGGAGCCCTGCCATGGGGACATCCCCAGTGCTGCACTTCCACTAACTACTGTTAGTTTTCACAAAGCTTCAACCATTTCACACTTAACAGCTTTATTAATTTAATATAATTATCCTCCCAGTAATGGACTAATTCCTTTTCCTCCCCCTGGAGGTACAATGTAATGTTCTCTCTTCCCCTTCTTGTACTTGAGAATCCAATAATGTATTAAAACTAGATCAATTCCCAACTTTAATTGAGGAGGTGGCATTGTCCCTTACAGGCTCTGAGGGCAATGTGGGGCACAGCAGCAGCCCTGCTTCAGGTTAACCCTCAGCATTAGACTAGAGAAATACAGTTTCAGTGTTTTATATTGAATTTTTTATTTATCATTGCAGCTTGTAGTGGGGATTGCAAGGGAAAAACCAAACACCACGTGTAAAAAAAAAAAAACAAACAAAAAAACACCTGAAAAAGTGAACAAAAATCTAAATGCCAACACAAAAAAAAGCCCAAACTTTTCAGTGAAGGCTCAAGATTAGGTTTTTTGCAGAACACATCCCACCCCACCCACCCACCTGCTTTTGTTTCAGGCTGTCAGTGCTCAATGTTCTCTCTCCAGGAAAATTCTGACATGCTAAGCTCCAGGCCTCAGCAACTGTCAATACCAAAAAAGCCCTAAGAGAAGATGAAAAGCTGATAATAAAAGACTCAGTGAGCCGACAGTAATGGCAGAAGAAAGTGCTGCTTCCAAGCACTTTGCAGACAGCAGATTTTCTGGGGAATACACCTGCTAAAGCCCTGCCAGGAAAGTGAGGATAACATTGTCTGTTCAAGGGCTTGAGTTCAGCACTGGGGGCTCTGAGAGCAACAGAGCAAAAACATCAAAAAAAAAAAAAAAAAAAAACCACCAGAGCAACATCAAATCCTGCTGCTCCCAGAGGAGCCAGCCTGGCTTTGTGCTGGGCTCTGGCTGTTTACAGAGGGCTGTTAAAAATCTGCTTTATGTGAGCTAAATACTCAGCTAAAACCCATCAATTATATCCCTTCTGAGAAGTGAGGCCAAGGAAAGGGAAATTGTCCAAGGCAGGCAGCAGCTTTATGGAATGTGTCCTTCCAGTGCTGAATAGTCAGGCAGAAGGGATAAAGAAAAATCCATGTATTTTGAGAAAAACCAGTTAACTAAAGAGTATTAAACGACCAAAAGTACTTGAATTTGTCAGAAATAGAACCATTACTGTCTCCTGCTTGTCACATTCTCCATTTTACTCTATTTTCCATTTAATCTTATTGAAGCCAAGATTAGCAGAGTAATTGTTACATTAAATCTGATTAAAAACTTTCTTCTCTCTTTAGGATCCCAAGTCTGTAATGGCAGGATCTGTAACTGGAATTCCATTAACATCAGTAGAGTTTAAGTGAACAGAAGAATTTAAGTGAACAGCTGCTCCAGTGATAGCCAGAAAAGAAGGCACAGGATTGTCTGATAAACCCATTATTAAAAGCCAGCTAAAGCATTTTTCTTAAGCTGTGCAGAGAGACTGGCAGGGTTTTTTTTATTTATTTACAACTTTGAAGATTAATGAAAAAAAAGGTACATTCAAACCACTTCAAAAGTGTTTTCCTAGGAGATTTAGGTTTTGTCCTGACTCCACATTACTCAAAAATGAGGAATGCTTCTAAGGAATATGTTAGCTTGTAGAAGTCTCCTCTCTTCTGGAAGCAGAAAGAGTTGACAAACCTAGATATGAAAATCCCTGTTTATTTAAAAAATGAAGAATGAAAATACAAGTAATCAAATGGCAAAAAAAAAAATCTCCTTTTAATTACAGCTTTGCAAGTTACAATGATAAATGGATTGTCCCCAGGGTGGAGCTGCAGCAAGGTGATGTCTGCTCACAGCTCACACCCCACTCCCTCTCCTTGCTAAGTAAAAAAAAAAATCTGAGTAACTCCAATATCAAATACCATGTAAAGATACCAAAAGTAAATACAATTCAACCATTTTGGATTCAAACCCTCCCCACGTTTTCCTCATGCTAAAAAAAAAAAAAAAATATTCCTATTCCACCCTTAGGCATTTCCATGGCAGTTGAAGCCTCTCACAGGAACTGCTGAGGGTTTTGTGTCTACTTGGATCCTGTGGAGAGCAGAGCAATCAGTCCTGAGGAAGCACTGATAGAAAGGATGTAGTTTCTGCAGGGAAAAGGTTAAGGAATTGTCAAGATCCTTCTCTGGTACACAACATTTGGTAGGAGTTTTATGAAAAGGAAGGAATTTAAATGGTCTTTCTCTGGAGTTTTAAAACTGGAATACTGCAACCTGAAACACAGCTTCAGAACTCACCTTCAGAATTAAGACACCCATAAAGTTCAGCCTGTTCTCTTACAAGTTTTATAAATACAGATCTTGAATTAACTGTTGGCAAAACTAATATCCTACAGGAGCAAAACATTTTCCTTGTGAGTTACTGGAGCAAAGCATCCTGTCAGGGAAGATCTCCAGGCAGCCAACACTGACACAGGACACTGAGCTGTGTCCTCACTCCAAACTACAATGGAAATGGCAAAGCCAGGAGGATTCCTCTATACTGTCCAAGCAATATCCTTAAAACACCTCATGTTTTAAGGGACTTTAATTGGGAGACTTTTTTTTTTTTTGGTAAGCTCTTATTTTTGTTTCAACGTTCTAAGCTGCTGTACTACAGTGAGCTGCACGTACCAACAGAGGAATGCCACAGCCCACAGGACAGCTACAGCTAGTGGTGACAGCTAATAGGAGTGGGGCTGTGGGGGTTTTAGGGTGGGGATAAAGGATACACAGTGGGGTTGAAGTTCTTCAGCACGAAAAAGGAAGCGATGATAACCAGGACCAGGAAGAGGGTGTTGTTGTAGAAGATGGAGAAAGTTGTCGCTTCGTAGTCTGCAACTTCATTTTTCTTCCACAGAATCCTAGGAGCAAGTGGAGATAAAATTTCAAATATATTTAAATCAATGGCTATCACTGAATCCTGGAATGGGTTGGGTGGGGAGGGGCCTTAAAGCTCATCCCACTCCACCCCTGCCATGGCAGGGACACTTTCCACTGTCCCAGGCTGCTCCCAGTCCTGTCCAGCCTGGCCTTGGGCCCTGCCAGGGATCCAGGGGATATCCAGGCACCCCCACACGATGAAGTGTGCAGAAGTTTCTCCAGAAGACAGAGAGTTTGGCTCCCAAGCTCCCATCCTGCAGTCCCACTGGGGATCCCCTCTAACACCGAGTGCACCTGAGACCTGCCCTTGACAACTCACCCCAAAAGGGCTTGAAGCTGAACCACGAGCTACACTGCAGCTGCTGCTAAGCAGAACACAGAAAAACAGTGCCAAGCACAGTCCCTACTGCCCCACCCAGAGCCTCAAAGACACTGAAGCACTCCTACAACAAGGGAGAGAAGGAAGGGGACAGAGAGATCACCTTTCATCCTTCTCCTTGCGGGACATCTTCCTGTTGTCTGCCTCGGACAGCTTGCGAGTCACCTCCTTGGAAACAGCATCTTCTCTCTTCTGGGCTACTCTGTAAGTACCACCACTCATGTCACACTTCAGAAACGAAAAAACCCCACAGCCCAACCCTGGGATTACAGGAAGTTTTCTGTACAGTGAAGAATACAACTTAGCCAAGATACCCGACAGTTTTGTCAAGGTGAAGGGATAAGAAATAGTAACAGCAATTTCTAAAAGTAATATAATTCACATCCAATAAGGAATGTAATTTATAATTTAAACATAATTTGTGGTGATACCCACGAAGCATGATGGTGGATTTACTATTTCCCCACACTCTTAGCTGACAAGATTTGACTATAATTACAAGAGAACAACCGAAACCAATCAGGAGATACTTCTGTGCAAAAGTAACGTTTCAGGCATTCTTATTAAGAAAAAACTACAGTAGTAAATTGTGGTTTTGTTAAATTTTTAAATGATAAATTCAAAGAGGCACCGAACTTACTTGTGTTTGAGCACAAACTTGACGTTTTTATATGCAAAAGCCACGAGATAGGTACTGATGAGGGTCATGACGCTGTACAGGACTGCAGACTGAACAAGATCCATATGCCATATTCTCCAGTAAAGCCCTTAAAAAAAAAAAAAAAAGTAAGAATGGTATTTGAAGCAGTTTCTCCCCAAGAAAAACGCCCCATACTGGAGACCCATACAGGATCTGAGCTCTGTCATTCCACAGTCTCTGCCTGAGCCAAAGCCAACTCCTCCAAAAATCACTCCGGGGGTCTTTCAACGGCATTAAAAGTACCGTGGAAGGGGGAAAGGAGCTCTGCGCGTGGCTGGAAGGGGCTCTGTGAGAGCACGGCACAGCCTGCGGGGCAGCGCTGCCGCGGTGACACGTCAGTGATGCTGCCCTGCCGGCCGGGCTCCGGCACCGCGGCCGGGCTCCGGCACCGCGGCCGGGCTCCGGCACCGCGGCCGGGCCGGACCCCCACGGCTGGAACCGGGACCCGACACGGCTGGAAACGGGACCCGACACGGCTGGAAACGGGATTCAATAGGGCCGGAACCGGGACCCGACACAGTTGGAACCAGGATTTGATAGGCCCGAACCGGGGCCCGACACTGCCCAGAGCCAGGACCCGACACGGCTGAAACCAGGATTCAATAGGGCCAGAACCGGGGCCCGACTCGGCTCGTAACCGGGCCCCGACACTGCCCAGAGCCAGGACCCGACACGGCTGGAACCGGGACCCGACACGGCTGGAACCAGGATCCGATAGGGCCGAACCGGGGGCTCGACACGGCTCGGAGCCAGGACCCGATGGGGCTGGAACCGGGACCCGACACAGTTGGAACCAGGATCTGACAGACCCGGAACCGGGCCCCGACACTGCCCAGAGCCAGGATCCGACACGGCTGGAACCAGGATCCAATAGGGCCGGAACCGGGACCCGACACGGCTGAAACCAGGATCCGACACGGCTGGAATCGGTACCCGACACGGCTGGAAACGGGACCCGACACGGCTGGAACCAGGATCCGATAGGGCCGGAACCGGGGCCCGACACATCTCGGAGCCAAGACCCGATGGGGCTGGAACCGGGACCCGACAAGGCCCGGAGCCAGGATCCCACACGCTCAGAACCAGGACCCGGCACTGCCCGGAGCCAGGATCCGCCGGGGCTCGGAGCAGCAGCCCCGGGATCCGCAGCGGGACAGAGCCCGCGGCGGGCGGTGGGGAGCCCTGATCCCCCTTCCCAGCTCCTGATCCCCTCAGGGGCTGCTGATCCCCCTCTTCCAGGGTATCTTGCTCCCCCCAGGGATGCTGATCCCCCTCTCCCCTCAGAACCCGTCGCTCCCCTCACGGCTGCCGCCCGCCCTCGCCCGCTCACAGATAGGGATGGCGGAGACGATGAAGGCGTTGCCGAAGAAGAGCGCAGAGGACTTGGCCGAGAGGTTGCGGCTGAAGTCCTGCAGCAGCAGATCCTCCTCGGACTGCTGCCGGCCGCCGGGGCCGCCCTTGGGAGCCATGGCGGGACAAGGCAGCGTCAGCGCTGCCGAGCGGCTCCGGGTCAGGCGCCACGGGGCGGGGCGGGCCCGGCGGGCCGGGAGCGCTTCCGGAGCGCGGCCCGATCCCCTCCCTCAGCCCGGCCCCGAGCCCGGCCCGATCCTATCCCGATCCCCTCCCTCAGCCCGGCCCCAATCCTATCCCGATCCCCTCCCTCAGCCCGGCCCCGAGCCCGGCCCGATCCTATCCCGATCCCCCTCCCTCAGCCCGGCCCCGATCCCCTCCCTCAGCCCGGCCCCGAGCCCGGCCCGATCCTATCCCGATCCCCCTCCCTCAGCCCGGCCCCGAGCCCGGCCCGATCCTATCCCGATCCCCCTCCCTCAGCCCGGCCCCGAGCCCGGCCCGATCCTATCCCGATCCCCTCCCTCAGCCCGGCCCCGAGCCCGGCCCGATCCTATCCCGATCCCCTCCCTCAGCCCGGCCCCGATCCCAACTCCGATCCCCTCCCTCAGCCTGGCCCCGAGCCCGGCCGGATCCTATCACGATCCCCTCCCTCAGCCCGGCCCCGATCCCCTCCCTCAGCCCGGCCCCGAGCCCCTCCCTCAGCCCGGCCCCGAGCCCGGCCCCGATCCCGGTACCGATCCCGATCCCAGTCCCGATCCCAGTGCCAATCCCATCCCCATCCCGATCCCAGTCGCAATCCCATCCCCATTCCATCCCCATCCCAGTGCCAATCCCATCCCGATCCCAGTCCCATCCCCATCCCGATCCCATGCTGATCCCATCCCCATCCCGATCCCAGTCCCTATCCTAGTCCCATCCCCATCCCGATCCCATCCTGATCCCAGTCCCAATCCCATTCCCATCCCGATCCCAGTCCCGATCCCAGTCCCAATCCCATCCCCATCCCGATCTCATCCCCATCCCGATCCCAGTCCCATCCCCATCCCATCCCCATCCCCATCCCATCCCCATCCCATCCCCATCCCAATCCCATCCCGATGTAGCCCCGCTGCCCCCGTGGCTGAGGCAGGTGAGTCCCCGGCGGGCCGGGATCCCTCCAGGGTGTCTCAGTTCGGCTGGGAAGGAATGGAAATGGGCCGTGTTTTCTCTGGTGGTTTCCCCCGCTCTGAAAAACCCCACCCTGCAGCTCCCACAGCAGAGTGTTTCTGTCTTTTTGTAGGCTTTTAGAACCATTGCTGCTCTCCCAGCTCCAGCCCGGCTTGGGGGGCAGTGCAGAGTGCCCTTTTCACTGTTTCTGGCGTTCCCTCTGCAGTTTGTGGTGACAGATTCCCCGCAGAGATTTTGGGGATGAACATCAGTGTCCAGCATCAGTGAGGGGCACTTGCCAGTGGGCTACAGGCGTTGTCCCGATGGCCTGGGCTGCCTGCAGCACTCCTTGTCCCCTGGACTGCCCATTCTCTTCATATCTTTAACATGTTGGTGTCAGCTTCATTTAGCAAAGCATGTATTTCTCAAAAATTTAATTCAAGTCATTTCCCCATTTATTTCCTTCCAGTACTAGTGTTCTCTGCTTCCAAGAAAACACTTCACGTGCATGCCATGAGGAAATGCTATGTGGAAATGAGATTAAATTTAAGTGAGGTTAAATATGATCAAAATGAATGCATTATGGTAGAGCTTTATACAACACTTGAGTGCAGTAGGACTCTGCTTTTTCAGCTCATAATAAATTCCCAGGACCAAACAGAGCAGATTTTCAGATTCAGAGTGTGTTGATGCAGTGTGCTAACAGGGTCTGTTGATGTCATGTTATCTGCAGGCAGCTATGGGAGTTACACCTCTGCTAGCCAGACCTTCCTTCAGGCTTGGAAATCTGTCTCCTGCAGGGATTGCCAGGCTGGGTTTGAGGAGGCAGCAGCCCGTCAGATGAAGCACAGGAGCTCTGAGGAGCAGCAGGAACACCCGTGAGTACCATTGTGGCCATACCTGCACACCTGCAGCTCCCCAGCTGCCACAGCAGGGACCCAGCCCTCCCCTCAGCACGGAATCATGGAATGGCTCGGGCTGGAAGGGGCTTTAAAGCTTCCACTGTCCCTGCCCAGCCTGGCCTTGGACACTGCAGGGATGAGCCTCTCCTGAAGTGCTTTCAGCAGTCCCTGGATCCACAGGTGGGAAAGGCACTTTGCCTCTTAGGTGCCATCCCCAAAAGCGTGTTCTTCAGCAAGAGTGGAGATCAGGGTTGGTTTCTTTGTAGAACAGGTTAAACCCACAATGTCCCTGCCCGTGGCTGTGGGGTGGAACTGGATGGGCTTTAAGGTCCCTCCCAGCCCAAACCACTCTGTGGTTCTAGTAGAAAACATCAGTAATTCATCAACGCTGCCAAGCATGTGAATTTTTTTATTAAAGAGCATGCTTAGAGTTGTATAAAGTAGTTGGAAACTGTGGGGGAAATTGAGATGGTTTCAAGATTTAGATTAGTCATTATCTCTGCCCTTGCCCAGATTTCTTCCTTCCTCTCATCTGGGTAAGTTTGTTTTGTGTGGTGGTGGGATGTAATTAAGTCTTTTTGTTCTTGGTTTGGCTTACATGGGAAGGATGCTGTCATTTTGGAATGAAATCTGCCCAGTGACCATCTGTCTCCCCATTAGGATGAAACAGGACATTGATTTAGGCAGTGGAATGATGAAAGATTTTCTTGAAAAAACAAATGAGCACTTTGCTTTTTTAAAGCCCCTGCCGCTGGCAAACTGTGGCTCCAGGCAGAACTCTGTGTACAGTGAGAGCTTCATACCCTGAGTGTCACAGATGCTTCCCCAAAAATAAACAGGGCCACCACTTTGTTTATTTGACAGTAAATAAAACAATTCCAAGTTTTGTTTAAGTGCCTAAATTTGCATCTTGGCTAAATCCCCATTCAGAAGCTGTTGGAAATGTGAGGCATCAAGGTCAGAGGAGCAATGGCTCTGTGACCCAAAAGCAAAAGTTCTCTAGCTAATAGGAAAATGAATGCTGTTATCTTTGTAACTTAGCAATTAGGTTTCTTACCAAATTTCTTCTGAAGCACAGCAGCAGTGATAAGTATTTTGAAAATACATGGATTGTCTTCACTGCTCTCACTTTTTCTCCAAACTTATAAAGTGGACTAAGCTGAAAATTTTAAATGAGGGCAGTGACATTTCCTGGCAGGATTTGCTTTGTTTGTTTTATTGTTGCCACTTACATGTGTATAGACTCAAAGCACCTTTGTGCCAGATTACTGCAATTTATGATGCAGGAAGGGATTAATGTGCTGAGTTTGGGGTCAGCTGATGGAGAATTGTTTAACTAGAAAGGAAAACCTCCTTTGGATGAGCGTGGCACTCATGAGCTGAGCAGCTTCTCCCTGTGTGTGAGAACTGGGTGAGTGAGAGGCTTTCCAGTTCTCCTGTGTGCTGTGCTTTCCCTGAAACATTCTGCGGTGTCTGAGGTTTAAAAGTGGAGCCATAATCTGGCTGTGTTATTCTCCAGACAAATCAGTCCCTCCATGTGGTTTAGAATCCCAGAATGATTCGTGTTGGAGGGGACCTTAAAGCTCATCTTGTTCCAAGCCCTGCCATGAGTAGGGACACTTCCCACTGGAATGTAGCCCCCAAAAGAGGTGCCAATCATTTCTAAAAGCTGGGAATTGCTGGATTTCTGTGGCATTTGCTGTCGGTGAAGGCAGCTCAGCGTGTAGCATATGTGACCCATTTTTGATGTCTTGAAATGGTCTCATGTGCTCCAGTTTCCTTCTTTAGCATTTTTAAGGTTCTTGTGCCTGTGGACCACATGAATGAAATCATGTCTAGGAATAGATTCAGCCTTGCTCAGCATTTATTCTGGGAACAGTTTGGAACTGGCTACTTTTGAAGAGCAGTATCAGAGGCACTGTTTGGAAAATAACCACAGCATAAAGGCAATCATCAAGCAGTCGTTTCCATGTGGGACAGTGAGCTTGTGTCTCTGGAGCAGCAGCCCCACAGTGGCTCTGCGTGGTCCCACACTGGGGATGTGTGAGGTGAGGTGCAGTGGGATGATCCCAGTGCAGTTCAGCAGGCTGGATCCCATCAGTGGGAGGGAGCAGGCAGATGGGATTTCTGAGCCTGGCATGTGTCATCCTGGCACCCACCCACGGCTGTGCTCCATCCTTCAGCAGTGTGGGATGGAGGGCTCGGGGTGCTGCTGCCACTTCCCACCTGTGTCTCCTCCCTCCAGAATTCCCCACTCCTGCAGCCTCCAGCTTGGCAAGCACCTGGGCCTGGACCACAGGAACGGTTCAGCCTGTGGTGTGTTGTCAGAAGAGTTGGCCATCCCTGTGCTGACTGCTCCTACAGTGCTAATACCTAAAGTAAGAAGGATGAGCTAAAACTAAAGTGCCACGTGAGGCATGTTTGGCTGAGGGAATAGAAGGGGGTGTTACTGACTGCTTCATCTCCTGGAACAGTTGGAGATTCATGCATCCACAGAAAATTTGTGTTATCCAGCTGACCAATCATGGATGAACCTGAGCCTGGTTAGAAAAAAAATTCTACCAAGTTTTTTTTTTTTTTTCCTAATTTTAAAAACCTTAGGAAATGGGAAAGACAAAAAGTCATGACCAGAATGAACGCAGCAAGGCAGTATCCTGTAGCCTTCAGGAATGCTGGATCCAGCAACACACAGATGGATGAATCCCAGGAATAAAGCATTTCTAGTGTGCTCCCACACAGAATTCTTGTGGAAAGAAATCTCCAAATCCAGATTCTCATTTGCAGAGCAGAGCATCTCCCACTCACAGCGCTTCAGGCTGTTTCCAAGAACAGCTGCTGAGCAGAGCAGGCATTTGGCTGTTTCTACATCATCCTAGGGCTGGTTTTCTTTAGGTGTTCTGCAGCCTGGGCCCACCCAGCTGCTCCTTGACCCTCAGATTTTGGTTCTTCAGTTCTTGCATCTTACAAGAAAAATGTGCTGTTGAATTTAGCATTGATTTTGTCCATTTGGTTACGTTATTATCAGTTTAAGGTGTTTACCCTCCTGTTTCCCTCCTTGCTGTTTGAGTCGTGCAGAGCCTGGGAGGAATTCAAATTTACAAGGCCTCTCCCTTTTCTCTTGTAAAGATTGACCTTTTCCAGGGTTATCTACAGACATCTTCATTCACACCTTCCACGTCTCCAGGAGCAGCTCTTAGCTGGTCTTCAGATGTAAATCAGGCCAGTGCTGCTACCTTCCAGGCATCCTTTTGTCAATGTGATTGAATTTTTGGTTGAAGAATTGACTTTATTTGCATGTAGATAGTAAATTACCGTTAGTAAAACGGAGTGTTAATTACATTATTTGAATGTAGACAGTGACCTGTCTGTGTGCTAGGCAGAACTAGCTGGTGATTTTAGAAAATATTTTGCTTTCAGTTGGTCAACACTGCATTGTAAAGGAACATTCCCATTTTGTTTAGTTCAAAAAGGAGTAGGCCTAAAGGAGAAGGACTAAAACACTGCCATCCACACATTACTGCTCACCTGGTGGCAGGATCCACCTGGGAAGTGTTCCAGAATCATCATTATCCTTTAAAAGTCTCAAAAGTTCAGTGGTGTTTTATGAATCAGTTTGTGTTCGTTGAGGATTGGTAAGCGTTGCTTTGGCCTTGAATAAATTTCCAGGGTTTACATGGATTTAGGAGACTTCCACGAGAGGGTGCAGCAGTTCAACAAAATCCCATCTAAACCAGATGAGCCTGTCCCCACTGTGGGCATATTTTGAGTCATTTCATATATTAATTTCTGTATTTACATCAACTTCCAAATCGGCTGGGTGCTTCAGCAAATCGGTTCAATGTCCCAGAGTGTCCCTCCAGTCTGGTACTTTTTGGTGTCCAGTGTTACCTGGTCTCAGTCTATCCCTGATTCCCTGCAAATGCTCACTACATGCATTTTAAAAACAAAGTGTAGGGATTTTAAAAAATATTATTGTTTTAGTTTGGAAGCATCATTAATTTCCCCCTCAGCTCCAGCTGCAGAAGGAAATTCCACCTAGAAGGCTGAGTTCTGGAGAAACTGCTGACCTGAGTGTGAGTGATAGAACAGAAAGAGAAAAAAGTTCTGTGCCAAATGATTTCTTGTTCCATGAGCTGGACAGGAGCTCAGGAGTGACCCAGCTCTGGCTGGATGCTGTGCTGACGTCCTGAAAGCACAGAGCTGGTGTCTGCTCAGCAGGCCAAGGGTCAGGGTCCATTCCTCTGCCTGCAGCACTAAAATACCTCTGCAGAAATGATTAACTCCTGACAAATTTCCAGGAAAAGGGCCCACCTTGGAAGCTCATGTCCAAATTCATCTATCCTAAATCACTTCCTGAGATAAGATTATTTGATAGTGAAATAACCAGAGGTGTGGTTATACTCATGTATAATACATGGTACTTTTCCCTGATAAGTGCTGTTTTCACCAGACTTGATATCCAGTAGGAGAAACAGCATGCTGTGCTCTCAAAACTTTTAATTACTAGTACAAGATGTTAAAAGAGGGAGAATTTGAGACCAAGGAAATTATTTTGTTACTGCCAGCTGCAAATGTAAAAGTTGGGTCTGAATTCAAAAGGTTTAATTGATGAATTGGAACTACTCTAGTTTTGGGACTTTCCTTTTGAGCAGTGAAAAAAAAAAGAAAAATATGAGGTTTACTAAAAAATCCCCAACACATGGTGAATATGTAACCAGCAAGAAAATTTTAATTTTAAAGGCTAGCACCACCTTCTTCCATTGACCTGCTCTAGATTATCATGTATAAACAGATAAGGTCTGGAGATTAATAGAATGAATGAACAGAATGAAATGAATGAGTAGAAATTCATTAACAAATGAATTTAACGAATAGGGAATTTCATCTTGACATGTTTAGACCGTGACCTTTCTGCCCTCCTTGTCTCGAGGACCGAGCACAGCAGGTGGAGCCCAGTAGGTGTCAGTCCAGCCAAGGCTTCCTGAGCGCAGCTCTGACTGAAGCTCTGCTGCCCTCCTGCCCCTTCCTCCCCGTCAGTGAAACGTGCCTGGCATCGTTTCCCCAGATGTCACAGAGGCACAGCCAGCACATCACAGGTTCCCTTGTCCCTCCTGTTAACTTTTAATAAATGTCTGCATCGCTGACCTTTCCTTTCCCTGGCTGCTCACCTACCCTGGCTGGCAAAGGGTAGAGCTTGGGGTGGTGTTTGCAGGGATTAGTATTTGCCATCAAGTGTTGGGATGGAAAAGCACAAGTCCAGGCACTGGGAGCTGCCCTGAGGAGAAGAATTTGGGAGCTCCACATGATCCCACCTGGCCCAGAACCTCCCCTGCCCCATGCCCTGGACTGAGCCCCAGTGTGGGCAGCAGAGGAGGGGAAATTCTGCCCCACTCAGGTGAGACCCCACCTGCAGAGCTGCCCCCAGATCCGGGGAACAACATCAGGAGGATGTGGAGCTGCTGGAGAGAGTCCAGAGGAGGCCGAGGCCATGCCCCGGGGGCTGGAGCCCCTCTGGAGCCAGGCTGGGAGAGCTGGGAATGTTCCCCTGGAGAAGGGAAGGCTCCAGGGAGAGCTCAGAGCCCTGCCAGGGCCTGAAGGGGCTCCAGGAGAGCTGGAGAGGGACTGGGGACAAGGCACGGACACAGGACACAGGGAATGGCTCCCACTGCCAGAGGGCAGGAGGGGCTGGGATGGAATTCCCAGAGCAGCTCTGGCTGCCCCTGGATCCCTGGCAGTGCCCAAGGCCAGGCTGGACTTTGGGACTTGGAGCAGCCTGGGACAGTGGGAGGTCCCTGCCCAAGGCAGGGGTGAGAATGAGGTGAGATTGAAGGTGTTTGCCACCCAAACCATTCTATGATCCCTTTGTTAGTTGTCAGCACGGTGCTGTTTGTTGCTTTGTGTGAAACACTAGAAAGGACAATGAACTTTCCTGTACTGGGATGTGTTTTAGGAAGTGAAGAATGTTCATTGTGCAAGAGTTGAGGTGGAAAAGGAGTTCTGTCATTAGAAAAAAATGTGTTGGAGCCTGAGAGCTTTGTTGTTTTATCACAAACATTTAAGTCAGATGTTTCCCCTCTTTTCATCAGCGAATCCAAGTGTGCATACTGATTATCCTGTATTTGCAAGTCAGAGTTGTAAATTGCTGTATTCAGCTGGGGCCGTTTACCATCTGAAAGAAATAATTAAAGCTTTCTTTCTCTTGCTTAAGATTTAAACATGTATTTAAAGATGAGATCATGTTTTCATGGTGGTCAGAGTTTCTTTCTATATTTGTGTGGGGTGGCCTCAGAAATGGGTATCCGGGGGTCTGGTGTGCTCTGGTTCTTTTAATTATATATTTGTTTGGGGAAAGATGGTTATTCCAGCCTCTGTCTTTGCCTGGTTCCATCCTCCCAGCCCCAGTGCAGCAGGAGCTGTGCCCACCCCAGTGTGCAGATCAACCATATGTGCCTCTTATTTATAGCTCATGCGTGAAGGGAGCTATTCCAAAGTGGTAATTTCTCTTCTGGTGGTGGCACATAAATACAAGTGTGTGTGAGCAGCTCCTCCTCCCTGAACGAGGATGTGACACATCCCAGTCACCCTGCTCGGGAACTCTCCAGTCCAGACAGACTGGGAGTCTCTGTCTGATGCTTCAGACACTCAAGAGCTCAATTAATTTATAGATGATAATTTGTTTTCAGCTCCCGCAGATACAGATGCCGCCTTTACTCAGCCTCTCTTGAGTCATTCTCTCTCCAATTGCGTTGGAGAGGGACTATTTACAAGGACATGGAGGGACAGGACAAGGGGGAATGGCTTCAAAGTGACAAAGAGTAGGTTTAGATTGGATAAAATTCTCCCCTGTGAGGGTGGGGAGGCCGTGGCACAGAGAAACTGTGGCTGCCCCATCCCTGGAAGTCCAAGGCCAGGCTGGATGGGGCTTGGAGCAGCCTGGGATAGTGGAAGGTGGGACTGGATGGGCTTTAAGGTCTTTCCCAGCCCCAAAAGGTCTGTGATTCCATGGAGCTCAATTTCTGTAATTTGCTGGGAAAATGGCATATCCTACCTGCACTATAAATGCAGCTGTGCAATATTTTCCATCCATGCTGTACAGTTTGTGCCACCTTAAAACCGGTTTCCTTCCAGCTGCCTTTGTTTTCTGTGTGCGTAATTTCATAAAGTCACTGAGCGCAAGGAATGAAAGACTGGCTTTACAAAGAAAACAAGAACACGAGTTGTGGAAGCCCAGAGTGTTTGGGGATGGGAGGACCTTAAAGCTCATCTTGATCCAGCCCCTGCCATGGGCAGGGACACCTCCCAAAGGTCAGGTTGCTCCAAGCCCCATCCAACCTGGCCTTGGACGTTTCCAGGGATGGGGAGTCACAGCCTCTCTGGGCAGATGATACAATAGGTGTTCCATCAACACGGATGTTACACTCTGCAGTTATTGCCTCCTTTGTAATTTATCTTATCTGGCCGTTCTTAGCGCTGTGGGTGCCTCGGTTGTGGTTGGTGTCCGTGTGAAGTGCTGGCCGTGCCCTGCTGGGCTTTCTCCGGGGGCAGGCAGTGATTCAGCAGGGAAGCATGCCAGGCCGGCACGGACAGCCGAACCGGCCGTGCTCCCGCACACGTACAGCCAGACGGCGAGAGCACGGGCACGGCTGGGACAAAGGGAGGCTAACTGCTCTTCACCAATCCCACCTATAAAATACTCTGTAAACAAGCAATAGCTGCCTCTAGTGCGTTATCACAGCACGGCTCGGGCTGGGAAGGGACCTTAAAACTCATCTCATTCCACCACCCTGCCATGCCCAGGGACACCAGGTTGCTCCAAGCCCCATCCAACCCGGCCTTGAGCACTTTCCGGGCTGGGGCAAGCACAGCCTCTCTGGGAAACCTGTTCCACTCCACGCTCGCTTTTCCGGAGTGTGTCACCGGCAGCAGCACAGCCCCGATCGGGGCAGCGCCGTGCCAGGGGCTGCGTGTGGGTGCACCAAGTGAGTCAGGGTGACTTTGTTCCGGGACGGGCTCCCTGTTTGTCTCTTACTCATTAATTAGCGCGGCTGGAGCCGCTCGCAACCGAGAGCTCGGCGGCGCGGGGAGGCTCAGGGTGCCGTGCTTGCCTTTCCGTGAGGACGGTGTGTTCCTCCGTGCTGCGTGACTGGAGCGCCGGGGCTGACACGGCTCATTCCCGGCGTGTTCCCGGCGTGTTCCCGGCTCGCGTGCGAGCCCCACGCACGCAGCGCCGTGCTCGGGGACATCGCTCCCTCCCTGCCCGCCCGAAACGAAACGCTCGGTGCGTGATAAATGCAACGCGAAGGGGCCCCTCGTCCTATCGCTCCTGGGAACGGCCTCGGGCGGCGCTTTCGGTTCTGGCCGCTGACACCGGTGTGGGGCGAGACGGGGGGGGCACGGGGCGTGCTGCAGCCCGGCCGGCGCCGCGGGGAGACCGGCCCCGGGGCGGGGAACGGGCCCCGGGGCGGGGAACCGGCGCTACCCACCCGCGCTCCGCCCCGGCCGGCGCTGCCCTGGCGGCTGCCTCGGCAGCGCTATTTAAACGGGCGGCAGAGCGAGCAGGAGGAGCCGGGCGAGGCAGGGCGGGATGCGCGGGCAGGCGCGGCCCTCGGTGCGGACACGGCGGTGCTGACCCCGCACCGGCCGCGGTCACCGTGTCCCGGCGCCGCCCGCCCTGTTTATTACATCTCCCTCCACACACACACACCAGAAAAGTGATTTCGCTCTGGAGTTACCGTGGATTTGGGTCAGAACGCGGGAGCAGCGCCGAGGGAGCCCGCGCCGGTAGGTCCCAGCTGCGCTGGGCTGGCTGCCCGGCAGCTCCGCCGTGCTCAGGGTCTGTCCCTGGGCTGCCGCTTCCATTGTTCGTTGTCGAAGCGTGTCTTAAGGCCAGCGGAGCGGCTCTGTTTGCAGAGGAGGTGCGGCTCGCGTGCGATGGCGAGCGCTCGGGGAGCGAACCCCCCCGGCGAGACAGCGGCGGCTGCGGGAGCATCGCGGCGGGACCGCTCCTGCCTGCTGCGGCACGGCAGCGCCGGCAAAGCCCGAGCCTCGTCCTTCCTGCTGCTTTATTTTTAGAGCCGTTGGGGGATCCGGCTCTGCTCACTGAGGCGCTTCTGTAAAAATAGCAGCCAAACTTAAACGCTGGTCGAGTGAGGAATATGAATGTTGAAATGGCAGCAAAGGTGCGGCTGAAGGAGATCAGAAGTCACTTGCTCAGCACCTTGGCGCTGGAGGGGTCCTTGAGCCCTGGCGGATCCTCTCCGCTCCTCGCCAGGGCAGTGAGACCTGGGCTGCAACAACGGCAACATCTCATTCCCTTCGGAGTCGAGGATTTTTAAACCTTTGGAGTTACCTGAAGGTGCCTTTGGTGGTTTGGAGGAATTGCCTGGTGTCTGTGGAAGAACAACAGATACACCGACGACTTTGGGTTAATTGCCAAACAGATATACCAGTTGCTTTAAATTTAATCTAAAAATGGGAAAACTGGAGAGGCACAACTTTTTTTTTTTTTTTTTTTTTTTTTTTCCTGGCAATTCTGATGTGCTGTTTCCCAGGGAAATGAAAAAGCCTTATAAATGAATATTCCAAAATACGGAAGGCTCAATGAGAAATTTTCCAGAGCAAGTAATCAGTAGTAAGAAATGATTGCCAAATTTTCTCTGTTTTTTGGGATTTTGTTTTGAAGTGAGGAGTAACTCTGCTCGGAATGCATTTATCCAGGAAGTAATCCTTAATGTGCTCCACTCTGAGCAATGAGCCTGCATGTGAGATTGAAGAGGGTTTAATTAAATGTAATCAAATATTACAGGATTCCTGATTAAAAGGCATAGCACTTGCTTTTCGTGACGTACGAGACACACTGCTTATTTGTGCTTTAAAATAACACAATTCTGCAGCTTGCGAGTAATGCCTTTCTCGCTTCCTGAGTAACCATCACCCTTCCGTTTGCTCCCCTGCCCAGTTTTAATTCCTGGTGCCCAGCGTGGCGAGAGGAGCGCGGTGTGTCACCGCCGGGTGCCACGGGGCGAGGCTGGGGACAGGGCGGGGACGAGCCCCGGCAGGATGGCACGGTGGCAAGTTCGCCGTGGGTCTCCGCAGCCAGCGGCTCCCCGGCGCTGCTGCCGGGCCGTGGGAGGTGACGCGAGGGAGGACACACATGCCACTGCAATGGGAATGTGTAGGTTTGCTCCTCCGGTGGGAGAGGAAATGCTGCAGGAATGTCTGAAATGCGGGGGGGGGGGGGGTGGGGGGGTGGACGTGTCTCATGCTCCTCAGGTCTGTGTGTGAGGGAGGCGCAGAAATCAGCGCTGTCATGTTCTCTTTTGTGGGTTAGAAGGAACCCAAGTGCTCTTGTTTGTTGAACATCCTGACAGGGAGGAGGCGGCGGACCATCCCCCTTTCCTGCCCACCCTCGGGGGACTGCGTGTGCGTGCCGGAGTGTCTCAGAGCCTGCATGTGCGGGGAGAGGAGGAGTGTGGGTTTGGGATTAATTAGCCCGAGTTTAGCTGTTTTCATGCTTTACGTGCCTAAGGGCTACCCGCAGTCACAGCGAGGGGAGGAGTTTGCTGTTGCTGGCTCAAAATCCTCTCCAGGGGTGATCTTGTTCGTGTCAACCGTGAGCAATTAGAGAGATTAACTGTCTCGTTTTCCTTGCTGCCCTAGGTTGATTCCTGGGAGGCTCTGGGACATTTGAAAGTGATTTGGAGAGAGCAAAGTCTGTGTCCGATGGACACCGAGCCCCAGCCGGCGTGCGTGGTGCCCCAGGCTCCCTGCCCAGCAATGAAGTGCTCTCCTTCGGAGGACTTTTCTCCCCAGGTGAGGCTGGCTGAAAAGATCCCCCCAGTGAAGCCTTGCTTCAAGAAGAAGCAGCAAGTGCAGAAGAGGCTGGACACACAAACTCTGCGGGCTTTGCGGCCCATCTTTACCAGCCTGCTGGGAGCTGGGGCCTTGGATAGGGTCTTTGTGCCCCGAGGCCAGCGTGCTGGCCATGGTGATTTATGTGAACCTGCTGTGAAAAAGACTCTGGACCTCGGTACCTCTTGCCCCCAGACAGAAAACAACGTGACTGTGCTGATGCCAACAGCTCCAGACGTGCAGGGTCAACTGCCAGGAGCTCGTCCTTCCCCCGGGCATCCTGAGCAGGACGTGCAGTCAGGAGAGCAAGGTTTCTCCCCAGAAACTGCTGGAACTGCTGCTGATAATGGTAATGAATCATTCCAGGATCATCCTTTGCACCCAAGTGCTGGTGATGGTGCAGCTTGTCCTTTGTTCCCTGACAAGGTTCTGGAAAGCTACACATCTGGCTTACTCCAGGAGAACGGCTGTCCAATGCAATACAACTTGACCCCAAGCAATAAATTCAGTGCTGGGATATTCCAGGATAAAAGTGAAGAAGCTTCCCTTGACCTGGTGTTTGAGCTCTTGAACCAGCTGCAGTATCACACCCACCAGGAGGACGGGATTGAAATCTGTGTGGATTTCCTCCAGGGCACTTGTGTTTATGGCAGTGACTGTCCCAGGCATCACACAGTGTTACCCTACCACTGGCAGGTGAGGAGGACAGCAACCCAGAGGTGGCAAAGTGTGGCCAACGATTCCCAGGAGCACCTGGAAAGGCTTTACTGCAACCCTGACAATGACAAGATCAAAGTCAAGTATCGGTAGGTAACTGAATTTACTCCTTGCTGGGAGGGGTGCAGAAATAGAAGGGGATGTACCTTTTTTTTCCCCTGATACTTGTATCCAAGTGTGTTATAAACCTTAGGATGGTGTTTCCTGATTTATATCCAACAAGTTTAACTCGACAAAAAAAATTCTGTACACCTGTAGAACTGTTATTTAGCATCTGGAATGTGTTCTTTGAAGCTGGAGGACTTGGAGTGTGTGAAATAAGGGAACTTCAGCTCTGTAGGAATTCAGAGGCTGTTGTGGAATGCTGTGCTTGTTCTTGGCGTTCCTTTCCTCTGTGTTGGACAAAGTGGCAGCATGGAAGGCTTGGCAGCGCTGGGGGCAGCGATGACAGAGCAGTTGCTGTGTGTCACCGTGAGCACAGCCTGGCTGTGCACTCCCGGCACAGTCTGCATCGCTGCATCCCAAACAGCTGGACCAGAGGGCAGCTCTGCAGAGTCCGGGGAAGTGTCAGTGTTAGTAAATGGGGATGTTCCAGCTAATTCCCTGGGAGCAGCCTGAGCCACACGGTCAGAAATGCTGATCACTCTTAAAGCAGTTACTGAAGTTATTGTTTTCTCTGTACAGAGCTGTGTTTATTGACTCATTTTCTAAAATTAGCCGACAGCTGTTAGGTTGATGTGGTTGTGTGACCTGTGTGGGCTCCTGCACCCTGAGAGCTAAAACTTCTTCAGCTTCTCCCCTGCAGGTTCCAGTCTGAGGAGCAGTGGGGAAGAGTGATGCTTGCAGGGTCCAGTTCGTGCAGGGTGCAGACTGGTGTGGTGTGTTTGTTGGTTTTTTTTTTTTTTTTTTTTTTTGGAGGAAGTGTGTGGTGCACGTTGTGGCGGGGCAGATAAGAAAGGAGAAGTTTGCCAGGCTGGCACAACTCCAGTTCAAAGTGACATTTCTGGAGTGAAAACTTCACACTGCCTTTGCCACCCGAATCCTTGGGGGTTCTGCTCACTGCCTCTTCTTCCTTTCAGTTCCTGAAGGAAGTATATCCCTGCTTTTTCAAGATTTTATTTTCATTTACTAAGCTGAGATTTCTCATTTGGCACCAGAGACCAAATCTAGTGCTTAAAGTCAGTGTTAGTCTTTACTAACTTCACTTAATTGGATGTTGGATTAGACACTGAATTCAACCTTTGTCATAGACTCAAACTGGTTTGGCTTGGAAGGGACCTTAAATCCCACCCAGTGCCACCCCTGCCATGGCAGGGACACCTCCCACTGTCCCAGGCTGCTCCAAGCCCTGTCCAACCTGGCCTTGGGCACTTCCAGGGATCCAGGGGCAGCCGCAGCTGCTCTGGGCACCTGTGCCAGGGCCTTGTTAGTGATGGCAAAATCAGAATATGGATGGCCCACACTGAAAATGGAGTAGGATCTGTAGCAGGGAACAACTGTATTTTATAGAATTGTCTTGAAGAAATATGCCAGTCTAAAAAAAATTGAAAAATCTTCTAAGTGCATAGCAGATAAAATTTGCTGTATTTTACAACAGAGGAACTTCTATTTCCCGAGTGTTAGAAATGATTTCTGAAAACCAAACAGCACAGCCAGAGACAAGCCCATTAAATGATTTAACTTTGAGCTCTGTGCAAATGAGCAAATGGTTTCCTTTCAGAAGTTGTGTCACCGAATCCATCGGTGCACACGAGCTCCGTGTCCTAAAGGATGGACTTGGGGACGATTAAAGGTAAAGGACACGGTGCTTGGTCTTGGCTTAGTCTCGCCCAGGCTGGGGAGCTGCTGTGCAGTGACATCTCCCTTGCACCGGCTGTGCAGGTGCCAGCCTGGTGGGGCTGGTGGCACATGGAGTGCTGCCAGCTGGGGACGGGGTGGCACACAGGACGTGCCCTGAGCGTGAGGGAAGGGACAGCAGCAGCGTGGGCTGGGGTGGGACACTGCCCTCAGAGCCTGGGGATACAGACCTGGCCTTGCTGGCCTGAGTGGCTTCTGCCAAGCTGCAGATTTACACTGGCTGCTGGGGAGAAATTCCTCCCTGGAGGGTGGGCAGGCCCTGGCACAGGTGCCCAGGGAAGATGTGGCTGCCCCTGGATCCCTGGCAGTGCCCAAGGCCAGGCTGGACAGGGCTTGGAGCATCTGGGACAGTTGGAGGTGTCCCTGCCATGGCAGGGCTGGAATCAGCTGATCTTTAAGATCCAAACTTGGGAAAGCTTCACGCTATATAAGTGTCAGTGAGACCTTTGAAGTGAAGCTCTATTTAAGATCAGAGCTTCTGATTCCAAACTTTTGAGTCTGATCCTTGGAACTTTGACTTGCCAAGGTTTTAAGCCAGGTTTTGAGGCAGGAGGTCAATGTTTTGGTGTGCACCATCACCAGCTGCTTCTTCTGCAACCTCACCTTGTCTGAGGAGAACCTGCCAAGGTGTGGGGAGCCCCAGCTCCCGGGGTGGTCACTCGGGCTGGTGCCAGTGTCCCCGTGCTGTGTCCCCTGGGAGCCGGGAGCTGTGAACGTGCCCCGCCAGCGCCGCGTCCCCTGGTTACAGCATTATTTGTTAAAGCCATTAATCTCCCGTGGTCAGACGAGCTTTGCAGGCCTGTCTGCTCCCTGGCAGCCCCAGGAAACGCCAGCTCAGCACTCTGCCTGGCTGCTGTTTGTCCTGCTCCGTGTCCCACACGCTCTGGGGGTGAGTGGGGATTGGGATTGGAATGATCCTGGCACCGGCGCTGCCCCCAGGCAGCTGGGCCCTTCCAGAAAGTGTTGGCCATCAGCTCAATTAGGGAATGAGCTCTAAATTAGGGTGTTCTTCAAGGAGCTACTTATATAAACCTTCCTTCCTCCTAATTATTGGGATGAGTAATGATGGAGATAAGTTATTGAGATGAGTAATGTGAAATACACATTAAGTTGTTGCCTCTCACCTAAGGGAATGTGATCTCAGAGGAGTGGTAAACCTTGTTTAGTTACTTTGTAATGCAATTCCTTCAGCTACTTCTTGCAGTTTGGACTCAAACTAGTATCATAAATTACTTTTTTTTTTTTGTATTCTTGAGTCTGCCAAGTATGTAGAGCCACATACCAAGCTATCTAAACAAATGGGGGAACATCAACTTAAACAGGTTAAAGTACTTAGAAGCACTCAGTTTTCTTCATAGATGTGAGGAGAGGCCCTGGAGAAGTTCCAGCTTTCAGCAAAGAGAGAGCAGTGCCAAGTGCTGCTTTCCAGCAGGAGATGCCCACGTTGGGATATTTTAAGATGCTCTTTGCTAAGGGGAAATACTTGGCTGAGGAGCTGAGCAGGTTTCCCCACACACACACACACACACCTGTCCTGTCATGCACACATTGCTTTTCAAAACAAGCAGCAGCATTAGAGATTACAGGAGGATTTGTTTAAAACAACTCTGCAGTTCCTGACCCATCAGTTCCCCCTGCTTTGGCTGAAAATTCCACTCTTCCTCTTGGCAAAAAGGGCTCCCAGGTCGCCTGACACAGCAGCTTCTTGCCTTTGATTTGATTTCTTTCTCTTTTCTTTCTCTTTTCCCGTAATTTCTGTAAGTTTTATGGAATGGCTCCTTGTAGCTAGGAGAGAGGCCAGGATGGAATGGCTGCAGTGAGGGAAAAGCAGGTGGCTCTGCAGTGGGACGTGTCCTGCTGGGAGCTCTTCTCCCCGTGCTCACTCCTGGCCCTTGGGTGAGGTCAGTACATGACAGCACAGGAGGAAACTCAAGCTGTCCTGGGGAGGTTCAGCTCGGATATCAGCAGGAATTTCTCCATGGAAAGGGTGCTCAGGCACAGGAAGGGGCTGCCCAGGGAGGTTTGGAGTGCCCATCCCTGGAGGTGTCCAAGGAATGTGGCACTGGCTGCTCTGGGCTGGGGATGAGGTTGGACTCGGTGTCCTTGGAGGGCTTTTCCACCCTCAGTGATTCCGTGACTCTGGAAATACAGAGTGTTCCACTGGAGTTATCAGGGGGCATGTGAAGGGACTGGGAAGGAGAGGCATGGACACAACAAAATGTGCAGGGAACTGGTTTTCCTTCATTCCTCTGTGTGTGTGTGGGATGGCTGCTTCTCTGCTGCTGACAGAATGTGCTTGATGTGTTAAAATCATACAGAGCACGGTGCAGGCATTTCAGGATGGAATCATGGAATCACAGAGTGCTTTTGGCTTGGAAAAGGCCTTAAAGCCCAGCCAGTGCCACCCCTGCCCTGGCAGGGACACCTTGCACTGTCCCAGGCTGCTCCCAGCCCTGTCCAGGGACACTTCCAGGGGTGGGGCAGAGCCACAGCCTCTGGGGCAGCAGTTGTCTGGGGAGTTCTGCAGGTCCCTGGCCCATCAAACAGTTAAATTTCAGAAGTTTTCTGTGTGATCCACACAGTGCCACAGTGTGTGTGAGATAAGGCATGTGTTAGTGATAACAGGGAGATGGGAAACCAGCTGAGAGTCCCTGTGCCTGACTTTGGGGGAGGTTCTTGGCTATACCCTCTGAGTGGCTGGGAGCTGCTTTTCATTCCTTTCCAGCAGGAATGCAAGGCAGAGCCTCGAAACTCCTGTGAAGTGATTTTGGAAGTGTTTCCCTTGTGCTGTGTGGGTTCCATGTGAAATGGAACTAATTGGCTCCTGGCTGTACCAAGCCAGGGGAGCTGTGAGGAGCCGTGAGGAGCCAGCAGTCACTGCCATCCCTGCTCTTGTCTCCTGTCAGCAAACAGATTGCACTCTGGGGAGCAGCTGTCACCTGGCTGCAGGCTGAGGTCAGGCTGCTCCTGGCAGCAAAGCAGCTCCTCCTGAAACAAAGATCAGGGCTTGCTCTCAGGAGCTGCTCCCAGCTAGGGCAGCAGGCACAGTGCTGTGCCAGGACCCGGGGGACACCAAGGGCTGTGACAGTGCTTGTCACAGCAGGAGCAGTGATCCTGAAGTTCCTTCCTGAGCTGCTGAAATCAGGAGGGATTTCAGCTGAGCAATAATGGGGAATCTGATTCCTGTAGTCACGTGTACACAGGAGCGGGTTTTTTTGGGGAAGTTGGTTTTGGAAGGTGTGACAGGGAACATTCATTTTTAGGAAAAGCCTGGAATGACAGGACAAGGGGAATGAATTTCAGAAGGCAGAGATGGGTGGGATGTTGGAAAGGAATTCTTCCCTGAGGGTGGGCAGGCCCTGGCACAGGGTGCCCAGAGCAGCTGTGGCTGCTCCTGGATCCCTGGCAGTGCCCAAGGCCAGGTTGGAGCAGCCTGGGACAGTGGAAGATGTCCCTGCCTGTGGCACTGGGTGAGCTTTAGGGTCCCTGCCTGTCCCAGCTCTGCAGCCACTCAGAGCTGTGCTTGTGCTCCTCTAAAACATAAATAGTTTGGGTTGGAAAGGACCTTAAAGGTCATCGAGTCCCAGGCCTGCCAGGAGCATCTTTTACTGATTTACCAATGAAACAAACAAAGCAACCCCTCCCAAACACATCCACATCCAGCAGCTGAGAGCCCCTGGAGCCCAGCAAGCACAGGGACACTCTGTTAGTGCTGCCCTGCAAACAGGAGGTGCAGCTGGGGCTGGAATTAGGAAACAGGGTGCCTGTGCAATCCCTGGGAGAGGGGGATGTGCTCGACACCCTCATTGCTGTGGAGTTTGAGAACTTAGCCCTGCCCACACCCCAGGCCCCCCTGAGCCAGGACCTCGTGTTCAGGAGTGGCCAGGAGTGGGTTCTTGGGAAGAACAAACAACTTCTGGTACAGTCTCTTCTCCTCCAGCAGCTCTGCCTCAAGGACTTCCTGATCCAGAGCTGGGGGGTTGCTTTTATTGATGTTATTATTATTGTTTTTATTTTCCCTGCCAGGCGTTCATCTAAGCTGCATATGTGTACACACACATGCATATATGTGGGCCAGCTTGTCAGCAGTTGTTTCAGGTTTCCTGGCTGTGGAAATTCCAGAAGATTGCTTTTGCAAGCACCCCAGTCACCAACTGTAAAGGCAGGGAAAAACAGACTTTCCAACCTGTAAAAAATAAAACACAGGAAAAGCAGCAAAGTCACTACTTCTGGGTTCTTCTGTCCCTTGGGGGCCTTTAAGCAGAGAGGGAAATGTGTTTGCAGCATTTCCCAGTCTGAGGTGTCACCTCCCACGTGGCCCACGGTCACCGCAGAGAGCAGCAGCATGACTTGATGAGAGGGCAAACGCAGTAAAATCTGAAACTCACGTGCTGCCCTGGCCCTGATGCCCCTCTCTGGGGTTTGAATTGAGCAGGCACTGATAAGATCAGGCTCAGATGGGTTGTTTGTGCTCTTGCCCTGCTGCACGGGTTCCTGTGTGCCTGGCACAGCCTGGCAGCCCAGTCCTGGTTACTGGGGTGCTCCCACTGCTGAGTTGGGAAGAGCTGCTGATGAGCATCCCTTGGGAGTGTTCCCTGGCCTTTTCCTCCCGCTGTGCCTTTCCATGGGAGCACACTTGGCTCTGCTGTCTGAGCTCTGCTCTTGCTATTTCAGTACCTGTGCTTCCAAATTAAACTCTTGGTTGGGTGCCCAGCCCTGGCACAGGCTGCCTGGTGGAGTCCCCATCCCTGGAGGGGTTTGACAGCCCTGGGCATGTGGCACTTGGGGACGTGGGTCAGCGGTGGCCTTGGCAGTGCTGGGGGAATGGTTGGACTCGATGGTCTGGGGGAGCTTCTCCAATTTAACCAAATCTGTGGTTTCCATGATCTTTTGAAGCCAGCATCCTTTAAGTGACGTTTGGTTTCACAGAGGAGTTTAAACACTCAGCCCCCCACCCAAAGCTGGGCTCGTCTGTGCGAGAATCCTTCCCTGCAGCTTCCATCGAGTGCACAAACGAGACAGGATCCTGCTGCCTTGGTGTCACCAGGAAGTGTCAGTGCCTGCCTTGCCTCTGCAGTGCCTGAGCTCAGCGTGGCTCCCCCAGCCCTGAGCACAAAAGGGCTCTTTGAAGCCCCTGAGGTCCCGGGGGCCGGCAGGTTGTTGCTGGTGCAGGGAGGAACTGGTTGAGTCAGAGAGAGAAGATCAGCAGTTTCAGCAGGGCAGGGAGTGGGGTGTGAGCCCTGCTGTGTCTCACAGCTGTTCTGCTGGGAGCAGCTTTCATTTCCTGCTGGGCCCTGCTGCTCGCAGGTTTCTGTTTTTTCTGAACCTGTTTGCGGTAGCTGCTGACACGTCCCCGAACTCGGAGAGGAGCTGCAAACCACACGTATTTCAGAGCACTTACAGACTGATTCTGTACTCATCTCTTTGTACGTGCCATCTAGAGAGTGTTTGTCCTGCTGAAGGGAAGGAGCCCGGGGGATTCACGGATTGGGCTGCAGTTCTGCAGAAGGATGCAAGGAAGAGCCTAAATTTCCGTATTTTGGCCGCACCGATCTGAAAAAATCTCTCAGGGTTAAAACTTGCCAGTCAAGGAACCTGCTCAGTCCAGTGTCCTGCAAAGTTTTCACCTTCTGTTGTTTCTTACATTTAGGGAACAGAGAAAATGAAACTTATTAGTGGGGGTCACGTTCTGCTGTTGAGAGCTTGTGGAGTTTTATTTTGAATTGTGCTGTTCTACAGCACCAAATTTGGGTTGTGTGCCCTGTTCTTCTGAGAGTTCAACGCGCTCACTCTCTCGGTGCAAACAGTTCCACTGAACTGCTTTATTTTATAAATAAAGACCTTTATTTGGTGAGTTGGTGAGGAGAAATTCTTCAGAAATCTGTTCTCACCTCTCGAGTCTCTGTGGGACCTTTAACAAGGGCACTTAGTGCCAGGACAAGGGGAATGGCTCCCAGTGCCAGAGGGCAGGGCTGGATGGGATATTGGGAAGGAATTGTTCCCTGGGAGGGAGGTGAGGCCCTGGCACAGGGTGCCCAGAGCAGCTGTGGCTGCCCCTGGATCCCTGGCAGTGCCCAAGGCCAGGCTGGACAGAGCTTGGATCACCCTGGGACAGTGGGAAGTGTCCCAGGGGTGGCACTGGATGAGATTTAGGCTCCCTCCCAACCCAAATTCCAGTGTTCTACACCTCAGACAGCTGCTGGGTTTGAGGTTTTGTCCCTCTGTGCTGAATACCGTGTGTTTAATGGCAAACAAAAGGTGAGAATTGTCTGTTTCTCCCACTTTGCCCAGGGGCCAGGAGTGCTGGGTGGACCTGAACCTTATGAAGCTGTATGAAAGTGCAGAGTTCGACCAAATGCGGCGCCTGTCCACAGCCTCCTGCCCTGGCTCCAGCTCCAACTGCTACACGGTGTGGAAATACTTCTGCAGGGACCACTTTGGCTGGAGAGAGTACTCTGAGGTACGGCCCCTTCCCCGTGCTCCGTGCAGCACACACCAAACACCTCTGCACACACCAAACACCTCTGCACACACTCAGGGAGGGGAGGAGAGTCACTGTCCACCTGAGACAGCAGTGAAGGGACAGCTCTGCTGGCCTGGGCTGTGCTTCTGGGATCCTGTGACTTGAATTACCCTGAAAGCATCAGAGACATGAGGGCTGGCCAGACTCTCCCACTGGGGAGCAAACCAGCTTGTGGAAGCCCTTCTGGAGCCTGATTTGCTTTTGTGACAGTGGGACAGTCTCTGCAGCCTTCAGAACAGCACCTCCACTGTTGTTTTTAGGCAGTTTTTAATTGAGTTCCCTGTTCCCAGAGCTCTGCTGAGGCAGGACATGCCCTGCCCGAGCTGTGGGTGCAGCCCTTGGGCTGATGTCTGGAGTGAAACCTCATCAGTGCTGGCAGTCCCAGAAATAATTCCTGAGTGTAAGACCTGGAGAGAGGTGGGCAGCAATACCACAAATAACGTGGTGAGGGTGTTTGAGCCGGGAGGAGAACTGGGTTTGTGCAGTGTAGAGCAGGAATATGAATTTTGCAGCGTGTGGTTTCTCACATGTGCATTTCCCTTCTCCATTTTCCCATGATTTTTCCCCTCTTTTCTCCCCCGTTTCTCCCTGTTTTTCCCCCTGTTTCCCCCCCTCCTTTTCTCTCCTGTTTTCTTCAATTTTCCCCCGTTTTCTTCCCATTTTCCCCCCGTGTTTTTCCCCCATTTCCCTCCCATTTTTGCCCCTGTTTTCTCCCCCATTTCTCCCCTGTTTTCCCCCTGTTTTTCCCCATTATTCCCCCATGTTTTTCCCCTCTGTTTTTCTCCCTGTTTTTCCCGCTGCTTTTCTCCCTGTTCTCTCCCTGCTTTCCCCCCTGTTTTTCCCCTGTGTTTTCCCCCCATATCCCCCCTGTTTACCCCCTGCTTTTCCCCCATTTCCCCCTGGTTTCCCCCCCTGTTTTCCCCCCATTTTCCCCCCTATTTTCCCCCATATCCCCCCTGCTTTCTCCCCTGTTTTTCCCCCTGCTTTTCCCCTGTTTTTCCCCCATTTCCCCCCTGTTTTTCCCCCATTTCCCCCATTTTCCCCCCTATTTTCCCCCATATCCCCCGTTTTCCCCCTCTTTTTCCCCCATATCCCCCCTGCTTTCCCCCGTATTTTCCCCCATTTCCCCCCTGTTTTCCCCCTGTTTTCCCCCCTATTTTCCCCCATATCCCCCCTGTTTTCCCCCCTGTTTTCCCCCCTATTTTCCCCCATATCCCCCCTGTTTTCCCCCCTGTTTTCCCCCTTTTTGCCCTGTCCAGCCCGTGGTGAGGCTGATCGAGGAGGCGAGCTGCCGCGGGCTGCGCGAGGTGCGCTTCATCACCTGGCACAACCAGTACATCCTCAACATCAAGGACGGCTTCCAGCAGAACTCCTGCTTCCGCAGGGAGATCAAGAGGAGGCCCCTGCTGCGCTCCTGCCTGCTGCTCATGCCCTTCCTGCAGTAGGTATCCCCAAAAACTGCCCATTCCCACTGCCCTGCCTGCAGTAGGTATCCCCAAAAATTCCCCCAGGTATCCCACTGCCCTGCCTGCACTTGGTATCCCTAAAAACGGGCCATTCCCACTGCCCTGCCTGTACAAGGTATCCCTAAAAATTCCCCCAGGTATCCCACTGCCCTGCCTGCACGAGGTATCCCCAAAAACTGCCCATTCCCACTGCCCTGCCTGAAGTAGGTATCCCCAAAAATTCCCCCAGGTATCCCACTGCCCTGCCTGCACTTGGTATCCCTAAAAACGGGCCATTCCCACTGCCCTGCTGCACGAGGTATCCCCAAAAACGGCCCATTCCCACTGCCCTGCCTGCACGAGGTATCCCCAAAAATTCTCCCAAGTATCCCACTGCCCTGCCTGCACTTGGTATCCCCAAAAACGGCCCATTCCCACTGCCCTGCCTGCACTTGGTATCCCAAAAAATTCCCCCAGGTATCCCACTGCCCTTCCTGCATGAGGTATCCCCAAAAATGGCCCATTCCCACTGCCCTGTCTGCACAATATATCCCCAAAAATTCCCCCAGGTATCCCACTGCCCTTCCTGCACGAGGTATCCCCAAAAACTGCCCATTCCCACTGCCCTTCCTGCACGAGGTATCCCCAAAAATTCCCCCAGGTATCCCACTGCCCTTCCTGCACGAGGTATCCCCAAAAATTCCCCCAGGTATCCCACTGCCCTTCCTGCACGAGGTATCCCCAAAAATGGCCCATTCTCACTGCTCTCCACGTGGGGCTGGATGGGGGAGTTGTGTTCCTGGGCTGTGACAGGGAGCAGGCACTGTTGGGTGGGAAATGAGAAGGAGAACCCAAAATTTAGGTCGTGCTGGCAGCTCCTGTCCACCTTCCAAAGGAATGTTTGTCTGAGGAGCTCCTTGTTTACATTTGCAATGTACCTTGTGGATGCTGGAACGTCAGCTCTGCCAAATTCCTGTCCATTTTCCAGCATCCTGGGCTGTGGGAGGTGCCCCTGCCTTGGCAGGGGGTGGCACTGGATGGGGTTGGAGTCCTGCCAGCCCAAACCATCCCGTGCTGGTTCAATGGGAGCACTGGGTGTTTTTAGGTCGGGTTTTACAGGAAGGGAACCTCAGGTTATTAGAGAGAAGCTGGAGGGTGCCAGTGAAACACCAAGAGTGGACTTGCTGGTTTGAGCAGTCCTGGTTCTCATCCCAATGAAAAATGAGGATTTCAGGGCTCCTCCTCTGTGTTTTGCTGCCTGGCACTGTTTTACCACAGTGATCTGCTAAAATTATGCAATTCCCAATTAATTCCCAGCTAATTTTATTGGATCTTGAGGGCTCAACACTCGTGAGGGATTGACCAGAACTGTCTGTGCCAGCTACCAAACCTACAGACTAAACTCTGGGATTCTGTTCTGCACCAAACTGCATCCTGATCCTATTTATCCAAAGACCTTGTAAAGCTCACTTAAAAACATGGATTCTTGGCAAGAACAAGAGCGTTTTAAATATTTATGGGATCTGTCCTTCAGGAGTCAGTGTTGCCTCCACTTCCCACATGATGCTACCTGAGATTTGTTCTTTCTTTCCCTCACCTCCCACCTGCTTAAGTCTCTTCTAGAACTGGAAAAGAATCCTTGAATAAGAATGAAAAAATGTTGACTTTTTAATGGCTTCCCCTGTAGAATAAATAACGTAAATATTTTACACCAGTCAGAAGAACTGAACAAAGTACACCAAAGGATCACAGGATTTGTATTGGATTTGATTCTTCCTCATTAATCCAGTATTTACTGGCAATCTCTGCTTGCTCTTCCAGTCCAGTGTGAGTGACGAGGCCCTACAGGAATATTTTTTTACCCATTTGCCCATCAAAGAGAAAAAACAAATTAAAAACAAATGCCCACTTTGGTATTTGACTGCTATTTTAATAGCAATTTGTAGAACAAATTTCTGGGTTTCTGCTCAACTGTTAATAACCAGTGAGAAGAACTTGGAGTGAAGTCAAATCCATGCAAATGAAGGGAATCCTGGCCTTGGCCTCGAGCAGGAGGGAACAGCCACTGAACACTCAGAGAGTGTTTCTGCCCTGAAAAGTGGGAGGGTTTTCCATGAGTTGATTTTAAAACAGACCTTTTTCCACTAAATGTCCCCCTCCCAATGCTTTTCCTTGGGTTTGATTTGGTTTCTGGCCATCTGTGGGGTTTGGAGAGCAGCTCCACCCTGGCTCTGGCAGCAGCCAGTGGCTCTCTCCTGCTGCCTGCCCCGGGGCACTGAAGGGTTGGCAGCTTTTCCTAGAGGAATACTTTGGGAAAATCCTCCTTGGTGGACTTTGGAGCTCGCCCCACGTGTTCCTGCAGCTGCAGGAGCTCTGCTGCTGTGAGCCAGGGCCCTGCAGGTGCCACGGTCCCAATGTTCCCCTTGGCACAGGAGGGAGAAGCCAGGGAGCAAGGATTTACTCAGCTGAGTAAGGGCTGCTCACTCAGGTGGGATCGGGGGAACATAAACCACAAAGGCCACTTCTCTTGAGTTCAGCAGCTTCCAGAGTGTGAGGATTCCAGAGCTGCAGGGGGCAGGAGCAGGGTCCTGCTGGTCTCCTTCGCTGGGTATTTTTCCTGGCATCCATGGGGCTCCTTGGCCACAGCTCCCTCCCTCAGCCCTGCCTGTTCTCCAGGCAGCATTCCCAGAGGAGGGGCAGGAAAATAACCAGCTGCAAAAGCAAATCCACCTCTGGCTGTGTCAATGGCAGTAAGAATCTTCCTGGGTTGGGAAGGGGCCTTAAATCCCACCCAGTGCCACCCCCTGCCACAGGCAGACACTTCCCACTGCCCCAGGGTGCTCCAAGCCCTGTCCAACGTGGCCTTGGACACCTCCATGGCAATCAGAGGCTTTTCAGCCCCGCTGGGGATGAACTGGGGGTGGCTGGAGGCTGCTGAGGGTGTCTGAGCACAACCTTTGTCCATCCCCAGGACCCTGGGTGGCAGCTCTGCCGTGCCCTCCCCGTGCTCCGACCCCGCCGCCGCGCACGACTTGTCCCCAGCTGCTGTCACCTCTCCCAGCTTCTACCCCGAGACCTGGATTGGAATGGATCCAGCTCAGGACTTCATCCAAGTGCCTGTTCTGAAGGAAGACAAGAGCTACAGAACCATTTACAACCTGTTCCACAAGACTGTGCCAGAGACCAAATACAAGATTTTGAAAATCCTGCGCGTGCAGAACCAGTTCCTTTGGGAGAAGTATAAAAGGTAAGAGAGTTGCAGTTCTTTAATAATGGATATCCCTAGAGGAGGAGTTTTATAAGAGAGATTTGTATCTCCTCTCCCAGCTGAGCTCTTCCAGAGGGTGATACCGTGATGAGAACAGCTTTTCCCCGGCTGACCTGCAGCCAACGCTCACCTTCACTTCCCATTTTCCGTTGCAGGAAAAAGGAATACATGTCCAAGAAGATGTCTGGGCTGGACAGGATCATGAACGAGCGGCACCTGTTCCACGGCACGTCCCAGGACGTGGTGGACGGGATCTGCAAGCACAACTTCGACCCGCGGGTGTGCGGCAAGCACGCCACCATGTTTGGCCAGGGCAGCTACTTCGCCAGGAAGGCCAGCTACTCCCACAACTTCTCCAAGCGCTCCCCCAAGGGCGTGCACTTCATGTTCCTGGCCAAGGTGCTCACAGGCAGGTACACGGTGGGCAACCACACCATGAGGAGGCCGCCGCCCGTGGAGCCCGGCAGCATCACCAGCGACCTCTACGACTCCTGCGTGGACAATTACTTCGAGCCCCAGATCTTTGTCATCTTCAACGATGACCAGAGCTACCCCTACTTCATCATCCAGTATGAAGAGGTCAGCAGCACCGTCTCCATCTGACAGCCTGTGCTGCTCCCTGCCGCAGACTCTCAGCTGGCAGCAGTTTGTGTGTGGGGGGATAAAATCTGGACACTTCCTCACTGGTGGAATGACTTGGAAGGAAGGTCACTGAAGTGACCAAATGTGCACTTGCTGGTCGATTCCCTCTGTGGAAATTGTACATATTTTTCCATTGTTTATAGTTGGAAATCTGTGCCTTTTGTTATAAAACACTGTTTATTTATGTTAGTAAATATTCATGTTTCAGAATGTGTCTGTGGGTGTCATTTCAGTGGTGTTCTGTGCCTGTCACGCCCTGATCTCTCAACATTTCAGCATGGCCATTTCTAGGGACTCAGAACCACATTTCATCCCAAGGATATTGAATTAAGACATTCCCCCAAACACTACTTTTTATGATCACATTTCAGAGAGACAGAGTGCGGGATCACCAAACTACCCCCTGCTCATACTTTGCATTATTGAACAGGACAACACAAACAGATAATTTTCTAAAATCAAGGAAAAGCAGGAAGAGATCAGCATGCTCTGTGGGGAGGGTTTAAAGCCTGGGATGTCTTCCCAGCAGGAGCAGGGACACGCAGTCTGTCACTTGTTGGTGTCCCTGCCTGTGCAGGGGGTGGTGCAGGGTGGGCTCTAAGCTCCCTCCCCTCCCAAACCACGGACTGTGTAACTGTTCACCCCCAGGCCTGTGGTTTGGATGTACCTGCAGTGCCCTGTCCTCACTGGGACCTTCAGCAGGAATTGTGTGTCCCTCTGAAAGCTCCTGCAGCAGCACAGGTGTGCCTGGGAGCCCTCGCTGCCCTCCAGGGAGCTCCTGTGGGGCTCAGGTGGCTCCCTGGGGACCCTCAGGCTCTGTGTCCTGGGGCTCTCCCCAAACTCAGCTGTGCCTTGTGACCACCCGCTCTAGTCAGCTTCCTGGGGCCGCAGGGAAACCTGTTTTGTCACGGGAGAGAATTCCCTGCTCCCAGCAGCACCCCCCGGCTGGTTCCTCTCCTCTGGATCCCTCCTGCTTGCCCGAATCAGCCCAGCTGCAGGTGAGCACGGCGTGGGGAGGCACCACCGGCTGACCCCGGTCTGGCAGAGCTGGGAGAGCTTCCACTGGAGGTGCAGACACGGGCAGGGCAGGGTGGGAGCGGCGTGGAGCCGCTCTGACCCCGACCAAGCTGACATGCCACAGCTCGCACCCGCGGCACGGCTTCAGAAAGGCCCCGGGCTCCGGGAGGGCTGCGGCTGCCCCCGGACAGGTGAAGCCCCCAGCGCCTGCAGGTGCCCAGGGGCTGCTCCGGGGGGGCAGCGTGGGGGGCTGTGCTGGCTCTGGAATGCTTGGGTTGACTTCAGAGCCAAAGCCTTGCAATGAGGGTCGCTGCTCTTGTGGGGTTGTGTTGAGGCTCTGCCCAGGCCGGGCCTGGCAGGAACAGGAGGAGTGGGAGGTGGGACAGCAGCTCCCCACAGCCAGGAATCAGCTCTGTTTTTTTTCCCTTGGGTGTTGTAATGGGGTTTTGCTTTTCTGGGTCCTTCTCCCCCGCAGCCCCGTGCCTGGGGACACTCCCTGGGAGGGCTCTGCCCGAACCTTCCCCTTCCCACCTTCCCTGGAGCTGTGGGCTGAGGAGGGAGGCGCGGCTGACAATGCCCTGAAAATATTTGTGGTGTTTCCTTGCCAACGTGCTGAGTGTCTGAGCCACCCTGCAGGGGCTGAGCCCACGGCGGCTCCGCCTCGGTGACACGGCCTGGTGTCCCCTTCTGGGCCACCCGAGCCTGGTGGCTCGTCCTGGGGATGGTCCCGGGACTGGGCACGGCAGGGCCGCAGCCGTGTCCCCGTGTCCCTGTGTCCTTGTCCCTGTCTCCCTGTCCCCATGTCCCTTGTCCCTGTCCCTGTGTCCCTTGTCCCTGTGACCCTTGTCCCTGTGTCCCTGTCCCTGTGTCCCTGTCCCTGTCTCCCTGTCCCCATGTCCCTTGTCCCTGTCCCTGTGTCCCTTGTCCCTGTGTCCCTGTCCCTGTGTCCCATGTCCCTGTCCCTGTGTCCCTGTCCCCATGTCCCTTATCCCTGTATCCCTGTCCCTGTGTCCCTTGTCCCCATGTCCTTGTCCCTGTGTCACTGTCACTGCAGTGCCCGGCCAGCTGAGCACTGGTGACCCCCATCACCATGGGGGATTTGTGGGATCGTTCCCAGCTCCCTGGGCCGGGGCACTGGAATATCGTGGGGCAGAGCGTGCCCCTAATTCCGTGAATTGTTAATTGCCTCCCGCGTGCCCCTAATTGGGTGAATTGTTAATTGCCTCCCGCGTGCCCCCGAGCGCCGGCCGTGGCACCGTTTGCTCGAGGGACCCCTGAGCAGGGCCCTGAGAAATCGCCTGTTCCCAAACCCTGCTCCTGACAGGGACGCTGGGACAGAAGGGGGACCCCAGCTCTGCCAGGGGATGTTCCCGGCCCTGGCTCTGCTTGTGCCCGTTCGGGTGACACGAGGGCGGTGACACCCCGGGCACAAACAGTGCCCGGCTCCAGCCTCGCGTGCCTCCTGCCCTGTCCCTGTGCCCACAGCGGGGGCAGCCCCTGGCACCGGCCAGCCCTGCTGGCATCCGTCCCCCTCGCGCCTCTTGCGCTGCTTTCACCGCCGGAAGGATGGAGCGATGGAGCCGGGTGCCAAAGGAGGCTCTGCGATAAGGATCTCGCTGTGTCGCTGCCGGGCTGGCACACCTTTGGGCAAGGCCGGGCTCGGGAAAAGCCCATCGGGGACCTGGTGGCCCTGTGGGGGTGGCACCAGTGGTGGCCTGGCTGAGAGGGACCTGCTGGGCTGGCTGGGCCACGAGTGGCACTTGTGTTCCCGTGGGAGCCCGGGGGGATGTGGGGTGTGGGGGTACCCCGGGGACTGTGGGGTGTGGGGGTACCCCAGGAGCTCGGGGGGATATGGGGTGTGGGGGTACCCCAGGGGGCTGTGGGGTGTGGGGGTACCCCAGGAGCTCGGGGGGATATGGGGTGTGGGGGTACCCCGGGGGCTGTGGGGTGTGGGGGTACCCCGGGGGCTGTGAGGTGTGGGGGTACCCCAGGGGGCTGTGAGGTGTGGGGGTACCCCGGGGGCTGTGGGGGTACCACAGGGGGTGTGGGGGTACCCCAGGGGGCTGTGGGGTGTGGGGGTACCCCAGGAGCCCCGGGGGCTCCGGTCACTGCTTGGGGAGCCTGTTCTTGGGCACTGCCAGGTCAGGGCAGCCGGGGCAGTGACGCGGGTGACAGTGAAGGGTGAGGTCACCCCTGCCGCGGTCACTGCCGTGCCTGGGCTTTGTCAGGAAACAGCCTGTTCTGGACAGCGGGATAAAGGTGCCCCAGAGGCTGGGAGGAAGGAACAGCCCGAGCAGGAGCTGATTTGGGAGCAGGGCAGAAGGGCAGGAGCTGTTCCTGGAGGAGACTCTCAAGTGTCAGCAGCCCGAAGGTGGGAACAGCCAGCCCTCCCCCCTTCCCGCAGGGCACAGCCGAGGTAGCCACCCTGGCCAGGGGCACCCGGCTGTGCTCTGCCCCTGCCTGGGGTTTGCTCTGGTGATTCTGGGGCTGTGCAGCTGAGGATTTCATCAGAGAATGACCTGGAGTGGGAAATGTTCCTGTCCCCTCCTTCCAGCGCTGAGGGCAGCCAGGCAAAGCTCTGCGGGGCTGCTTGGGGAAGTGGCTCCAGGGACGGTGCAGGCAGTGGGTGGTGGTGGTGGGAAGGTTCCCTGGGAGGTGTCCTGTGAGTGGGAAGGAGCCTTGGGAGGTTTCTAAACCAACGTCCTGCTCAGAGCAGGGTCAGCTCTGAGGTCACAGCAGCTCCTTCAGGGCTGCCCTGGGAAGCTGCAGGGCTGGACCTGCCCAGCTCCTGCAGCACCTCCAAGCACAGCAATGTCCCTGTGAGGGGCAAAACCCCCCTAAATGCAGGATTGTGGTGGCCCAGGATGACACACCCCAGCTCCTGGGCTGCAGCTGGGTCTGTGAGCTCCAGGCTGGGGCAGGGGCTGGAGATGAGTGGGACCATAAATGGATGCAGTGAGAGGTTTCTTGGGAGCAGGGTGCCAGGGCTGGGTGGCTCTCCCAGGATGTCCATAGGATTTCTGTGGCTCTCCCATAGCTCACCAGAGTTTTGCCTGGGGAAAAAAAATCCCTTTGCTTTCAGCTCTGCTGGGAGAAGCAGTGTGAAACAAGGCCGGGGTGCCCTCGGTGTCACAGGGTGGGCACAGAGTGGCCCAGGGCTCCTTCTGCTGGAGGGGAATTTGGTCCCTCATGAGGGGCTGAGTCACAGGTGGCACAGAGCACATCACACCAGAGCCTCGTGATCCCAGCACCAAACCCCTGCCCAGCCTTATTTGTAGTTTTTAATGTGGAAATCTGAGGTTCTCGCACAGGAGTGAGAACTGGGGGATGGACACAGGGAGCATCTCTGGCTGCCCTGGGGTTTCTCCATCCCCACCGTGTCATCCCCATCCAACCATTGCAACACATCCTCTGCATTAATATTTATTTTTCTCTTATGGCTACAAAGTCTGTTTTTATGAGAATAATTTCCCACAGACCCAACAACAAATGTCAGGTTGACCTAAGGGTTGTTGTTGCCTCAATTTTCTTCGGGCTCCCTCTCGTCCAACCAGCCGGGTACAAGTTGTCTCATGCGTAATTAGCCCGTGATAAATCATCTCCTGCCTTCTCCCCGTGCACGAGGAGCACATTCCCATGTGCTGATCCACGCTGGGGTTTGTTTGTCTGTGCACTCAGTGCACTCCCTGTACCTCTGCAGCTCAGCAGGGCCGGCCTCGCCCAGCTCTCCGCAGCTGCAGGGGGACAGGATCCCCGCCACAGCCACGGACTGCAGCTGCTCTGGGCTGGGCCCCTGGCAGGACACGGGTTCAGCTTGGTGGGGACGATCCAGAGAAGCTGTGGCTGCCCCTGGATCCCTGCAAGTGTCCAGGGCCAGGCTGGATGGGGCTTGGAGCAGCCTGGCACGCTGGAAGGTGTCCCCGATGGCAGCGGTGGGGTGGGATGGGATTTAAGGTCCCTCCCAACACAAACCAGTCTGTGGTTCTGGGACCCATGGTGTCTGTGCAGACAGAGGGTGGATCTGCTGCCCAGCTCATGGCCCAGCCCGGAGCCTGAGCCTCTCTGTCAGTCCATCCCCGAAGGTGGGGCAGTTCCTGGCTGTCCCCACCTCCGCTCTCCAGCAGAACAGGCTGCCCCAAGCCCTGTCCAGACTGGCCTGTTGGTGCTGCTGCCCCCAGGCCGGGTGCTCATTGAGAGCCATCCCAAACACCCTCAGCCGGGTCACAGGAAGGACAGGACAGGGAAGTGCTGCAGTAAATACCACGATGGAATCCAATTGCTGTTTGTTTCCCATGAACTCGGTGTTTGCACAGGCAGACCAAAGGGCTCTGCCTTTCACTCGGATGCAGCGCTGGGGCCAAGGCACCAGCTGATGCCTCTTCCAGATAATCTCAGCTGGGATCTGCTGAGCTCAGAAGTCTCCTGCTGACGGAGATGTTCCAGGTGCTTTCTGTCTCATTCCTGCCCATTTTCCAGAGCATTAGGCATGGGAAGCACATTACAGAACTGTCTGATAAAACCACACACGTGTTTCTAGTGCCCGCATTTGTACCACGCTCTGGAGGCCATTGTAGTGCACAAAGAGCAATAATTATTGCAAGCAGCAAAGCAGGGAAAGGAGGAATATTGGTTTGCATTCAGGGCACCTCGTGTGTCCTGGCCTGGGGCTGCAGGGGTCAGTCCAGAGGAGGCCACAGAGATGCTCTGGGGGCTGGAGCCAGGCTGGCACACCTGGGGGTGCTCACCTGGAGAGGAGAAGCTCCAGGGAGAGCTCAGAGCCCTGCCAGGGCCTAAAGGGACTCCAGGAGAGCTGGAGAGGGACTGGGGACAAGGGATGGACACAGGACACAGGGAATGGCTCCCACTGCCAGAGGGCAGGGATGGGTGGGAGATTGGGAATTGGGAATTGTTCCCTGTGAGGACGGGGAGGGGCTGGGATGGAATTCCCAGCTGTGGCTGAGTCGGTGTCATGCCAGGCTGGTGACGAGCTGTGGGACATGGCAGTGGTGGCTGTCCCAGCCCGGGCTTTGGGGCACCTGCTGAGGGCACCGCGGGGAGACGTCTCTGGCCGGGCAGGCCGGGGGAACGAGGAACCAGCAGCAGCAGCTTTAGCTGGGAACAGAAGCACCAAAATGCTCCCGAGCGCTCGTGTTTGGGTGTGAGGAACACAGGTGGGAGCTTCCTCGTGAGCTGGCGCTAAAATCCCCTCCTGAGGGGAGCCGGGAGCTGCTGCAGCCCGGCAGGGTTTGCTGAGCCCCGGCACTGGCAGGGTCCTGCTGCTGAGCCTGCCTTAACCCCTGCGGCCCCGGCTCGCGTCCGAGCCGCCTCGGGGAGGAAGGAGCCCGAGAGCTCCGCGAGCATCCCCTGGGCCCTCCCGGCTGGGCCCGCTCCGGCTCCTGGGGGGCTGTTGCGGCACCAGGACGTGGCGTGTGAGCCGTTCCGATGGTTCCTGCTGATCCTCGGGGTTTCTCCGTGTCCGCGCTGCTGCTCCGGGAGCCGCGCTGGGCCGCATCACGCGGAGCTGCCGCACTCCATCCCCGCACTCCATCCCCGCACTCCATCCCCGCACTCCATCCCTGCACTCCATCCCTCCCGGCAGCGCTGGCTGCTCCTCCCCGGCTCTTCCCCGCGTCCTGCCCCTCTCCTGCAGCTCTCCCGAGGGGCTGCAGCACAGCCGAGCAGCTCCAGTGGCTCATTTGTCACTGATAAGGCTGCGATAACTCCGCCGAGAGCAGCACTGAATGTACAAACGCTGCGAGGGTTTGTTCTCTGCCGACCTCTGCCCGGGGCTGGGGCTGGCCGCAGGGACAAGCCCGGCCCGACCAAAGCTCGGCACAGGCGGTCACTCCACAGCCCCGGGGAGCAAAGCTCAGCCTGAGCTCCTCCGAGTGTCCCAGGCAGGGGCAGGGAACGCGGTGAGGCACCGAGGGGATGTGGGAACACCGTGGTGCCTCCAAAACCCTCATCAACGCCAGGATGGCAGCAGGGAAAAGGCAGGATTCATCTCCCTGACGCTCAGGGGTGCAGCACCAAACACCCCACTCCTGCCTGGAGCACCCACCGTCCCGGGAAGGGTCCGAGATGTGGCCCTTGGAGATACGGTTTAGTGGGAATGGGGGTACTCAGCCGAAGGCTGGACTTGGCAGCTTCTGCAAGGCTGGCTTGGAAGTGCAACGTGAGCATCAGCTGCTCCTGTGCTCCGTGCTCCTGGGTCGGTGTTGCAAACATCTGGCAGGCCCTTGTTTGTTTGTTTTTCCACCTCACACACATTTTCGTCATTTCTGCCGGGGGTGCTCCGGGGAGGCCGCAGGAAGCCAGTCTAGCCAGGGCAAATCTGGGCCTGCTTTGGGAGGGAAGTCGGGAAGAATGAATACTTGCCCTGTGGCATCAATTTCCTGTCTAGCATTCTCCAAAACGCAGCTGGAGAGGGCCCAGGAGCACAGATGTGTGTGTTGTGTGTGCCTGGCACCCTCCTAGCCGGGCTGGGAAGGAGACTTTGCTCTTCCCCTCCCCTTGCCAGAGCCCTTCCTCCCTCCAGAATTCCCGGAATCAGCACTTTGCTGGGGAGCTCCTCTCCTCGGGAAACACCAGGTCGTTCTTCAGTTTAATGGCCCATCTGAGCCCATGCGGGAAAATGCGGATGCTGCCTCGGGCCACGGAGTGATGCAAGGGATGGGTTAGGAGGGAGAGAGGTCGGGCCACTGCTGGCCACTGCCGGTGATCCCTGAGCCCCTGGGCTGGGCAGGCACCGCCACACTGCCTGAGCTTTAATTGACGGTGAATTTCAATGATCTCCTTCAGGGGGCTGGCGAGTGGTAGCTCAGTGCCGTGTCCACTGCTGGCATCCCGGTGGGATGGGAGGGCACAGGAATTGCTGCTGGTTGCCGTGAAGTTACAATAATAACAAAAAGAAAAAAAACCCACCCTAAACCTGATTTGTTTTAAATGTGCCTTGTCTATGACTGAAATTTTGTTGTGGGCTTCATGCAAAAGGCTTTGGATGCCTCAGGTTTGGCGTGTGTGGGGTTTTACTGGATCACAGAACATCCTGAGCTGCAAGGGACTCACAAGGATCATCGAGTCCAACTCCTGGCCCTGCACAGCACAATCCCAACATCCCAACGTGTTCCATCTGATCGCAGCCTATGATCCCCACCAGGACAAACAACAGCTGACAAAAGCTGGCTTCATGTGGCCCCAAACAAAACCCCTGATCCGCATTTTCACCTTCCTTCTCATGAAATGTCTTTGAGAAAGCCTTTCTTTGTCACTTCACAGGCTGCTGGCCGTTGTTGGCTGTGGTTATGGAAATGCTTTATTTGAATAGTTATGGGAAGGAGTTCCAGCTGGGGGCTGGTTTGGCTGCAGCCCCACCTGCGGGGATGGCACTGGCCCCGAGAGGCTCAGGGTCCAGCTGAGGGCAGCGCTCTGGGGGTGAGCAGGGCAGGCTTAGTGGGGAGCACAGCAGATTGCCCAGATTAGCCCTGCCGGGGGGCACGGGCTGGGCAGGATGTGCCACATGGCTGTGGAGCTCCCTGATGGCTCCTGAGAGCGCAGCAGCCGCGGTGGCCGGGACACCTCGGGAGCACCAACCCCCTGCAGCCCCTCCGGCAGCAGCTGGGGTTTGTTCTGATCTCCTCATCCTCGAGGGCTGATCGGAGTCAGGAACCCTATAATTACCCCTGCTTTGGGTTGGGAGGGACCTCAAAGCCCCTCCTGTTCCCCCCTGCCCTCAGCAGGGACACCTTCCCCAGACCAGGTTTTTCAGAATTTAAACCTTACTTACAAATCAAATACATGCTGAAATTCAAGTGCTCCCCTGATACCGTTGTGGGTTTGGATTTTATTCTTCTTTTCCTATTAAGTCATGTGCTGTGACAGCATAAATAATGTGACTGAGTGTCTTTGGCAGTCTGGTCATCTGCAATGTGTCTCGAGGCTTTTGAAGGGGGGGTAAAGCCAGAAGAGCTGTAGCTGTTGGACTGAGCGAGGCTGTGGAAAGGGGATCATTGCCTGGCTGCACAAATAAGTTGATTTTTTCCATCTTCCAGGGTCTGTTTTCCTTTTGCTGTGTCTCTTGTAAGGCAAATTAACATTAATGGGAGTTGTAGAAACAGACCCTTACAGGAGGACCTCGTTAGCTCTTTCCTCCTGTGGTTTTCATGCTGAGTTGCTAAGTTTTATGGATTAGCAAGAATGCTAAAAAATATGGCAAAGCAATGCTGGCTTTTGCCATACTGAAGTGCTTTCTGAGTGAATTTAATGAGTCAGGTTTGGGAATGGATTGGCAGGTCCATAAGTAACCAGACCTCTGGAAAATCCATACCAAGGCAGCCTGATCAGCCAGCTGTACAAATATCCCACTGGCCTCTTCCTCTCGGACAGCCTAATTCCTGGGAAACTCTGTTTCCAGGGGAAAACCACGAGAAACTCTCACAAACTTTGCTTTCCCAACCTGCCAGAGAGGCATCTGGGAGGGAGTCACGTCCTGGGGACCTCCTTGGCTCAGCAGTGCTGCAAGGATTGCTGATTTCCTGGGATAACTGCGAGTCCCAACCGTCCTCCATCCAACTGAGCTGGGATTTTTGTGGGTGTTGTGTATTTAATTCAGCTGTGAGAAACCTACAGCCCCTGACATCACTTCCCTGGCCTGGGTATGTTTGATTTTTCCCACGTTATGGTGGGATAATGAGATGTGTTTTCCTGTGTGGTCTCCCAGGGGGCCCTCAGGCAGGAAAGATTCTTCCCTGTTTCTTCTTCTCCCTGTGAGTTTGAGGGAATGCAACAGCACGAGGGACCTGGGTTGTATCAGAATGTGAATTTGCAGGTCAAAGAGTGAAATATCTGAATTTCAAGTCTATCCGTGTGGATTAATTATCAGGATCACGAGATAAGTGAACGTGGTGGAGCAGGCATGACAGAACTGTGATGGAGAACACGGAGGTTGGGAAACGCCCTCCTTTTTAGAGAGGCAAGTTTTGGAAATCTTACATAAATGTAGGATTTAAACAGAGAAATGTCCCTGTGCAGTAGCTATTTTGATATTCCCAGCTCACCTTCCAAGCCCTGTTGTTTGGAAATGAGCTCTCGGGGTTGAATTTAACATCCTTGCTTTCAAAAAACCAAGCACACACAAGGACAAGGCTTCCTTTCTCGTTTTTACTGCTGTTTCCAGTCCAGCTCTGTAATGCTATTTTTAGAACCCTGTGTTTTAATGCTGTGGCATGAACTGCTGGGATTTCCCCTGGCTGATATAAAAGAGAGGATCTGCACTTTGGTATTAGCAGTCAGCCAGGAAATCCGTGCCTGGTGCCAGAAATGGGCCTTCCTTCATAAATCTGTATTTATTTTCATTTCCTTGTGCAGCAGTGACGTGCCAGATCAGCTGTGCTGGTGTCCTGACACGTTCTGGAGTGCCATGGAACAGGGGAGGCTGGACTGGAAAGCAGAGACAGGATTTGCCTCTGATTCACTGGGGACATGCACAGCTGGGAAGTGCTGGTTTTCAGGGAATCGGGGATGGGACTGTGCTCTGATCCCCATGAAGAACTGGCAAAAGGCACTTCCAGACATAAGTGACCAGTCCTGTCTGACTGCCCTTACCACCCTGACAGAATTATCTGTTATTGATCATCGATTTATTACAAAGCAGGAAAGCTGTGATCAAGTGGGATGAAATCAACGGAACAATCCCTGGAAGTGTCCAAGGCCAGGTTGGATGGGGTTTGGAGCACCCTGGGACAGAGGAAGCTGTCCCTGCCCACTGCAGGGTGGAAAGAAATGAACTTTAACGTCTTTCCCAACCCAAACCATTCCATGGTTCTATAAGCCAGAGATCTGGATGCTCTTTCAGCTTGGCCTGTGTGAGCAAACCTCTCTTTCAGTGGAAAATGAGGATTATTCTGCCAGTTGATCATTTCACCATCCCTGGAGGTGTCCAAGGAAGGCCTGGCAAGGCACACCGTGCTCCAGGCTGGGGAAAAGATGGGGGTTGGTCACAGATTTGGTCTTGGAGGGCTTTTCCAGCCTCAGTGGTTCTGTGATTCTAAGATTCAATCCACTTTCTGTGCAGTCTGTGAAGGAAAAAGGCTCTGTATAAATAACTCATAATTACCCTTCTTTTTGGGTCCAAGTTAATTCCCAAAACTCCTGTGTCCTGTTGCTGCTCTGGCTGCTCCCTTCCCCTCCACTGGGAAGGCTTTACAGGGTAAGGGTTACGTGAAGCACTTTCTAAAGTTCTATTTTTGAGAGTTCTGAAAGGTGACACCTGTGTGGAAGTCATTGCCATCCTTAAAATAACTGGGGTGGCAGCTCCGGGCACTGTGACATTGGTGGTGAGCAGGGACACACAGGGCACGGGGGGAGTGGGACTGCCTCTTATCAGGGTTTTAGAGCACCAGGTACCATGGAGCTTAATCCTGACAGGGCCTCAAGGTGTGACAGCTCGATAAATATTGAATGTGCCCTTAATCTCAGGGCAGGGAGTGCTGTACCCCCAGCAGGAAGTGCTGATCCTCCCTTTGTGAGTGCAAGATACTACAGCGAGTATCTCCCACCCTATCAGGCCAGATATGGGAAGTGTACTCAGAGGGATATTGTGCAAAGAGCAAACAGCAGCAAGGAGAGCTTTTGTTCCGCAGGCACCGAGCCCAGCTCAGCGGGTGACACACTGCAGAGCTCCCAAAATTGCAGCCTCGGAGTCAGATCTGACTTGGTCTGGAAAGGGAGGTTCCCTCCCCAGAAAGGGGGGCTCGGTGTGGTGCCCTCCTGCAGAGGAATGGGGAGAAGGGAGAGTGCAGGGACAGTGGGACACGTTGTGAGCTGATGCCAGCGCTGGGCACCCCAAATGCTGCTGGGGGGACGTGGCTCTCACCCCGCACACCTGGCGGAACAACCCGCGGCCCTTCCTCTCACCCCTGGGAGAAAGGCCAGCAGGTGAAGGTCAGGGAGCTTAGCTGTGTGTGTGCAGCTCGGGGTTCTGCAGGGAAGACAGCCGTGGCTCGTGAGAGGAGGCTGCAGTGTGGGATGCCAGCTCGGTTGCCGTGCGTTGGTTCCCGTGGCGCAGCCGTGACTGATGCCCTGTGACAGCCCGTGCGTGGCGCCTGCTGCTCTGCCGGTGCAGCTGGGGACTCTGTCGCTTCTCACCGTCACCACACGACAGCAAAACTCTTTGGGAATGAGATTTTCCTGCCATGAAATGGAGGCTCACGAAAGCACTCACCGCAACCACTGGGAATGAATTCACTTTTACTCCATTCACAGTGCCATGCAGTGCACTGTCCCTGTGTGGTGTGACGGGGGTCTGGGATCCTGAGTGACACCTTTGACTTTAAGCCATCAGCTGCTGCACTTTAGGATGGACCCACAGAGTGCAGCGGCAGCCTGAGTCCCTGCAGGAACCCCAGGTCCAGCCTGAGCTCCCAGCAAGGCTTGGTCTTGCATCCCTGATGAGATCCCAGAATCCCTGAGGCTGGAAAAGCCCTCCCACACCATCAAGTCCAACCTGTGACCGATCCCCACCTTGTCCCCAGCCCAGAGCACCGAGTGCCACCTCCAGCCCTTCCTTGGACATCTCCAGGGATGGGCACTCCAAACCTCCCTGGGCAGCCCCTGCCAAAGTTTAGCCCTTTCCATGGAGAAATTCTTCCTGATGTCCACCCCGAGCCTGCCCTGGCCCAGCCTAAGGCCGTTCCCTCTCCTCCTGTCCCTGTTCCCTGGAGCAGAGCCCGATCCCTCCGGCTGTCCCCTCCTGTCAGGAGCTGTGCAGAGCCACAAGGTCCCCCCTGATCCCCCTTTTCTCCAGGCTGAGCCCCTTCCCAGCTCCCTCAGCCCCCTCACAGGACTGACTCTGGATGCAGGTCGTTGTTGCCATTCCCTGGGGAGCAATTCCCTGTGACATATCTGGGCCACCTTTGGCGTGCCCTCCCTGGTACCCTGGTGGCTGCATCTCCTCCCAGCCCTGCTGCACCGCAGCGACCTGCGGCAGGGCTGGGGACCTCTTCAAAAACCCTCTTGCCAGAGGGCTATTGCCATGGCGTGTCACCAGGGCTCCCAAATGGTGGCTGCAGGCCACCAGAGATGGGGACAAAGCTGCTGGTGCCATGTTGTGTAAACAGGAAGAAAATCTGCCTGTTCCCTCGGTGACTCCATGGTGACCAGGAAACACTGGCCCATTTCACAAGCCTCCCCTGCCTCTCACGGGTCACACACATGGTTTGCTTTCCCCAGAGCCATGGACACCTCTTTGTGTGCCTCTGACAACAGAGTCACAGCTGCTTGGGCTGCAAGGGACCTTAAAGCTCAGGGACCCCTGGCAGGGAGTCCCCACTCTTGCTCCCGAACATGTCAACAGCTCTGGGCCTTCTGCTGGCAGCTGTGCCAAGGTCTTCAATAGCTTTTATTTGGGATAAATCACAAAGAAACCTAAAAATTTAAAAGTAATTTTATCTAAAATCTCCTTTCTTAAACAATTTAGGATACTTTGAAATAGCAAACAGCTTATGGAAACCATCACGTGCTGACAGATTCACAGGAATGGGGGCAAAGTTTGTGACGCTGAGCGGTGCTAGAGGAGCTCCAAGCCAACCACCCTGAGGGGTCTGCAGCTCTGAACCCTGTAGGGTTCTGTTGCAGAGCCCTCAGAAACCGGCCAGCACGGCGAGCTGGTGGCTGCTACAGCTGCTGCACCTCCCTGGGCTCCACAAGCTGCCAGCTCAGCTGGCATCGAGCCATGGGTCACCTCAGGTGGCCTCAGGGCACGATGACTGAGCTCTTGGTCAGGGCAGCACAAAGGGCCATCCTCAGGCCACCACCTCCCCCAGTATCTACATTTAGAGAGCAGAAATAACCATTTGTGCACTTCAGTAAACAATATCTCTATTTGGATGTTAGCTGCAGTCTTGCCCTTGCTCCTTTTGAGGTCAGTAGGTTTGGCAGATGAGGAAAGGGGTTCTAAAGCAAAGCAAGGAAAACCTCATTCCACCTTATTTTCATCCCAGTTCCGCACATATAAGGGTAGGGCTGCTTTTTAACAAGTCTGTTGTAGCAACAGCCTGCAACCAACACACACGTGCTGTTATCTCTTTGTGGGAGATAAATTTACATTGTCCATTGTCGGGCCAGGCCATGGAAATGCAACATTTGCATTTTCCTGTCAGGATGTGCCAGCACGCTGCAGGGCAATCCCAAAGCAGGAGTTGGGCACTAAGGTGAGGCAGAGGAAGGAGCAGCCTGACCTCCTGCCAGGCACTGCATGCTGCTGTTTAAAAGGGTTTCAGAGGGGATGGAGAGGAGCCCAAGCAAAGATCCAGAAGCGTGTCACCAGTAAAAATATCATAACACAGCCTCAAGGCTTGCAAAGACTCTCCTCACTGGTCCTTACTCGTATGGGTATTCCCATTCCCTTCGTTGTAGGCTGGGAGACCCAAGCCTTGTTTTTGCATGCTGGATCTCAGGAGGATGCACACACACACTGATCTTGCCCCTGGATTCAAGTGAGCCCCACCATCCTCCTTGGGATGCTCCATCCTCTAAACATCCCGGCTTCCTTCACTTGTGTTTTCTCTTTTCCTGTTTTACAGTGACTCCACAGTTCCCCCATCACTGCCTGTTGTTTCTTCCAGTAGCTCACCAAGGCTGTAACATCTGTCTTGTTTCATCCATCCTTGTCCCCTTCCAGTGGGGAGGGCTTTGTGTGCAGTTTCTGTTTTGGCAGGATTTTCAGGTTTGGCTTTTTTTTTTCCTCTTTTTTAAAGCCAGCAGTAGAAACGTTTCGCTCCTTCCAGCTCCTGTGTTTAAATTAGGAAAGAGCAGATCGCTGGTGGCTGGGGGGAACAGGGAAGATTGATGGAGTTTCTGCAATCCCATGGGAGTTCCCTGGCAGGCTCTTGGGAAGCTGCTGAGTCCTGCAGGGATGAACCTCACCCTCATGGTAACAGCTCTGTTTTGCCTGAGGAGCCATCAGGAGCGCCACCATCATTGTCATCCAGGAGCATTAGATCTCACAGATATGCCCTTGAATGCCTTAAAAATAGAGAACAAAATCTCCTACCCCTCTGCACCATGTCCCAGGGGGTTGGGCTTTTGCTTGGACCTTTTGACAGGAGAAGAGGAAACTGCCTCAAGCTGTGCCAGAGGAGGTTCAGGTTTTCAGCATTCCAAGGGGCTGCCCAGGGAGGTGTCCAAGGAATGACTGGATGTGGCACTCAGGGCTCCGGGCTGGTGACAGTCAGAGGGTGGATTTAATGATGATCCTGGCGATCTTTTCCAACTCTAATGATTCTTTGATTCCCTCCCCAGATGCCATCCTGCTGACTGGTGTTTGCCCTCTGCCCCTCCGTGCCCGTTCCTGACTGCCGGAGCTGCCTCTGTGTTCTGCATTTCCTCCTCACTCCAGCCTTGTATCCCTGACGCTTTTCCTGGCACCCTTCCCAGCTCCTCTTGCTGCCAAGTCAGACTCAGTACAAGCGTCTTGTATTCCCTTCCAAATCCTTTCCTATCGTGGCAAATAAACCCACTGTCCTCCACACACACACTCCTGATATTATCCTTGACAGCTCTTCACTTCTGGCACTCAGCTGCTGCTTAATCATATGGTTTCTTTCTCTGAGTCACCTCGTGTGCTCTTGCAGCCAAGAGCTTGACTTTGATTTGGCAATGTCACGGCAGGAGCACATCCCTCGGGATCCCATCGCTGCCCCGCATGTCCCGCTGCCTCCAGCAGCTCCTCGGTGCTCTGCTGTGGGCTGGCATCAGTGCCTCTGGAGAGTGGGACCATTCCCTCCCCTCTGCCCTCCCGCACACACCACCAGCACCCCGCTCCACCCTGCTTTTCCTGATTTTATCATTTCCCTGCTGCTTTGCAGAGTTTCTGTTCTTAGCACAGAGCGACCTGCCTGACCTTGACTCCCAGGTAGCCCTGGCGCTCAGATCCCTTCTCCAAACATCCTCCCACTGAGGCCCCTCTCCCCCACGCTCTCGTCCTTCTGACATTTGCAAAGAGGGGGGCAAGCACAGCAAACCAAACAAATCCAGCAAATACCGCTGGAAAAGGGGAACCAACGCGATGTGCAGGGAGCACCGGGAGTAAGCTCGCTGCCTTCCGAGCCCTGTCCTTCCCCTGACCCCTCCTGCAGCACGTCTGCTCCGTGCTGCGGGCCCGGCACGGGACCCCCGCTCCTCCCCAGCTCCCCTGTGTACCTACAGAGCGATAACCGAGCTCTGCTCCTCCCTAGGAAAACAACCGGAGCTTCCCAGAGGAGCTGTTTGCAGACAGCGCTGCAAAACCGCTTCCCCGCGCCGCTCTTTGTACTGAGCAAATGTAAGGGCAGCCTAAAGCCAGAGGGCTGGGATAAAAGTTGGATTTCTCATTGTCCAGAGAACGCTGCAGGTGTGGACACACCTATTCACCCTCCCAGCCCCTGGGCCGGTCCTGCTTTGTGTGAAGAGGGTGTTGGTGTTTATTGCCTTTTTCCCCAGCTGCACACTGGCACGGACTTTGCTCCTCTGGGCTGGGATTTCTAAGCAGCGGGAGGCTTTCCACGTGTGTTTGAGAAGGTACAAAGCCTGCCGGAAAACAATGGAAATAGCTGCCTTATGACTGCGGCGTGTCACGCACTCGGTTCTTGCCCGCTCGTTTGTCCTTGGAGCTGCTCGCGCTGCCTGGAACCTGATCCCGAGCGGTGCCGGGCGCCGGGGCTGGCACGAACACCGGCACCGTGCCATGGGCACAGACACGGCCGCGGTCCGGCCTGGCCGGAGCTCGAGGCCTCGGGCAGGGGCTGACCGACCCCCTCAGCCCGGAGGCACCGCGGATGTGTGGAGCGGGCGGTGGGTTCCGTGAGGAGTGGGGGGTTCCTGGGGGCTTCCTGCCGGGAGGAAAGAGCTGCCTCAGAGCTGAGTACTTCTCCTGTGCTCTGCTTCCAGCAGGGCTCCTGGCCTGGGAGCATCCCGGCTGGCTCTGCCAGGATCTCCCCCCAATCCCCTCGGACAGGCTCCCTCTGTGCAAGCTTCCTTCAGATCCCAAGGACAGGATCTCCTTTATTTCCCTCCCCTCAGCCCCCCAGGACTGGATCTTCTCATCCACAGGTTCCCCTTTGTCCAATCTCCCTTCAGGTCCCCAAGCACAGGATTGCCTCCATTTCCCCCAGCACTGGATCACCCCACCTGCTCCTCCAGGACAGGCTCCCCTCAGCCTCCCCAAACACGGGATCCCCAAACACAGGATCGCCTCCATTTCCCCCAGCACTGGATCCCCCACTTGCTCCTCCAGGACAGGCTCCCCTCAGCCCCCGCCTGTAAATGGATCCCCTCAGAACCCCCTGGGACAAGCTCCCCTCAGCCTCCCCAAACACGGGATCCCCAAGCACAGGATCGCTTCCATTTCCCCCAGGACTGGATCCTCCCACCTGGTCCTCCAGGACAGGCTCCCCTCAGCCCCCGCCTGTAAATGGATCCCCTCAGAACCCCCTGGGACAAGCTCCCCTCAGCCCCCGCCTGTAAATGGATCCCCTCAGAACCTGCTGGGACAAGCTCCTCTCAGCCTCCCCAGCACAGGCTCCCCTCAGCCCCCCCAAACACGGGATCCCCAAGACTGGATCCCTTCAGCTCCCTCTGGCCAAGCCCCCTCCAACCCCTCCTCAGCGGGCACAGCCGGGAGGGGGCCGGGATGCAGCAGCCTCCGTTCCCCCGTTCCTCCCTCCCTGCCTGCTGCGTGCTGCAGCCCGCCTTCCCCCCGCCCTGCCGCGCTCGCCGCCCGCGGTGATCCGCGCTGAGCTCACGGCCGCGCCTCACGACACCCCGGCTCGGCACGTCAGCCCCGCCATCGCGTGAGAGCCGCCGCCCGCCGCCCCCCCGCCCGCCCGCCGCCATCACGCACGGCGGGAACAGCTGCCGGCACGGCGCGGCCAGACCCCGCTGCCAGCCGAGGCGGGCTCTCGCCAGCTCTTATTAATGCGGATCTTAATTAATGACCCCCCGCGGGGGGCGAGCCGCCCTTCACACGCAACGCGCACTTCCCCCCCCCCCCCCCCCGCGCCTCCGTCAGCGTCGCCCGCGCTTGGCGTGGAAGCACGAAGAGGTTAAAATGGAGGCGGGGGCGTGAGGCGGCTGCCAAGGCGGGATTAGCGCGGCTCGGAGCTCGGCACGCAACGCGGGACGGGGCACGGCGGCCACACGCGAGGGACCCGCTGTGACACGCGTGGCACCGCCGTGCAAAGCCGGGGGGGGAGACGGAGGGCACCGGGCGCCCGAATGGGCGCCCGGTGCCCTCCGTCTCCCCCCCGGCTTTGCATCCCTCTGTTGAGACAGCACTTACTCACCCATTTTTCTATTCCCCCCCCTTTACTGCTGCAATTTTCCAATGAAAAAAAAATGTTTCTGTCCCCTAAAATTCACCACTTTCTTCAATCCAGCCCCCCTTTCCTCCCCATTCATCTCCCAGACTTTACTGATGCTTCGCCTCAGAGACGGGTCGTAAATTAAATTAAGGTCACCTCGTTTTTTTGTTGGTTTTTTTTTTTTTTTTTTTGCCATAAGCTATTCCCCAGTTTTGTGTGTGTGTGTGCCTAAATTACGGGTTTGGGGGTGTATTGTTCTATATAAAGCTGTAGGGAATGTTTTGGGGATGTAGGAATTCCTTTGGGCACACGGTCCCTGCTGTGTGATAAAGGCAAGTCCCAACAGGGACTGGGTTTTGGAGGAACCCATCAGCGCTGGAAAGAAGGGCAGAAAGTGGAATTAATCCCGCTGAAATCTCGCTGCCAATCCTTCCCTGATTTATTTATTTTCGTGACTGCGTGTGCGCTCCAGTGGGTCTCACGGGGAGCTGGCGGCTCCCGGTTCATCCCGAGGCTGAGCTCGTGCCTCGGGTGTGACAGGCAGATGACCCGGCTGGCAGGGCTGGATTTGGGGTGGCGGGGACTAACTTTGGGGTGTCTGAGCCGAAATTGGGCTGGTAGGGCTGAATTAGGGGTCTCAGATACAGCACTGAGGTGTCAGGAGGGGCTTTGGGGGTATCACGGTTAAATCTGGGCTGTCACAGCCGGCTGGGGGGGGGCAGAGGTGGTTTTGGGGTGTTAGTATAGACTTTGGGGAGTCAGGGACTGGTTTGGGATGTCAGGGCCAAATTCGGGACATTGGGGTTAGCTTTGCGAGCGCAGGGCCAAATTTGGGGTGGCAGGGGCGAATCTGGGATGTCAGATTTTGGCTTTGGGGTGTCAGGGTTTGACTTCAGGGTATTGGGGTGCTTCGGGGTGGCGGGGCCGAATTTGGGGTGCCAAGATTTGGCTTTGGTGTGTCAGAACCGAATTCGGGATTTTGGGGCCGGCCTCGGAGTGGCAGGGCCGAATTTGGGGGTGTCAAGGTTTGGCTTTGGGGTGTCAAGGCCCAATTTGGGATGTCGGGGCCGGCTTCGGGGTGTCAGGAGCGGCTCTGGGGAGCCAGGGCTGGCTTTGGGGTGTCAGGGGGATCTTTGGGGTGTCAGGGAGGGTCTTTGGGGCGCATTTACCCCCGACCCCGCGGCCAGCCCGGGCCGCGCTCCCCCGGCCCCCTCACGGCAGCCGCTCTGACGCGCATGCGCCGTTGCCGCGGTTACGGCGGACGCCGCGGCCACAAAATGGCGGCGGCCGCCGCGCCCCCCCCGCCCCTCACGGGTCCCCCTTGCCGGGACCCCGGCGGGCCCTGACCCCCGAGCCCCCCGGAGCCCCGAGCCCCCCGCCGCTCCCGGAGCCCCGAGCCCCCCGCCGCTCCCGGAGCCCGCCGCCGAGCCTGCGGGAGGCCATGGAGCGGCGCGGCCCCGTCCACGCGCTGCCCGAGGAGATCCGCAAGGTACGAGCTGTGGGAATGCCAGACCCCCAACACTCGGAGCTCCCGCAGCAGTTCAGGGATGTTGCCCAGGCCTGTGAGCAGCGGTGCATTCATTAGCTGTACATTTTGGTCCTGGGTTAGGTGGGGTGTTGGGTTTCCTCACTCTTTGTGCGGTGTAATTCCAGTAATTCTGTAGGAACCCTGCAGAGGAACACCTGAGTCTGTGCCGGGGCTGTCACTGCAGGTGAGTCTCAGATTTCCCCTTTCTGGCGTGTTTTGCTGCCGGGAGTTCGGAAGGACTGCAGAGCATGACATGTTCCAGAGGAGTATCAACACACGAAAGGACGGAACATTCCCCTTCCTCTCCCCTCGTGTCTCTGTGTGTTCTTTTGTTTGCGAGACAGATGATTGCCGGTGTAACAGCGCTGTTGTTTATATGGCTCAATTTAGGAGGAGGCTGCACTCAAGTGGAACACGAGTCACTTTCTGTAACACTATCAGGTTTTCACTCTGGCAGTGCAACACCCAGCCGTCCTCATTCCTCGCTCTGCAGCTCATAATTGACAAGTCATTTAAAAGCTTTGTGTACTCAGCCTGGAGAAATTCTCTCTGGCTTAGTCCAGGAAGCTGTTCAGACAATTTCTGAGATGATTTCTGAGAAATCAAGGATGGGTACGATAGACAAAGAAAGGGGAAAGGAATACTTAGCCTTAAAAAAAAAAAAAAAAAAAAAAAGAAGGGAAGAAACTGTGGAACACTTTCAGACTCGTGAGCAGCTGTTTTGGTAGCAGGAAGGATCCCACTAAGTTTGTTTATTTAGCAGTTAGTTTTTTTAGCCCCAACGGGGTACAGTGGTGAGCAAAAATCAGTGTAAGCTTCTCACAGAAACAGTTGTACCAAACTGTTGGAGCTTGTTACTGCTTAATATTTCCTTTAACGACTTCAAGCTGCAGTTTGGTGGCACTTGAGCCTGTTTTATGTTGGGAGCAGTTCCTGCTCCATGTGCTAGGCGTATGCTGGCACAAGGAGGGAGCAGCAGCCAGGGCAGTGACATTAATTCTGTCAGCAGCAGTGTCAGTGGCTGCTGGTTACCACTGAGCCAGGAGCTTGGATTACAATAAGGAATATGCTGGTGCCAGTCGGGAAGGGGTGTGAGCACTCTGGGAACAGCATTAAACGCCATATTCTTAGGAAAAAGAAGTCATTTAAAATTAATCCAATGCATCAATACGAAATCCATAATAACCTCCTTGTCAGACTTAACAGTGAGAGCTGTAGTCAGGTCATAAGCAGAATAATATGAACACGGGGATGTTACACAGAAAGAATCTGTTAATGTATTAATAGTTTTAACATCTCAGTAATTGTAATAGGAATCACTTGTGAAACTTGGGTCTTTGTTGTCCCTCTGTCCAGGGCTGTTGAGGTTTCAGTTCTGAGCTGCAGGCTTTAAAAATAACGATGTGACTGATGGGAATTTAGAAAAGAGCAAAAATAGTAATGAGCTTTAAAATCTTCTAAGAAAGGATAATAGAGCTGGGTTTGCTCATTCTGGAAAATACCTGAGGGCACAGTAACTGCTCACAGGAGGCGGTGGTTCATTTCCAGGTGCAAATGAGTCTTTTCCTCACATTTCTGGATGTACTTTGGTTGACTGCTCTGAAACTCTGGAGCAGCTCTCCCAGGCCGTTGTGGAATTCTCCCAGTGGGATTGTCACTTCAGCTTGTCCCTCGAAGGAGAGGATGGGGCAGGCAATCTCTGGAGATCCCACCAGTGCTGGGTACACCTTTAACAAAAAATCCTGTGCAGAAGACGCAGGATTTCCAGATATGGATAGACTTCTGCTCCTGTCCCATCCTCCTCGTGCCACGTGTGAGCTCCAAGGCAGCGACAGCCCGGGATTTGGGATCTGAGAAAGTGTACCCAGGGGTTTTACACATCCTGTGCTGTTGCTCATCTCCTCCTCAGCCGGCTGGTGTTGTAGCTGCAGCATGGTTCCATGGTTACAAGTCATTCTCACCATTTCCTGCCCTTGCACCTCCCGTCCTTTCTGCACACACGTCCTCATTCCCTCATTCCCTCCCCGTTCTCTGCCGCCCAGATTTTACAGCCTCTCCTTTGGAATCTCCCTTGCAGCTGGCTCCCGACACGGCGTGTGCCAGGGGTGTTCCCTGGCCAGGCGCTGGGATGCATGGATGGATGGATGCATGTATGGATGATGGATGGATGGATGGATGATGGATGGATGGATGGATGGATGGATGATGGATGGATGGATGGATGGATGATGGATGGATGGATGATGGATGGATGGATGGATGGATGGATGGATGATGGATGGATGGATGGATGGATGATGGATGGATGGATGGATGGATGATGGATGGATGGATGGATGGATGATGGATGGATGGATGGGGGATGGATGGATGATGGATGGATGGATGGATGATGGATGGATGGATGGATGGATGATGGATGGATGGATGGGGGATGGATGGATGGATGCTGGATGGATGGATGGATGATGGATGGATGGATGATGGATGATGGATGGATGATGGATGGATGGATGGATGGATGATGGATGGATGGATGGATGATGGATGGATGGATGGATGGATGATGGATGGATGGATGGATGGATGATGGATGGATGGATGGATGGATGGATGATGGATGGATGGATGGGGGATGGATGGATGGATGGATGCTGGATGGATGGATGGATGGATGATGGATGGATGGATGGATGATGGATGGATGGATGATGGATGGATGGATGGGGGATGGATGGATGGATGCTGGATGGATGGATGGATGATGGATGGATGGATGATGGATGATGGATGGATGATGGATGGATGCATGGATGGATGGATGATGGATGGATGCATGGATAGATGGATGGATGGATGATGGATGGATGGATGATGGATAGATGGATGGATGATGGATGGATGGATGGATGGGGGATGGATGGGGGATGGATGGATGGATGCTGGATGGATGGATGATGGATGCTGGATGGATGATGGGTGGATGCTGGATGGATGGATGGATGCTGGATGGATGGATGCTGGATGGATGCATGGATAGATGGATGGATGATGGATGGATGATGGATGATGGATGGATGATGGATGGAAGGATGGAAGGATGGATGGATGATGGATGGATGGAGGATGGATGATGGATGGATGCATGTATGGATGATGGATGGATGGATGGATGGATGATGGATGCATGGATGGATGATGGATGGATGGGGGATGGATGATGGATGGATGCATGGATGGATGGATGATGGATGGATGGATGATGGATGGATGGATGCTGGATGGGTGGGTGGATGGATGCATAGATGGATGCATGGATGGATGGATGGATGGGGGATGGATGGATGGATGATGGATGGATGGGGGATGGATGGATGATGGATGGATGATGGATGGATGGATGGATGGAGGATGGATGGATGGATGATGGATGGATGGATGATGGATGGGTGGGTGGATGGATGCATAGATGGATGCATGGATGGATGGATGGATGATGGATGGATGGATGGATGGATGATGGATGGATGGGGGATGGATGGATGGGGGATGGATGGATGATGGATGGATGGATGGATGATGGATGGATGGATGCATGGATGGATGGATGGATGGGGGATGGATGGATGGGGGATGGATGGATGATGGATGGATGGATGGATGGATGATGGATGGATGCATGTATGGATGGATGGATGGATGGGGGATGGATGGATGGATGATGGATGGATGGATGATGGATGGATGGATGGGGGATGGATGGATGATGGATGGATGGGGGATGGATGGATGGATAGATGGATGGATGATGGATAGATGGATGCTGGATGGATGGATGATGGATAGATGGATGGATGATGGATAGATGGATGATGGATGATGGATGGATGATGGATGGATGGATGATGGATAGATGGATGGATGATGGATGGATGGATGATGGATAGATGGATGATGGATGGATGATGGATAGATGGATGATGGATGGATGGATGGATGATGGATAGATGGATGATGGATAGATGGATGGATGATGGATGGAAGGATGGAAGGATGGATGGATGATGGATGGATGGAGGATGGATGCTGGATGGATGGATGGATGGATGATGGATGGATGGATGCTGGATGGGTGGATGGATGGATGATGGATGGATGATGGAGGGATGGATCCATGGATGGATGGATGCTGGATGGATGGATGGGTGGATGGATGCATGGATGGATGGATGATGGATGGATGATGGATGGATGATGGATGGATGGATGCTGGATGGGTGGGTGGATGGATGCATAGATGGATGCATGGATGGATGGATGATGGATGGATGGATGATGGATGGATGCTGGATGGATGGATGGATGATGGATGGATGATGGATGGATGGATGCTGGATGGATGGATGGATGATGGATGGATGATGGATGGATGGATGATGGATGGATGGAGGATGGATGGATGGATGATGGATGGATGGATGCTGGATGGGTGGGTGGATGGATGCATAGATGGATGCATGGATGGATGGATGCTGGGTTGTGACACTCACACGGGATCCAGGAGCTGCCTCACAGGGCAGCCTGCAGAGCTCTCGTTGTTCCTCTCCTTGGAGCTGCACAAGCTGCTTATCACGATTTTATTTGAAAGGAAGTTTTAGTCTAGAGGGAAGGGGATTTCTCAGCATTTTGTTAAGGGAATGATAGACATGAAGGGACTTTGGTTCTTCATGTTCTGATCAATTTTGCCTCAGAGAACTGTGTAAAAACTTTTACATGTCCCTGCTTTCTTCTGTCTCTCGTTCCTTCTGCTCTCGCACCACTTTCACAACATTGCATTTCTCATTCATTGCAAGATGGGTGCTAAATGAAAGAAACAAAATCAATAGCGGAATAAAACATCTACATGTCTGTTATTAAAGTTTATAGTATTCTTTTATATTTATAGTTGCATACTTCTTGGAAACTAATTGTTAGCAAAGATGGAAATCGGTGGCTTTTAATGCCTATTTTTAATGTATTTACATAGAGTTTCTGCAAGCAAACTCAGCCTGAGAGGTGTCACAGAGCCCAGCAGGGTACAGAAGGGAGTTAGTGTTTCCTTGACTCCAATGTCATGGATGTGTATTTCTGGGGACTTCTGGTTTTGGTGTTTGGTTCATGTTTTATTTTGGTTTAATTTTTCCTCAAAGCTTTTATATTTCACCTTGTGAAATATAAAAGTTGTTTGTTGCCAGTGGTAGATGAATCTTTTTTTGTGCCTTTGGACTTTGTGGCAGGGAAATAGAAGGGAAGAAGCAGCTTTGTACTGAAGATCTCCCTGAAACAGGAAACAGAACAACAACAGAATGACCCAAGTCCTCACAGCAGCAAACACAGTTATATTTAATTTCATATTTTATTTGGCAGGAAAAAAAAATTAAGCTTTGTTACCGTAAATCATAAAATTAATAGGGCCAAGATACCCTTAGAGATTGAGAGTTCTGTCAGCCCAGGAGCTGAGGAGCTCAGGCCGGGCAGGAAGGCTGAGGCTGTTCCCCGTGAGGACAGAACGTCCTGTGGTGTCCCCAGAGTATCGGGTACACCACAAGTAGCAAACGGGTACTCGGTGCCTCTCCCACGTGTGCTATAGATTGGGCACAGTATGGGCCCTGTATGAGCACATCACGTCAGCTTTCCCTTCTCCTGCTCTCTGTGAACCCAGCGCTGGGGTTTTCTTGTGAAAGCTTCTGGAACACAGAGTTCCAGCTGTGGTTGGGAGCCCACGAGCCTGTCCCGTCCTCCAGGACAGCACAGCTCTGTGTTTGGGACGTGCTGCATTGGCACCAGCAGGGATTTAAAAGCAGATAAATTTCCAATTTGTGGCCTCCAGATAAGCGTGGTAGAATGGCAGGGCCCTTTTCAGCATCCTGCTGGCCCCCACCTTCTGGATTCTCCTGGAGAATCCAAGCTGCTCCAGTGCCCACAGAGGTTTTCAGCACTGGGCTGTGGAATTTGTAATGTTTTGTGGCGTTGGGTTGTCAGGCTCCTGCTGTGGGAGTGTTCTGAGTGGCTGGGGAGTGCTCTGGAAATGGGAGAAACTCCTGGAATGGTTTGGGTTGGAAGGGATCCCAAAGTCCCATGGGCAGGGACACCTTCCACCATCCCAGGTGGCTCCAAGCCCAGTGTCCAGCCTGGCCGTGGGCACTTCCAGGGATTGTATCCAGATGTTCAGTCTCTCCACTGATGGACACTCCACACCCTCTCTAGGCAGCACAGCCAAGCTTTTCTCATCAGCCCAGGGCTGTGTTCTCTATATCCAAGGTTTTCTCACAAAACCAGGGTTGTGTTCACTGCAGCCAAGGCTTTCCACCCTTTCTGCAGCCAGTGTCCAAGCGTGCTGCTGGGAACTGGAGGGACTGGAACCTCCTCACCTCCCACCCGCGGGGTGCAGCCAGGAGGGGCCTCCTGACAGTCACACCTAGGGACGCAGAGAGTTTTACTCAGGCAAAGGTCTGCTTAACAATGGGCTAAATCATCCTCTGTGCGCTGCGTTTTGTCAGCAGATGCTTTGTGGCAGCCCTCGGGTTGAGTTCTCCACTGGAACGTGCCCTGACGCGTCCCAAGGAAGCTGGGGAGCTCAGGAAGGGGCGCTGGGCTGGTGTTTGCAGGCTCGTGTGAGTGTGAGAACGCGTTAGGATTCATTGTTCTGCTTTCCTCCAGGCTGCAGAGGGCTCAGCTACCTGAGCTCCCCATGTTATTCCCTGTCGTGACACAGGGATTATCCCAGGGCATGTTTTGAATGAAGCAACCTTCTGGTTTTACTCCCAGCCTGCTTCTCCACTGTTCATGTGTTCAAAGCAAGCACAGGGGTTTTTATTTTGCAACTGTGATTTTACGGGCAGGGAGCAAATAATGATGTGAACAGTGTGGCTCAGCAGTACCATCTGTATTGCTTTGGGGTAGATGCTGATTGAAAACTTGGCCCATAATACACTTTGTTTCTTTTAAAAGAAGTGAAGTTTCCACTGAGACCTTTTAAAAAATCTTTCTTTGACTAAGGCAAATATAAATTTCAATCTGGTACCTCTTCATTTTGCATATGCATCAAAAAGACTCCCCTTTCTTCCTCAAAAATCAGTGGTGTGGTTTGAGTCATCTTTTCTTTTTGTGCAATGGTAATTGACTGCTGTGTCAGAAGAGGGACACACAGGATGAGACACATGAAAATAATGTGAGAGAGGAGTGAAACAAAAAAGAAAGTAAAATTGGGTAACAAGGTAGAATAAATCAACATACAGAAATACTTTAAGACCACCCAGCTGCATCATAAGGGTTTCTTTTTTCTTGACTTTTATGTTTTCAGCTACAAGTTTAATTTGGACAAATCCAGAGTTTTTTGGTTTTGACCAGTCCTTGCTGAAGCAATCTCAGTCCTGACAGCTCCACCAAGCGCTGTGGACCAAGGAGCACAGGGTGGTTGTGAGGAATTTCTCCATGGAAGGGGCTGTCCAGCCTGGCCCAGCTGCCAGGGCTGGGGTCGCCATCCCTGCAGGGATTTATCAGCCCTGTGGATGTGGCACGTGGGGGGCGTGGGTGCTGTGGGGTGGTGCCACTCGATGCTCTTGGAGGGAGTTCTGGGATGGGTGATCCGTGTGCTGGGTGCTGCAATGTCAAAGCCCTGCCAAATGAGAGAGGAGCTCACTCTTCTAAACAGGAATCCAGCTCTCCGTTGTGGGGTGTTTGTGGGTGGAACGTGGAATTCCAGAGGAGGGGGGTGGTGGTGCACGAGCTGACACACCCCGGAGTTATTTGGTCAAGTTCAAGTGGTGCAAATTCCTGTCTCATCATTCAAAAGGCTAAAAATGGTCCAGACCACCAATTTCTTTTCTTTTTTTTTTTTTTTTTTCCTTACAGCTTATGCTCTACAGATGAAACTGAGTCAGACAGATGTAATTTGAGTGATTATCCCTCTTGGCTCAGTCCTCCCCTTGCCCTGGTAGCTAAAGAAATCTTTGTAACCAGGGGATAATATTTCCTTCCAAAACCAACTGCAGAGTGGAAACTGTTCCCCCAGATGCTTTACAGCATCTGTGCATCACTCACAACTGTAGCTCAAAGTCTTATGGATAAATATCTTCCCAGATCAAGCACTTTGTCCTCAGCAAAACTGTTTCTTTAATTCCTAATTGATTTTTTCTGTTCACTGCTTGTCCTCAGTGCTCACTCAGGACATGCAAGTCCCCTTTCTACTCAGAGCTCTGATAGTTTCCTTTTCTGTTCCTTCCAAACTATTTTCCCCTGTTTTTTTCCTGCTTTGAAGTTAAAATGGCAACAGTGTTTTTATCAAATGGAAACGGTGAAATATGAAATCTAAAACCATGCATTTGTATTTAGTACACATCCTTAGTGGTTACTCAGCAATCTCACTGCTCCAGAAGAGGTAATTTGTAAGCATAAAAACTGATGAGTTTGTTTCCTACGGATTTTGTGAAATGGTTGGTCAACTTTGGTGTCCAAGAGACAAGGTCTAGCGGAGCTAGATAAATGGAATGGAACCATAATTTATTTATAAGGCTGCCAGGGGCCAAGTATAGATGGGATATTGGAATTCCTGGGTCAGATTGGATATTGGGAAGGAATTCTTCCCTGGGAGGGTGGGCAGGCCCTGGCACAGGTGCCCAGAGCAGCTGTGGCTGCCCCTGGATCCCTGGCAGTGTCCCAGGCCAGGCTGGACAGGGCTGGGAGCACCTGGGACAGTGGGAGGTGTCCCTGCCATGGCAGGGCTGGCACTGGGTGGGATTTAAGGTCCTTCCAACCCCAACCCTTCTGTGATTCCATGAGAGAGGAACCTTGGATTTAGGATGGGAAATCAGGCCAGTGCCTTCCTTGCTCTATTCACTTTCATCTGGGTCCTGTTAATTTTCCAGGTACCCTGGACAGATGTGCTGGGTTTAAACTGTGGCTGGCATCATTCAACATGTGCCAAATCCATTCCTGGTGTCAGGGAACTGTTCGTGTATTAAGGTGGATATTTGGAAGCTGTTCAATCTGTACACTTACTGCAGTGCTTGCAGGGTAATTATTAATGTGCAGAGCAAGGTCCAGATTTACACAGCCTTTCCTATAGTGTGATTTTTTTGACTCTGTAGCCAATACTGTAAAAATCCAACCTGATCAGAAATCCTCCCAGATTTTAATTTCACCTGAGGAATGGATGGGAAGGAGAGCACTTCCAGCTGAGCCCAGACAGGGAGTATTTGTTGTTCTGTGACTTCATTTGTTTTGAAATTCAGTAACAAAACTGACTTTGAAAATGAAGACGTTTTGGTACTTGCACAAACCCTTTTCAGTTCAGACCCCTGGAGATTCTATTTTGTTTTTGATGGGAGAAGCAGTGAAAGTTCTCAGCTGTTTGTGTGAGCAGCAGCAGTGGCTGTGCTGCACAGAGCACCGTGTCCTCTCTGTGATAAAACCCCCTCCTGTGCTCCCTGCACAGCTCGTTTTGTCCTTTTCCAGTGCTTTGGAACTTTGGGGTACTTATCCTGAAGAACAGTTTCAGGTTTCCAAGCACAGACTGCAGCTGCCAGGAAAAATAAACTTGTATTTTCAGCTCCTTCAGAGCAGCTGTAACCAGGGGGGTTTTAAACTGGGGCAACATTAAGAAATGGGGAAATAAAGCTTGTCCAGGGCACCCTGAAACACTGTTTATATCAAGCTATATTTAAACTCCTAAAGGTTGTTGTATGAGTCTTTAATTTATAATTTTTGAAAGCTCTTTTCTTTCCTCTGGGTAGGGTTTCTTTCTGTTTATCCCAATGTCTCTAAACATCTCTCTTTTTTTTTTTTTTTCTTCTTCTGTAAAAACAAAGTTTCTTAATTGGACTTAAACTGTTTGAGCAGGTGCTTGCGTGTTCCCTGCTTCAAGGTTAATGACTGGATCAGTTGGAAAAGCCTGTTTCCCAGTTTAATAAATGGCCTTTCCATTGGATGGGTGTTACATGCTCTGTGTTTTGCAATCAGTCCTGAGTCCTTCATTCCTGGCAAAGGGGTTTCAGATTCCACAGCCCCCCAGTGCCATGGACACCACATCAGCATCACTCATGAATTATTTTTGTGAAGATTGTGGATAGCATCACTTTATTCACTCTCCCTCATCTTGCCTCCTTCACTTGGATGTGAGCTGTCGGAAACCCACAGAAATAACATTTATCTGGTAATCCCAGATTCATTAATGAAATTGCTTTATAAAACACAGCGTTTCATTTTCCATGAGTACCTCCAACCTAACTCAGAAGTACTTTAGCATTTCAGTGGGAGTTCCCACATATCAAATTGATGTATCTTGGGAAGTTGCCAGGAAGGAAAAGTGCTGCTCTAGCTGGGGTTCATTTTGCTAATGAAGATTTTTGTCTTTATTTGTTAAAGCAATAACATCATCTGATATTAAATGTTCCAGAGCAGCAAGTGGTTTAAATTGTTTGGATTTATTATTATTTCTTAGCGTGACTGAGGTTTTTTTGTTTTGTTTTGTTTTGTTTTTTGTTTGTTTGTTTGTTTGTTTTTTTTTTTTGGTTGTTTGTTTTTTGTTTTGGTTTTTTGTTTTTTTTTTTTTGTTTGGTTTTTTGTTTGTTTGTTTTTGTTGTTGTTTTTTTTGTTTTTTGTTTTTTTTTGTTGAACCTGTTCCTCTGAGACAATCTGAAGCATTTTCTCTCTTTGTAGATGTCCCGGGAGCAGACAGTGTGCAAATACTGCGGGGTCAGCTACCTGACACTCCACGAGTTTAAGGTGATGGAAGACAAAGTCAAAGCAATGGAGAAGGAGATTAAAGTTTATAAGGGAAGTCTAGAACGGGAGCAGAGGCTTCAGGCAGAATTGCAGGCTCTTCACCACGACCTTGAGCGCTGCCGGGCTGAGAGCGAATCCAAAACTGAAAGGTCAGAGCACATCATCTCCTCTGCTGATCCTCTCCTGTGTGTGGCAGGGAATTTCAGCCCAAAGCAGCTTAAAATACAAATAACATTTGTCTTTCTTTTCTCAGATGGCCCATGTACACTGTAATACCTGATTTAAATCATCTTTCCTAGTGTCCTGTGGAAGCAGGTTCAGGCTTCCTGAGCAGTTTTAGGAGCAGTCAGTATGTGGAAGGTGAAGGAAAGGCCAGAAGGCACTCAGAGGGATTTCCCCTGCACACCCTCCCCAGGGGAATTGATTAATATCTCATCTTATCATCTTGGAATAAATCTCTAATATTCCAGGTGAAATTCCACAGGACTGGGAGTTCCACAGCTCTGAAATTTGGGCTGACTGTCTCACAATAAAGAATTCCCAGTGTTCTTCCCTGGCAATCTCAGGATTCCCTCTCTGCAGGGTTGGTACAGAACCCTAAAGCAATGAGGAACTGCCAGGGGCATTGTGCTTCACAAACAGGAGCTTTCACATCCTTACACTGATGGGAAGGCCCCAGTTAAAGGGGGAATTTGGTACCATAAAACTCCAGTAATTAATGATAGATCTCAGAGCCACATTTGGGTTTTCAGGGCACAATTAGGACCTTTAAGTGTGTTCTTTCAGCTCATATTTACAGGGTTTGTATCCTTTTCCATGCACATATTTTGGAATCTATTGTTATATTCCATTAATTGATTACAGTAGGACTATAAATAATTGATATTTTTAGTCAATTAATAAAAGATACTTTATAAAAATGCAGTTTCCTTGAGTTTGCTACTGATAGATTGAGGCTAAGAGAAACTCCTGGGTAACCTTTTGCTCATCTGACTCAAACAGAAGTTTTTTGTGAGGATGGGGTTCTAATTTTAATTATCAGCTCAGTTTGACTTTTGGGATTCCCAGGAGGGGTGTTCCTTGTGTGACTGCCTCACACCAAAGGATCTAGAGCTGGAGGTGCTCTTGAGATTGGACTGAAATGCTTTGGAAACCTGCTTTTTTGGGAGAATCACTCAAATACTGTTAAAAAATTAATTAATGGTCTTAGTTAGGCTTTTGCTTGCTAATATTACTAATAAAAGATTCATTTTAGAGCACAAGTTCCTGCAAAAGTGAACAAAATGCATTTATCTTGTAAATTACTCATAATGTTTCTTGCAATATCTTTTTCATTTAAATTTAACATCTTCCACCCCTCCTTCCCAATATTTAATATTTTCTGTGGTTTAATATCTATTTTTAAAGCTTGTTTGCTCCTTGTCCCCTTAATGACCCTGGCTGGCAGCTCTGGTGCCAGTGTGTGAGCAAATGCACTGGCAGCACATTCTTCCTGTTGAGGATCATTTGCCAGAGCTAAACTTTAAATTTTCATCGAGCTGACTTTTTCTAGTAAAGCTGGAACGGTTAATAAAATTTTTATCTCTGCACTTTTCCCCCCCTAAGGCTCCACTTGATTTAAAAGCTGCTGAAATCAAGTGGAGTACTTGCAGTAGGTTTCCATTCCAGCCATAAATCAACCATTGTGCCTTGTTAAGAAACTTGGCTGAATATTCCTTATCTTCTCCTTGCTGTCCTGGGCCTCTCTGACTACCTTGTGCTGTGGTATAAACTATTCAACATCCTGGCTCTGGCCAGGCTGACAAATCACTGCTCCCAGAAGCCAAACATGCCTTTTTCTTACTTTTATCTCTGCTAGACCAAGGGATTGAATCTCTTATCAGCTGCAGACTGTTTCAGGTTTCTGCTCCCTCCAGGTTCAGGTACTCCTGTTGGCAGCTGTGGTTAACCTTGAAAGCCACCTGGGAGTTTGCCTGTCCTTAGTTCCCTTTCCTTTGGGATCCTGGCAGGAGAAGGGGAACCAACTGCACTGATCCCACTCAGCTATTCAGCCTCATTCTGTGTTAAAATCACTTCAGTCTTGATAATTAATTGAATTACTACTAATCGAATTAGCAAGATTCAGCCGCATCCAGTGTAGGAAATGTAAAATAGATGCAAATGCTAAAGATGTCCTCATTGCCACATCCACACATGCCTTGAATGCTTCCAGGGGTGGTGACTTCACCACTTCCTGAACTGAAAATGAGCAGCTCCCGGCTGTGAAATGAAAGTGAGCAGCTCCTGGCTCTGGGCAGCTCCAAAATTTCATGACAGTGAAAATGCTGGGTGGAGCTTTTTCTTTTTTTTTTTTCTTTTTTTTTTTTCGGACAGAGTGTTCCAGGCTCCCGTGTGCATCCTGGCAGTGCCGGTGCTGCTCCATCCCAGCGGGGATGGATTGCTGTGCCTGGAACTCCTGAAATCCCCTGGAGCACAGGAGCTGCTCCTGTGTGCAGTGGGACACTGAGGGTGCTCCTGTGAGCACGGGGGTGACTCCAGCTCCGGGCAGCACCGCTCCTGTGTCCCGGGAGCACGGGGGGATGCCAGCACGCCTGGGAATTCTCACTGCGGGGCGGGCTGAGATCACTGCGTTCCCACCGTTCTCTAAATGCCGGCTTTTAACCATCCATTGGGCTCTCCCTGTGTGCTAAAAAGCCCCAAAATAACGTGTTCATTTTGCTTCCTTGCGATGGTAACAGCGGTGTGTCTTGCCTTTTCCACGGGTTCTTTAGTGTGTGACTGACCAGGACATGCAGAAACATCCCTTTAATGTCAGCTCTGGAACAGAAAGAGGAAGAAAAAATGTCTTTCCTTATTTACCAGTTTCTTTTTAATCCAAAAGATATTCAAATACTCCCCATTCTAGAAGAAGAATGGAAAATGAGCATCTGGCTCTCCCTGGCTCCCAGAGTTTGGATTTGTTAGTGGTCAGTGATAAATCCCTGCTTTTTTCCTCAGCTGCAAACATAGATTTGAATTCCTGTAGCTGTTTAGGGAATGGACATTTTCTTGTGAGTGACAACAGCTCTGCTCCCAGCCACAATCCAACAGATTTTATCTCTCCCCTCCTGCTCTCCACCTACTGGAAATTTGCAGGTAGCAAAGGGTAACATTTCCTAAAATGGTAATGCCAGGAATGTCTTCAATTTTTAATTTTTTCAAATTTTTTTTTCTGTTTCAGGGATCCCAATTGAGCCCCAAAACCTTGCTTTTTAACCCCCGGATCTTCAGTTCAGATTTTGTCTGCAGATCCAGGTTTCTTAACCAGGACTAGTATTTTTTTAAATGTGTATTTTGGTGCTGATCTGTGTGATAACAGTAACTAATGCACTGTTATAGTTTGGTTTAATTTTTATGTATTTTCAGCATAAATCATTCTCATTCTCTTCTGCTGTTTAAAATTGAAGCCAAGGCTGATGTAGTGCTTCTGCCAGCCTCTGGTTTTGTAAAATTCTTGTCTATTCAAACATTACTTATTTACTTGTGGCAATGAGTCACCCCCAGACGAATAGATCATTTTCTCTGTGTGAGCAGTAGGTGTTGAAAGCTTAAACAGGGGCTGGTTTTTAACAGTTGCTTGTCACTGGAGTGGTATTTTTGGGGCTGGAAGGCTGCTTTAGGATGGTTATCTACAGAAAACAGCTGGGGCTGATGTGCTGTGTGGGATTGTTCCACAGGAAGGGAATTGGATTCACCTCTTTTATTCCTGTGCAGTTCCATTCATCTCCTGACAATTATGGGAGCAAATGCTGAATTGTTGAAAGAGCAATGTTTAAAACTGTGTTTATTTACACTGGGATAGCTGTGCCTGAAAAACAAACTGGTGCTGCAAAGAGAAGTTCCCAAGGTAAATGTTAGAGGTGAAGAACACCTTGGGGGGAAGGTTCTGGGGGTGTTTGCTGTGCCTGAGGCCAGCACAGAGCTGGCTCCTGCCCTGAGAAACCTCAAACCAAACTTGGAGGTTGATTATTGGTGCAAACAATTCTGATTATTTTATTTACATCTGTAGGATAAAAACCCTGACAGTGGAACTTAAAACCAAGCAGGAGGAGATGAAAACTGTGAAAGCTGATTTGCAGTATTTCCAGGAGGAGAAGGAAGCTGCCTACAAGCAGTCACAAGTGCTCAGGTGAGAACCCAAAAAGAAATGTTGATGTTGGAAATGCTCTATTTCTTGCATATGTATTGTTTATAAAGATTCACCATAAACCTGGGCATACAGTCATTTAAACATGATTACTCTGATTTCTCAATTAAAAATGATTGTACAATTTCCTGTACAGGATTTTGAAATGATGAAACAAACCCAGTTTTCTTCATTTATGTATAAAAGCTCTAAACATTTAGATGGGGAAACTTATTATACATATATTCAATACACAGCACATTTCATACACTCAATTATTGTAACCCAATACAGTATAAATTATCAGATAATGGGAAAGTAGTAGTCAAGCTTAATTCAATTCCCAGCTTTTATTTATAGAATAATTTATAAATATACATCTGGTGTATTTTCTTTCTTGCAGAACTACCTTGGAACACCATTGCTCCACCCTGAACAAAGCTGTCTCACTGTTCCCTTTCATTAGAAGTGAATTAGACAGTATTAAAGAGGTCATCTCCACCAACATGGAGAACTTTGCTGCCATGAAGGAAGAAATTTTTCGGCAAATAAAAGCCATGAGCAAAGAAGCTCTGACAGGTAAATCCTCCTGCAACCATTTTGGGCAAGAGAAAAAAGGATCCTCCAGGGTGATGGTCCAGCATCCTTGTGGGAGCTGCTGGAGTGTCCTGCAGTGCTGCCCCCCAAACGGGCCAGGCTGCACCCCTTCCCTTCCAGCTGACTGGGAGGGCAAGTGAAGGAAAAGAGGAAAGGAATGAAGGTGGTGAAATACAATCCTGCTGTTAATTGTCCAGCTTAAGCAGAACATCAGGCTCTGAGGGTAAAATTCAAATTGGTCTCATTTTGAGTGCAAGGACTTCTGGAGCAAACCCACACCCAACAGCAGCAGCTCTCCCCACTCCCGTTCCTGAGTGAGAACAAACTGCCAAGTGCAGCCCTCCTTATCTGAGTGGTCCTTGGGCCTGCAGGGGACAGGGAGCAGCCCTGGGCTGGCCAGAATTCCCTTGGCCCCAGGCTGCTTCCTGCTCCCACAAGGGCCAGAGGAGCTGGGAGCAAGGAGAGCCCAGAGCTTGCTCAGGAGGGGCCGTGCCCAGCCTCAGGCTGACTCAGAGTGAGCCTTGGATACCATTTCTGCTGAGCTTGGTTTCACTGCAAACAGCGTGCAGTGGTGCAATTACAGACTGCACCAGCCACAGCTTCCCAGCTGGCCCTGTGCCCAGTTTACAGCTTTAAAGGCCTTCAGGAATAATAATCAGACATATTCCTTTCCTAGAGTTTTTCAGTGTGGATGAGCTGCTGTTTCATCGAATCATGAAATCACAGAATATCCTGAGTTGGGGGGAATCCACAAGGATCAAGTCTGCTCCTGTCCATGCACAGGACAGCCCAAAGATCCCACTGCTGACCAGCTTATCCTCTGGGGGTCAGTTTGGTCAGGGCTTTGAGGGCAGGCTGGGGGCTGTGCATCTCCCACCTCCCCCTGTCCCTGTGAGCTCCAGTGCAGCTCCACAGCTCTGGTGAAACCTTTGTGCCTGGAGCAGCTCAGGAGCCCTGGAGCTGTTTGGCACAGCAGCTGCCCAGTGGGCTGTGCTTCCTGGGCTGTGGGCAGTGAATTCCTCAAGGATTGCTTTGTTCCCACTGGGAAGGGCTCTGGGGGCAGCTGTTCCTGGAGAGGAGGAACCCACTGAGACACTGAGCCAGCAGCAGCAGGAGCTGGGGGCTCTGGGCCTGCTGCAGATGTGAGCCCAGAACATCCCCCCCAAATCTTCCCTCCTGTAGGAGCAGTGAGCTGCAGTGTCCATGTGACACAGGAAGGCTCCTGAGTCCTGAGGATTCCTCTCAGGCTGCACATCCCTGCAGACATCCTCAGCTCAGAGGGACCCATACATTTCAGGGCTTCTTTTCTGGAGTATTCCTTGTTCTGTTTGTTGTAGTACTCCCAGTATACAGAGGATCTGTGTGGGAGCAGGAGTGGAGCCTTTCCTACACAGGCTCTGTATCCCTCATCCAACATTTCCCACTTCAGACTAGTGCCACACCAGGAATATCACACCCATCCTCAAATCCAGCTTTTTACATCAAAACAATTTAGCCCCACAGTGTTTTTGTTGATGCCTTTTAAAAGCTTTGATGTTCTTGATTAACATAAAATAGCAACAGTCGACACGGGTTTGTTTTGCCTCCTCAGAAATACCCAAATTGAACCAAAGATTGGCAAAATCCCAGCGGGAGAACGAGTGTCTCCAGGAGAAGGTCAAACACCTCACTGAGGTGGCTGACACAGTTGAGCTGAAAACTCAGCAGCTCCAAACTTCCCTTCAGCAGGGGAACGAGCTCCAGAGTCGGTGCCGGGAGCTGCAGAAGGAAACTCTGGGTAAGAGAAGTTTTTATCTTTTCTAGCAAAAATCCCAGGGGAAAAAAAAAAGTTTTTAAAAGCACCAAAGTTGTGGTTGTTATTGTGAAAAGACTCAGCAGGCCTGAATAAAAGGGGAGTTTTGTGCAGTCAGAAGGAGGGAATGTCATTCCAAGGAGTCTGGAACTCTGCTGGGAGCACCAGGCAGCTGACTGGGAGGGCAAGTGAAGGAAAAGAGGAAAATCATGAAGGTGGTGGAATACAATCCTGTTGTTAATTGTCCAGCTTAAGTAGACCATCAGGCTCTGAGGGTAAAATTCAAAGAATTGGTCTCATTTTGAGTGCAGGACCAGCAAGGACTTCTGGCTCTCAGAGCAGGACTGAAAAGCAGGCCAGGCCAGGCCAGACCCTTTTCTCTGAGTCATTAAACAGCAGACTAATGATCTGCCCTTGATTGTGTCTCAGGAAGCAGAGAATGCTCTTGAAAAGGGTGGGAGCTGTGACAGCACTTGAAATGATACCCTGGGAGCTGTGTGCAGACAAAAACTCACTGCAAAAGGATTATTTCTGTGGCTATCTCTTGGATCTCTTTTCTCTTGCTGTCACAGCTCTGGCTCAGAGGTATTTTAGCACCTTGGGAGCCCGTGTGAGGTGTTGCTGTTCCAGGCAGGGTTTGGAGTCCCCAGGCTGGCCCAGCAGTCCCCAGCTGCCCTGTGCTCAGCGTGGGGACACACTGCAAGCAGGAGGTCACAGGGGTGGGGGAGCTTCCCTGCTCCTTCAGCAGCTGTGGAAACAGCAGCTGTGAGATCCCATCCTGAGTCACCAACCCCTGTGCTGAGCATGGCCATGGCACTCATTATTCCAGTGCAATAATAGAATCATGTCACATATTCACATTGGATTGGTTTGGTTTTATAGCAATAAAAACAATCATGTTAAAATGCTCCAGCAAAGACACCTTCTGTCTTTGTAGAAATAATAAGGAGCAGTGGACATGAAATCTCATCAGGTGATCTCCCACACTCTGAAATATCTGGGTTAGCATCATAACATCAAACACTTGTATTGCTGTATTTATGTGATGGGAAAACTGCCCTTAGCTGAGTTCCCCTTTCCCCTCTGCTTTCTCCAGAGGCTGCTGCAAACAATGAGTTCAGGGTTTGTTCATGAGTGTGGCAAACAAACACTTCCATTTCCACCTTTGTCCTCCTTTGACTCCATGTGCAATTGCCTTATCTCACAATTCTTATCTTAAGAGAGAGGTTTTTGCAGTCTCTATTTGATTATGTTTTTAAAGGTTGTTCAATGAGTTCTGTATTTTTGGGGGGCCTGCACGGCTTCTTGGATCTTCTGAAAACCTGAATTTGCTTCCCTGAATTGGCATGTTGCATCAGCCCATCACAATTAATTATCACAGGATCCTGGAATGGTTTGGGTTGGGAGGGACCTTAAAGCTCATCCCATTCCACCCCCTACCATGGGCAGGGACACCTTCCACTACCCCAGGTTGAAAATTTGCAGTGAAATATAAAACAACTGTGATTTTATGGAGAAAACACAGCTAAAAACACAGCTAATTCCATATATGGAATTCATACAGAATATCAGGACCCTGCAAAATCTTAATGATGAGTAAAAATACCATCTAAGCTGGTTGATGTTTTATGTGAGGCATTTTAAAACTTATTAATAAAATGTAGCAGTCACTTGCTAATAAATGAGTTCTTAAGAAGCAGTAAAACGTTTGATGTGGGTATCCAGAAGGAGGTTGCAAGGCAGGAAAGCTGCTGGCTCAGGCATTTGGATTCCACCCTTCCTGAATGGATCAGTAAAACACAAATCCAGGAGGATTTCAAGGGGTCTGCTCTAGGGAACACATTGCTGGATCGAGGTAATAAACCCAGTTAATGCACTGCTGATAAAAATGGTTCTCTTTGAAATACCAAACAGGATTTTCTTCATGAAACGATCATTAAATATGAAATGACTTTGCCATTGTATTAAAATAAATGAGTGGGAGCAAACTCCCACTGATTTTCTTACTGGAAATCAGCTCCAGGGAGTGGATTTGTCCTGCCCAAAGTGGGGTGTGGAAATCAGCCATATCCTGAGTGTCCCTGCTTTGGGGAGAGCTTGGGGTTTTGCCTTATTTTGCTTTTTTTTCCTCCCACAAACTTCTCCAAAGTCCCTCTTTGAAATAATTTGACACTCCAGAAATAATAAAAACTACCAGGATTTGTGATTTTCATGTTTTTAAAGGATTTTTTCCTTTTGCAAACAATATTTTGGTTGCATGTTTCTCACAGAATTGTGAAGTCATGATTATTTCACATCACAGCAGGCATTTGCAAGAGCAGGAACCAAGCAGTTGTTTCTGCTGTTGTTTTTTGCTCTCGTGCTTGTCGAGGCTTTCTGGAGATTCCCTTTGTAGGGGATTTGTGGGATCAGTTGGTTTGCTGGCTTCCAGCCACTTTTCAGCCTCACAGAGCATCACCCAGTTGAAGGGAGGTGACAGGTCTTGACAAATGCTCAACACAGGGTAAGGTCTGCTGGGTAATTGTTTAATCAATTAAACTCCCCAAATCAAAAATCAATAATGGTGATAATGTGTCTGTGTTCTTACTGCTGGCAGCAGCACGGGCTCCTAAAAGATTTCTGCTTTCATTTTATTACCAGCTAAATCCTTTACTTAATCACACAAAAAAATCATTTTTCTTCCCCAAAGTCCTTGTCATTTTTCTTTAGCTCATGACAGCTCTGGCCTGGCTCTGGATGGGTTGACATTGCTGGTGATGCTCCCAAAAATCCGAATTTTCAGTCTTTGGCTGCTCCTGCTCCATAGGCTGCTTCAGCTCCAAATCTAAACCTGGTGGTCTGCTGCCTTAATGAGGCTGATGAGAGATGATGGAAAAACTGCAGGAAGCTGGGGAGGGAATTCTAGCACTCCTCATGGAGAACAGAGGGAATTCTAGCACTCCTCATGGAGAGGAGAGGGAATTCTAGCACTCCTCATGGAGAACAGAGGGAATTCTAGCACTCCTCATGGGGAACAGAGGGAATTCTAGCACTCCTCATGGGGAACAGAGGGAATTCTAGCACTCCTCATGGGGAACAGAGGGAATTCTAGCACTCCTCATGGGGAACAGAGGGAATTCTAGCACTCCTCATGGAGAACAGAGGGAATTCTAGCACTCCTCATGGGGAACAGAGGGAATTCTAGCACTCCTCATGGGGAACAGAGGGAATTCTAGCACTCCTCATGGGGAACAGAGGGAATTCTAGCACTCCTCATGGGGAACAGAGGGAATTCTAGCACTCCTCATGGGGAACAGAGGGAATTCTAGCACTCCTCATGGGGAACAGAGGGAATTCTAGCACTCCTCATGGGGAACAGAGGGAATTCTAGCACTCCTCATGGAGAGGAGAGGGAATTCTAGCACTCCTCATGGGGAACAGAGGGAATTCTAGCACTCCTCATGGAGAGGAGAGGGAATTCTAGCACTCCTCATGGAGAGGAGAGGGAATTCTAGCACTCCTCATGGAGAACAGAGGGAATTCTAGCACTCCTCATGGGGAACAGAGGGAATTCTAGCACTCCTCATGGGGAACAGAGGGAATTCTAGCACTCCTCATGGGGAACAGAGGGAATTCTAGCACTCCTCATGGAAAGGAGAGGGAATTCTAGCACTCCTCATGGGGAACAGAGGGAATTCTAGCACTCCTCATGGAGAACAGAGGGAATTCTAGCACTCCTCATGGGGAACAGAGGGAATTCTAGCACTCCTCATGGAAAGGAGAGGGAATTCTAGCACTCCTCATGGAGAACAGAGGGATTTCTAGCACTCCTCATGGAGAACAGAGGGAATTCTAGCACTCCTCATGGGGAACAGAGGGAATTCTAGCACTCCTCATGGGGAACAGAGGGAATTCTAGCACTCCTCATGGGGAACAGAGGGAATTCTAGCACTCCTCATGGGGAACAGAGGGAATTCTAGCACTCCTCATGGAGAACACAGGGAATTCTAGCACTCCTCATGGGGAACAGAGGGAATTCTAGCACTCCTCATGGGGAACAGAGGGAATTCTAGCACTCCTCATGGGGAACAGAGGGAATTCTAGCACTCCTCATGGGGAACAGAGGGAATTCTAGCACTCCTCATGGGGAACAGAGGGAATTCTAGCACTCCTCATGGGGAACAGAGGGAATTCTAGCACTCCTCATGGAGAACAGAGGGAATTCTAGCACTCCTCATGGGGAACAGAGGGAATTCTAGCACTCCTCATGGGGAACAGAGGGAATTCTAGCACTCCTCATGGAGAGGGGAGGGAATGTTTGCACTCCTCATGGAGAACAGAGGGAATTCTAGCACTCCTCATGGAGAACAGAGGGAATTCTAGCACTCCTCATGGGGAACAGAGGGAATTCTAGCACTCCTCATGGGGAACAGAGGGAATTCTAGCACTCCTCATGGGGAACAGAGGGAATTCTAGCACTCCTCATGGGGAACAGAGGGAATTCTAGCACTCCTCATGGGGAACAGAGGGAATTCTAGCACTCCTCATGGAGAACAGAGGGAATTCTAGCACTCCTCATGGGGAACAGAGGGAATTCTAGCACTCCTCATGGGGAACAGAGGGAATTCTAGCACTCCTCATGGAGAGGGGAGGGAATGTTTGCACTCCTCATGGAGAACAGAGGGAATTCTAGCACTCCTCATGGAGAACACAGGGAATTCTAGCACTCCTCATGGGGAACAGAGGGAATTCTAGCACTCCTCATGGGGAACAGAGGGAATTCTAGCACTCCTCATGGGGAACAGAGGGAATTCTAGCACTCCTCATGGGGAACAGAGGGAATTCTAGCACTCCTCATGGGGAACAGAGGGAATTCTAGCACTCCTCATGGGGAACAGAGGGAATTCTAGCACTCCTCATGGAGAGGGGAGGGAATGTTTGCACTCCTCATGGAGAACAGAGGGAATTCTAGCACTCCTCATGGGGAACAGAGGGAATTCTAGCACTCCTCATGGAGAGGAGAAGGGATGCCAGCAGTACTCATGGAAAGGAGGTGTTTTCATCTCCTGGAGTGTCTCTAATGGCACTTTAAAAACCACTTTGAAGAGCTCTGAAAATGCAAAGGGGGAATAGTTTCCTGCAGTTTTGGGTAGGCTGCAGTTCAGACAGCCCCTGTTCAACAAGTGCTGTTGAAATGTATTTTTTTCTGAATTCCAGCTGCGGTGGGAAGGCTGGGGAGGGTGAGAGCTGGGGAATGCAGGGCTGCTCGTGGAGCAGAGGCAATGGCTCATTAGAGCTTTTCAGCAGCCTGAGGGATGGATGGGAGATTGGGAATTGGGAATTCCTGGTGGGGATGGAATTCCAAAGCAGCTGTGGCTGCCCCTGGATCCCTGGCAGTGCCCAAGGCCAGCTTGGACATTGGGGTTGGAGCACCTGGGACAGTGGGAGGTGTCCCTGCCATGGCAGGGGTGGCACTGGGTGGGATTTAAAGTCCCTTCCAACCCAAACCATAATTCTATATTAAAGGATGTGTCTATATTGTATTTTATTTTGTCTGCTTGGCCTAAACCCTGAGGGTAAAAAATTATCCCCAAGGACAATTAAGGTCAGAATCTCCATTTTTTCTCCTGTTCAGTTTTCCCAGCCAATAAGGAAGGACAGCATTTCAAACCAATGTTAATGCGTAGGAGAAGCAGGTCTGTAGGAATTTTGACATATCCCAATTAGCTTGGCTTCAAAGAGGCAGGAATACAGGCAGAAAATTCAGGCTTTAGACCCAGGCCTTTGATGCTGGAGTGTGAACTCTGGCTGTGGATGAGCAAATCCAATCCTTCTGAGTGCAGGCGTGCTTGTACTGTGTCACTGGGGGCATGGGAGGGAGCAGGCTTTGCCAAAATAACATTTTTTTCCCTATTTAAGGATGTTTAATGTCTTGGAGATTGTCGTGTTTGCACGGTTGCAGTTGTTGGTTTATTCTGTTGAGGCTGCCCTTGATTTGTGCCACTCAAAACTATCTCGAGTCTGGTTCCCTTTTTCTCCTTTTGCTCTGCTGGTTTTCTGTATGGAGGTGAAAGAATGAGGCAGAGGCCAGAGAGCCCAGGCTGGCAGTGGTCAGCAGCCTGTGCTGGGGGAGATAAAGCTCAGCCACTCCTCTCCTGGCACACCCTCCCAGTTCCTGGCAGCTTTGAGTGGTTTGGACACTTCCTGATGGCACTGGTGAGGTCTCCAGAAAGGATCTCAATCTGGAGTCCATCCCTGGGCTCCTTCCAGACTTTTGTGAGTCACAAATTAAAAGAAGGACTTTGCTGTGTAGTCAAAAAAAAATTACCTTAGAGAACACAGTACATGAGCTATTATAAATACAAAGAATTAGTTCTGTTCTGTGCAGGGCCTTGGGGTGTTACTTCACTTCTTTGGTCTCCTTAGAAACACGTGGTGAGGCACTGTTTTCCTGCTCTGACACTGTAATTTTTCATGCATGTATTTCATATTTCTCAGAGATTGTCTGCTATGCTCTTTAAATAAATGTACTGGAAACTATCTGTCTAAAGTGTACATCTGAATTTGCCTGGAATTAGTGTTCTGAGAAAAATTAACTATTTTTGTCCCCTTTGACACAGCTGATTGGCCAAATTCAGGGCCCATACAAGGGATGGTTATTAAGAAAGTTTTAAATAATTGCTACAACCTCCTATTTCCCAGAGAGAAAATCCAGCAAGAGGGGCTGGGTTCCAGTCTGCCTTGGCCAGGGATCTGAGTGCTCTCTGTTCCAATTCCTTGACCATCTTCCAGCTCTGAGCTCCCCATGTGCTCCAGGCTGGTGGCTGAGAGGGGCCCCAAAGGTCTGGAGGGGAGAGGAAGGTGGAGGATCCCAGCCCTCCTGGGGGATGGCAGGTGGCTTTGAGCCTCAAGCTGGGGCTGCCCCTGGATCCCAGGCCAGGCTGGACAGGGCTGGGAGCAGCTGGGACAGTGAAGGTGTCCCTGCCATGGCAGGGGTGGCACTGGGTGGGATTTAGGGTCCCTTCCAACCCAAACCATCCTGGGATTCTGGGATTCCATGATCTATTTGAGCAGTGCTTATGAACCTCCCCATGAAATCTTAACTGCAGGGAAATCATCTTTTTTTTGTGCACATGTATGAACCATCGAGCTTTTGTTTAGATTAGCCCCAAATTGTTGGCAATTGGATTGGATTGGATTTTGTAGGTTTTGCAGGAAAAGCAGAAAATTACACAGCTCTACCACGTGTGCCTCTGATCCAGCCTCACTGGGAATCTGTTAGGAATTAGCTGTGGAGCTGATGGCTTCCAGAGTGGCTGCTTACCCAATGTGCTGCCTATTACTTTTATTTTTCACTGAAAACTTTACCAGTTGTTGCTGTTTCCAGGCAGGAGCTGGGGCACCGTGCCCTTGGATGCAAACTGGGTGGTTAAATTCCTGAAAGCCAGCTGTGGGCAGGCTCTGCTGGCTGTTTTGCACACACCAGGGGCTGCAGTGATGCAATTTGCCCAAGGCAGAGGAAACGGTGCCCAGTTTGTTCTGTTTCTGTTTCTGTCTCTGTGGTTGGTCAGGCCCTCGTGCACGTTGGGGTCGTGCCCCTCAGTCCCTGTCCCTGTCCCAGCACGGCTCACAGGAGGTTACTGGAAGGTTGGTGACTGTGCTGAGAGCCATTCTGAGTCACAAGAATAAGTCAAACTCAACATGAATGAAACTGAGATGGATTTGGCCTGCTGAGTCTTTGAGAAGCTGGTGGTTCTTGCAGCACTGAGCCCAGTATCAGTATTACAGAGTGTGAGTTCTTTCTGTTGGCTTTGCATGTTTTGCAAGAGGCTTTATTTTCATTACCAGAGAACATTTTTACATAAGCCTTTGAATGCATTTTCCTCTATTCAGCAGGTTTGCAGCACCAGTTTCCATTTGTATTGCCATTCTCCTTATTAGTTGCCTGATTTTTACCATGGTTTGCATTGAAATCTGCCTCCATGGGTGTGGGACTTTCTGCTCCCCAGCTCACATTGACTTTGGTGGGAATTCTCTCTAAAGAAGACTTGCAGGAACTATTTGTGTAATTAAATCCATCCATTCCCCCATGAAAAACTCCTGCCCATGCTCAGTGAGCATGAAAACTTCTGAGAACAAATGGAGTGAAAGAGGAAACAGCTTTGAGAGAGACCACCCAAAGTACAGGACCAAACCAAGCATCATCCCTCTCCTTTTCCTTCATTCCAGAACTTGTGTCCACACTCCCACACTGAGGGAGAAGAAAAAACACCACAGTTATTAATTATTGTCAGAAATATTTTAAAATAACAATTTTAAAAAGGTCAGAAAGAGCTGTTTGGGGAAATGTTCTCCAGAGCAGCCCGTGGGGATGGGCAGAGGGTCCTGCTCTGTCTGGTGTCCATCCACACTAATCTGGGCTTCATCTGTTTTCCCAGAGTCACGTTCCTGCTGTCAGGGTTGGCTGGTTCCCAGTGCTGTGCCTCACATCTGCTGGGCAGCTGGAGCCAAAGCTTCTCCCTTTGCTGCAGGAATTCTGACAGGCACTGCCAGGAAATGCAAGTTGGATGCCTTCGCTTTGGGAAAGTGCAGGACAATGCACGGCTGAGAATGGCCAGTGAAGGGACCAGCAGTGGCCACCACTGCTGGCTCAGAGACAAGGGAAGGTGCCACCAGTTGGCACAGCCTGGAGCTCTGCTCACCTCAGTCCATGGCAGTGGCAGCACCTGAGGGCTGTCCCACAGGAGAAGCTGCTTCTACAATTACCTGCCATGATTTTTCCAAGGGTTCAGTCAATCCAAGACATTTTACTTTTCTCTACAAAAAGTTCTTTATAAATGCTGATAGGTTGGGAATGGATCTGACAGGTCCTGTGTGTTTTACCCTATATAATTCTCTCCCTGATTTTTTGTTTGTTTTGTTTTGTTTTGTTCTGTTTTGTTTTGTTTTGTTGTAGTCTCATGCACTATTTTCCTTTTCCCTTTACTGAAAAGAGGGGACTCTTCCAATTGTAGGATTTATCAAGATAAGGTGTGGCTGGCAGGAAATCCCACACTGAGATCATCCATCATCATTGCTGGAAATGACTGACAGAGACATGTGGGAAAAGTTACAGAAATTCAGGGAATTGGGGTGAAATGATAAATTTAAGAACAGGAATGACAGATTTGGCTTTTAGGAGGACACATCAGGGAACTTTGAAGAACTGTCTTGGGAGCTGTTCCCTTCAGAGACAAGGTCACCTTGCTTTGTTTGCTGTTGCTTTTTTTTTTTTTTCAGATCTGTTGCAATGATTTTTCATTAGATTTTTTTTCCATGTATTTTTTTTTGCTGCTGTCCTTTTGGTAGAAACTTGGATTCCAAATCATTCCTAGGCTTTCTGGAAAGGCAGCTCTTGTTCATGAGGATATTTAGAGATGCCCAAGTTGCTGCCCCATCCCTGAGGTGTTCCAGGATGGGGCTTGGAGCAGCCTGGGGGAGTGGAAGGGAGCTGGGACTGGATGAGCTTTAAGGTCCCTCCCAACCCAAGGCATTCCCTGATCCTGTGATATGCCCATGGAGATGAAAATCAGATTAAGCCATGTGCTGCTGCTTCAGTTTAAAGGGCTCCACATCTGCAAGTTATGGCTGTTCTCAGGATTTAAAAGCATAGAAAAGGATGATGTTAAGGCAGACAAAACCAGAGGAGATAATTTAACTAAAAAAATCAGGGATTGTACTGGGAAAAAGGCAGTGGCTGATTGGAGCTGAGGTGATGTGTTCTGAAGGAGAACATGGAGAGGATAACTCAAGTACAACAGCATTAAATTACTGCCAGGGTTTCAGATGAAGTAAATTCCAGGTGAGTTTTGGGGCCACCTTCCTGCATCTGTTTGCTCTCAGCTTTATGTACAAACAATCTGATTTAAAGCAAACAGTCTGATTTCATGTTTCAGTGTAGTTGACTTTGGTGTTTTCTGGTGGGATGAAAAGCCCCAGACACACAAAGAAACCCCAGGTTTTTGCTGTAAAGACACTCTGCTCGTGTGTACTGCTCTGCCTGAGGCAGGAGCGGGGAGCTGCCAGTCCCACCTGGAAACAAAGCACTGAAGTGGATTCACTGAACATTAACAGAGACACAACCTTGTGTTTTTGCTTTCAGATTTAACAAATCAGGTGGAGACAGCTGGCCTGCAGCTGCAGAAGGTGACAGCAGAGATGGATCACTACAAGAAGCTGTTGCTGTAAGATTCCCATTCCTTCATTGCTTCCCACTGCACATAAAACACACAAACCACTTTATTTTTTCAGCAAGTGCTGCTTGTCACAATGCTCTGAGAAGGTTTTGACCCACAGAGGAACTATTTTATCTTCATATGGTTATTTCTGAGCCCCTGCCTGAGCCATTCTGGCTGTGGGAGCAGGGCTTCCTTCCTCCAGCAGGGATTCCTGGAACTGCAGAGGAGGGATAAGGAGCCTGATGCAGTGCCTCACCTCACACACAGGTGTAGGATGCATTTTGGGAATTCCACGTTAACTTCAGGACTAAAAGTGTGTATATCCACATTGTTATGTGGATATTTTGTGTAATATATGTGTAATGTACACATATATTTTATGTCTATATACACATTTTTATGTAGGAAGGAAGGAATGTATAGTGATAGAGCGCTGCCAGAGGGCAGGGTTAGGTGGGATATTGGGAAGGAATTGTTCCCTGGGAAGGTGGGCACGCTTGGCACAGGTTTTCCAGGGAATTTGTGGCTGTCCCTGGATCCCTGGCAGTGCCCAAGGCCAGGTTGGATGGGGCTTGGAACCACCTGGTCTATGCAAAGTGTGGGTGGAACAAGATGGGCTTTGGGGTCCCTTCCAACCCAAACCATTCCAGGAGTTTCTCCCATTTCCAGAGCACTCCCCAGCCACTCAGAACACTCCCCCAGCAGGAGCCTGACACCCCAACAGCACAAAACATCACAAATTCCACAGCCCAGTGCTGAAAACCTCCGTGGGCACTGGAGCAGCCTGGGGACATCACCTCCAGGAGAATCCAGAGGGAGGGTGCCAGAAGATGCTGAAAAGGCACAAACTGTGTTTGTGAGGCTCAGGAGTCAGGAACTGGCACTGCCAGCCTCTCTGTCCCCGTGTTTCCCTGGAATGTGAGCAAAGGATTTGTGCTGTTCTGCTCTGCACCTTCTGGTCTCAGTTCCTTCATTCAGGGGGTCTGACCATGACCGAGTTGCAAATATTTGGGATGCTTAGCAACAAAGTACTTCAGTGATAATGTAAGGATTGAGTGGGAAGCAAAGATGTCATGAACACAGTGAAATAAACACTGAGGGCTTTCCAAGTGTAAATTAACATTTCAGCATAATATGGGCACAGTTTAATAAAACAACATATTCTATATCTGTTTAAATGTAAATATGAACCTTAACCATGGTTATTAATTGGTGCAATGGTGACATAATGACATGAAACCTGGAAAGTTTCCAGCCCTTTTACCTACAAAATTGGGATTTGTCCCATTTTATTCATTTATTACTCAAAACTGTCATCAGTGTTGCAAGATCTCCCTTCTTGTTTGCAACATTTGTCATCCAAGTCAGGCTGAGATGTCACTGGAGTGTAACTTCCAATTATTTCCTGGAGCTGACAGAACTTTCTGTTCGTGGCCTTTTACCTGAAATGGAAAATGCAAGGAGGAAAATGCACCCAGAAGTGATATCCAGGCTGCTGCAGAGTGAAAGCTCGTTTCTTTGGATAATACCCTTTTTTCCCCAATGTTTTTTTAGGGTGAAGTCAACAGAACTCGATGTCTGTCAAAAAGAACTGAAAAAGATCAAATATGAGAATGGAATTGCTGAGTCCAGGTAAATGCTGAAATGATATTTCATATTTTTGAGCAATGACAGCAAACATTTTATTATTTTAACGCAGTTTTTATGCAATAAATTTAAACATTTTTCTGTCAAGTAGATTTAACTTCATAAAGAACGCATGGAGTTTTGACCAATATTTTATTTTCCAGGCATCATTATTTCTGCCTATAAATAAGAATATTGTAACTACAATGCTGCTATTTCTTTATTTCATCTGTAGACTTACAAAAGAGCTGAAGGAAAAGGAGGAATCCCTTCTCGTTTGCCAGCAAGTCTGCAAACATTTACAGGAGGAAGTGGCTGAGAAAGAAAGGAGAGAAGAAGATCTGAAAAGAAGAACTGGGAGATCAGAGAGTGAGCTGGAAACCCTTAAAGCTCTCCTGAGCCAAACAGAGCAGGAGGTGCTGATGCTGAAACAGGAAAGGTAAAGGGAGCTGAGCTGAACTCAGGTGCTCCTGAAAATTCTGAATATTTTAGAGGTCATTGGATTGGGTTTTTAAATTATTATGGGATAGACAAAACTTGGATGGAGAGAACAGAAAAAGTACTATTAAAAGTTAATAGTAAACAGAGAAGTTCTGCTTGGACTGCAGGGCTTCAGCTGGAGTTTCATCTGAGCCCCAAAGCCCCATTTTTGCTGCTCGTTGTGCTGAAGGGAATATTCAAACCCCTGAAATGCAGAACAGTTGGTGCCTCCTGGCACCTTTAAATGCTGAAAACAAGCCTGTGGCTGTCAGGAGTACAACTGGAGATGGAGATTCTGTTGCAGGTAATTAAAAAAAATATGGATTCAGGTTGGTGAGTCCAAAGCAAAGGCACTCCAGCTCGATCCCATTCCAGGGAAAACAGCCCTCAGAAGCCCAGTGCTTTATTTTGCACATCTCAAAAGCAATCCCAGGGACAATGGCAGCTTTGTTCACAGCTGAGACCCTTCAGAGCCAGACTGAACTGGTGGGAAGCTGCTCCCACACCTCCCCAAGCACCAGATCCTGTCCAAGACCCTGGCTGAGGGAATACTGAGGCATTTTTGAGGTGGACAAGTTGTTAACAACACCAATGAGAGGAATTTAACCTCTCCAGGAGTCTTGCCCTACAAGCCCCACGTAACAAACAGTACCTTGAAGCACAGAAAGCACTCAGTGCTTTTCATTCCAAACCCATTACAATTTTAAAATTAATGATCTTAATATTCCAAGTTCATGAAATACAAGTTCTGGGTGGAATATTTTCTCTGTGTTCTCTGAAATTTGTCTTGAAAATATCAAAGAAGTATTAAAATGTCAATTGAAGTGGAAGATCAAGTACTGTATTTTCTTTAAAACATGAAACTCAGGAGGCAGTGAGGGCGTGGTGGAGATTCCAGGTGGTGATTCCTGGGGCAAGGACGAGCAGGATTTCATTGCAAGGCAAGGGGATCCCAGCAGTGTGGGCAGAGCCCAGGTTCACCTGGAATTTGCTGTGGTTTACCTGGAATTTGTGTTTTTAGGGAGCTGCTGAAGAGCAGGACGGAGCAGCTGCAGGAGGCACTGAGGCAGAAGGTGCAGAGTGAGGACTCCTGGAGGGACAAGGTGACTCTGGGGGCTCTGCTTTTGGGGGGTTCCAGTTTCACAAAGGGCACAGGAAAGCTGGGAATGATCTCCTCCAGTGCCACGTGTGGTGGAGTCCTGGAATCACTCACAGCCTGGTTTGGAAGCGACTCAGCCAAAAATTCGGTCAGGAACACAAAAATCTTGTTTGCCTTTGGCCTCTGGGTCTGCTGGGGCCTCAAACCCCGAAATTCACAGGGAAGGGTTTGTCTGGGGAGCCTCCTGTTTCCAAAAGCACATTTAATGTTTGCTGAAGTTCGTGCAATCACAGGACCCCAGCCTGGTTTGGGTTGGAAAGAACCTTAAATCCCATCCATGGCAGGGACACCTCCTGCTGTCCCAGGTGCTCCAAGCCCTGCCCAGCCTGGCAGCCAGGATCCCACCCTGCATCCAGGGGCAGCCACAGCTTCTCCATAATTTCCTTTGTCCAAGGAGTTCTCCTGCCTCTTCCAGTGGGATTTGGGAAGCTGTTTCCCAGGAGCAGCTGTCACCATGTCAACCTTGTTCTCATCTGCAGCTTTTTTTTCCCATGAGCACCAAAAAACCCTGAACTGAATAAGAAATAAAAATATATTCATCTATTTAAAAGAATAATAAATGAAATATATTTATGTGTTAAAAAGAATTTAAAAAGTATTAAAAATAATAAGAAATTTAAATAAGTGTGTGTATCAGTGAAGGAAAATTTAAAAGCAGAGCTGAACAGTAACTGTGCCTTGTCTGATTTAAACCTCACATAATTGGTGACTGAAATTACTGTATTTTTTGTTTCAGTGTCTGAAAGCTTTATTTAGTCCCAGGAGAACTTGGGGACTGGTGGCAATTAGGATCAGTTACATTTCTTTGGAAACCCCTTCCCTTCCCTGTCACAGGATATAATTTGGGAAGGGGATCAGGCTGGCTCCATAATCAGAGTGTTTTCAGCCTGACACGTGAACAAGATAAAGATTGGTGGGAGGGAGAGGGAGCAATTTCAGCTTTGGTGTCACAGCCATTAAAATGCAGCCACAGCAAGGCCCCAAAACTCAGCTCAGCAGCCAAAAAAAAAAAAATCAGCAAAGTGACAAAGTGACAACGTTGCCTTTGGTCTGTGCCACTGCAGAGCATCAGATGGTTAAACATTTTTTGTTTAAAATACATATAAACCTGAAATTGTTTCAGTGGAACAAAAAAAAAAGAAAAAAAAAGTCACTTTCTGGAAGCAATTTAAGAAATAACTCCATTGGAGCACACCATAGTGATGGAATCCCAGGATTAGGGAGGTTGGAAAAGCCCCCCAGGGCCATGGAGCCCAAGCTTTGAGCAGCACCAGAGTTGTCACCAGAGCCCCCAGGGCCTGGCCTGGCCTTCCTTGGACACCTCCAGCCGTGGACACCTCAGAAATCCCTGCTGAAAGATGGGTGCACCCATTGCTCTTCTGGACTTCTCAAATATTAATTAACGAGGGGCGTGGACATCAATTAGTGACCTCTATGCTCTCTTGGAACATCAACCTCCTCTTATTTCCTCTTCTGCTTCTCAGCTTTATGAATTTCAAGTATTAAATGTGAAATGTTTCGTATGAATGAGCTCAGGTTTTTAGACTGCCTTTAATTGTTCAGTCTGTGGAGTCAAGGAGCCTCCAACCAGTGATCAGGGTCTGGAATAATAGGTAGAGTTAATAAATCTGGGGATTTATCTTCAGAATTCAAACTCCCATCTAAGAACATAGAAATATTAATATTAGTAATAAAGAATTACATATGATAGAATTATAAGTACAGGAAATAATATACAATATCAAATAATTCTAAAATTATATTACATTATAGGTCATAATGATTACAGAATAATTAATAATAGTATAATATAATATGAATTACTAACAGGATATAATTATATCATATTTAAGATTATTTTAATAATAATTATATTAGTAATAATTGTTATATCACAAGAATATAATTATTAATAATATATTAATATAATTTAATGGTATATAGATAATACAATTCTAATATAATTATAATTAATAATGATTTATTAGTATCATTATTGATATTGATATTGTTGTTATTATTATAATAGTCTACTTTGAACATCTTACAAATACAGCAATTTTTAAGCTATAACTTAATGGGGGATTTGCACTTCTTCCACAACCTGAATTTGATATATTTTGCTTTAAAAAATAACTAAAATATTTCCAGTTTCTCTTTTCCCCCTAAAGACATCAGGGAGATTTATTATACTTCTGCTCATAATAATGTGTGGAATTAGATAATTGTAATGAAGCTCATTGTGGGCTTTTGTGCTTTTAATCATTGAACTAATGAGGTTTGTGTTGTGCATTTAATGTGGCTGTTGTGCTCTCAGCCTGCTGCAATTAAATCCATCAGAATCAGCTGCACAAAGGAATAGGAACAGCCTGGCTTAGGAAAAGTGTTCTCCTAAATGCAGCCTCCAGGGATTCCTCCAGAATCCACAGTTTTTCTGTTGGGGAAATTATAGCTGAATTTATAATGTGAATTATTGGAGATGCTGTAAGGACTGGGAAACTTCACCCAACATTCCACCTGGAGAAGGGTCTGGGATGAGCTCCTTGTGACCTGCCAGGGCCTGAAGGGGCTCCAGGAGAGCTGCAGAGGGACTGGGGACAAGGGATGGACACAGGACACAGGGAATGGCTCCCACTGCCAGAGGGCAGGGATGGGTGGGAGACTGGGAATTGGGAATTCCTGGCTGAGATGGGATTCCCAGAGCAGCTGTGGCTGCCCCTGGATCCCTGGCAGTGCCCAAGGCCAGCTTGGACATTGGGGTTGGAGCTCCTGGGACAGTGGGAGGTGTCCCTGCCATGGCAGGGGTGGCACTGGAGGGGCTTTAAGTTCATCCCATCCCATCCCATCCCATCCCACCCCATCCCACCCCATCCCAGTGTGACAATGCCACTGCCCCCTCTTGTCCCCCAGCTGGAAATGGACCTGGCCAAAGGGGAGGCTCGGCACAAAGAAGCAATTCTGAAAGTCAGGGAAGAGGCCAGAGTGGAGCTGGAGCTGGAGAGAAAAAACCAGCAGGAACTGATCACAAAATACCAGAGGGAACACGAGGAGCTCCAGCAGAAGGTGTGCAACGCTCGAGATCACAGAAGATCACAGAAAACTGTAAAAAATGGGAATGTGAAGGGATAAAACCTGCTCTGTGTGTCATCCTCTCTCTGGATGATACAGTACTTTTTCACAGTCTTAGTATATTGTATTTTTTTTTAATGGAACAAGCTGAAAATAATGATTCCAGTTCAAGTTAATTGGTGTGGAAGTTCTTTCTCATCTTGTATTTTCACCAGCAAAACTCCATCTATGTCCCCAGAGTTGCTAATTATATTTAATCTGACATCATCACTTTTTAAAAGCTTGGGACTGTTTCAGGCTATGATGAGGTGCCACAATCCCACCCATATTTTTCCTCCTTCCCAAGGGAACCCAGCAGCTCCAGGGCCAGCAAAGGCCTGCTGGGCTGGACTGGTGCTGGCACCACAGGGGGCTGGGAGCTCCAGATCCCCCCCAAATTTTATACAGAAATTGTACCTGTAACCTGAGTTTCCAAAAGGTTTGGTACAATTCCTGAGAAAATCTGAGAAATCTGGAAAAATGAAAGGAATGTGATGAGGTTTTATTATTATTTAAAATCTAGGACATTGTGATTTAGAGCTGAAAATAAGTTTGGCTTTATTCACTTGGCAAATATTTAACCATGGTTTTTAAACCCTGAGGAAACAGTGACTTGCAGTAAATTTAACTTGAAGTTAAATTTTCCCTTTTTTACCTCAGTGTCTCTGTTTGATCTTGAATACACGAATGAATCTCTGTGTTCTCAGTGAGTGGTGATTAATTTTCAGCTCTCTGGTGTCCTCTGAGGGAATTATGTAAATTCAGAGCTTTTTTCTCTCTGAGGACCTGCAAGTTTTAATTTGTTGGTTTTTTTTCCTCAAGTCACCATTTGTCTGCTATTCATTCTCATATTTAGAGGAACTGAGTGGAGATTAATTCCTGTCTGATCTCACCCAGATCCCAGGTTTAATATCCAGTGCCACCAAGAGCTTGAGGATGGAGATGGAAATTCTGGAGAAGAAGCTCCAAGATGCCCAAATGAAAGTGGCAGAGAAGGATGGAGACAAGGAAAAAGAAATCCAGAGCCTTAAAAGGCTCATCAGTGAGCTTGAGTTCCAGCTGACCATGGAAAAGAGCAACAATGAATCATTCCTGGATAAATTGAGGAAAGAAATTAAGCACAAGTCAGATGAACTGGAAAAATTAACCCAGGAGAAGACACAGCTGATTCACAGTTTGAGTCAAGTTCAAGAGGAGGTAGGAACAGGACCCAGGAAATGCCTGGTTATTTTTACTTGGAGACATGTGATTTCTAAAATCATTCAAAGGTCTGTGACCAGAAAATCCATTGAAATGCAAAGATTTCTCAGACAAATCCATCATCATTTCCTACATATGGTACATCACAAAAGATGTGAAGTTTTAATTCAGCAAATGCTTAAATTAGTGCTTCATAGGAAAAGATATTATTAAAAAATATTTTTCAGATCCTGCAAGGCCTTTCTTAGTCTGTAGGCTCATGTGCCACTGCCCAAACATGAGTAAACAAAAATGAATTCCCAATTTTTAGAGTAGAAGACACGGATATTTCTCATTCCTTGAACTGATGTCCCAGCTCCCACCAGTGCAACCACGTTCCCTAACTCAGGAATGCATAAAAATGAATTAAATGCAAAGAGAAATTCAACTGATGGATATTCTGACCACAAACATTTGCTGAATGCTTGGAATAGAATGGGAAGGGAGGAGAGAGCTGCTCCATGGGAAATGTGGAGTCAGGGACTGCAGATAAGATTAGGCTGGAATGTCCAAAGCAATTCAGTGGCAGGAAAAAGAATTGGTCAACAGTGAAAATAAAACTCTTCCAAGTGGATTAGTGCTGGGGTTGGTACTGATTTACTCCTTGGAAAGGTTGGGAAAGGTGTGAGTGGAATTCCAGTGAGGCTGTGCTGGATCTGTGCCCAAGGATGGGGACATGGGACAGAGGGGCCTTGGCAGGGCTGGGACAACAGGGGGACTGCATGGCCTTCCCATGAGTGGTTCCATGATTCCATGTGTGCATTCCTGGCTCCACACCTGGTTCCATTCCTGACTCCATGGCTCCATGCAGGCTGTGCTCTCCCACTGCAGAGGGTTACAGGGAAAAGCAGCATTAACCCCTTGGAGTCAGTGCACCTCAGTCCATTATTGCCTTTCCTTCCCAAGAGCAGCATTCCCAGTTCTCCCAGCTGGGCAGGAGGGCAGGAACACCTTCTGAGCACTTCCCTGGGCTGTCCCACTGGCTCCCGAGGGAGCAGCAGGACAGTGCAGGGTGGGTCCCTGTCCTGCGATGTCCAGGTGTGAGGGATGGCACATTCCCGGTGTTCCTCTCTGCAGAATTCCCTGCTGCAGGGGCAGTGTCCTGGGATGTCCAGGTGTGAGGGATGGCACATTCCCGGTGTTTCCCTGCAGAATTCCCTGCTGCAGGGGCAGTGCCCCGGGAGTGTCCAGGTGTGAGGGATGGCACATTCCCGGTGTTCCTCTCTGCAGAATTCCCTGCTGCAGGGGCAGTGTCCCAGCACGGTCCAGGTGTTTCTCTGCAGAATTCCCTGCTGCATGGCCAGTGCCCCGGGAGTGTCCAGGTGTGAGGGATGGCACATTCCCGGTGTTCCTCTCTGCAGAATTCCCTGCTGCAGGGGCAGTGCCCCGGGAGTGTCCAGGTGTGAGGGATGGCACATTCCCGGTGTTCCTCTCTGCAGAATTCCCTGCTGCAGGGGCAGTATCCTGGGATGTCCAGGTGTGAGGGATGGCACATTCCCAGTGTTCCTCTCTGCAGAATTCCCTGCTGCAGGGGCAGTGCCTCGGGAGCGTCCCGGTGTGAGGGATGGCACATTCCCGGTGTTTCTCGTTGCAGAATTCCCTGCTGCAGGACACGGTGCGCCGGGAGTGCGAGGAGCGCTTCGAGCTGACGGCGGCGCTGGGCCGGGCCCGGGAGCAGGTGCTGGAGCTGCGGAGGCTCAGCGGGACCCTCCCGGCCTCGCCGCGCTCGCTCCCCGCCGGGGATCTCCGCCTCTCCGGAGCCCTGGGCACGGCCAGGGCTGCCCGCGGCCCCGGCTCGGGCCGGCACGGCGCCGGCAGCGCCGGATCCCTGGATCTTCCCAAGGCAAGGGCGGCCGCGCTGAGCGAGCCCCGGGGCCGGGTCCCCGCCGGGATGAGGCACCGGCCGAGCCAGCTCTGACAGCTCCGCCTGTGAAACCATTCCGGCCTCCGAAGGAACACCTCCCGAACTCATCCATCCCTACAAGTTAAAATCCAGTTAAATTTTTGTTTATATTTGGTGCAATAACTTTTATCTGTCCATTAATTTATTCATGGTGTAATTAAATTAACTGCCGGGCGCATTTCAAGATGAGAAAAGGAAAAAGAGCCTCTCCAAGAGGAGCACAAAGAGCAGCACATCTTCAATGAGTGGGATTGAAATCAGAAAACCCCTGGATCCCAGAAGGTTTGGGTTGGAAGGGAGCTTAAAGTTCATCCCATTCCAATGCTCTGGCCCTGGGTAGGGAGTAATGGCCCAGCATCACAGGATCCAGGATGGATGGGGCTGGGAGCAGCCTGGGACAGGAACTGGAGGAGCTTTGAGGTCCCTTCCAACCCAAACCAGTCTGTGATTCCTTGATTCCATCATCTCAAACCTGGGCTCTTCTCCCTCTCTTTGTGTCCTGGAGCAGCAGCTGCAGTAAAGGGGGAGCGTGGCCAGGGAGGAGCAGCACGTTAAATAACGGAGCAGGAATGGGATCACGGCTCTGGCATGAGGGAGTGGCCAGGTCCTGGAGGCAAACCAAGTCCAGAACAAATATTTCCCTTCTCCCCCTTCCTCCCAGAACCCGGAGCTCCTGCTGCTAAGCAATAAACAAAATATGGAAATGTCAGGGACCCTTTTTTACTGGCTTTGAAAACAATTTAATGAATCTCACCGTGTCAAGGAAAGTTTACCAAGTGTTTTCCATGGTGGGATGACAGGCAGAGCACAAAGTGCCACGGAGGACGTGGACACCTCATTACAGCCCTGACATTTTAGGAAATCAAACTTCCTGCAGGAAGTTCTTGTAAGAGTGGTGTCAGGAACCTTGCCCTCCAGGACTCGTGGCATGTGGCAAAGCCAAAGCTCCAGGGACAAACCTGTCCCTGTGGATCCTGCCCTGCTGGCCGTGGGCAGCACTCCAGCCCTTCCCTTGGAGAAAACATCCCATGGCAAGGGGCTGTCCTGTCCTTCCCTGCTGGAAAGGCTTCAGTTTGCCCCTGGCAGAGCTGGGGGTGGTGCCTGCTCTGGAGAGAGCTCCTACAGCCCTGACCCTTTGCAGAAGGGATCCCCTGTGCCAGGGAGGGACATGGGGCTCGGTGGGCTGGGGCTGTGTAAGCCCCAGGCACATCTCTGGTGTGGCCAAACCCCTCCTGACTGACCCTGCCAGCAGCGTGGGGCCGGGGGGATCCATCCCCGCTCCCAGGGCACAAAGGGACAGCACAAGAGGAGCCCTGGAATCTCAGCCAGTGCCTCAGTGTGGCTCATCCTTTTCCCACCTGAAGTCGCCCAAAATGTAATGTTCTCCACAGATGATATGATGGAGAGTCCAGCCCCTGTCTGGTCCTGCTGCTCCTTCAGCAGAAATTGGGATCAGCACTGGCCATGCACAGCTTGCCATGGATATCACTTCATTCCCACTGGGATATCACAAACCAAAGCTGGGATGATCACTAGACCTTGCTCTGAGGTGTGTGTAGGATCTGAGATCCCGACTGTGCCTTGCAGATGGAGTTTTTCTACAAAAGAAAAAATTGGACTGCAGGAAAAAGCATCTTAGTTCCTAAGCAGTGTTAAAAGTGCATGGAAATAGAAACTGATGCCACAGATCATTAAAACGTATTAATCAGAATAAAAGCATGACTGTCTTTCTTTGTATTGTGCATTTTCAATACCAAAATAAGAGTAGGATAATGAAACTGGGGAAATTTCCTTTTGCAGACAACCCCCCACAGCCGCATTTTTAGTTAGTTAAAACAGGCCCTTATTTCCATCATGAAAATTCCATGTTGAATTTTGTCCTTGGTGGTTACAGGTGGTTGAGAGTGCCCTGCTGAAGGAAGAACAAACCCCGAACAGCTGTGATGGTGTGAACACTAATCCAGGGTTTCATCCTCACAGCACAGCATTCATTGGGGTGGGATGATAAAAGGGCACTGCCTGAAATTAATGCTGGGGGGGATTTTCACCAGGAATGTGATTTGTGTGGGGCATCTGGCATTGCCCTGGGAGCTGCTCCCAGGTCATGGCCAGCTCCCATGGATTGTTCTCCTTGGCCCTCCAGGCTCTGGAGTGATCCCACGCTGCTCCACCCGGAGTGGGGACAGGGCTCAGTGCCCCGTGGGACTCTGCTCCTGCCCAGGGAGCCAAGGGATGGGCACAGGTGCCACCAGACCTCTCAGGAGGATGGAGACCCTTCCACGGAGGGGGTTGGCCCAGGGTGTTTCTGAGGCCCCTTTTCCAGGGCCCACCCTCCCCTCTGTTCCCTGCCGTGGGATGTGGCTGAGACCAGCAGGGCTCAGGCACTGGTGCCAGGCACGGAATGAACTCAGGGTGGGAAATGTCAGGGAAAGGGGGAATAAGCCAGGGGGTCCAGATGGGAGGAAAGAGCTGACATCTGGAAAGGAAAGTCTCAGTGTGAGAGAGAAGAAAATGCCCTCCCCTGGAGCTGTGCAGCCAGGGAGGATCCCTGGGCAGTGGTGCAGCCCCTGTGCTTGAGTCATTCCAAGTGGGTGGGAAAAATCCATGGAAAATGTCCTGGCAGGAACAGCCCTGCACTGCAGAAGTGGCTGAACCGAGTGCCCCAAAGGGGATTTTCCATCTCCTGATCAATGGGATGTGGAAAGTGGTTTGGTTTGGCCTGGCACCACTCCAGGGAGCAATGCCCAGCTGGCAGTACGTGCTTGGAGCTCTGGGAAAGAGTCCTGGAAGAAATCTGGTGGGCAGAGAGGAAAGGAGCCTGGAGAGCCACGGAATGCAGCAGGTTCTTCTTCCTGCTGGAGGGTCACACTCTGTCCTTCACCATCACCATCATCATTGTCACTGACTGCATTGAGTTGGAAGGACCTTAAATCCCATCCAGCCCCACCCCAGCCATGGCAGGGAGACCTCCCACTGTCCAGGCTGGCCTTGGGCAGTGCCAGGATCCAGGGGCAGCCAACTGGCTGGGCCTGCCCACCCTGCCAGGGAACAATTCCTAATTCCCAATGTCCCACCCATCCCTGCCCTCTGGCAGTGGGAGCCATTCCCTGTGTCCTGTCCCTCCAGCCCCTGTAACACAGGCATTGCCCTCTCCTGACAGCCCTTTCCCCAGTGCAGGGCAGCTGAACAGCACTTCACTGGCAGCAGAAATCGGGGATGTAGCTGAATTCTGGGAGTTCCCTCTGCTCTGCTCCACGTGCTGGGGGCGGGCACTGGGAATTCGGGAATGACGGCCGGGGGTGGGGCTGTGCAGAGAAGAAGCTCCTCAGGAGCCCGAGGCTGGCCCCGCTCACTGAACATTTCCATGAATCATTGGCTTTTATGGAAATCCGTTCCAGCATCCTCTCCCCAGCTGTTTCCTGTGCACTGTGCTGGCTGCAAGGCTTGTTTTAACTTTCCGGGACCGAGTGGTCATTTCAATCACCACAAAGTTCTGAACAAAGAACCACGTGTGCCTCTGGGGAAAAGTACCCAAAAAAAGATCCTCGGGAACAGCTGGGAGGCGTCTGGGCAGGGGCAGGCGTGCAGCAGGACTCACGGCCCCGTGGGTGTAACCCAGCAGCAGCACGGCCTCGCTGCCTGCCAACCCCATCCTGTTTGCTGGTGTCTGGGTTTGGGGGGTGGTTTTTTTAGGCTCCTTCTAAAAATATAACCCCAGCACCTCCTTGGAGGGTGATGGAAGCAGTAGCTGCAGTTTGGATGAGGCACAAATTCACCTGCTCAAGCTGGACACAGGGAGAACTCGGATTTCTGATCTCCGGATGAAAGGCTGGTTCTGGAGACAAGGATTTTTTATGGATTTTCTGGATTTTTTCAGGATTTTCTGTGTTCATAGAAAGCCACAGAAATCCTTCCCTCTGGCTGGCTCTGGGTAAGGATATTCCAAACCTGCTGAAGATCCATCGGACAGGGAAACAGTCCCTTGTCCACAGGACTTCCACTGGGAGAGGATCTGTGTGTGTGCCTGACCTGGGGAATCCATGGCTGGGCAGGGCCATGCAGGAGGGCTCTGGAACCAGGGCTCAGATCCCTCTCCCTGGATCTGTGGAACATCCTCTCCCCTGGATCTGTGGGACAGCTCTCCCCAGGATCTGTGGGACATTCTCTCTCCCTGGATCTGTGGGACAGCCTCTCCCTGGATCTGTGGGACATTATCTCTCCCTGGATCTGTGGGACATCCTCTCCCCTGGATCTGTGGAACATCCTCTCCCCAGGATCTGTGGGACATCCTCTCCCCTGGATCTGTGGGACATTCTCTCTCCCTGGATCTGTGGGACATTCTCTCTCCCTGGATCTGTGGGACATCCTCTCCCCTGGATCTGTGGGACAGCCTCTCCCTGGATCTGTGGGACAGCTCTCCCCAGGATCTGTGGGACATTCTCTCTCCCTGGATCTGTGGGACATCCTCTCCCTGGATCTGTGGGACATCCCCTCCCCTGGATCTGTGGGACATCCCCTCCCCTGGATCACAGCACAGCTCAGGGTTCGCATCACGAGCATTTCATCCAAAGCCAGTGCCTGAAATAACAGGAGAGCAAAACACCTGGGCAGGCTCCTGGCACAAATGCACAAATCCCAGCAGGCAAAACTCTCCAGGGATCCCTCTTAGCCTGACCCAGGGAAAATTATTCCGGGACCTTAACCCTCATGATCACCACAACCCTGAGAGCAGGAGCAGGACACGGTGCTCGGGGTGTCCACAGAGCTGGGGCTGCCCCTGGACCCCTGGCAGTGCCCAAAGCCGGGTTGGCCACTGGGCTTGGAGCAGCCCAGGACAGTGGGAAGTGTCCCTGGCATGGCAGGGTGGGGCTGGATGAGCCAGTCTCACCTCGGGTTAAAGCGTGGCTGAGGACACTGAGGACACATCGCTGCTCTCCGGCCACGCCGAGGTCACCGCTGGCTCTGCAGAGGGCAGGGGAAGGGTGGCGGTGCTGTCTGTGTGTCCCCAGCTCTGGCATCCATCTCTGCTGTTGCCGGGGAAGCCACGAGGAGCCCTGAAACAAAAAGCAGCCCCGGGGCCATCCCGTCCATTAGGGACGGCAGCCAGAGCTCCCTGCTTGGAGCCAGATGTCAGAGATAATATCTCCGCTTGTTCCTGCGGTTTCCTTGATGGCAAAGCACTACTGTGCTCTCACCCTGCCCGGCCAACGGCGTTCTGAGCATCCTGGTGGAGAAAAATACGGAATTCTGGAGGGCTGGTTTGGGGCTGGGCTGGCCCAGGGCTCCCAGCCGGGAGAAGCTCCCGGGGGATGCTGAGGGGGAGGAAGGAGTGCGCTCCGTGCCCTTGGAGGAAGTGTTTTATTCCTTTGGAAGGGACAGGGTGACAGCTCCAGCCTCTCCCCTCCACTTTGTCCCGTTTCAGTCACTGTCACCCCACCGTGTCCTCAGACCAGGTGTCTCCTCAGCTTGCGGAGCAAACTTGGAACCATCTCCACCTGGCAGAAGGATGCTGGAAGTGTTTCCTTTTTTAGAGGTATTGAGACATAGAAAAGCCTTCAGGCCTTGAAAAAAACCTCCACTTCTCACCTTTTAAACAGGCATTGAGGCATAGAAAAGCCTTCGGAGTTTGAATAAAACCTCAGCTTCTCACCCTCTAAATCACTTTAAAACGAGACCTCAGGCTCTTGAGTCTCAGCTCCTGATTGCTCCATACAAACCTGGGCTCCCAAGTCACAGGGAATTTTGGGAAGCTGCAGCAATCCCTGAACAGGGGTAATTAAATCTGTGAGGGCCTTTCAGGAGATTCACTTGGTTTAAGGTCATTTTGCTGCGGCTTTTCCCTCTTGGCTCCTGAGCACAGGCCCTGGGGCTGCCCAGCACCTGCAGGGCCTCAGAGGGATCAACCTGGCCTGGAACATTGCAGGGATGGGGCAGCCACAGCTCCTCTGGGGCACCTGGAGGAGCTCAGGCCGTGGTGAGGAACCCCCATTCCCTCCCCTTTGGGGTCACTCGGGGCTGTCCCGGAGCTGTCCCGGTCCCTGCTCACTCCTGGGGAATCTCCCACAGCTGGTGGCTGGTGCCACCCCTGGAGGCCTTGATCCATCCCCAGCTCCCAGCAGCTGGAATTCGGGGCTCCCAACAGCTGGATTTGGGGTGTCCAGCCGAGGCCGTGACCGGGGTTGTTCTGCCCCCCGGGCCAGGGCAGGACATTTGTCCCCTACTCACCTCGGTGGCTCTCGGTGTGGGCAGCGCCGGCAGAGCCGAGAGCGGGGAGGCCCCGCTGGGCTCGGCAACACTTCCACCTACAGAGGGATCCCAGAACGGCAGCGGGAGTGAGGGGAACCCGGGAGTGAGGGGAAATCCTGGGAGTGAGGGGAGATCCCGGGAGTGAGGGGGGATCCCGGGAGTGAGGGGAACCCGGGAGTGAGGGGGGACCCCAGGAGTGAGGGGAGATCCTGGGAGTGAGGGGAGATCCTGGGAGTGAGGGGGGAACCCGGGAGTGAGGGGGGACCCGGGAGTGAGGGGGAGATACCGGGAGTGAGGGGAACCCGGGAGTGAGGGGGGATCCCGGGAGTGAGGGGAGATCCCGGGAGTGAGGGGAGATCCTGGGAGTGAGGGGAGATCCCGGGAGTGAGGGGGGATCCCGGGAATGAGGGGAGATCCTGGGAGTGAGGGGAGATCCCGGGAGTGAGGGGAGATCCTGGGAGTGAGGGGCGGACCCCGGGAGTGAGGGGAGATCCTGAGAGTGAGGGGAGATCCCGGGAGTGAGGGGAACCCGGGAGTGAGGGGAAATCCTGGGAGTGGGGGGAACCCGGGAGTGAGGGGGGGAACCCGGGAGTGAGGGGGGGAACCCGGGAGTGAGGGGGGACCCCGGGAGTGAGGGGGGGATCCCGGGAGTGAGGGGAGATCCCGGGAGTGAGGGGAGATCCTGGGAGTGAGGGGAGATCCCGGGAGTGAGGGGAGATCCTGGGAATGAGGGGAACCCGGGAGTGAGGGGAGATCCCGGGAGTGAAGGGGGAGATCCCGGGAGTGAGGGGAGATCCTGAGAGTGAGGGGAGATCCCAGGAGTGAGGGGGGATCCCGGGAATGAGGGGAACCCGGGAGTGAGGGGAGATCCCGGGAGTGAGGGGAGATCCCGGGAGTGAGGGGCGGACCCCGGGAGTGAGGGGGGGATCCCGGGAGTGAGGGGGGGATCCCGGGAGTGAGGGAGATCCTGGGAGTGAGGGGAGATCCCGGGAGTGAGGGGAACCTGGGAGTGAGGGGAGATCCCGGGAGTGAGGGGGACATGGAATCCATGGGAATGAGGGGGAGAGCACAGAACCCCTGGGAATGATGAGGGCATGGAACCCCTGAGAATGAGGGGGGCACGGAATCCATGGGAATGAGGGGACACAGATTGCCAGGAATGAGAATGAGGGGGGGGCAGAGAATCCCTGGGAATGAGGGGGACACAGCAGCCCTGGGAATGAGGGGACACAGCACCCCTGGGAATGAGGGGACACAGCACCCCTGGGAATGAGGGGACACAGCAGCCCTGGAGCCCCAGGGGATTGGGGAGCTGGAATGTCTCTGCAGGGTGGGGGCACAAGCCCCTTGCTCTCTCCAGAAGGATTCTCCCTCCTGGGACAAAAAATGGTCACTTTTGCTAAGTTTTTTCCTTCCACTGGAATACAAAGACTTTTTCTTCAGGCCAGCTTTACTAATTTTAACTTTTTTTTTTTTTTTTTGCTTTAATAGCCCTGCTGGGCTGTGGCCAGGCAAGAGGAGGGGATGGAAAGCTGTTTCCTTTGCAGGAGTGCTTTTTCCAAAGGGGGATGTGATTGCCAGCCTGGCCAGGAGAGTTTGCTTCCTGCCCCAAGGAGCTTGGAAGTGACAAGGAGCATGGACAGGAGAGTCACAGACTCAGCCTGATGTGAAATCCTGGATTTTATGAGCATTTCCTGGCAGAAGCAGCAACCAGGGAAAGATTTCCTGGAAAAGGGGCCTTTATCACCTCACCTGCTGCCACTCACCTGTGGGTTTGGGGGTGACTGAAGCCTTGAGAGGGACCTGTTGGGCCAATTTCCACCAAATATATTCTCTGATTGTTCATTTTTTCTCTTCCCAAACCATCCAAAGCTCCTGGTCCATGCTCATCCTTCCAGAATCTGTAACAAACCTGAAAGTGAAGGACAGGCAGAACGGTTTGTATGAAATGCCTTGAAACCCTTGCATCTTTTTGTTGGAAATTAGTAAAAAAAAATTAACTAAGTCCTTTTTTTCAGAGAAAATGCAACTCTGAGGGTGAGACCCACCCAGGCAAAGACCTGTGCCCAAGGAGAACTGGCTGGGATATTTCCCTGTCCCTGTAGGTCTCACATGTTCAGAGCCCAGTGGCAGCTCCTGATTTCCAGTAGCGTGGCAGAGGCTGCATCATCACCCAGGCCAGGAATCCTGCAGATTTCCCAGGAAAATTGTCTCAGCTGCTGAGATATGAGCAGAGTGTAGCCTCAGGTGACTCCTGGAGGTCACCACAGGTGCTTGAAGTCCATCAGCCCTGCCAAATGATGAATTTCTGGGACTCAGTTCCATGAAAACGTCAAAATTCAGGGATACTGCCAAGGCACTGTGGTGCAGGGACATTTCAGCTGTGGTGCCCTGCAGCTCCTCATGCCAAGTCCTGCAGGGAATGGGGCACTCAGGGGCCCCTCAGGTGCCCTCGTGCTGAACCCACAGACCCCCAGGGCCAGGCTGTGACTCCCACCCGGGATCTGCTGCAGTCCCAGAGCTGGCTGGGGAGGAGTTTTCCCCCCCAAGAACAAGCACTGAGCTCCTGCTGGGCTGCCTGGGGAGCAGGAGCTGTCCTGCTCTGCCACACCTGCTGCTGCTCAGGGAAGGGAAGCACAGTCAGTGCTCACACAAACCAGCGCTGAGCCCTCCATGGGTCACTCCAACACAAACCCCAAATCCAGGGCAGGCAGTGCTGCTCCTCCAAACCCAGGGTGTTCTCTCTGCTCTGGACTATCCGAGCATTTGTATCTGGGGGAAAAAGCTCCTTCAATTTCCATAGCAACAACCACATTTTCCTGAACACGACACACACAGACACAGTTGTTAGAGACTGAAAAACAGTGGTAACCAAGAAACAGAAAGAGACATTTTATCTTTTCCTCCCCAAAAACACTCACTCACTTTGAGCCTTTCCAGAGCAGATGCAGAGGGGGCCCAGCAGGACAGGGGGCAAGGATGTCCCAACCAGGAGCTGCTGCTCAGGTTTCCTCTCCTTTCTGAGGGCTGTGGAACATCCACCCAGCAGAGCCTGGCACTGCCCCTGTGACAGGGACCGGCCTGCAGCACCTGGGCTCTGCAGGGGAACGTTCCAGCCTCAGCCACAGCAGGAATGGGGAGAGGCACTTCGGGAGAGCCCAGGGGCCCCAGGAAAGCAGGACAGCAAACACCTCTCACCTGCGGGCTCCAGGGCTTGGTACTACCTGAGCAGCAGCTGAAGAATCAGATTCCTCCTCTCCCCTTGCAGCTCTCCTTTCCCACAGCAGGCACAGCTCCAGGAATGTCCCAGCAGCTCCTGCTCTCAGACAGGGTTCAGCAGCAGCCCAGCCCTGGCTCAGCCCACTCAACTTCAGAGAAGTCCATGACCATTTATTCCAACTGCTGTGTGGTTTCCGAGCTGCACCCCCAGGAGGACACAAACATCCAAAGCTCTCCCAATTTTCCCCTCCCAACAGCAGCACACTCACACCCCCCAAGTCCCACTCAGGCACATGGGTCAAAGCCCTGGTGTGTAAGAAAGTCAACTTTAGTTTCCACACATTTGGCATCCAACAGGCAGTAAAAAAAAAAAAAAGGCTTTATATTTTATTTTTTGTAAAAATCTTTGAACACATGCAGACTAAAACCAGTGTAAGAAAGTCTCCACCATGTTTAAACAAATAACTATACTTAAATATAAGCGTCTGCAATTGACTGGTATAAAAATAATGTACGTTTTGCTTTTTTACAGAAATCCTTTCTCCAGTTCTCAGCTCAATAAACAATACACAACCCTAATACATACAAGTGAACCTGATCGTTTGCCACCTCTGGGATACTGCTAAGGTATTATGTGCAAAAGTTGGTAACAGTTTCTTTCCCACAAGAAAAAAGTCTTCTACACCTTTTAGGAAACCAGATGGGGTTGAAGCTGTTGCAGCCCTGGTGGTGCCTGGCAGTCTGTGGGCTCGGTGCTGGCCCAGCCCCGCAGCCCGAGGGGCTCAGTGGCAGTGCCAGAGCTGGCCTGGCCCCGCAGTCCGAGGGCTCGGTGCCGGGACTGGCCCAGCACTGCAGCCCAAGGGCTCGGTGCCAGTGCCAGGACTGGCCCAGCCCCAGTCTGAGGGCTCCGTGCCAGAACTGGCCCGGCCCCACAGTCCGAGGGCTCAGTGCCAGTGCCAGAACTGGCCTGGCCCCACAGTCCGAGGGCTCAGTGCCAGTGCCAGGACTGACCCAGCCCCGCAGTCCGAGGACTCGGTGCCGGGACTGGCCCAGCCCCGCAGCCCGAGGGCTCGGTGCCAGTGCCAGGACTGGCCCAGTCCCAGTCTGAGGGCTCGGTGCCAGTGCCAGAACTGGCCCAGCCCCAGTCTGAGGGCTCCGTGCCAGGGCTGGCCCAGCCCCCAGCCCGAGGGGCTCAGCGGCGGTGCCGGCCGTGGCCCGAGCGGCCGCTGCCGTGGTGCTTGCCGCCCTTGTGGGAGCGCTCGAAGGAGCGCGAGCGCTCGCGCCGCTCCCGGTGGTGGCCGCGCTCGTGCCGGTGCTTCTTGGCCGCCTCCGAGTGCTCGCGGGACTTGCTCTGCGAGCGGGAGCGGGACTTTTTCCGCTTGTGGCCGTGTCTGCTGCTGCCCTTGAGCTCCTCGCGGCCGTGCTTGGCCTTGGCGTGGGGCGAGCCGTGGTTGTGGTGCCGCCGGGGGCTCCCGCTGTGGCTGCGCGAGCGGCTGCGCGAGCGGGAGCTGTAGGTGCCCGACAGGCTCCGCCGGTTGTTGTAGCTGCAAGAGACAACAGTTAGAGCGTGTCCCCGCACCGGGAAAAGCAAACACATCAGCGCTTAGAGCTCCCAAGGTACTGCAAGGAATCAGGCTCTGTCCCTCAGGGGTAAGTGAGGGAGGACAGGGAATGTCTCGGAACCTGCCCCATGGAAGGCTGGGGTCAGCCACGTGGGATTTAAGGTCCTTCCAACCCCAACCACTCTTGTGAGTCTTTTAGTTGAGCTCATTTGAAAATAAACAGCTCAAACTAAAACCAGAACACAGCATCTTTTGTCCACCTTATCAAGGGTATTCCGTCAACACCACATCACAGACTAGGTGTTGCCTTTTTCCTTCAGTGACTACACTGAGATCCAAGTTGGCAGCCTCCAACTTAGATGTGAGCCTGAAGATTCTTATGAAACCCCTATCTAAAGCCAGCAGCTCTCCCTGCATCCCCCTCCTCCTGTACCATGGGAGGGGCAGAGCCCTGAAGAGCCAGGCACTGCACCAGGAACACTGACACAAGGAGGCTGCACACCTGGGGCACTTCTCCCTCCTTCCAAGGGCACTGTGCTCCCAGAGACTGCTCTCACTTATAAATGCAATCCTTGTGAAGACAAACACCAGCCCAGAACAGACTCCTCAAGTGCAGTGCAGTTAGGACAGGCTAATTTTACAGCCTGAGCTCTCAAGAGCAGCTCCACACACAGCACTGGGAGCCTCAAGTGAAGCCGAGCCTCCCCCTCCCTTTTGCTGGCGGGCACTCAGGAGCGCCCCTGAAGCCAGCAGCCCCCGAGCAGCCCAGCCCCACTCACTGCCTGCGGGGGCTGTGGGAGCGCGAGCGGGACTTTGTCCGGGAGCGGGAGCGGCTGGCGCTTCGGCTGCTGCGGCTCCTCTTGCTCTCCTTCCTCAGCCTGCAGGGCACAAACCAAACTGCTCAGGCACTGACACGCCACAGGAGCTCGGCAGGAGCTGCCTGCACTGCAGCTGGAAGCGTTGGTACGGAAGTGTTCTCTTAGCAGGAGAGTTTTACCTACCCGTTGTAAGGGCTCTTGGAGGTTTGCTGCCTCTCCTCCGGCTCTTTTTTAATGGTTTTGGTATTCACAGACACTGGAGATTTCTCCTCCGCTTTTACTTCTCTTGGGGAAGCTAAGAATTAGATTTCAATTCAAAATCAGTTCTTTATTCATCCTTTGTCATAAACACACTGTACATCACTCAGGCACCTTCACCAGGACTTGCACTAAGTGTAGATATGAACTCTACATCTATTATTTCATCCCACCTCTCCACTTATATTCACTCCTGGAATGGGGTATTTGTGGGGAAACCCTCTGCCCATGAAAGAGGAACAGAACTGGGACCTTCAGAGCACACAGCCATGCTCACCTGGGGCCAAAAGGTACAAAATAGAAGTTGCCCTTGTGCCCCACAGTACAGAACGTGTTACCTTGGCATTTATTTCCAATGCTATAGAAAGGATTAAGCCTGCCCAGCAAAATTAGGTTTCATCTTTACAATAATGGTACGAATATAAATGAGTAACAAATAAAATTATCCAGTTAATATGTCAGTCTGTCTCTACAGACAGTTGATGCAACCCAGAGATGGATTCACCCTTCATGGAAGGGCTGTTAAGCCCACCAGAGCTCCTGCTTTCAAACTCTTCCAACCTCGGCTCCCTCCTTGCAGAAAACACTTCCCTTGTTCTGTCAGAAATTCACACTGCCCAGCCCAAAGACGTCTGAACACTCAGGACTCCTCAGGAGAAACCATGAGAGTTCAGACTGGCCAGCTCAAAATACATGTTCCATTTAATTCCCCGTGATGCCAAGGCAGTGCTGGGCCTCTCCCTCCTCCATTTCCTGCCCACCAGCTGTCCGCTCTCACTGCACCGAACAGTTGCCAAGCACATTAAAAACCAGGGAAGGAATTTTCAGATACCTGCTGCAAAATGGGCTATAAAGGCTATGGCAGCACCCCCAAATTAAATCCCAAAAGCCTCTCTTCACATCACAGAACACACAGCAACTCCTGCTTCATCATCTCATTCTCTTAAGGGTGCGTATTATTAATGTATCACTCTCTTATCTGTGGAAATGTGAAATAAAGCATCTCCTTTCTAATCTGGTTTCAAGGCTTTGAGACTGGTTTTAAAATCTATGTTAAAAAAAAAGTGAAAAAGGTTTTTCTGTTCAGAAAACAGACTTACATGGTTTGGATGCAGGAGAAAAGCCACCCAGTGTTGAGAGTGCTGGAGTTCCATCTGGATTTAAACCTTTTGCTTTCAGTTTTGCCTCCTGTAGTGCCATTTTCCTCTTTTCTACTTCTTTATCCAGAAATTCGTAATTGGGCTGTGGAGGTAACAACCAGGTAAGAAGCTGACCTAATGTAATTAATATTTTATCTCATTTCTGAAAAATACTGAGTTGGCTTTTAATGATCTGTCCAGTAATGTAGCTTCCAGAATTTGTTCTCTTCTCAGAGCTGCCCTTCCCATTAGTACATCTGTATTAGGCATTCCCAAACTTTTCTGACAACCATAACTCAGCTCAAGCTGCACTGAGTGTCAAGCAGCAAACCCCAACATGTCAAACTCACCTTCTTTCTGGTATAAAGCTTCAGAGTTGTTAAGCAGATCTCCTGAATCTCCTCTTCCGTGGTGCCAAAGAGCAGGAACCAGTGGGGACGGGTAGGCAGCGGGATCTGAAAATCAAACAAGGAGAAGCTCACTGGAGATTTCAGGTCAGATTTTGTTGAAATATTTCCATGAATTTCCTTGAAACCAGAGCAGCAGCACTGCAAGGCAGAGCTCAGTGCAGGCAGGGCTCACCTGCAGGGCTCTAGCAGCGAGGTAAATGCACGCACACGCGATGGTCTCCGGCTGGAAGCGAACAAACACGTTCGTCCGGAGGCTGTCGTTCATGTAATTCCTGAAAAAACAAAGCAGCACAGGTTGCAACTCCAGTTTGCTTTTCTTTTAGAGGATAACAATACTGGAGACTCAATTGACTTTATTATTTTTTCTGTTGTGACATTAAACGTGTGATTTCTTTCAGGTTGTGCTGGATGTTTACATGTGTCACTCCGTGACAGTCTGCAGCACTGCCACTGTTTGAAACCCCAAGGCAATAATGTGCAGCAGTAAATCCAAGCAGTGTGGAACAGCCACTTCCTAGCTGAAGTTACCCTGGGAAGTGGCCACTGAGTTACACTTTAACAAGTACTTTGCATCCGTCCAGCTGATTGTCTTAAACACCAATGGGTTTGTATTTAAAAGATCAATGTAGAACTCAAGAGCCATCAGGAGAGCAAGGTGCATTTTCAACCTACCATTGTCCAGAGGCTACGTGCAAGCTGCAGAGTTTGTAAAACTCTGAGTGCATTTAAATTTTGTGTGCTTTGAGTCACTTCATCCAGGGAGATGCATCCCATTTGCTCACTGAGTGTTGGAAAAGATCTGTGAGTTAGAACTGGGCCCTGATGTCCTGAGCTGCTGCTGTTGCACAGGGCTGGCACTGCCAGTAACACGTGCCCAGAGATGGGGTGAGCAGCAGAGCTCCTTGGATTTCCAAATTCCCAACATGGGAGAGAGAGCAGCAGTCAGTCAGTCAGTGAGGACTCTACACCCCCATGCCCAGCCTGGCTGCTAAGTGAACATGCTGCATGCACTGTCACCCTCTGTTTAACTCAAGTTTAAATGCTAAATCAATCAAAGAAACACTGGCAGAATGGTCCCCCACGTGTCCTTTTAACATACAGCAGGTAGGCAACAAAGACATTGAGAAACAGTTGTAACAGTTACTTCTAGAACCAAATATACAAATCCTGGCGCCAGGACAGAACTAGGAGGTGCTGCCCGATGGCTTTGGGTGACGGCAGTGAACTCGCTGAGGCTTGCACTGGCTTGGCTGGAGAGAAGGGCAGCCAAAGCAGCCATCCCCAGGTCATGGGCTGAGGTGCAGAGGGCAGAGCTCTATGACTTACCAGCAGGGACTACCCTTCAATCAAAGAGTAGAAAAAAGAACAAAGTTAAATTGAGTTCTCCATCGCTACACTGGAATCAAGCCATGAAAATAGTAAGCAGAAACAAGCACCACGAGATTGTCCAAATGTGTTTAGGTGGTGACTTACATCTCATTGCTTTGCATAGGGATCAGCAGGCTTGTTATTTCTGCTACTATTTTCCTGGCTAGGAGAAGAATGGAAAATAGCAACTTACCAGGCTGTCTGTACCAGGGTTTGATTACGTTCACATTCTAGGACTTGTAAATACATAACAATGATCTGAGGAATAAGGAGGGGTGGGGGGAAGAAGAAAAGAGACTCAGTTTCTACACAAAGCAGGAGTAAGGAAGTACATATATACGTATGTAAAAATGAAATCAAACAGTATGCCCAAACAATGGGAGCTCCTTCTCTCCAAGCACACGCTCTAAGCTCTCATGTCAGCCCACCACATTCAGACATTTCTTTATTTCACTACTTTTCTGCTATTTTCAAACCAGCCACCTTTACCCTTTCCCAGGGAAGTGACTTTTTTTATGGCTGCTTGCCCAAGTACTCTGGCAAAAGCTTTAATAACTACAGGAGAATAAAGAGAAGAATACAGGTCATTCTGACACCTGTGTTTCTTGTTCCACAGCTCCCAGTGAGGCACCAAGGTAGAGTAAGAATTACAATTACATTATTATTGAGAACTCACCTTATGAGGATGCTTGACATGAACACAAAATCCCAACTCCTTCAGTACCCTTCTTTCTGCTTTGATTACTTGATTTTTGGTGTTTATGTAGTTCTGATCAAGTATCAGGGGGCTTGGAGTCCTATAGTTTGCAAGAAATAAAATCAAAACTGTTTTGCATATCCAAAAATAACGGCAACTCTGTTTTCCCTTCCAACCAACTAATGGCAACAGAAACCGGTTTTCAACTCCTGCAAGCAAGTTTAAGCATTAATCTTGTGCTGTCCAAGTTTAGATAAACTAGTTTAGTCGCTGCTTTTGGCTAGCTACAGATTAGATGGCTGAGATAAAAAAAAAAATAACCTTCTGCTCCTGTGTGTGCAAACTGCACTGCTCCAGCTGCTGGAAGGAGTTGGCTTGATGGGGCACTCCCAAGAACTTTTCCTCTCCGTGGCAGAGGTGGCAGGAGTCCTTTGCCAGGCAGGATTTCAAAGCAGAAGTAAGCCAGACCAGGGTTCTCACTGGCATTAAAGTAGCACCTCGTGCTCTAAAATTGCAGTTTCCTATGCACTGAAGAGCAGCTGATTGACCCTTCAGAGAAGCCAGCCCTGCCCTGCGATGTGTGAAAGGCTGAGTGAAGCACAGAATTAACCTGGGACACGGGCACGGATCTGCCTGGGACTCTGGGCCTGCTCCCCTCTCCAGGGGTGCCAGGGATGATCCTGCTGATGCCTGCATTTGCAAAACAACAGCTCACTTCAGAGAGAGATTTCAAACTCCAGCACTGTCAATCCTAATTCCTCCCAAATCCAACCCCTGAACTGTCCAGAGCATGTTTAATCACAAAAACCTTCTGTACACTTGATGCACGAGTGTCACACTCCATTGCACATTTGCTTTGTCTGTGCTTAGACTTGACCTTTCAACATTCCACATGGGATATTTTAATCCACTTCCTCCTGAAGACAGACCAGCTTTTTCCCTGTAATATGCCTCACACATTCCATGTGCTTTCCAAAGCAGAGTAATGTTTTTTCAGCTCGTTATGCTCCAATAAACCACGGTCTGTGTACACAATACACCCCAAACACTGGTGACAAATTTATTTTACATTACCTTCAAAAGAAAAAGAAGTAATGCAAAGCGGATTCAAAATACAGCTTTTGTTGTATCAGACAAAACATTTCACTACCAACTTGCAAATTCCATGAGTGGATCTCACTTCTCTTCCCTGATAGGTCACAGAACAGAAAAAATACTCAAAAAATCAAGGTTCCCACCCCAGGAAGAAAGGGTCAATTTAATGATAAGGCTGAAAAAATCCAGTTTATGCCATGACCTCTGCAGTCACCTGGACAGGCATCGATGGCCATGGGCAAAGGACACCAAAACCCTCTCTAATGAAAGCACCTTGTTGTGCCACCATGCACCTGAAGCATGAGCTGTCCCTGCTCTTCCCAAGGGGCTCAGATGCAGCTCCCAGCTCTGGAATGAAAAACTGCAGCTTCCTGGTGCCAGGCTGGACCTGCAATTCAAGTACTGTCCCATTATATAAAATGCCAGGTTTTCCATGTTCCAGCAGAGTAACTTCTCTAGTTAAGTGTTACTCTCACTCATCAGGGCAAGTTTACCAAGTTTTTCATTTCAGCTCCTCTAAATAAACCCAAAATCGGGAGATTTTTTCTTTTGTTTATGGTTGGCTGCTTTTCTTTTCTCCCCATAAATTAAGTGAAAATGAAAAGCTTTTCAAGCCTCTTTAGGATAATGACTTCAGTGAGGAGCTGATTGTGTCCAACACTTCAGCACTACAGAGACAGGCTGAACAGTGCTCTGGAGTGGGACAGTGGAACAACCAAGCTGAGCTCTTCCCATCAGTGAAGCTAGTTCACTTCCAACTCATTCCCATCAATTTTACTGGTGTTGAAAACATTTCCTTCAGTGCTGCTCTCCACTATTTCATCTCCAGATCACTGGCATTAACAGGATCTGCAGAGCAGCACCCAGAGGAGTTCAGGTGTGCAGGCTGTTTGTCAGCAGAAAGCTCCATCACAGGTGGGAGATCTCGGGTTACACACTTAGGACAGCCGTGACTTCCAGTCTATTAAAACAATCTCCAGTGGGACTGCTCAGGATCATCCACCACCCCACCTTCCACGTGTCCCTGCATTCCCTGAGAGCTCTGGCAGAAAGTTAAGGTGGCTCCAAGCACAGCAGGACAGATGGGAGCCTTTACTGTAGTTTAAGTTTTCACTGTCCTTGCACAGGGCCATGGGATCAGCACCAACAGTTCACACCTGGCCCAGGTTCCAGAGCACAGGGCCAGGAAACCAAACATGCCAAGTGTGCTTTGCTTTTCTCTGCTGTCCCACATTGCTTTGGTCACAAGTCCTACAGCCCTAAGGAAGCCATGAAAGCCATCCGTTTATCCAGACAGGACTTCCAGACAAATACAGCCTTTTATCCACTCATGGAAAAATAAAAATCTGCAGGAGACTTAAGTGTTTTACTGCACCTTATTACTGGCACAGGTCAGGTTCTCCACTGCATCGATTCACCAATTTAATACTTTTGCCATAAACTCTTCAATGTTGGTAAACAATTATTTACAAGTTATAAACTTCAGAGATTCCCCTTTGAAAAACTTCTTTGTTTTCTACTGCGAAAAAGAGGAACTTTGCCAGTGCATTTGCTGCACTTAATTCTCAGTCCAAGAATTATCTTAGGGCCAAGGAACAAACTAGAGAAAAAGAATTTATAAGCTTATATATGAAATATAAGCTTCAAACCCTGTATAGCCAAGGCGTGTTACAAGTTCCTACTTGGAATCTGCTCATAGAGACCAGCACTAGAGCTCCAGGCAAAACTTCATCTTTAAGTACAGAGCACACAGTGGCCCTTCTGGGAAATCAATCCAACACTTAAGAAGCAAAACTTGATTGGGATTTAGATTGTGTAACAACCCAGAAGGTTAACACACACCGTAATGTGTTTGTAACAATAAATAAATTACAAATACCTTTTTTAAAAATCACTCTGACAAATGAGACCTAAGTTCTCCACACAGCTGCAGTTTCATTTGGTGCAATTATTATTAACCTTTGATGTCTTTGGCGTGACTAACACTCGGAGCAACAGTGCCCTGCGTGGAGTTTTGTTCCTAATGAGCAAAGCACTCGTGACAAGTACAGCAGAGCACCAGCAGCCCGTGTCAAGGAGCAGAGATCTGCTATGCTGGTCAGCACAAGAACACCAGTTCTCTGCTTGTCTCCAGGATCACAACCACAAGCAGCACAGGTTTGCAGGCAGTCTGAAGGCACCAAGGCCGTGTGTCATTAATGCAGCCCCACTGCAGGGCCCCTGAGTGAGGAACAGCTGACTGAGCACCTCAAAGCACCATGTGAGATTACAGCACCACACGAGTCACATTTCCAGTCTCAGGACCTTCTGCAGCTTTCAGGCACAGTTAAAGGAAATAAAATCAACTTCAAACTACATTCTACAAGTTAAACAACAGTTGCACTTTGCTCAGAACAGAGAGGTTTTGGCACACAGTTATTTCAAAAGCAGTTTTTCCACAGTACGAGCTTTTCTCCATGCACACAAACATTTTTACATGCAGTTCTACATCACATATGCTCGTCAAAGATCCCAAGGAAAATATGCTTGTCCAAAACACTTATTTAGCTTTTTCTTACTTCTCAGCATTAGAAATACCACCTCGGTTGACTACATGTCTCATAAAAAGACAATTCCAATGCAATTCCCAGTTCTGCAAACAGGTACATAGAAGGGACTGCTTACATCATAATTGATAAAAATGTACAAATTCAAGACTTCCGTACCCTTGTTTTACTGTGAATTCAAGCTGCAATTATACAGAGCCAGAAAGTGGAACTAAGAACCCAAAACTGGTTAAGAAAGAAAGCAAAGCCTACCCAAACTACCCCAAATTCGTGTGCAGGTTAAGCGCTTCAGTTAACAGAAATGCTAGACTAAAAAAGAAAGTACAGCAGCCTGTTTCAGTTCTGGGTTGTGTGTGAGAGACTAACTACAGCCTAAGTGTTAGCTTCAGTAAAATATAATAAAAAAAAAAAAAAAAAAAAGGTCAAGCTAGTATTCTAAAAACCTGGACAGCAAAGAAAAAAGCTTATAACAAGATACAGGAGTTCTTCCAAATGGTTCACCAGCGGCCAACCTGTTAGTCCCCCGATTCCAGTGACCTATGCTCAGAGCACTGGCTTCTCCTTGGGGATTTTCGATACTTCACTCACTGTTGCCATGACGACAGCTTCATCTTTATGTACCACTCCACATCACCCAGGCTTTGGTAAATGTAGCTGGTCGCTGTATAGTCGGTTGCAAGGGAAAAAAGAGTTGAAGTTAATAACGTGTACAGGTGATGGAATTGTCAGCTTGTAAAAAGTACAGAAAAACGTTTACATCCTGCTTGCTAAAAAAAAAAAAAGGGGAGAGGGGGTGTGCAAGTCTGAATGTCAGACTGCAGCATTTTTAAGGTTAATTTCATGCAGATTCACTCAGAATCGCAGAGCAACAATACCCATTTCTCCCGAAAATAATGGGTAGCAGTGCACGATTTCTCTGGACATGATGCACTTTAGGCACCACGTAACATGCACAAGTTGGGATTTGGAACAGGCTAGCTGGAAAGATTTAAATTCACAGGTTAAGTTCAGTTTCTCTGATCCTTCACACAGCACAAAGAAACAACTAATTTATATTCTCGTTGCAAAGAAAAGCAAGGCACATGATTAATTAACTTTCACTGCCTGGACAGAGGCCAGAACACTACTAATCACTGAGCCTGCTGCAGCAATTCCAATAACCAGACTCCCTTCGGAACTGGGGAAGACAATCCCACTGAATTCACACCTGGCAAAACTTCACACAGCTCTCCCAGGGCCATCGGGGAGAACAGCTTTAAAGGCCACACAGAACAAAGCTAAACTCCAAAGTGTAACACCAGCTCTTCCTACTTGGATCTAGAACTAACTAGGCCTACACCATCAGGAGGCAATAAAAGCCAAAGCTCCGTCTTCAACAGAAGCATGACCAGGATAAAGACACCAACAAACAGCTGGCTTCCCTAAGGGATTTATTTCTACTCTGTTTCTCAGAAAAGCTTGCACAACACGAGTTTAAATTCCTGCCCTCACCTGGTGACACAGGGCAGGGAAATAAAGTGAGCATTTAACACTGCAGCTGAAAACAAACTCCTTTTGTAACTACAGAGTACCTGAAACTTTAAGCAATCAGGCACCAGAAGCAAAGCTGAAGTCTCCAACCCCAGACTGTGACACTGCTGCCCGACAGAATTAAGGAGATTTTGTGTTTAGCAGCAACCTAGAGAACTCCTTCCCTTCAAGCACGCCCTTCTTCCTTTCAATGCACCGGTTATTTGCTTTACACATGAAAAGCGTTGCTGTACACACAAAGAGCAGCACTGGGCACCCAGAACTGGGACAGCTCTGCCCCACGTGCACACGGCCAGGTGAGCCCCCACTCCACCTGCACAAGCACACCAGAACAGCGCCGCTCTCACTTTCTGCACCTAAAAATGCCTTCAGCCTCCCAGACTCATTACACGTTCCTCACCACTACAGCTGCAAACACCGCAGGCCAAACCAGGCCTTTTTTTCAGGTACTTTCTAAAATGGCTTTTTCTAGAAGGCAACATTGTCACCACTGAAAGTTCAGCTTCTTCTTAACAGGTACTTTCTTAACATCACAACCACACTAGGACAGCCACAGATTACCGAGGAAAAAAACCATCAGGACTGCTAAATATGGTTAAAAAACTGGAGAGTACACAGCAACTCACTAACTGACTGCACACACCTAAAACTATCTTATAATAACTACGAGATACCAAAAAATCAACAAGACCTGAAACTACAACCACGGTCCTAAAACTAGAACCAATACTTGCCAATCATGACTCGTAGCTAAATCAACAACGAAAACGGGTCTACCAAGTGAACAAAAGCAGAGGCAGCCGAGATTGCACTGTACTGCCTACACAGCAGCCAACGGGCACTCCCTTCTCAATTTTAGGTCGTTGAACTTAGCCTGGAAAAATACTGTGAATTGAGAACTGCAGCGTACATTAGTGGTAACATGTGCTTATGCTCATAACGAAGCTGATCTTACCTTTTTGCTCTTAACTGCCGCAAGTGATGGAACACGTTGATCACGTCCCTTATCCGACGAGGCGCCTCTTCGATTTTGGACGCGAGATTGATGCAGGCCATAGCAACAATCTGAAAAGAAGCCCCGTTTCCGTTAAGCAAACAATCTTCAGCCCAGATAAAGTGAGAATTACGTAACTAAGAAGCAAATCCGCCAGGCTCGAAGCGGGCGGCCTGCGCGGCGCGTGGCCGCCCCACCAGCCGCCCTCTTCCCGGTGCCCCCGGGCCGCGCTCACCTCGAAGCTGTGCTTGACGAAGGACTTGGAGTAGAAGAACCGATGGAACAGCACCTGCCCCGTCGCCATGGCCACCTGTGAGGGCAGAGCAGGAGGAGGGAGAAGGAGCAGAGTCAGTGCCCTGGCCCAGCCGCCGCCATTTTGTGTGAGGCGCCGCCGCCCCCCCCGCGCCGCCTCACGCCCTTCCCGCCGCCACAATGGCGGCGCCCGCCCTTCCCTTCCCTTCTTTCCCTTCGTGCCCCCCTGGAAGCCCCGGCGAGGGCCCACCTGCGGCAGCCGCAGCAGGATGCCTGCCGCCTGGATGAGCTCGCAGCCCAGGATGCGCAGGTCGGTCTCGCACTGCAGGTCCAGCCCGTCCTGCATGGAGGGGGTGGGCGAGAGCCGCTCCTCGGGGATCAGCGAGTGGTCGATGGTCAGCGATACCTCGGAGTAGAGCCGGTCGCCGATGAGGATGCCCGGAGGGGCGGCGGCGGGAGGAGGAGGAGGCGGCGGCGGCGGGGCGGGCGCGGCGGGGCCCGGGTGCGCGGCGGCCATGGCGGCGTGAGCGGGCGCTGGAGTCCGGCTCCGCTCCCGGCAGCGGCCGCGCGCCGACTGCGCGGCCCCGCGCGTGACGCACGCGCCAGCGCCGCCGGGAAAAAAAAAGAGTCCGCGGGACACGCCCCGGGAACCGGGAATTGGAACCGGGAATGGGAACAGGGAACCGGGACAGGAACGGGAGCAGGCGTAAACCAGCGCACAACCACCAGGGAGCGGGAATGGTGCCGGATAAGGCTGGAAAAGCACGGAGTCACCGCAGGAGCTGGGGCTGGAAAGGATCCTCCAGGGTCACTCCAGTCCAACCCCTGCCATGGGCGGAGACACGGTACAGAACAGAGATAAAAGTACAGAAATAGCGCATAGCTGGGTAACCAGCGCTCGGGACCTGGATCCAAGCCCTGTCTTCGAGGTTTTGGCCCTCGGAATATGTCACATAAGGATAAAGATCCATGAATTTCAATAAAACTTAGGTGATTGTGGGGTAATATTGGTTGCGCTTTTCCAGACTGGAAACGTCCAGCGGAAAGTTACCTCCAGCTTCATTTATTAAGGAAAACCAAAATAAAAATGAACCAGCTCCAGCACTTTTAGCCGTTGTAGGTAATACATCCGTAACAAATGAGGAAACATCCCCACATGGCGAGGCGCGCGGAAGAGCACAGCGGCCGCGCACGTCGCTGCCCCCGGACCCCGCGCTCCCGGACGCCGCCAGCAGTGTCTCAGCGCTCCCGGCAGGGCCCGCATGTCGCGACATTCCCCCCCCTGTCGCGACCACGCGGGCCGCGGCCGCCGGGCCAGCCCCGGCGCTCGCGTCACTTCTGGGGAGGGCCGCAGCACCGCCCGCGCCGCGCGCCCCAGATCCCTCCGCGGCCGTAACCGCACGCGCGCGCCAACCGCCAGGGCCCGCCCCCCCCCCCGCGGCAGCCGCGGCTCCTGATTGGCTCACTGGGTTTGAGTGGCAGCGGCGCCTGAGGGGCCGTGCCCGCCATGTTGTGTGGGGAGCGGGCGGCGGCCCCGCCTTGCCCGTGCCCGCGGGGAGCCCTCGGGAGCGGCCGCAGAATCCCAGAGGTTGGAGAAAACCTCCACCGTCGACTCCACGAATGGCGGATCCCCACGTTGGCAGCAGCTCAGAGCACTGTGTGCCACGTCTAGCTCTTCCCGGGACGCCCCCAGGGATGGGCACTCCAAACCTCCCTGGGCAGTTCCCATCCCTGACCGCCCTTTCCATGGGGAAATTCCTGCTGATTCCGCCCTGAGCCTGCCCTGGCCCAGCCTGAGGCCGTTCCCTGTCCTCCTGTCCCTGTTCCCTGGAGCAGAGCTGTCCCCTCCTGGCAGGAGCTGTGCAGAACCACCAGGTCCTCCCTGAGCTCATTTTTTCCAGGTCGAGCCCCTTCCCAGCTCCCTCAGCCCCTCCTGGGCTCCATTCCCTTCCCAGCTCCCTCAGGATCCACGGGATCAGCGTGAGGAGGAGGCCGAGCTGCTCGAGCTCTGCTCATCCTCCTCACAGGGTGTGGAGCAGCGCCTTGTTTTGAGTCGTGGTTACAGTCATTAATAAACCTCCCCAAATTTACAAATATGTCTTTTAGAAAGGTCGCTGCAGTACGTTTGGTTTTTACCCTTATTTTCCTGTTATATTTCAGGGCTTCAGAGTCTGTAACTTCTCACCAAAATAGTGTTTTTTTAATGGAAATAAAGCATTTAAATGGGAGCTGTTTCATGTGCAGGTTCATGGCTCAGCAGGAATCCTGGCTATTTGGAAAGGACATTATTTATTATTCTGTATATACTTATTTGGAATAGCTCACCCTATTTTCCTGGCCTTTTGACAACCTCCCCTCTTATAGTGCTGTACAATCCCTGAGATTTTTAAATCCAATTTGACACGGAATGAAAAAAAAAATCTCACCACCCACCTTGGAACAGTCTTTGGAGCTGCGATAACAGAGCCAAAACCAGTCCTATGAACCCAAATGCTGGTGCTAAACACCTCTGCAATGGCAGAAGCAATTTACAGCCCAGGGAGTGCGCTGGAGATTAAAGAAATAGTAATAAAAGGAGAGCTGGGAAAAGTTGTTTGCAGAAGGCAAACAGCACTTTCCATTTCCCTGCCGGGTAGCACCGGGTGCCGAAGGGGCTGCAAAGGAGCAAAAAAAAAAAAAAGGAGTCAAGGCAGCAGCAGGTGTCAGCACAGTGGAATTTGCCCACTTTTTTTTTTTTTTTTCTTTTTTTCCATGCACACACCCATCATTTATTGCTTTTAATGCACTCCAGTTTTCCAGGGTGCCCTCTGATATTTCAAAAAGCTGGAGAGATTTGTACTCGCTGTCCTTACGCAGCTCAACCCCTGATGTTTTTATGGGAGTATTTTTGAACTCGATAAAGACGGGCAGTGCCTCGTCCCCTCGGCAGCAGGAGCAGTGCTTTGTTGCCAGGACACTGCTGGAAAATAGCATCAATCAATAATTGCTGCTTGAGTCACGATGAGGCATTAACGAGCCCGCTTCTCTTGGCCTGCAACTCTGCTGGCCGTGGAAGCTCCTCTTCAAATCAGCTGTACACAAATGTAAACTGATTTTGTTCTTCCAGGTGTCTGATTGCAGCGAGGGGCACCAAAGCTGAGCGATAAAAAAAGGGGAAAAAGGAAACAGCTCATGGAAAGCGAGTTTTGGATAGCCCAAATTCTCTCTTCTGGTGGGCAGTGCCTAAATCCCCTCAGGATTTACAGGCTTGGCAGCAAATGTTCCCCAGAACAAAATTACAACTATATACTTACAAATTACAGTGTGCAATTACCTTAACAGAAAAGAAGGGATTATTTTGGGAAAATAATAATCTGTGATGACAGAAAAATCCGATTTCCTTGAAGAGTGATGGCTGTAAGAAAACATCACAGGAATTTACTCAGCAAAATATTTTGACATGAGCTGATATCTGAAAGTTTCTGCTGTCATGTCAAATAGACGAGACTAAGACAATGCAGAATATGCTTAGATCAACTTATTGATGAATTTATTAATTAAATTCTAAAATTTCCAAAGTAAAACATCAGTTGAAAGCTGTTTGTTTCTTTTTTTTTTTTTCCTATCAAGTAATTTAGGAAGTTGACTTTAATTCTTCATGCTGAATGTGATAAATTAACTGAGAATCTGGAATTCCCTTCCATCTCAATCATAAAAATCTGCATTATCAGCTGGAACAGGACTTCTGATGGCAAGCACAGCCCCCGCGTGTGTCAAGTACTGGGTTTGCATTGATAGAAAAGTTTGGTGCCAAAAAAAAACAACTTGGCAATGGGAGTTATCCCAGCTGGATAAACAGCGTTTTGCTCTGCCAAATTATAACTTGAAGAGAAATTCGTTAGATACCTTTATGAAAGATTTATAGAGACTCCCATTCCGGGCTCTGAATTAACAGCTCAGAGGAACAAGGAGGATTATTTGAAATGGTTCCCAGAGGGCGAGTTCTTGAAGCTCTTCCTCACTGGTTTTGAAAGAGAAAAGAGGAACTGAGCCGTGGAGTCACACCCTGCAGTTCGCACCGTGAATAACCGGTGTGAAACCAGGGCAGCCGGGATAGCTTGGCTGTAAATGTTTCTCTGTTTCAGCTTAGCTGAGCCTTCACCTTCCACTCCCCCAATCCCTCCCTGCCCTGGTTTCAGCCCAATTCCTCTCGCTCATTTCTCATTCACTGCAGTGGGCGCAGCTGGCGACTGGCTCGAAGTATCAAGAGACGATTTAAAACGTTGTTCACGTATGGAAGCAGGTTTGTTTCAATTATTCTGTCACCCAGAACGTAAAATTCACTGTAGAACTGGAAAATTTCTGTTCTTAAAACCTCATACTCAAGGCACGGCATTGGTTGCCTTTTGATTTCTCAGTAAATCTGCATTTTTGTGAGTGTTACACAGATTTTTCAGAAGATTTAGTGCCTAAGTGAAGCCCATTTCTCTCTCAGTTCTTGAGTTTATGGACTCGAGGCTTCAGGTTTCCCATCACAACACACACAAATTGCCTGAACTTCCATCAAAGGTATTGGGAAAACAAGGAAGTAAGGAATACTCACTTTGTATTAAAATTAGTTTTTCCTACACACTGATGTTCACCAGCTCACCTATCTGCAACAATAATATTAATAGAAAAAAAAATATACAAATATAGCATTTTGATGCATTTACAAATTGAACATCAGGCTTGAAGTCACTTGAAGTTCAAACCTATTTTCCAGCACATTTAGAACTCAACCCTGCTTTTCTCCTTGAGACACGCTGGTATTTCAGGAAAAGCACATGGAATTTGATTTATTGGATCTTATCGAGTCCCACTGGGGCATAGGTCAGCAGCAATAACGACCTTTAAGGCGGGGTCCTCGGGCTTCTCTCTCTGCAGAGGTTGGGTGTGAGCAGCTTTAGCTCTTCCACAGGGTGTGTCCGTGCATGGCCTGGCCACGAGCAGCTGGAATTCTGTGTGGGCAGCTCCCGGGGGTGGAAGGAGAGCTTTGCACTGCAGCGGGTGATTGCCCCACGGTGTGACAGCGCTGTGGTGACATCTCTGCTGCCTCGTGGCTCCGAGGGCAGGTGGTTTCTGCTGCGCCCCGGGTTTGACTCAGCACTGCCGGTGACACCCAAAACCCTGAAGGTGGCACAGGAACAAACAGGCTGCTTCATGTCCCCGTGGCACAGCCCGTCCTGGGCGGGTGACAAACCCTTCTGGCCACCTTTGGGAACGGGGAGAAAGGCACAAGCAGCCTGGGTGAATGACATCCCCACCAGAGCATCACCTGAAATCCCATCTGGCCCACTGGGATGCTGTGGGGTTCCCAGCTGGGGTAAGAAAACTGGGAGAACAGTACCTGGGAGAGATGGTGCTGAGCATGGCCCAGGTTCCCAAACTTTTCTGCAAGGGGATCCAAGCTGGATCCTCCCGATGGGGAAAGGCCTGAGCAGGGAACGTGCCTGGGTTTGTCCTCGGGGCGCGGTCCCCTCTCTCCTTGCGTGCAGGTGTGGGTGTCCCAAGTCTGTGCCGGCTGAGCGGGCTGGCAGGGCAGGATGGAGCAGGGAAGTGCAGGTCAGGGTGTTCAGCTGGAGAAGTCACAGCAGAGCCACTGGCACAGAGGGGACAGAGGAGAACAGGCTGTATCCTGCACGGCTCACGGCAGGGACAGATATAGCTCCAGCTCCGGCAGGAGCACATTTGTCGCTATGACGAGACCCCTAAACTATTTTTAGAGCTTTCCTCATGAGTCTGCAGCTTTGAAGGACAGAAAAAGAAAGATGAGGGTGGCTTGGCTGGCTAGGCTTACCCAGCTCTTGTGGGGCAGGAGCTGAGGAGTGTGCGCCAGCAGGGACAAGCCACCTCCAGGAGCTGAGGAACACATGGACAAAGGCACCTCCAGGAGCTGAGGAACACAGACATGGACAAAGGCACCTCCAGGAGCTGAGGAACACAGACATGGACAAAGGCACCTCCAGGAGCTGAGGAACACACGGACAAAGGCACCTCCAAGAGCTGAAGAACACGTGGACAAAGGCACCTCCAGGAGCTGAGGAACACATGGACAAAGGCACCTCCAGGAGCTGAGGAACACATGGACAAAGGCACCTCCAGGAGCTGAGGAACACATGGACAAAGGCACCTCCAGGAGCTGAGGAACACAGACATGGACAAAGGCACCTCCAGGAGCTGAGGAACACATGGACAAAGGCACCTCCAGGAGCTGAGGAACACATGGACAAAGGCACCTCCAGGAGCTGAGGAACACACGGACAAAGGCACCTCCAAGAGCTGAAGAACACGTGGACAAAGGCACCTCCAGGAGCTGAGGAACACATGGACATGGACAAAGGCACCTCCAGGAGCTGAGGAACACATGGACAAAGGCACCTCCAGGAGCTGAGGAACACATGGACATGGACAAAGGCACCTCCAGGAGCTGAGGAACACATGGACATGGACAAAGGCACCTCCAGGAGCTGAGGAACACGTGCACATGGACGAGCCACCAAGTGCACTGTCTGGTTCTGTCATGACCGTGGCGCTCAGCCTGCACAGCCCAGCATCACCTGCACTCACCTGGGCCAGCAGGCTGAGCCCAGGTGAGCATTCCCGAGTTAAAGCTGTTTAAGATGGAACAGCTTTCCCCAGGAATTACCTCGCTGCTCAGGCTCAGGGCATTGGGAGCCTTGGGGCGTTTCCTGCCCACCCAGACTGTGTTAGCAGCTGTGGCACGGCCCAGAGGGACACCCCAGTGCCAGAGGGACACGCCAGGCCCAGAGGGACACTCCAGAGCCAGAGGGACACTCCAGTGCCAGAGGGACACTCCAGTGCCAGAGGACACTCCAGTGCCAGAGGACACTCCAGGCCCAGAGGGACACCCCAGTGCCAGAGGGACACCCCAGTGCCAGAGGGACACCCCAGTGCCAGAGGACACTCCAGGCCCAGAGGACACTCCAGGCCCAGAGGACACTCCAGTGCCAGAGGACACTCCAGTACCAGAGGGACACTCCAGTACCAGAGGACACCCCAGTGCCAGAGGGACACTCCAGGCCCAGAGGACACTCCAGTGCCAGAGGGACACTCCAGTGCCAGAGGACACTCCAGTGCCAGAGGGACACTCCAGTGCCAGAGGACACTCCAGTGCCAGAGGGACACTCCAGTGCCAGAGGGACACTCCAGTGCCAGAGGACACCCCAGTGCCAGAGGGACACTCCAGTGCCAGAGGGACACTCCAGTGCCAGAGGGACACTCCAGTGCCAGAGGGACACTCCAGGCCCAGAGGGACACCCCAGTGCCAGAGGGACACTCCAGGCCCAGAGGACACTCCAGGCCCAGAGGGACACTCCAGTGCCAGAGGACACTCCAGTGCCAGAGGGACACCCCAGTGCCAGAGGACACCCCAGTGCCAGAGGACACCCCAGTGCCAGAGGACACTCCAGTGCCAGAGGGACACTCCAGTGCCAGAGGACACTCCAGTGCCAGAGGGACACTCCAGTGCCAGAGGACACCCCAGTGCCAGAGGACACTCCAGTGCCAGAGGGACACTCCAGTGCCAGAGGACACTCCAGTGCCAGAGGGACACTCCAGGCCCAGAGGACACTCCAGGCCCAGAGGGACACTCCAGTGCCAGAGGACACTCCAGTGCCAGAGGACACCCCAGTGCCAGAGGACACTCCAGTGCCAGAGGACACTCCAGTGCCAGAGGACACTCCAGTGCCAGAGGGACACTCCAGGCCCAGAGGACACTCCAGGCCCAGAGGGACACTCCAGTGCCAGAGGACACTCCAGTGCCAGAGGACACTCCAGTGCCAGAGGACACTCCAGTGCCAGAGGGACACTCCAGTGCCAGAGGGACACTCCAGTACCAGAGGGACACTCCAGTGCCAGAGGGACACCCCAGTGCCAGAGGACACTCCAGTACCAGAGGACACTCCAGTGCCAGAGGACACCCCAGTGCCAGAGGACACTCCAGTGCCAGAGGACACCCCAGTGCCAGAGGACACTCCAGTGCCAGAGGACACTCCAGTGCCAGAGGGACACTCCAGTACCAGAGGACACTCCAGGCCCAGAGGACACTCCAGTGCCAGAGGACACTCCAGTACCAGAGGGACACTCCAGTACCAGAGGACACCCCAGTGCCAGAGGGACACTCCAGTGCCAGAGGACACTCCAGTGCCAGAGGACACTCCAGTACCAGAGGGACACCCCAGTGCCAGAGGACACCCCAGTGCCAGAGGGACACTCCAGGCCCAGAGGGACACTCCAGTGCCAGAGGACACCCCAGTGCCAGAGGGACACTCCAGTGCCAGAGGGACACTCCAGTGCCAGAGGGACACTCCAGGCCCAGAGGGACACCCCAGTGCCAGAGGGACACTCCAGGCCCAGAGGACACTCCAGGCCCAGAGGGACACCCCAGTGCCAGAGGGACACTCCAGTGCCAGAGGGACACTCCAGTGCCAGAGGGACACTCCAGGCCCAGAGGGACACCCCAGTGCCAGAGGGACACTCCAGGCCCAGAGGACACTCCAGGCCCAGAGGACACTCCAGTGCCAGAGGACACTCCAGTGCCAGAGGACACTCCAGTGCCAGAGGGACACCCCAGTGCCAGAGGACACTCCAGTGCCAGAGGGACACCCCAGTGCCAGAGGGACACTCCAGTACCAGAGGGACACTCCAGTGCCAGAGGGACACTCCAGTGCCAGAGGGACACTCCAGTACCAGAGGGACACTCCAGTGCCAGAGGGACACTCCAGTACCAGAGGGACACTCCAGTGCCAGAGGGACACCCCAGTGCCAGAGGGACACCCCAGTGCCAGAGGGACACTCCAGTACCAGAGGGACACTCCAGTGCCAGAGGGACACCCCAGTGCCAGAGGACACTCCAGTGCCAGAGGACACTCCAGTGCCACCTTGCTGAGCAGCAGGAGCCACAGGTGCCTGTCCCAGGCAGGCTCGTGGGACACAGCGTGGCTGTGAGCCCCGAGAGGCCCCGTGTGAGCACACCCAGGCCACATCCTGCTGCGGGGGACAGGGCTGTCACCAAAACCCTCTTATCAGATCACGGGGAAGGAAACGCCGAGCTGCAGCAGCCCGCGGTGCCGGCACAGGTGCTTCCCCTGCACAGACACAGCCGCTACAGAGATGCTTCACCCCATGGAAATGGAGCAAATCTGTCACCACTTGCACATTTGCATTTACCGAGCTGCGATCAGCACGGGGTGAGGGTGAGGCGAGCTCAGGACAGCAGCACTGTCTGTGTGCACGCTCAGAGGGGCCACGAAGGCTCTCGGGCTCTTCAGATCTGCTCTGCAAGGGCTCTCACACCCTCTCCTGCTCTGCTGCTGGTTTTTTTGTGGCCACTACTCACTGCTCTGCTTGTGAGGAAGAGCTCTTTTTGTGTATAAATGAAAAAAAAAAAGCTGCTTTAACATTAAACAAGCTGTTACTTCTGTCATCCAAGAGTTAAAATACCAGCTAGCAAAGCAAGGAGGGCACAGAGCAGAGCGAGGGTAGAGCTGGGGGTGATGTCAGCTGGCCCCTTCTCTCCCTGCAGGACTGAATTCCTGTCATGGTCTGTGAGCCCTTCAAGCCTTTTTTTTTTCATGGCTTTGCAAGTTTGTTCTGCTTTTAAAGCATTTTCAAGTGTCTCCTTAGCCTCAAAGGTCTTTTATGCTATTTTTTCCCTCCTCAGAGAATGATTCACAGCAGGAAGATCAGGGCCATCAGGTCCTCGCCTCTTCATCCACTGCTCTGTCTGACTTTACTTCTCCTGCAGTATCTGAGCGACCTCTGAGTCAGTGGCAAATTCCCCACTGGCTGCAATAAAAGATGAAATCCTGTCCTTGTGGGGGGAGCAGGGCAGTGCAGAAAAGCAGCACAACCTCACTGAGGTGTGTATTACACGGACAGAAGTGAGAGGGTGAACTCAGACAGGACGTGGGGAAGGAATTCCTCCCTGGCACAGGGTGCCCAGAGAAGCTGTGCCTTGCCCTGGGGCACCCTGGCACAGTGCAGGTGTCCCTTTAAAGGTCCCTTCCAACCCAAACCATTCCATGGAAAAACTCAAATTGTACCTCAACATTCAAGAATGTGAAACAGCTTTTCATTTTATATTTTACGATTTTTTTTTTTTTTTTGACGGACTTCGCTGTAGTGCGGGGTCACTAAAAGCCAAAATATAATTCCATTAACGATTTGCCGGCGGTGAATTTCACGGGCTTTGTTTAAATAAGACGGCAGTATTGGTGCGCTTTTTCAAGGGGTTGTTTGCCATCTAGTGGGTTGCTGGGATTTTGCAGAAAAGCCTCAGGATGGTTATTTTTGTGTCACCCCCTCCATCACGGGCAAAAGGGACACGAACAGCAAGAGCCTCCCCAGGAAAGGGAGGGGAAGTCAAAGTGAGAATATACGGGCAAGAATCTTCTTACTGATGCAACAACAGCAATATTGAACCCACCCAGATATCGCCACTGACAGCCCATGAGGCATTTGTAAATAGAATAAATTGATTATTTGAAGTAATTCGTTATTGGTGTCATCAATAAGCTCTCCATCCCCAGAGGACCCAGAGAAAATTGGCACTTAAGCATATAGAAGGTGTACATTGCCAGGGTGTACTGGTGTGTAAATTTAGTCTGGGCTATCCATATCTCAGCATATTTTCAGTTCCTGTGAATTAAGGGAATTACACAAAGGAATAAAATTAATTTTAAAAAACTGTGTTAATAAGTAATTTATGAGGATGTGGGAAGACATTTTGTTCAAAGATTGACAGAACAGGGATTTCTGCCTTTATGAGCAAAGTTGCCCCCCAGTGTGCAGGATCATACATTAAAGTAAGGCTTGTCTTTAGTATAAATCTCCTTTTACTCAACGTTATTGAGCAGTTCTGTCACTCATTTTTGGAACAGATCAGAGTCTGGACTAGGGGATTCTTAAAGATGCTTTAAGATGCTTTAGTTTCTGGAAAGACTCACAATATAATTTTCTAGCATTTCCCTGAACTATTAAAAACATGGGGTTTGGCAAGTGTATGTAATAATAATGCTCAGCAATCTCTGCAAAGCCTTTTCCAAAATTCAGGTGAGAGAAGTCCTCTATAATAAATTTCTGAGCCGTCTGTTTTACAGGGCCCTGCACCCAGCAGGAGGCAGCACTTTACTGCAAAACAACCCAAAACTTCATGAATTTTGCGTGTGACCTCAGGTGAAACTCAATTTTGAGGTGAATTAAACTGGAGGAAAAAAAAAAAATCAAAATACCAGCCTGGTGCTTTGCCAGAGGCTGTGCAGGAGTCAGGAGTGGCTCCTGCAGTTCTGATCCTCCCCGAGCCCAGGGGCTCAGCCCCTCCAGGGACAGGGTGGGAAGCTCAGGGGTCTTTTAGAAGGGGAAATTCCACATTTCTCCTGCACTAGTTGCAAATAGGACTGTACTAATACAGGATGATGTCAGGTTCAGAAATGTGTTAATTCTGATTTTGTGGCCCTTTTGAGCCTGCAGGTATTGCCAGGAGGGCTGGAAGAAAGCCCTCCTGACCCTGTTGTGCAGCAGAACAAGACTTGTGGTGATTCTGCCCTCAAACCGTGCCACACGTCTGCTCTGGTGCCACAGAGGAGCCCCAGAAAAGATCAGCAAAATTCAATTGCTCCCTTAAAGCCCATTTGCATACATCTTTATCAAGAGAAAAGTCACAATTTACTTTAATTACCATTTTTGCTGCGCTGGAGCTGAACAGAAAAGCTGGATGGCTCAGGCAGCTGAAAGCACCAGAACCTCAGCCATGCATGGAGCAGTTCTGGCTCTCCCGTGCCCACAGCACACCAAAATAACCAATTTAGGATTTCAGACGGGTGCATTTCACAGGCTGGGCTCCCCCAAATTATTGATTCCCCCTCCCCTCTACGTCTGGAGCAGAGCAAGGCTGTCCCTAAAGCTCTTGGCTCCTTTGGGATAACACCAAGCCCAGGTGCTGGACACTCACCTGCTTCCCTTGGCACAGCAGCACTGCACGGAGGTGGGACCAGCTGGGACCTCCTGAATCCCAAAACATCTGGATATGAGCAGACATCCTGCTCCTGGGACTCTTCTCAAGGAGTCCAAGACCAAGCAGGCCACACCATGGCTTTCTCCAGGTCACCACCCAGCTTCCAGCACATCCAGGAGCTTCATGGATCAGAGCCAAGCATGTTGTTCTTTAAGGTGGACTTTCCCCACTGCACATTTTTGGCCTGTGAGCCAAAAATCTCCCCACCCAGCAGTCCTGAGCCACAATCCCCTCCTTCCATCAGCAAATCCTACTCATCCTCTCCATGCCCACGTTGTTTATCCCTCTGCCACCTGCACATTACTGCCTAAACACCTGCAGCTGGAGCTCTGTCAGCACAGGGAGCCAGGCACTCTCCTCTCTGTGCCCACCTCCCCAGGAGCTCAGACCTTGTGTGCTCAGTGATTAATGGGAATGTTCCAGACAGCTCTGGCAAAGTCCAGCTGACCACTCTGTTTTTCCCAAGCCACATTTTGGGATGCAGTGATGGCTGAGGGAGTGAGAGCTGTGTAACCTCACACATCAGCCCAAAGAAAGGAAAGCTGTCTCCATCACAGGCCTGTCAGGGTTTAGGCTGCCCAAACAATCTGTGAGTGTTTAACAAGCTGCTGAAAACCACTGGTGCATTTCTGGCATTTTTGGATTTCATGTCAAGCTGTGTTCCCTAACCCAAAATGTAATGATCAAAACGAGATGCACCTCTCTGGACTTCTGCAGTGACCAGGCCCGGTGGGAACTGTGGCTTTAAAACATCAGCAGCAGCCCAAAGGTGTTAGTGGACACTGTGCTTCCATGATTTCCCTGGTGCTGGCGTTGTCCTGCTCCCTGCTGGCTGGGCAGTGGGACACAGAGGGACTTCTGGAACCATCAGCTGTCCCTGGACGTGTCCCAGGCCGGGCTGGACGGGGTTTACAGAACCCTGGGACAGTGCAAGGTGTGGGACAGGGTGGGACAAGGTGGTCTTTAAGGTCCCGTCCAACCCAAACTGTTCTGGGATTCTGTGACTCTGAGCTGAGGCACAGTCATGGACAGCTGGAAAAACAGACTCTGCTGTTGCCTAAACACCACCTGCACCGGGGCAAAGGATCCTCACACTTGTGTCCTTCAAAGCAAAACCAACACCCTGGTCACAAATGTTTTCCCTTGGGCTGCAGGCCCCTAGTTCAGCCCATCTGGGCCCGGCTCTGCTCTGGGACACGTGGCCTTCTCCTGCTTTTACCCCCCAGAAAAGCCTGCTTCCATCACAGGCAGCCCTGGAGCCTTTGCCCGGAGCGCTCGTGGTGACGCAAAGTTACCCTTTACAAAATCCCTACAAACAAATCCCTCTCGCAGACACATCTTTTCCACGAAGAGCTGCCAGTGAAAACCAGGGATTTTTGCTCCTAACCCAGAGGCACTGGCGTTGCTTGTGTCATCCTGGATTTTCAGTGACCTTTCCCCACGCTCTGGGTGGTGGAACCACATCCAAGGCAGTGGCTGAGCAGTGCCCGGGGGTGGCCGTGGTGCCACGGAGCCCAAGGAGCCACCTGCTGTGGCACTGCCAGCAAAGGCATGGCCTGGCTGGGAAGGACCTCAGTGTCCCCATCCATCCCCTCTAGGACACACAGCCACCACGGATCCACGCTGATTTTCCTGCTGAGGAGGAGCCAGAAGGGAAGGGCAGGGGCAGAGATCAGGAGGCAAATCTTGGCTCTCAAACAATAGCTATTGTGTAAATGTATTTTTATTTCTGTCCTAAAAAAAAAAACCAAGTGATTTTGGTGTGTCCAAAAAGTTGCAGTTACTTAAATGCCAGGATTTTTGTGGAATCATAAAAGGGTTTGGGTTGGAAGGGACCCAAAGACTGTCTTGTTCCATGGGTAGGGCCATTTTTCATTATGCCAGATTTGTGCCAGCCCCACTGAACACTTCCAGGGCTGGGCAGTTGATATCCAGAGAAGATGGACACAACACTTTAATATTACAGTGTTCACATCTGTAGAGGCAAATAAATCTAAATCTTGTGATGTCCTGAGACATTGTGAGAGCAGTCAGGGCTGCCTGGGGGATCCCCTGGAGGGGCTGGGACTGGGATCACTGGGGTGGGACAGAGACCCTGGGCTGGGGCACTGGGGTCCCAGGTGGGGGTCCCAGGTGGGGCCAGCCAGGGACATCCATGTCCTGGCAAAACCAACCCCAGCACAAACTGTTTTGAGAGCTCCAGGTCATTTCAGTGAAGCAGTCAAATGAATCAAATCTGATTGCTTCTTTCTTTGCCTAATTAGACAACAGGGAGATTTATGGAATAATTGAGCCAACTCAATGTAGCTGTAATTTGACATCTAATTAATCAATGTCCCGCTCCTTCACAGGTGCAATATAAACCCTTCCTAACTGCTGCAGGCATGTCTCTATTGTTTCTGTGGAAAAAAAAACCCAATCAAACCCCATTCCTTGTTTCCTCAGGAGAAACAGCAGAAGCTGCAGGAATTCTGTTGTTGCCCCCAAACAGCAGAAGTGACCTTGTCGGGTGGTGCCATCCCACAGGTCCCACGGGATGCAGGCTGCCTCCTGATGCTGCTAAAAGTTTGGGAAGCCCTTCTCACCAAAATACTCCTGGCTGCCAACCGAGTGCTGGAGGTGTGTCAGTGGGGAGGCAGGGGTTGTGTTCCTGCTGCTGGCCAAGCCTGGGCAGTGCAGGAAGCTGTAGAGGTACCACCAGGACACGCAGGGATCCAAGGAAAATCCTGGCCCTATTAGAGTTAATAGGAGTTTTGCATTTGACCTCAGCAAGGTCAAGGATTTTACCCAAGGAATATTAGTCATCAGCATCAGGATGAATTAGAGGACTTGTCAACAAGAAGCAGGCAAGGTTAGTCCCATGGGTGGCTGAGCTCGGAATTGGAACGGCTGGAAAAATAATGTTCAGCTTATTCCATTTATCCCCGTGCTGCAAGCGAGGCCTGTGTGCAACACCTCAGCATTCCTCGCCTGCTCTGTTCCATCCCATCAGACACGCCGGGGAACGCTTTGTTTGGGATGGAGGGGGTAAAATTTCCTTGGGAAGCTTCCCAGAGCTGGGCTCAGCTGTCACAAAGCAGCCCTGGGAAGGCAGTGCACAGCCTATGGTTCCCATCTCCAGGAAATCCCATCCAGCCCGAGTCCCAGTGGCAGCAGGGTCCAGCCCAGCAGATTCCCTGTGGACTGCAGGCAGCTGGAAGCCAGAGCTGCTCCCACCCTGCCAGGGGACAGCTGCCCCCGTGCTCTGTCCCCCCAGTGTGAGGGGAGGTGACAAAGCCTGAGGTGTGAGCCAGCCCTTCCCTGCCAGAGCCCTGGGTCGTTCCCAGCTGAGCCCAGTTGGTTTTGGGTGTTCCTGAGGCCACACACTCACCCAGACTGGGATCCCTGAAGGATGCACGGGATGTGGCACTGGAGTCACTGGGGACAGCAGCTCTTTCAGGAAAACGTGGATTATTGTCCTTGCAGAAACCCGCTCATGGAAGTGGGAGCCAATATTTTGCAGGATTTGTTTCCTAGAGAAGCAAGGCTGATCTGTGGAACTTGGAGGGTTTGGAAATTGCTCACGTTCAGGAATGAGCAGGGCCGGATTTTGGGTTGGTTTAGGTTAAACCCTAAAGCTGGGTCTGTGCCCCCAGTGTGTGGAAGGGACTGGGGGTGCTGGTTTGGACTGGGAGCTCTCTTCCGTGGCACAGTCCTGGAGCTGTGGGCCCTGAGGAGGTTGTTTGCATCCAGCCCTTTTTCCAGGATGTGCCCAAGGAGCCTCAATGAGCTCTCAATGCTCATTGCCAAGGACCAGGATGGTTCCTGCAAGGACGAGCAAAACAACAGAGAAAATACTGCACAATCAGAGCTACCAGTTCCTAGTGGATATTTAAATCCAAAATGTTTTGGATGCTTAAATCCAAAGTGGCTCGGATATTTAAATCCAAAATGTTTTGGATACTTAAATCCAAAGTGGCTCGGATATTTAAATCCAAAATGTTTTGGATACTTAAGTCCAAAGTGGTTCAGATATTTAAATCCAAAATGTTTTGGATACTTAAATCCAAAGTGGCTCGGATATTTAAATCCAAAATGTTTTGAATATTTAAATCCAAACCGTTCTGATACATGTTATTTGAAAAAGAACCAACAAAATCTATTTATACATTTTCTTGAGAAGTTCCCTGCTCTCATTCTACACTGCATTGATGATCTCTGTGTTTCTCCTTTTCGGAGGGTGACTGGAAGAAGCTGCCAGCTGAATTTCTGTTTTATTTTCCTCCAAGTTTTAACTGAAGTCAGGAGAAGTGTGGCTGGGCTCCCTCTTTGAGGGAATTATTTCCTGGCACGGCAGCTGGGGTGGGTGTGACTCCAGAGCAGTGCATTCCATATTGCTCCCATCAGGCTGAGGTTGAAAGGAAGGCTGTGAGTGCCTGGTGACAAGCCTGGGGACAGCAGGTGACACAGAGCTGGGCTGGTCCCACACACGAGGTGCAGCACATTGGTGACACCACGACATCAGTGACATTGTTCAGAGGTGGCAGGCTGAGCCTTGGCTCCAACACAGAATATTTGGTGTGTAAAAGTTGTTTTTGATGGCCAACTCAGTTATCAGCGAACTCAGGGTGAATTGCAGGATTCCAATTGTGGAACTCAAGGTGATAAATTCCAAGTTCTCACCTGTGAATTGACTTCATTCCCCACACACTCAGTGGTTTGTCCTGAGGGCAAGGTGAGGATTTGTTGGTCCAGGTGTTGAAGATTAAATGGGCGAAATCTCCTTTCCTCACCTCCCAGACCTCCTGTGGGAATCTCCCATCATGTGTCCATCCTCACCCTTGCCCTGCTGCTGTTCCATGCTGGGCTTCCATGCCTTCTGTGACTAAATTTAGCTTTAACAAGGTTCTTCTGATCACTTTGCCACATTCCAGGATCTGACACTCATCCCCATGTTGTAGTTGATACAAGAATTTTCAGGAATCTGAACATTTCACGTCTTTCCCAAGAGCATTGGGAAGTCTGGAGCCAGTTTTGAGTATTTTTGGTTTTGCTCCCTGTGCTGAGCCCACCTGTGGCCTCACCATCTTCCTGCAAGTCCCTTGGAGCACCACTGGAGCACCACTGTCCCCTGGGCCACCATAATGGGAAGTGATTAAAAATTATGGGGAAAAAAGCCAGGCAGGGGAACGCAGAGATCCCCAGAAGTGCAGACTGCCCAAGAGGAGAAAGCAAACAGCCTTTTCAGTTCAGCCTGATTTCCCTTTCCCTGCCTGTGGCAGTTCCTTGCTCCAAGGTCCAGGGTTTCTCCCCAGAGGTTTGAGGGTGTTTGGATGGATCAGGCTGAGAACCCCTCTGTGCAGCTGCCAGTCCCGTGAGGCTCAGGCACTCCCGTGCTGCCAGAAATTAATTTCTCCTCCTTCTAATTTGGGCAAATGCTCATTCCCAAACCCTGGCACCTCACCTGTCAGGATAACAAACGACAGAGCTCTGGCAGCCAGGGAGACAAACGCCAGGAACACTCAGTGCTTGTGAGGGACCAGGCTCCAAGGACAAACATTTGCATTCCCAGCTTTGAGCCACAAACCTGTGCAGCAACCAGAGCAAGGGAGCAGGAAGCAAACCACCCTGGCAGATCCCTCAGGTCCCTCTGCCTCCCTCCACTCCCTTTCCATCCTCCTCCTCCTCCTCATGCAGACTGGGTAAGGCCAGGAGCATCCCTGCTCCAGCCCTGCATCCACTGAGTGGAAGGTACAGGAAAAAGCAGTTTTTCCTCATTTTTCCACATTTACGGCAACATTTTTTTTGCCAAAGATACATTTTGCTAGGTTGGAAAATGTAAAATTTTATTTCTACTCAGCTTTGAATGATCTCTGAGCTCATTTCATCACTTGCAGACTTTTCATTCTTTTTTTTGCCCCCCTCTTTTCCTTTCAGTCTCCTCTACAGTACTTCCTCCACTTTGGAATCATTTGAAAGTAACAAAGAAAATCGAACAAACTGGGAATTTTCCAGTTTTGCAGAAATTTTGAAAAGTTCCAGAATGGAGAAGAGAATTAAAAAACAAAATAGGAAAATTTAAAAATTACGTTCAGTTACAAAGTAGAGCAAAAGCAAGAAAAAAGAGGGAAAAATCAAACCAGTTAAATATTTAAAATTATTTTCCAGCCATACAAGATCTTTCAATTTCCCAATTTAAACCTGAAAGCAGCAGCGGCACAGACACATATAAACAATAAAAGGGTAAAGTCCACTGGGATTAAATAAGGAAAATTAACTTTTTACATCGAGTTGATTGAGGAAAGCAGAAGGTCCTCACTGCTGGCATTCTCTTGGCAGTGTCAGAGACGTGGTGCACCTCAGGGTTGGGTTTCTAACCACATTCCCTGGCTGTCAGGACATCAGGCTGAAGAAACAGCCCCGGATTTCCCCAGGGAACGCGGCAGCTGCTCCTCGGGGCAGTGGCACTGGAGGTGCCATGGTCCCTCTGGCTCTGCAGGCAGCTCTCCCTGCTCCCCGTGCCTGCCCCACAGCGTCCGGGGTGGCCACTCGGGCAGGGTTTGGTGGCCCCAGGGCTACAGGTAGGTGGTGGCCTCGCGGCTCTGGCGCTCGCGGGCCTGCGCCACGGCCACGTTGAGGCACTGCAGCCACTGCTCGGCCTTCTTCTCGTCCTTGGCCTTGAGCACGTAGGTCCTGCTGTCCGTGAAGATCTCGAAGGCCCGGGGCAGGCTCCGGTCCCGCCGCTTCTTGGCCACCGCTTTGACGCTCTGCACCTTGCTCAGCTCGATGGGGCACTCGTCGGGGTCGTCCTTCTGGAGCGCAGGGGACAGGGCAGGGGTCACCCAGTGAGCAACCAGCCCCGGCCTCACCAACTGCTGAGGGCTCTTGGCACTGTCCCAGGCCAGCTTGGACAGGCCCTGGCACACTGGGAGGTGTCCCTGCCCTGGCAGGGGTGGCACTGGGGGAGCTTTAAGGTCCCTTCCAGCCCAAACCACTCTGGGATTCTATGAACTCGTCCTTCCGTGTGGAGATGTTCCCAGGTGTCACCAGCTGCTGCTGCCACACCTTCTGCCTGCCCTGTCCCTGGAAGTGTCCAAGGCCACGGGGCTTGGAGCAGCCTGGGCTAGTGGAAGGTGTCCCTGCCATGGAGGGGGATGGAATGAGATGGTTTTGTGTCCCCTGAAAATTGGGAACCCAGCAGTGACAGCGCCTGGGCAGCACTCTGGCTCCCTTTGCTGTCCCCTGTCGTGCACTCTGTGAGTGGGAAAACCACCACGGGCAAAGCTGAGGGGTGAAAGGCTCTGGGAAAACCACCACGGGCAAAGCTGAGGGGTGAAAGGCTCTGGGAATACCAGAACAGGCAAAGCTGAGGGGTGAAAGGCTCTGGGAATACCAGCACAGGCAAAGCTGAGGGGTGAAAGGCTCTGGGAATACCAGAATCAGGAAAGCTGAGGGGTGAAAGCCCCTAGGAATACCAGAGCCAGGAAAGCTGAGGAGTGAAAGCCCCTGGGAATACCAGAGCCAGGAAAGCTGAGGGGTGAAAGCCCCTGGGAATTCCAGAACCAGGAAAGCTGAGGGGTGAAAGGCTCTGGGAATACCAGAGCCAGGAAAGCTGAGGGGTGAAAGCCCCTGGGAATTCCAGAACCAGGAAAGCTGAGGGGTGAAAGGCTCTGGGAATTCTAGAACCAGGAAAGCTGAGGGGTGAAAGGCTCTGGGAGCCAGGAAAGCTGAGGGGTGAAAGCCCCTGGGAATACCAGAACCAGGAAAGCTGAGGGCTGAAAGGCTCTGGGAATACCAGCACAGGCAAAGCTGAGGGGTGAAAGCCCCTGGGAATACCAGAACAGGCAAAGCTGAGGGGTGAAAGCCCCTGGGAATTCCAGAGCCAGGAAAGCTGAGGGGTGAAAGGCTCTGGGAATACCAGAGCCAGGAAAGCTGAGGGCTGAAAGGCTCTGGGAATACCAGCACAGGCAAAGCTGAGGGGTGAAAGCCCCTGGGAATTCCAGAGCCAGGAAAGCTGAGGGCTGCAAGCCCCTGGGAATTCCAGAGCCAGGAAAGCTGAGGGCTGCAAGCCCCTGGGAATTCCAGAGCCAGGAAAGCTGAGGGCTGCAAGCCCCTGGGAATTCCAGAGCCAGGAAAGCTGAGGGCTGCAAGCCCCTGGGAATTCCAGAGCCAGGAAAGCTGAGGGCTGCAAGCCCCTGGGAATTCCAGAGCCAGGAAAGCTGAGGGCTGCAAGCCCCTGGGAATTCCAGAGCCAGGAAAGCTGAGGGCTGCAAGCCCCTGGGAATTCCAGAGCCAGGAAAGCTGAGGGCTGCAAGCCCCTGGGAATTCCAGAGCCAGGAAAGCTGAGGGCTGCAAGCCCCTGGGAATTCCAGAGCCAGGAAAGCTGAGGGCTGCAAGCCCCTGGGAATTCCAGAGCCAGGAAAGCTGAGGGCTGCAAGCCCCGGAGCCGCGGGCCGGAGGGGAGGAGCGCGGGGCCGCCCGTGACTCACGGCTTTGCCCTTGCGGAACAGCAGCTGGTTGCCAGCCAGGGTGAAGTAGCGCGTTTTCCACCTCTTGATGAACTTCCAGCGGACCTGCTTCTCCTTCAGCTTGCCCTCGATCAGGGGCTGCCCGTCCTGGTTCATGCCTGAGGAGGGGAGCACAGCCAGGGTTAATCCTGCCCTCCCTTCCCAGCTGAAGGCTCGTGCCGTGCTGCAGGAAGGTTGTTCTGCCTTCCTCCTCCTCCCAGCCTCCAGCACTCAGCTCTCACTTCACACAGCTCAGCCCTCAGCCGTGTCCTGCTGGGGAGGCTGAGCAGATGGAGCTGACAGCTCACACCCCTCTTCCATCTCTTCTCCTACTCCCTCAGCCATCCCCAACTCCTCTCCACCACTGCACCTCTCAGCTGCTCCTCAGCCCTGCAGTACCCATTTCTGGCCTTGGGCACTGCCAGGGATCCAGGGGCAGCCACAGCTGCTCTGGGCACCCTGTGCCAGGGCCTGCCCACCCTCCCAGCCAGGAATTCCTTCCCAGGATCCCACCTAACCCTGCTCTCTGGCAGTTTAAAGCCCTGATGTCTCCTAGGGGTCTCTTTTTCCTTTCTCTTCTGTCTTTCCATCGATGGCCAGGACGTGAAGGACCAGTCAGAGCGGAGGGCAGTGCAGGCACAGGCAGTCTGAGCAGGGATATTTTTGGATGGGATGTTTGCCTTGGAGCCCATCCCAGCATCTGTCAGAGGGGCAGTGATCCCTGGCTGGCCGCTTTCCCAGGCCCGACGTCCCTCCAGCACCGCTTTTCCTTGAAAGCCTTCGCTGCCCTCGGAGGCTCCTGAGCCCAAAGCTGCCCAGGGTGCCCAAGTGCCACCCAAGGGAGTGCCAAAGGCTTTATGGCTTTCTGGGCACCCAGCCCCCGTCTGGAAGAGGGCAAACCAACGCCAAGACAAGGCATCAGCTGTAGATAAAGGATGTGTCCTTCCCCCAGCGCTGTTTTCCTTGGCAGCGAGGCTGGCGGGGGGTGCAGTGTGGACTCGTGCAATTTCCTCAGGAAAGACCATAAATATTTCTGTCTCTGCAGGCAGGGAGCGCTTGGAAGGAGACGGATGAATGAAAAGGGGGTTGGCAGAGGCTCAGTGCCGGGGGGAACTGCAGCTGTGATTGCCACAGCAGGAGCAGGCCGTGCTCTGCTCCACGCAGCCACTCCAGCCCCGACACCACTGCTCTTCTGGATATTTTTGTGCCAGCACTGATCACAGCACCCAGCCTGGCATGGGACAGGGTAAAGCAGAGGGTTGCTTCTCCCTGTATAAATACTGTCACTGCAAAAGGGGATACATTTCCCAGGAGGCTGGTTTGGGGCTGCACCCTTTCCCCACACACTCTTTAGCGGGACAGAACCATGCTTTAGTGTCCCCTGTACTAAAAACTTGGCAATTTTGTTAAATATTGTTCCCTGCCTGGCTCCTGGTTCCACAGGAACACCTTCAATCCCATTCCAGAGCCGTAGGAACATGCTTCAACCAAACGAAGAGGGGTAAAGCACAAAAGGCTCAGGGACCAGATGATACTGAGATAGTTTGTGGTCAGAAGCACAACATGAGAAGGGAAGTGAATGTGCAATTTTGGCCTAAAGTGAATTTTTATAGCCAACATCTTTCAAACCCAGGATCTGCTAAGAAATGTTGATATCTTTTTAAGGAGCCAGTGGCTTTAGGCAATGCTACCAGAGGACTTCTCCTGTGTATCCACAAGGAAGCCCGGGGGAGTTCTGGTGGCAGCTTCCAAAGTGGCTGTAATGAATCCGATGCCAGCGTGTCTGAGGGGCTGATTAGGAGAGAGAGATTCAAGCAAGATAAGAATAGAGCTCTTTTCCAATGTTTTTCTAAGTCCTTCTGCTTATTTTCCTTGCGGTTGACTTCACAGAATCCCAGAATATCTCAGCTGGAAGAGATCTCGAGGGGTCTCTCCTCCAGCTCCAAGCAAGGTCACCCACAGGGTCAGACTGGGCTGCTCATGGATTTATCCATGTGGGACTTGAAAAATCTCCACAACATCTCTGGGCAAGCTGTGCCAGTGCTTGATATCCTCATGGTGGGAAAGCTTTCACTCACAGGGAACAATTCCTGTCCAACATCCCCTCTAAATCTCTCCCCTTTCAGTCTGAAAAGGTCCAAAGGTCTTGAAATACTTCTTTTTTCTTAAATCATCTTAATATAGACACACTGACTCCAATTTAACCCTGAGTAGCTCCCGCTGATGTGTCTGTTGGAATTTCTACTTTCCATCTTGTTTTCTGTGCAGAACTATAGCACATCCAGCTCTAAGTAGTTTGGGTACTGAATAAAAAGTTAAAAACCCTCCAAACTCTTCCAAGATGAACTCGAGACAGATAAAACCCAAAGCTTTAAATCTTGAATTTGATGAAACATAAAATCCTCCACAAGAATTCATGAATGATCTCAGTGATAATAAACCCCTATGAACTTGAAAGAATGGAATGTGTGGCAGATAAATGCAATTAACCTCGGGGAATATGGATTCGCTCTCTTCCATTAATCACCACATTGGGTTTTGCTGAAAACCTGGATTGCTGGATGCCACTTTTTATGATTTTCCAGTGAGGATTAGAGCTGGGCTCCTTCATTTCTCTGGATAGCTGGCACTGCAGGAGGGGGATACATGTATTCCCAAGTTAAGGTGGTGTTGGCTTTCCCAGGGAATTGCAGTTTTCCAGAGGAATTCTCAAACACCCTCAGTTTTTTCCCAATCCCAAATCCTCGCCCATGGCTCCTCTGCAGCCCCCAGGGATCCCTGCCTGTCTTTGTGAGCTTCCAGAGGGGGGAAGGAGCTGGAATTCCCTCAATTCCCTCGCCGGCTCTCTGGTGGTTTTGCGGAATGTTTTGTGCAAGAGCTCGTGGAGCCAAACTCGCAGTCCAGGGGGTTGTGTTGGAATGAGGCTCCCAGCAGCCAGCTTGTCCCAACAGGAGGAATCCTGGTGTTTTCCAGCACTCCAGGTGCCTGGTGGCTGTGCTGGAATGGAACACAGGACGCTGTGAGCTGGTGTTCCTCCCCTGAGCCCAGGGCAGATCAGCAGGGTTTGTGGGAATGCTGCTCCTCAGTGGCAGGAAAAGCCAATCCAGGGTGATTTAAGAGCACTTCTGGAAAAGTGTGGTTGTACAGGACATGCTTTGGCACCAGAAGCATGCATGAGAAGGAGCTGAACTTTCTCCAGTTGTCACTGTGGCTGCATCAACCACTTCGCCTCAGCTTAACTGGTTCTTTCCACACAGGATCAGCTTCCAGCCCCAAAATGCCTCCCAGCTACAGCCAAGCAGGAATTACAGACACATGGAATGGTTTGGGCTGAAAAGGATCTTAAATATCATCTCACCCCACCCCTGCCACGGCAGGAACACCTTCCACTGCCCCAGGCTGCTCCACGCCCAATGTCCAGCCTGGCCTTGGACATTTCCAGGGATCCAGGGGCAGCCACAGCTGCTCTGGGAATTCCATCCCAAGGCAAGGCCAGGGCTTTAAGGCAGTGTTGGCCCAAGGCTGGAGGATAAATGGCATCTTGCAATGTGGCATGCAAAAAATGCAACAAAACCCCACATGAAGCAAAGCCAGCAGACAATAATAGAAAACAATTTTGCCT